>NW_024429266.1:43662150-44862150 GCF_017639785.1 Mesocricetus auratus
ATGAATACACTTTAATGTTTTTCTACATCCCACAAAGGAGCTTAAAATAACACACATAGTCACTATTAAAGTGAACTAATTTTATGTATATTTGTTATTATATTTCATAGACCATCTTTATGGCTCATAATAGAATTCCTATCACAGCAATTATGAATAAGCAAGTGATTCTTCAAGATATATTAATTATTGTGGTTACTAGACACACAAGAGTGGTGTTCTTTCTGACAATCTGCTGACAAACATAAAATTTGATAACACTACTTTGTGAATACATGACTTTCTGCCTAATTAAAAATATTTGATATGTTCAGAGTAAAAATGCAAATTCATTAGACTGTATTTGACATTACACATTTTTATACATATAGTTTGCTTAGTTAAGGAGTCAGCTATAAAGGCTTAATGAAGTCATGCCACTTGTAGGAGAATCTACATCTACCACTTTATTAAATAAGCTAAATTCTAACATTTGCTTCATACCCACAGATAAGTTCAGTCCTTACCCATCACCAAAAAATAAAAATATCTCTGTATAGTAGACAGAGAACATTGCAGAAAACCACAACCAATAAAACTGCAGTTATGGGTTGAATTCCAAGGGATGTATTGACAAAACTTCTCCTGTACCTAATTATCATAGAATATTGTACAAGAGGGAGCTGAGAGATCGTAAGAAACTATGTTCAAGCTACACCCACAAAGCCTCACATACCTGATTGCCAAAATGGGAGCTGGACAAGGACATTAATAGACATGCTAATCTGCAGATGGAAATTTCTGTTCCACCTGGTCCAGTAAGTGTTTAGTTCCAAATTAATACACCCAGATTTATATTGATTATAAATTGCATGGCCAATGACACATACTTCTTATTGGCTTGCTCTCTCTTAATCATTAACCCATTTCTATTAATCTGTGTATCTCCAAGTGGTTTTGGCTTACCTGGTGATACCCAGACCTCTTGCTTTCTTGGCAACTACATGGCATCTTGCCAGTGACACACTCTCTGCATTCCTATTTCTCGAATTCTGCTAGTCAGGTTGCCCAGATTATATACTTCCTACCTGGCTACCTCCATTGGACAAAACAACTTCATTCATCAACCAATAAGAGAAACATATTCAATACATATTGAAGGATATCCCCTATCACTAGGACAAGGAAACGAGCATATAAACTCAACACTATGTAAAGAATTAATAGGAAAATAAGGGATTATGATGTCTGGGGAAATAGTCTTCCTCAGGGAACAGCACATCAATTGATTATCTAACATCAAATTATCAGTCCTGAAAATATACATACAGATAACATTGCATAGACTGAGTAGGTTGATTTAGGAATATATATATATATATATATATATATATATATATAACAACAGTCAATTAGTATAGAGGCAATGTATTTGAAAAAGAGCAAGGAAATACATATGTGGTTTTTGGAGGGATGATGGAGAAGTACAAATGATGTAATTATAGTATAATCTTATTTTACAAATTTATTTAAATTAGAAACAATCTTATTTTATGTATCTATTCCAGTTCCCTCTCCCTCCCATGTCTGCCACCAAACTCCCATCCCATCCCCCATCCACACCCCAGGGAGGTTGAGGCCTTATAAGAGGGAACATCAAAATTTGTCAAGTCATTTAGGGGAGGGCCTAGGCCCTCCCATGTGTATCTAGGCTAAGAGAATATCCCTCCTTGTTAAATGGACTCCTGAAGTCCATTCTTGCACTATGGATACATCCTGATTCCACTGCCAGAGACACCATACACTGCCCAGTGCTCCTAGCTGACACCCACATTCAGGGGGCCTGGTTTGGTCCTATGTTGGTTTCCCAGCTGTCAGACTGGATTCCATGAGTTCCCACTTGCTCAGGCCAGCTGTTTCTTTGGGTTTTCCCACAGTGGTCTTGACCCCTTTGTTTGTCACTCCTCTCTGAAACTGAATTCTAGTTCAGCTCAGTATTTAGCTATGGATGCCTGCTTCTGAATCCATCAGCTACTGGATGAAGGCTCTAGGATAGTATATAAGGTAGTAATTATTCTCAATATAAGGGAAGGGCATTTAAGGTAGCCTCTCCACTATTGCTTAGATTCCTAGTTGGGGTCATCCTGGTGGGTCTCTGTAAAATTCCCTAGTGCCAGATTTCTCTTTAAACCTGTAGTGGCTCCCTCTATTGATGCATCTTTTTTCTTTCTCTCTTCTTCAGCTACCCACTCAA
Organism: Mesocricetus auratus; assembly: GCF_017639785.1. NCBI lineage: Eukaryota > Metazoa > Chordata > Mammalia > Rodentia > Cricetidae > Mesocricetus > Mesocricetus auratus. The sequence goes on from NW_024429266.1 coordinate 43,664,384, forward strand.
TCTTCCTGATCCTTCATGTTCTCCTCCAGCCTCTTCTTCTCCCCTTCTCTTTCTCCCCCCTCCCTCCTCCCATACCCCTAATTTATTCAGGGGTTCTTGTCCTTTTTCCCTTCACTGGGGGATGATGTATGTCTATCTTTGCTTCCTAACTTCTCTCGGTGTGTGAATTGTAGACTGGTAATCCTTTGCTCTATGTCTAATATCCATATATGAATGTGTACATATATGTTTTTGTAGAAACCATTATAATGATTTCCAAAGTGACTGTACAAGCTTGCAATCCAACCAGCAATGAAGAAGCATTCCCCTTTCTCCACATGCTCTCCAGCATAAACTGCTACTGGTGTTTTTGATTTTAGCCATTCTGATGGGTATAAGATGGTTTCTCAGAGTTGTTTTGATTTGCATTTCCCTGATGGCTAAGGATGTTGAATAATTTCTTAAGAGTCTTTCGGTTATTTTAGAGTCCTCTATTGAGAATTCTGTTTAGTTGTGTACCCTACTTTTTATTGAATTATTTGGTGTTTTTGTGACTAGCTACTTGAGTTCTTTGTAAATTTTGTAAATAAGCCCTCTGTCTGATGTGGTATAATCTTGAAAAAAATTAAAATACAAAATACTTTAATGACAATATTTAAAACTGTAAGAACTAAATCTTTGCATCCTAATAAAAGATTAAAGTACTCTACAAATATTGTTACCAGTATTCTTTAGGAAGTAAAATGTGAGAAAAATTATGGTACAATTGAACTATTGACACATATATTCTGTATTGTTCAATATTTAATCCACAGCCTCTTTTTACCCTCAAAATCCCATCAGTTCTTCATTCCACTTGGTCCCTTTCAATTTCATGACCTTTTAGATTTTGCATATGGAATCACCAAATAATATTTTTTCTAAGTAATACTTTTTGAGGTAATTCTATTCATTTTCTTAAAAAAATGTCATAATTTCATTCTCTGTATCTGAAAAATAATCTAATATGTCACATACACATAATTCATAATCTGTAGATGGGTAGCTAATCTGATGTCATAGCTTGTCAATTGAGAACAGAAAAAGTGTGCGTTTAAGGAAACAAAGCTAATTAAAAACATTTTCATAAGAATTAGTAACAGAAAAGAGGATTACCATATTCTAAAAGTGATTTGTACAAAATACTGTATATCTGACTAACTGGATAATAATTTAATTACCGTCTAGAGATAAAAGTTACAATATTATGTACCAAATAAATTTTAAGTGGTTCCAGATTGTGTCAAATTCACAATCAACTTCAATAATCACACTATTAAATATGAGATGATTAATTCCATGCATTTGTATCTGAATTTTGAATTATTTTCCAACAAAATGAATGGAATGGCCAAACTTTCAAAATAACAAATTATCATTGATGTATATCCTATTTTGAATAGAATTCTAAGCAAGCACGTGTACTGCACTGGAGAAGGAAGTTCTGTTCCATCTAGTCCCACTACCCTTCAGCCCCAAATAAATACACAAAGACTTATATTAATTATAAGCTGTTTGGTCAATGGCTCAGGCTTCTTACTGGCTAGTTCTCTCTTAGTTATTAACCCATAACTATTAATCTATGTATTTCTACATGACTGTATCTAACCACAGAACATCCAATGCATCCTATCTTCCCTGTAGCTATATGGCATCTCCCCACCACCTCTCTGGATCCTCTCCCCAGAATTTTTCTCATCTAGTGAATTCGCCTTTATTTCCTGCCTGGCTACTGGCCAATCAGCATTTTCTTCATCGAGCAATAAGAGAAGCATAACATGTAGAAAGAGGGACATACCTCATGTTTGCATGTAAGTGTTATTGAACAACAAACTTATTTATTATGAATGACTTTAAATATGTAATGGATCTTATTTCTGAGGTATGAATGAGAACTGAAATTTCATTTAACCAGGATGAGAACTTTTCCAAAGTTTAACAGTTAACTGATTTTAAGAATATCTTTTGTCCTAGTGAGAGCACAGAGAGCCTAGTCGTAAACTGGGGATTCAGCATTGGACCAAACCACGTTCTCTGAATATGGCTGCCAGCAAGGAGACCTGGGCAATCTATAGGATCTCGAACAGTGGAGCCAGTGTTTATCCCTGGTTCACAAACGGACTTTGGAAGCCCATTCCCTATGGAGAGATGCTATTTAAGCCCAAATACACAAAAGAGATCTTAGACCTTCCCCCAAATGATGTGATAGATGTTGATGATCCCCCACTATCCTTGGGGAGAGGGTGGGAGGTGTGTTGGGGGTCCTGGAGGTCATCGGAGGATGGAAGGGAGAGGAAATGGGGAGGTTGATATGTAAAATGAGATTATTTCTAAAATTAAAAAAATGTTTTCCAAAAAATGGAAAAAAGAATGTCTGTGGAATCAGGAGGTTGCAGTAGCTTGGAGATGGACGTTAGGAAGTACTGTTCTAGAAATCAACCCTGAAACATGGCTGGACACAAATTCCTCAGCTCACTCTCCAAGGAGGCCCCAACTCTGACAGGTGTCACAGTCCTTCAAAATTATGGCAATTCATTTTCATCACATATAAATATAACCTGGAGGTGTAAGGTGCGAATTAAACATGTATGTACATAGTGATACTGCACAAAAGAAGATATATGAACAAAGGATCAAGGACGTCTTTTGAATTGGAAATTTTTACTAGAAGTTGAAACATCCCAAATATAATGTATATCAGCACTATACAATACACAGGGGTCTTATGCTATTCTAACATATTATACTGTCTGGCATCATATGGTGTTCATAGAGAATGCATGTACTAGGATGCACATATGGGAAAAGAAATAACAGATATAGATAAAATATAATTTCTGATAATGTTTTAATAGGTATAATGGCTATAGGCTCTCAGGGATAAATTACATTTGCCTACAGAATTATCATAACATTAAGCTGATTCCTTTTTTCAAGGCTTTTTTTTTCTATTTTTTTAATTTAAATTAGAAACAAGACTGTTTTACATGTCAATCCAGTTCCCTCTCCCTCCCCTCCTCCCTGCCCCTCACAAACTCCCAATTCCAACCCTTTCTACTCCCCAGGGAGGATGAGACATTTAATGGGGATATTCAAAATCTATCATATCCTTTGGAGCAGGGCCGAGGCCCTCCCTCATGTGTCTAGCCTGAGAGAGTACACCTCTATGTCGAATGGGCTCACAAAATCCATTCATATGCTAGGGATAAATACTGATCTACTACCAGAAGACCTGATAGATTGCCAAGGGCTCCTCACTGACACCCACATTCATGGGGTCTGGATCAATCCTATGCTGTTTCCCAGGGATCAGTCTCCCACTTGTTGAGGTCAGCTGTTTCTGTGGGTTTCTCCAATCTGGTCTTGACCCCTTTGTTCATCACTTCTCCCTCTCTGCAACTAGATTCCCGTTCAGCTCAGTGTTTAGCTGTGGTTGTCTGCTTCTACTTCAGCTGCTGGATGAAGAATCTAGGATGTCATATAAGGTAGTCATAAATCTCATTATTGGGGAATGGGATTTAAGGTAGCCTCTCCATTATTGCTTAGATTGTTACTTGGTGTCATCCTGTAGATATTTAGACATTTCACTAGTGCCAGATTTCACTTTAAACCTATAATGGTTACTTCTATTATGGTATCTCTTATCTTTTTCTCCTCTATTATTCCCCTTACTCAACCTTCTTGATCCCTCATGTTCTCCTCCCAACTCCTCTTCTACCCTTCTCTTTCTGGTAGCTCCCTCTCCCCTCCCATGCTCCCAATTGGCTCAGGAGATCTTTTCTCTTTCACCTTCTCTGCGAGACCATATATGTCGCTTTTGGTGTTCTCCTTGTTTTGTAATTTCTCTGGCAGTGTGGATTTTAGGCTGGTAATCTACTGCTCTATGTCTAGGATCCATACATGAGTAAATAAGATGTTTTTCTTTTTGTCACTTGGTTACCTTTATCAGGAGGGTTTCTTCTAGTTCCACCCATCTGCTTTCGAATTTCAAGATTCCATTTTTTTTTCTGCTGAGTAGTACCCTACTGTATAAATGTATCACATTTTCTCTACCATTCTTCAGTTGAGGAGTACCTAGGTTGATTCCAAGTTCAGGCTATTACAAATAATGTTGCTATGAACATAGTTGAATAGACGTTCTTGTGTATGAATGTGCATATTTTGGGTATATGCCTAAGAGTGGAATTGGTGGATCTTCTGTTAGACTGATTCCCATTTTCCTGAGGAATCTCCATACTGATTTCCAAAGTGGTTGTATGAGTTTTCACTCCTACCATCAGTGGAGGAGCATTCCTCTTTCTTCACATCCTGTCCTGCACAAACTGCCATTGGTGTTTTCTATTTATTTATTTATTTATATTCTGATGAGTAAGATGGTATCTCAGAGTTGTTTTGATTTTTAAGCTGACTCCTAATGACTTCTTGTTACACACATAGATCAAAGCACTTTTCATCTGATAAACTTCTATTTCCAGAAGATGATGGTTGACAACTGCTCAAGGTGTAGGGAATAACACACTGAACAATTTTTGACTCTAAAATATTTCACAGAACAATAATGGGATTTTAAAATTAGCATTAAATAACATAGTATTTATTTTCATTTTGTGTTTTACAGATATGTATACATAATTATGAATATTTGTAAAATAAATACACTTTCATGCCAAATACAAACACAATATAAAGAGTTTTAGAGTTGACAGAGATATTCAAATACTTATGGATGTAGGAAAGTTTATTTCTCCAATCATTTGCAACCACACAACAGATTACAGGGGCAAACTTATTGCTACAACTTGTGCTATGGGAAAACTTTTAATGCTCATTTTTCATATACTTGGTAAATTATTTCATAAGATTGTAAATATTTGCATCATTTTGCTAATGACAATTCCAAGAATTGTGCTTCAATAATAATGCTAAATTGACTTAAAAGAGTTAGAATTCTAAAATAATTGTAGAAATTTTATTTTGTCAACCATCTGCTATCTTTACAATATCACATTAGGGCATCTTTCTGAGACTAATTTACATTCTGCATAACACTTAGGACCTGCTTTGCATTCAAACCATCTCCTAATTACTCAATCAGCCTAAGTGTATGTGGTATGAATCAATTGTTTCTTCCTTTGAAGTTAGAACAATCTCTGAAACTGAAATTGTGAATTCAGGGACAGATCCTGTTTGTTGGCATTGTTTCCATTGAAGTGTCTCTGAGTTAGAATTTTCAGTAATAAATTTCTAATCTTCAGAGGATGTATAGGATGCAAATTTTGGCAGAGATAGTTTTAAGCATAGATAGTGTACATAATGTAAAGGTTTTAGTGACCTCCAAATTTCAACTTTTATTTTCTTCAGTCAAGTATATTCAAGACTCTGTTTTGTTTGAAGTGACTTTGCATTTAGTTTTTAAGTTTGCATTTCCACAAGTAATTTGGAAGATGCAACCTACAACATTAATTGATTAATTAAAAATAAACTCATATAGGACATTTGGTTTCTTTCCTAAAAAACTGTGATACACAACTGCCAATAAAGAAGCAAACACATGTGAAATAAATTCCAAATACTGTTATCTCTTATTACTTTCAGCTTAATTACACCCATGGCATGTAGTAATAGTTCTCTGTGGAAATCTGCAACCATTAGGTATGGTGGTTGATTGGTTTATCTCCCATATATTGGGTTACTTTATAGTCAAATAATATCATTCTCTCTCTATCTATCTATCTATCTATCTATCTATCTATCTATCTATCCATCTATCTCATCTGTGTGAGGGGACTTAATATATAATATGGAATTTATGAGTTTTACTTTCACCATCAGAGTTTTGATGACCCAATAATTATTGTGTCTATGGTTAAGAATTAGAGGAACCAATAGCTGATCAGTCCAAGAAAATAGCACCTCAGAGGCAAAGGGACCAACGGTTCAGCCAGTATCTGAACAGAGGAGCTGGAATCCCCCTTGGGAGGTGTTTAAAAAAATCAAATTAAAAGCAAACTTATTTTATGTACCTATCCTGGTTTCCTCTCCCTCCTGTCCTCTTCCTCCCATTTCCTTCATCAACACTCCATCCCAAACCCATCCACTACTCAGGGAGGGTGCAGACTCCCATGGGGGATCATCAAAGTCTGTCACATCATTTGAAGAAGGACCCATGTCCTCCCCAGTGTATCTAAGCTGAGAGAGTATCCATCCATAGGAAATGGGCAACAAAATCCACTTATATATGAGGGATAAAAACTGGTTCCACTTCCAAAGGCCCCATCAACTGCTCTGGTCTCCCAACTGACTTGAACGTTCAGAGGGCCTGGTTCAGTCCTATGCTGGTTCCATTTGTAAGTCTGGGGTCTGAGCAAACACTCATTTGCTCAGGTCATCTGTTTCTGTGGGTTTGCCGAGCATGGTCTTCACCCCTTTGCTCATCACTTCTCCTTCTCTACAATTCTATCTCAGGAGTTCGGCTCAGTGCTTAGCTGTGAATCTCTGTTTCTGCTTCCTTTATCTACTGGAGGAAGGTTCTATGATGGTATATTAAGGAGTTGTCAATCTCATTATAGGGGAAGGGCATTTCAGGTAGCCTCTTCATGACTGCCTAGATTCTTAGTCAGGGTCATTCTTGTGGATCTCTGGATATTTCCCTAGTGCCAGGTTTCTCATATAAGTCCATGTTGGAAGACTGAAAAGACTAAAGCCTGAAGCCTTATTTCCACGTGCAGTGGAAGCAACCATGGATGTACCATCTCAAGAAAAATATAAACTGTAAGAATGTCTTTCTTCTTCCACTTTGGTTTCATTTCACAACCAGCCTACTGAAAGATACCAGCTACATTCAGTCATCATGCCTTCTTTTCACCTCTCAGTAGTTCAGTTGAGTACACAGGTCAATTTCAGGTACAATATAGAATTTTAAGCACAGAGTAGATGTCATAAAACATGTTCCATTTAAAAACAATGCAACTCAAAATAATGATAACTTAAAGAAGAATTCTTGTTTTAATAGATAGGCACTTGGGAGGCAGAGACACTCATATCTCTGTGAGTTTAAGTTGAGTCTGATCTACAGAGCAAGTTCCAGTACAGGATTCAATGTTACAGAGAAACCCTGTTACAAAATAAATTAACTTTTTTTATACTTGTTCTAAGTTTTAACAGAAATTGAACAGAAAACACAAACTCTACAGAAAGATATAAATATGTTTTCTCTAGCAACACACTATGGCATTAGCTATCTCAAAGAATGCTAGAGTATTTATATGAAAATGCATCCTGCATCCCTGTGTTTATAAATATGGCAAAATATGATGAAAGAAAATTTAGCCTTGGAATGCACCTTGGAACACATCCATTAAGCGGTCTCAAAATTCCAAAGTTCCAAAAACTACTTCAAAGAAGTAGAAAAAGATAATACCATTCTAATAGTAGGTGATAGATAAATTATTTTCCTAACCATTTGAAGTATGTTCCTTGATAATAATATTAAAGAGAGAGTCCTTCCAGACCCCAACCTCCGGCGTCCCCGGCTTCAGGGGACCACCCCGCCCCCATGCATCACCAACTCCCTCAATCTTCTGAGGACCCTCTCATGGCATCCCCAAGACCCACCCACACAGGAAAGGCATCAATCCTTTCAGAACCTAACCTCCTGCGTTCCCAGCTTCAGGTGAATTTGGGTCCCCCTGTGACCACCCTGCCCCCACCCATCACCCACACCCTCAATCTTCTGGGGGCTGCTCCTGACATCCAGAGGACCTGCCCACACAGGAAATGCATCAGTCCTTCCAGACCCCAGCCTCTATGTCCCCAGCTTTAGGTGAGCTTGGGTCTCCCTGGGACCACCCCCATCCCGACCCATCACCCATCACCTCAATCTTCTGGGAGCTGGCTCCTGGCATCCAGAGAACTGCCCACACAGGAAAGCAATCAGTCATTCCAGGCCCCACCCTACTGTGTCCCCAGCTTCAGGTGATCTCAGGCCCCCCTGGGACCAACCCACCCCTGCCCATCACCCATCCCCTCAATCTTCTGGGAGCCTGCCCCTGGCATCCAGAGGACATGCCCACACAGGAAAGGCACCAGTCCTTCCAGACCCCACTCTCTGGCTTTCCCAGCTTCAGACCCCACTCTCCAACATTGTGGCTTCAGGTTTAGGAAAGGAGACCAGTGGAGGCAGAAAGACACCACCTGGACCCACTGGAAGAAGAGATGGGAAGAAGACAGAATACGAGCTCACTCAGCAATAGAAAGACCAACACGACTACACCCGAATCTAGAGACCCAACACCAGCAAGACATAGATGAAGCAGAAGAAACAGACCTTAAAAATTATTTTATGAAGATGATAGAGACCCTCAAATAGGAAACAAGGAAATGCCTTAAAGAAATATAAGAAAAAACAAACAAAAATACATGAAATGGAGGAAAAGGCAAACCAAAAAATTCAAGAAATAAACAAATCATTCAAAGAATCTACAGAGTACCAAGAAAAACACAACCAAACAAATGAAGGAAATAACTCAAACAATTGAAGGATTGAAAGCTGAAATAGAAACAATATAGAAAACACAGAATGAGGGGAAGCTGTAAATAGAAAAGCTGGGTAAAGGATCAGGAACTACAGATGCAAGTACCACCAATAGAATACAAGAGATAGAAGAGAGAATCTCAGGCGTTGATGACTCATTAGAGGATATACAGTCATCAACCAAGAAAATCTCAAAACCAACAAATCCCTACCACAAAATCTTCAGGAAATATGGGACAACATGAAGAAATTAAACCTGAGAATAATAGGTATAGAAGATGGCAAAGAAATTCAGCTCAAAAGTACAGAAAACATATTCAACAAATTCATAGATGAAAACTTACCTTACCTAAGGAAGGATATGCCAATGAAAATACTTGAATCTTACAGAACACCAAATAGGCTGGACCAGAAAAAGAAGTTACCTTGCCACATAATAATCAAAACATCAAACCTACAGAATAAAGAAAAAATATTAAGAGCAGCCAAAGTAAATGGCCAAGTAACATGTAAAGGCAGATCTATCTGAATTACACCCGGCTTCTTAATGGAAATTATGAAAGCCAGAAGATCCTGGACAGATGTCCTACAAATGCTTAGGGAACAAGGATGCCAGCCCAGACTACTATATCCAGCAAAGATTTCAATTACCATAGATGGAGAAAACAAAATATTCCATGACAAAGCCAGATTTAAACAATGAGTATCGATGAATCCAGCTCTACGGAAAGTACTGGAAGGAAAACGTAGACCCAAGGAAGATGAATATATTCACAAAGACATAGGCAATAGATAATCCCACTTTATCAAACACCAAAAGAAAAAGAGAGGAGAACCTACTCACAACAACTCCACTACCAATAAATCAAGTACAAACAAGAATCATCAATCAATGTTCATTAATATCCCTCAATGTCAATGGTCTCAAATTGCCTATAAAAAGAGACAAACTAGCAGAATAAATACGAAGACAGAACCCATCCTTCTGAATACAAGAAACACATATCAATGTCAAAGACAGATGTTACCTCAGAGTAAAGGTTTGGGAAAAGATTTCTAATCAAATGGACCCAAAAAACAACGTGATGTAGCAATCCTAATATCTAACAAATTAGGCTTCAAATTAAAATCAATCAAAAGAGATGAAGAAGGACATATCATTTTCATCAAAGGAAAAGTCCAGCAAGATGAAGTCTCAGTTTTGAACATCTATGCTCCAAATACAAAGGCACCCACATTACTGAAAGAAACATTACTAAAGCTTAAATCGCACATAAAATCTCACACACTAGTAGTAGGAGATTTCAACACTCCGCTCTCACTGCTAGACAGGACCTCCAGACAGAAACTTTACAAAGAAACAAAAGAACTAATAGAAGGTATGTCCCAACTGGGTTTAACAGACATCTATAGAACATTTCACCCAAACACAAAGGGATGTACTTTCTTCTTGGCACCACATGGAACCTTCTCTAAAATTGACCACATAATAGGAAACATAGCAAACCTCCACTGATACAAAAAAAAATGGAATAACCCACTGTATCTTATCAGACCACCATGCATTAAGTTAGAGTTCAACAATAACACAAATCGCAAAAACCCTATATACTCTTGGAAATTTCACAATGCACAAATGCACCATCCCTGGGTAAAGGTAGAAAAAAAAAAACAAACAAGAAATTAAAGACTTCCTGGAATTCAATGAGAATGGAGACACAACATACCCAAACTTATGGGACACTCTGAAAACAGTGCTGAGAGGAAAGTTCATAGCAATAAGTGCCCACATGAAGAAACTGGAGAACAGTCACACTAGAGAATTAATAGCACAGCTGAAAGCTCTAGAACAAAAAGAAGCAAACTCACCCAGGAGGAGCAGATGCCAGTAAATAATCAAATTGAGGACTGAAATCAATCAAGTAGAAACCAGGAAAACATTGAAAAGAATCAATGAAACAAGGACATGATTCTTTGAGAAAATCAACAAAATAGACAAACCTTTGTCCAAACTAACCAGAAGACAGAGAGAGAGCATGCTAATTAACAAAATCAGAAATGAAAAGGGGGACATAACAACAGACATTAAGAAAATCCAGAGAATAATCAGGGCATACATTGAAAACCTGTTCTTCACAAAATTTGAAAATTTAAAAGAAGTGGACAATTTCCTAGATAGATATCACTTGCTAAAGCTAAACCAAGAACAGATACACAATCTAAACAGACTTATAACCCTTAATGAAATAAAAGCAATCATCAAAAGTTTCCCAACCATAAACAGCCCAAGCCCAGATGGCTTCAGTGCAGAATTCTACCAGAAATTCAAAGAATAGCTAATTCCAATACTCCTCAAAGTATTCCACACAATAGAAGCAGAAGGCTCACTGCTAAACACTTTTTATGAAGTTACAATTACCTTCGTACCCAAGCCACACAAAGACACAACTAAGAAAGAGAATTATTGACCAATTTCCCTCATGAACATTGATGCAAAAACACTCAGTAAAATACTAGCAAATCGGATTCAAGCATACATCAGAAAAAATCATCCACCATAATCAAGTAGGCTTCATCCCAGGAATGCAGGGATGGTTGCACATTAGAAAATCTAATAAAAGCAATATACAGTAAAACAACAGCTAACATCAAACTAAATGGAGAGAAACTCAATTCAACTCCTCTAAAATAAGGAAGAAGACAAGGCTGTCCACTCTCTCCATATCTCTTCAGTATTGTACTTGATTGATGTTCTTGCTAGAGCAATAAGACAACAAAAGGAGATCAGGGGATACAAATAGGAAAAGAAGACGTCAAACTTTCACTATTTGCAAATAACATGATAGTTTACATAGTTGACCCAAAAAACTCCACAAGGGAACTCCTAGAGCTGATAAGCACCTTCAGCAAAGTGGCAGGCTACAAGTTCAACTCAAGAAAATCAGCAGCCCAACTATACACAGATGATAAAATGGCTGATAAAGAAATGAGAGAAACATCACCCTTTACAATTTCCACAAACAACATAAAATACCTGGGGTTAAGGTAACCAAACAAGTGAAACACCTGTATTGCAAGAACTTTGAGTCTTTAAAGAAAGAAACCAAGAGGATAAAAGAAAATGGAAAGATCTCCCATGCTCTTAGATTGGTAGGATCAATATAATAAAAATGGCAATCTTGCCAAAAGAATTCTACATATTCAATGGAATCCTTATCAAAATTCTGGCACAATTTTTCACAGACCTTGAAAGAACAATAATCAACTTTATATGGTAAAACAAAAGGCCCAGGATAGTCAAAACAACCCTATACAATAAAGGAACTTCAGGAGGCATCAACATGCCTGACTTAAAGCTCTATTATAGAGCTATCGTCCTGAAAACAGCTTGGTATTGGCATAAAAATAGACAAGTAGACCAATGGAACAGAATTGAAAACCCTGATTTTAACCCACACACCTGTGAAATCCTGATTTTTGATGAAGAAGCTAAAACCTATACAATGGAAAAAAGAAAGCATCTTCAACAAATGGTGCTGGCATAACTGGGTATTGGCATGCAGAAGACTGCAGATGGATCAAAGTCTATCACCTTGCACAAAACTTAAGTCCAAATGGATCAAAGAACTCAACATAAATCTGACCACACTGAAACTCTTAGAAGAGAAAGTGGGAGATATTCTTCAACAAATTTGTACAGGAGACTGCTTCCTCAACATAACACCAGTTGCACAAACACTGAGGTCATCAATTAACAAAGGGGACCTCCTGGAACTAAGACGCTTCTGTAAGGCAACGGACACAATTTACAAGACAAAAAGGCAGTCCACAGAATAGAAAAAGATATTCACTAACCCCACATCTGACAGAGGGCTGATATCCAAAATTTACAAAGAACTCAAGTAGCAAGTCTCCAAAACATCATAGGAACCAATTAAAAAGTGGGATACAGAACTACACAGAGAATTCTCAATATGGGAATCTAAAATGGCTGAGGAATACTTAAGAAAGTGCTCAACATCCTTAGCCATCAGTGTGAAATGTAAATCAAAACAACTCTGAGATACAATTTTACTCATGTCAGAATGGCTAAAATAAAATCACCAAGGACAGTTTATGCTAGAGAGGTTGTGGAGAAAGGGGAACACTCCTCAACTTCTGGTGGGAATGCCAACTCCTACACCCACTTTGGAAATCAGTATGGAGATTCCTCAGGAAAATGGGAATCAATCTACCACAAAACCCAGCAATTCTACTCTTAGGCATACATCCAAACGATGCAAATTCATACAAGGACATCTGTTCAATTATGTTCATAGCAGCATTATTTGTAATAGCCAGAAACTGGAAGCAACCTAGATGTCCCTCAATGGAAGAGTGGATAGAGAAAATGTGGTACATTTACATAATGGAGTACTACTCAGCAGAAAAAAACAATGGATTCTTGAAATTTGCAGGCAACTGGATGGCACTAAAAGAAACCACCCTGAGTGAGATAATCCAGTCACAAAAAGACAAACATGGTATGTATTCACTCATATATGGATTTTTAGATATGGATCAGGATAGTGCCCACTGACAGTCTGGGAAACATGAAAGAGCCTAAGACAGATATGCCCAGTACCTCAGAGAAGAGGAATGAGGCAAAAACTCCTGAACAGATTGGGAACACAAAGAGATGTGGGGGGCTGGAAGCTGGGAAGAAGAGATGGGGAGAAGAGGAAGAGAGAGTAGGTCATGGGGGAACAGGAAAGTTGAGTGGGCGTAGAATATGGGGAGAGCAGGATGAGAAATACCATAATAGTGGGAGTCATAGTCAGAAGAGAGTTCTGTCACCAGTGAGACCTCTAGTGACCTAAAGGAATGTCACCAACTGGAAAGCTAAGCAATAGTGGAGAGACCACCTTAGGTGCCCATTCCTGATAATGAACTTGTAGTCTACCCTATATGCCATCCTAGAACCTTCATCCAGTGACTGATGGAAGCAGAGGCAAACACCCACTGTTAAACACTGAACTAAACCCAAGGAACCCAGTGACAGAGAAAGAGGAGCGATGAGCAAATTGGCAAAGAATGGGCTGGTGAAACCAGCTGAGATAGCTGATCTGAATAAGGGGGAGCTCTTGGACCCCAGACCGACAGCTGGGAGACCAGCATGAGACTGATCTAGACCCCTGAGAGTGAGAGTCAGTGAGGAGGCCTGGGCAACATATGGGGCCCTGGGCAGCAGATCAGTGTTCATTCCTGGCATACAAACGGATTTCGTGTGTCTATAACACAAAGAACGATGCTTTCTCAGCCTATACTCTTTAGGGAGTGCCTGGACCCTGCCCTGAGTGAAATGACAGACTCTAGATATCCCCTATGTGGAAGGAAGTGGGGATAGGGAGGGAGGCTGGGTTGGGGAGTGGGGAGATGTGGGAGGAGGGGAGGGAGAGGGAACTGGGATTGACATGTGAAGCAAGCTATTTAAAATTAAAGTAAAACAGCTGACCAGACAAAGGTTAACTCTTGAATCCCAGGCATCAGCCTGGGAATCCAGCATGGGCCTGATCAAGACCCCCTGAATCTGGGTGTCAGTGAGGAGGCCTAGGGAATCTATTGAGCCTTGGGCAGCAGATCAGTACCCATCCCAAGTATACATACGGACTTTGGACTCTCATAGAACAATGTGAGGTGCACTCTCACCCTGAACTCTTGGGGAAGGGTCTAGGCCCTGCCCTATATGAAATGACAGACTATGCACACCCCCATGGAGGGCCTCACCCTCCCTGGGGGAATGAGGGGATAACAGGGGGGGGATTGGGGGGAGGGCACGGGAGGAGGGGAGGGAATGGGAGAGGGACCTGGAACTGACTTGTGAAGCAACCTCGTTTCTTATCTAAATTTAAACTGGAAAATAAAAGAAAAAAAAAAAGAACTCAGAAACCTAAAAAAATAAATAAAAAATAAAATTAAATTAAAGTAATAAAAAGTTAAAAATATTCAAGAGATAAAGTATATTAATAATCATGTGTTATAGTTTTTTGTACATACATCAACATTTCAGTTATATATTTTTAAAGAAAATAACACTAACTTTTAGGTAACATAAAGTAGTATGATACGTCATTTTATGAAAAGAGAGAGACAGATACAATAGAGGGGGAAATGGAAGGAAAGAGAAAAGAATGAAGAAAAAGATAGAAGGCATGAACAGGGTAATCTCACACTCCTTATATAGCCTAAGCTGGCCTTCAGCTCATGATGCTTTTGCCTCAATTCTTTGTATTAAAATTGTACATCAAAATATCAGCAGGCAATATACTTTTGAAAGCAAAATTTTCAAAGTTTTAAGAAATATTTATTGGAAAATAAATTTAAAATATTTAAAGATAGCTGAAATTGGCATAAAAATGCTTTCTTTGTATAATATCATCAGTCTCAGAGTACCATATCCAAAACTGTCTATTTTGATATGGTGAGCAACTAAAGATTTGCTTTTCATTTTACAGTTGATTCTACTTTTATAAGTGAGCATACTTTTTCTTTCCTGAGATGATAGACAGAAAACATGGTAGATAGATAGATAGATAGATAGATAGATAGATGATAGACAGACAGACAGACAGACACACACACACACACACAAACACACACACACACCCCACACAGAAACACCACACACAGTGACATAGAGAAAGAGAGAAGTCAATGGGGGGGATATTTTTGTAATGTAGAAGCAGTCTCCAAATTTTCCTTACATCCTCTTCAACCCAAACACTTAGTTGGCCGGACCTTGGTGGTGCATGCCTTTAATCCCAGCACTCGGGAGGCAGAGTCAGGCAGATCTTTGTGAGTTCCAGGCTGGGCTGGACCGACAGCCTCCAAAACAATACAGAGAAACCCTGTCTCGTAAAAACTAAACCAAACCAAACCAAAACAAAAACAAACAAAAAACAAAAACAACCGAACACTTAGTCATCTTTCTTAGAGGACTTTTCTATGAAATTCCCTTGTTTAAATGAGTTCCTGTAGAAGGCATGTCATTCATCGTCTTGGACTCGGCCTTCTAGGAGATATCATGAGTCAGGGATGATAAATCACTACAGCTGAAGCACTTGAGCAGAAGCGCAACAGTCCTTTCCATTATCGTTCAGATTGACTTGTCACCTCTTCTCAGATGTGCTAACTAAGAGACTGTATGGCATCCATTCCTTCCATTGTGATTCTGCCCTTCAGCTCCCCATATTTTCTTAAAAACAAAGAAATATTTATAAATATAACATCTAATAGTTGGGCTCATTAATTTCTTTAAAATTATTTTTTTTCAATATCCCCTACAGCACCCACCTATTTCTTGCTAATGAAGAGGATATTTAATCTCCAAATGTCTGGCTCTACTTTGAATTTTATATTTTGTTTGTTTCCTATGTGCTTCTGTGTCATTACGCATGCATGTATTTTCTCTTACTTATCCGTCTATTGTTAGTTTGTTTCCTAATCTCGAATTATTGAAACTTCATTGGAAGATAAAAGAAACTTAATTTCTCTTTTTGTTTCTTGTGATTATATAACAAAATTAAGCTATGTAGTTGTCATGTGGAAAGTAATTATAATTTTTCTGTGTAATATTCAACTTTTAGCCAATAAACACGTGATGGAATAAAAGGAAAACAATGCATTTAATTTTTAATCTTCCACAAAATATTGGATTACATTTTCTAAGGAAAGAATAGTTTAAAACTATTTGTGTTGTAAGATAATAAAGAACTTTTATGTGGTGATATAATATTTGTGATTTATGAAAGCTTGCCTAAGCGTTCTGAAAGTTCAGTCAGCCACAAGCCATAGAAGCAAGGCACACACCTTTAATCCCAGGACTCAGTATTACTGAGCCACATACAATTGATCCAGTCCTAAGGAGAAACAGCTCACACAAACATTATCTCTTCACTTGTGATCACATGCCTTTAATCACAGGACTATTTAGAGGTATTTCAGATAGTAACAGGGTCTCAGAGCTGCCATTCATTCTCCAAGCACACTGGTGTTAGGAAGGATTGATTCTCTGGCGACACTGAAGAGAGGCAGCAGTCACAAGCTTGGTGAGAACTTGTGGAGTCAGGATCAGCCATTTCAGCCTGGGCTAGAGATAAGAATCTAGTGGCTTGACTGCTTTTCTTTTCTTTTCTTATGCTACACTTTTATGTAAATGTATAAGGCATAATATAAATCTTATGCAGTATTACTTAGGACCAATACAAAATTTGAAATATCAGTATGAAATATTTTTATTTGTCACTGATATTGACCTATGATATCATTTTGTAAAATGGTAAGTTATATCAATGGAGAAATAAATATAAATGCCCCATCCAGTGAATAAGGTAGATAAAACGACACTAGAAATGATGATGATATATTTACTTAAGCAGAAATAGCCAGAATTTATTTATCAATAAATTTTAAGTTATTTTATTAATTATGTGCTTTGGAATCCAATCTACATAGTGTGCTGTGTGCATATGAATCCTCATCTACTTCATGGTTGAGTTCTGCATTAACACCTTGATGATTTTGTGTCTCAGTATCATACATGTTCACATGGCGGCTGGATTGCCTTTTGTCTTTCTGATAGACTGTCTTTAATAACTTCATAGTACCAATAATCACTTAAGAAATGATGCCATTACAAAGTAGTTGTGATCAGTGTCTTCAATCCAAAGCTCTACAGCCAAAATGATGAGGAATGCCAAGGCATTTACACAGTAAATATGAAGTCAGTTGCCTCATTTATAGTCAAATTGAACTAAGAAATGAACAGTTGGACTAAACACACAATAAACCCCAAATTTAAGGCAGAGTCAGAAGGACAGTGTTGTGAAACTCTACAACAAAGGTGCACCTACTTTAACAAGGCCACACCTGCTAACCCTGTCAAGTAGCATCACTCACTAATGACCATGCAGTCAAATCTGTGAGCCTAAGGAAGCCATTCTTATTCAAACCACATTTAGTATCCAATGCACTTCCTAAATCCTCATGGCCCTAAGCCCCTTTCTACAAGACTAGACATCATTGTCTGAGTTTATAAATTCTTGTTGTAATTAGATTATTGAATGAGTCAAGGAAAACAACAATTAAGAAAACAGTCAGAAAATAGCAGGAAATGAAATGACAGGGACTGGTCATGAAGAATATCAACATATACGGCATACATGTTGATATATATATAAGTGACTATATAAGTAAGCAATGAAGTAACAAATTAAAGTATATGCGAACCAAGGAAGGTGCTTAGATTACAAAGAAAGAAATCACAGATATTTAAATTAATATTTTGTCTTATACATTCCCATTAATTTTGAACTTC
The DNA here is from genome assembly GCF_017639785.1 of Mesocricetus auratus. Classification (NCBI taxonomy): domain Eukaryota; kingdom Metazoa; phylum Chordata; class Mammalia; order Rodentia; family Cricetidae; genus Mesocricetus; species Mesocricetus auratus. Next base: position 43,682,290 of record NW_024429266.1, read on the forward strand.
AATGATACAATTAGTGAAAACTAAGACAACATTATTTTGGGATGATTACTTAGTATTTTATTTCAATTTCACATATAATTATGTTTATTAATTTTATAAAAACAATGTATACTTCTGTGCATTTGGTTTCTTAGATTTTCTATTAGTTGCAATATTAAAATTACTAATTGGCATACAATATATTATCTAATCTTGACAATATTTGATCAGGAGAACTAGGAACAAATGACTACTTCAGTGTTTTGATGTATTTTAAGCATCTAACCTCTTATTATCTGAATGGTAATTATTCTCCTTCATTGACACCTGTTTTTATAAGGTTCCCTAACTCAATAATGTCTGTAATGTATTGTAACTTTTGCAGTATTTCCTAAAGATGTTTGTGAAATGTTTTTGGAGCTAACAAACGAAAATACTGACAGTATCATAGACCCCAGCAGAATATGCTGCTTGCTTCATGTATGACACTATTTAATAGGCTTTACCCCAGGGAAACGTCTAAGGGAAGGAGCAGGGCAAATTGCTTCTTTTACTCAAAAGTCTGAGAAAAATAGGAAACCCAACAGAGCTAAAAGGGAGAGAACTCTTTGGGTTGTGTGATTTTTCTCATACTTAGTTTTCCTTTTTCTTTGTCAGAAATCTCTACAAAGTAAGGTTTTTTTTGTAGCATTTAATTTAAGGGGGAAAGATTTCAAAGAAAGGTGCAACACATGTGACATGATAAATGTTGTGTTTACAGCTTGTTAGTGAGATTTTTGAAAGTGCTTGCAGCTTTGAGGTAGTGTAAAGAGTATTGGAGAAATAATATTCTCAGTAGAGGGGATGTTGTGCATAGAGAGAAATCTCATAGAGCTCATAGAGAAACTTAGGAAGCACAAATCACACGAAATGATTTTCAGCAGCGAAGTCTCTCTCTGAACTTACAATAGGTCAGAATGATACAAAATGCTTCTTTATTGGCAATAACAGATGTTTAAACAACTTTCAGGTGCTGTCTATATACCGACTTTAAACTGAATTGTATTTCAAATTTCAAATCAATCCATTCATCCTATTCATAAAACTGAGGATATTTGTGATCAATCAAAATGGAATGCAGAGTTGACACACTTATATTGCAATTATCTCAGCATAAAACTCTGCACAAATAGATTTAAAAGGCAAAGTGCTTTAACAGATCTCTGGTCACCCAACTGATATTGCAATTTACTCACTATATATCAAATCTAGCTGGGTTTTAGAAGTAAAAGAAGTCTAATATCTGTCTCTTCTGTCTGAATGATTTGTTGAGTACTGTTCTATTTAATATAAGGCAAGTTATAAATATATTATCACACAAATACATATGTCAACATCTTATAAAAATAAATTTTCCAACAGTGATATGTACTCTGGAGAAAATGAAATAGAATATGTGCAGAGAAAAATGCTGAAAAATTAGGAGGTTGGATGCTTTGGTAATGATAGCAAAAACACACAGGTTAGTTAAGTTATGGACAAAATATTTCTATATTACAACTCCAGGTAAGCCTAATCAGGAATATAAAATAAATCATATAAAATTTTTAGATTAGAATGAGTTTGCAGGTTTTGAAAATTGTCTCCCAACCAGACAAAACTGAACCAAAACATACTTCATGGAATACTGATGAAGACACAGATCAAAAGAGAAAATTATTTTCTTTCAGATGAAATTTTAAATTGCCAACAATACAGTTGAATTTTTTTTATAATTTGATTTCTTATAGCATGATACTGCCCCCATAAAAAGAATTTTTCAACAAAGTTGAGTATATCACTTTTCAAAATGTACTTCATTTGTCTGTAAATGATATCAAACAGTGATTGGCTGTACTATGAATTTCACATTTCTGTATACACATAGGAAAAGATGGTGTGAGATAAGGAAAAGAAGCAAAACACTCAACAAACTCAGTAATATCATCTGCCAGAGCTAATGTCAGGTTGGTTCCTGAGTGGTAATGGTGAGAGGTGCTGTTAACAGTCATTGGATCAGAACTCGTCCTTAGTAAACTAAAGGCACAGTATGGTTCATGAATTCATAAACAATAAATTGTTAATAAGTCTCTATATTTGAGGAAAAATAAACTTGGAGGGTAGAAAAGGTGGCATTTAGAATCTTGATAGCAAAGAAATTGCTCAAATCAGAAGGTGTAATGCAATTACCTCCTCACAAAATTCGAACATATCAAACTTATCTACCAAAAACAGTGCCACGTGTTGAAGAAACTTCATGTAAGTTTACCTGCAAATAAAAAGATCTCATGATCAACCTTTATCTTAAGAAAAATCTCTGATTTTTTCCCAGTGAACCTGAAAATAAATAAAAAATAATGGCAAAGAAAAACACCATCATAAAATAGATATAATTGTAATAAAACATAAAGAGGTACACAATAGTAGCTGACTAAAACACTGAGAGGTAATTGAATCTCAAACAAAAAGTCACTTGCAGATGGTCTTTTATCCCAGAAGCAATGGATTATTATACAACGTCACATACCTGGTATGAGGTATCTTCCTAAAAGTTTTTGGTAAACAATGTCCTAGCAGCCCCAAAGCAATACAGGTTTCAGTCCTTGTTCTTGGTTCCCTACAGGTGTTGATGTCAAGACCCTTTCCCCCTAAGATATATATGCTATGGTTGTGAGACATAGAGAACTGACCTGGAAGGTTCCTCCATTCTTGCTAGTTTCCAAAGGACAGCACTTTGATGCAGGCCTCTGGAGTGAAATGTCACTGAATGTAATACTCAGCGACAGACTTTGCATGCCATGATACTAACCTGTTTTACAAGATTTTCCACCAGTGCAATTGTGCCTGCCATAGCTATCACAGAAGTAATCAACTCTGTCATGATTGAGGATTTTCATAATTTAATTTCATAAAATAATTTAATAAATTATCATAGATCAGGAGAAATTTTCCTGTGCTAAATTATTAGTTATGGAATCTGTTTCTTTTTTACCATTTTGTTTGCTATTTCATTCTAAGGAAGACCAAAACCCAGACTCTGTAATTTATAAAAGTTTTTAATCTAGGGAATTTATTTCCAAATTTACTCTATTTCTCATTACCAGAAAACAAAGATATTCACTGGTATAATTTCAGTATTTTTTGTTTATTTGAAGCTGAGCTTCATTTTACTATAAATTTAATCTTTTCGTAAACAGATTTTTCAAATGAAAATATTGGAATCCATGCTTGTGTTGTATTAAAAAAATGTTTCTCAAATAGAATTAAGGAGGTGTTGCCAGGCGTTGGTGGCACACACCTTTAATCCCAGCACTCGGGAGGCAGAGGTAGGTGGATCTCTGTGAGTTAGAGGCCAACCCAGTCTACAGAGTAAGTTCCAGCCAGGACAGCTTCCAAAACAATACAGAGAAGCCATGTCTCGAAAGACCAAAACTAACAAACAAACAAATTAAGGCGCTGTGGCTGTGGAGGCAGCCTAGTCACTCAAGTGCCTGCTGTGGGAGCATGGGGACCTGAATTGAATCACTTGACCCATGTTAAATTTGAGTGTATTGGTGTACATCTATGGCTGTAGTGGTTATCAGGTTGTGTAGTTACAGATGAATCTTTGTAATATTCTGTTCAGCAAGTCTCAAAAAGAATGATGGAGAGTTGTAAAGAAAGTCATTAAATTTTTAACACTGGTCTCTGTATCTATCCCTGTTCATGCAAAGGCATGCATACATACATGCACGCAGAAATAAACTCTCACACACAAATATAATAGTAAAGATACACCTGGGGAAGTATGCAGTGGTAAAAAAGCGACTAACCTAAAATCTAATATTCTTCACTGATACAAAGTTAATATAAATAATTAATAAAACAATATTTTACTATAAAGTCAAGCAATGTATTAATATCACTTTCATACTGGACAGTTTCAGCTCTGAAAAGTATTGAAATACTAAAAGAGTTCAAGATTTTATCCAAGATATTTCCAGTTGGTTTTTCTATTCTTGCGTTGTAAATGAACCCAATTAAAGGAGATTCGTAATTGCTGCTTTTGTGCCATTTCGTTTAGAAGGAATTACCAAAAGCCAGTGCAATACTGAGGACAGGATACTTTTTTCCTTTTTAAAGCAGCTGGTCACAGAGAAGGATTGCTCCCCCAAGAACCATAAAATTCTTCCATTTGACAGCCAAGCAGAAAAGGTGAGAAGAAAACAAACAGCACAGCTAACAGGGGCTGTCATCATGATGAATGCTGATGAGCAGTAATTAATGTGAATTCTCTTAGGCACAGCCCAGAGGTCTAAGCCTTGCCCAGTGACTTAAGGATGGGAAAGCTGAAAAGGAGGACTGAAAGTGTAAAGAAACCAGAGACAGCACTACTTTTAAACTCAGAAAACTTGAGCACTACAACTGTGTAAATGTCTAACCCTCTAGGATGCCTTAGAATTCTCCAGTGCTTAGAACCAGTATATAATTAGGTGTCAATAAATGCTAGCTAAAATGTGTATGAATACGATCTCTCTCGCTCTTTGTGCATGGATAGTACTATTCATCCAGTATGTGACACTTATTCAACATAGAGTAATACATAATTTGAAACAAAAAGTTCTTATTCTTTATAATATTAGTCACTTCAGTCCTACCAAAGCACTGTACTGTTTACAAACTGCATTGAACTATTTCAGTAAAATGCTGAAAAAAAGACCTTCATAATATGAGGAATTATTGATATTTGTGTATTAGTATGCCAATGTAGTCTGTTTCATAAATGTATTAGTACTCATCTAGAAAACCTTTTTCAGGTTTTATTATCAAAGCATTTAATTTCTTTAGCAGCTTTTCCCTTGCTAAAACAATGACATTTAATCTATTCACGCATAAGATGAAATATAGGAGGTAAGCATGTTCCCCACTAAATATTACCATGAAGGAATTGTGACAAAGTTGGCCTGCAGGGTGCATTACAAACAAAGACATTTTTCTTCAACCCCCCTGTGTTTACTCACTGGCATCTAGAAATAAATCCACAAGGAGTTATTAGCAATCATTTTTTATGAATTATAATTATAAAGATGGTTTTGAGCACTCAGATAGTGTCCACTCACTATAATCCTCCTCTCTGTTTCCTGTCACAGTTTTGTTAAGTATGAAGAAAGAATATCTATGCAGAGAAAAGAAACGACAAAGATGGAAGGCACTTTAGTTAGAAGATATAAAGATGGTAGTTACAACAGGATGGGGCCTCCTCTATGAACATTTTAAAATATACTCTTTGACCCTCTTCCTGATGCCATTACAACAGGACTATAGAATTCTTGGGAAAAATGTATTCACGTATATGCACAGACATATACAGGTACATTTTCCTCTTTCTTTCTTTCTTTCTTTCTTCCTTCCTTCCTCCCTCCCTCCCTCCCTTTCTTCCTTTCTATTTTTGGGTGTATGTATTTGCCATAATTTGCACATGGTGGTCATAAGAAAACAATCAGGAGACAACTCTCTCCTTCCACCATGGAGTCTCTGGGAATCAATTCAGTCCATCAGGAATGAGGACAAGTGCCAGGGTGTAATGAGACATTTTGCTACTACCAGATGAGCCATTTTCATGATGATTATAATATAGTTACTACAGGTTGGTGGGACTCATTATGATATTTTGATACATACATTCATGGTGCAATGATCATATGTATCTATTATTCTCAGCTATTCTACTATATATCCCCCTTCCATGGCAATAGTAATCCCTTTCTTCTTCCAAATACTTTACCTTTATCCTCTTTATTGTATATCTTTAAAATTATTCACATGAAAGGGAACAAATTAGGATTGTCAATCGGCATTCAGATTATTTACCATAACATAGCATCAGTGAATTTAATCATCTTTTGCAATGGACAAAATTCTTGCCCCCATTGTGCCTGAGTAATAGCCCGTTGTATGTATGTAACATATGTGTGGACACACAGAGCATGATGAAAGTGTGAAGATATTTGGCAACAATGTGGAGTTGATTCTCTTCTTCTATTTCCATGTGGATTCCAGTAATGGAACTGAAGTCAGGGTTCTGAGGCAAGACAGTTGCCAGTTGATTCAAAACCAAAAGGAGTAGGTTCACCCCTAAGGCATATAATATCACTAGCAATTATTATGTTGCACATAACAATCATATCATTACTGAACCAGTAAACACCCTTTGCTGGGAAGTTTATATTGCTGCATGCAAAATAAAGCAGATGAAGACTGTTACTGACTTTTCTTCCCTACTTGACTGAATATTGACTTCTGACATTATAAAGGCTAGTCAGCACAGAGGAGGCTTCTAGATCAGTTATAGCATTTTTTCTATGTATTTTGCAATCAAGGTATGTGAAATGCTAACAGCAGTCAGGTCTTGCTTCCTAGTTCTGGTAATGATAATTAACATAATCTATGTATTTTGGGAGACTTACAGGACTTTCCTTAACAAAATTCCTGGCATTGGGATTTTCATGTGATAATGCGTCTGATCCTGGATGAACATCATCCACCCATGGATGGTACTCCATGAAATATCACTTTAAAAAGTTTGTTTTCAATTTGATGTACTCTTCTCCTTCCTTATTTTTATCTCTATATCAGTTTCAATCTTGACATTGTTAGTATTCTTACCCTGTGTTTTCATGCCCCATGTATTCTACCACGCCAACTCTACTTCCAGTAACAATTTTACTTCCCCAATTCCGTGGCCCCTACATATGTTTCATGTCTCTAAAGGCATTCAAATTGCAATATAACGACCTAGAAATGTGAATTTGGGAACCACATACAAAAGAGAACATAAAGTGTGTGAATTTCTGGGCATGGCTTCTTTCATGAAATATAACTTTTTCTACTTGCATTCATGTTCCTTCAAGTTTCATTTTTCTATATAGGAGAATGAGATTCCATTATGCAGATATACCACATTTTAATTACTTACTCATTTGTGGATGGACATCTAAACTGACTGCATTTCCAGTTATTGTGAATAGAATAGCAATGAACATGAATATGCAAATTTCACTATAGTATGATAGAGAGTTTTTTGGTTGTATGTCCAGGTTTGGTACAGCAGATTCATATGGTAGTTCTATTTATAGTTTTATGAGAAGCATACAGACAGGTTTACAATGTGACTCTAGTAGTTTGCTCATCACAATAGTATTTTAATACCTTTTCTCTTCTCAACCTCCTATCAGAATTTGTTATTTATATTCGTTGTGATGACAATTTTGACTATTGTGAGGTAGTTAAGGATATTGAACATTTTACTAGTGCTAAATTGTCGTTTAAATTTCATTGTTTGAGAGGTCTTTTCAGTCCTCTCCCCCTTTTTAATTGGGTGACTATTTTTTGATTATTAGACATTATTATTCTATTTAGTCCAGAATGTTATTTGCAGTAATCTCTGTAAAAAAGGTTAGGTAGTCAAAATTATTTATTTTACTTCATAAGTGAAAATTTTAATTTCACCTTTATTTGTAATGGATGGGTAGTCTGCAAATAATAGTCTAAGTTGGCTATTGTGGTCTTCCATAAATCAAAGTCCATCTTTCCAAAATCCTGGTGTGATATATATTAATTGAGGTAAACAAACATGAAAATTACTCAACTGTGTGACATGATTTGATAGATTAAATGAAACAAAGTCAGAGATAAACACTGGATTTAGCAAATAATTTTGAAGAAATCATGATAATGGTAATTTTATTTGAATAATAAGGAAAAAGTCTATTTGGACCTGATTTTCCAAAGACCAGGAGAAATAAAAATGAAAACAGGGAATAGAGAAGATTTTTCTCTAAAATTGTTGGAAAGGAAGCTGATAGAATGGGAAACAGAGAATCCTCTCATGCTCTGTATGGGTTCATGTGGAAATAAAGCCTGTTTATATGTTCACGGCAGGTACTCAATCAAAAATGATAGGTATTATACATGTAAACACACACAAATATACACACATATAGATAGAGAGACAGGCAGACAGAGACAGAGAGACAGACAGAGACAGAGGCAAAGACAGATGGTTCATTCCACAGAGACATATCTGAAGTGTTGAGAGAGGAAAGAGCATGGTGAGATGGTAGGGGAGCTGAACCCTCGACTAGCAATAGCACAAGGGAAAACTTGCCTTGCACTATGTCTAGACAACACAGCAGTGATCACCGTGTTGATGAGAACACAGGTGAGCCTACCCTAACCAAGTGACCATGAGAGACATAGCCCCATCCTCATCTCCCACATGTTGTCATTGATTCATACCCTCTCCTACTCTTGCCCATCAATGTCTAAGTCAGGAGGGAGAATTGACATTGCCCTGCATGACTTGCACCACTCAGGAGATCAGGCCCTGCTCTATGCCAGGGAAACACAATGGAGGCAACTCTGTTATGGTAGGTATGGGTAAGCCGTGAGCATGGGAGAGTGCTGCCCATTCCTCATCTTTATTGTGGCAGCATGGGAAGAGAACAGTCCCTGAACCATACCAGCAGCAACACTGCTGGAGACTTTTAGTTTTAAAATGTCTCTACATTTTATAACTCTGGCCCTCATTGTCATTCACCTAATTTTTTTATCCTACATCCCAGCCACAGTTTCTCCTCCCACTTTTCCTCACAGCCCCTCTCACCACCGCCCTCTGCTATATATTAGGGCTACTGATTTTTTGAGTTATTCTTGTATCCTTCCACTTTGCTGAAGGTGCTTATTAGCTGTAGGTGTTCCCTGGTAGAATTTTTTGAATCACTTACTTAGACGATCATATCATCTACAAATAGTAAAAGTTTTACTTCTTCCTTTCAAATATGTATCCCCTTTATCTCCTTTTGTTGTCTTATTGCTCTAGCAGGAACTTCAAGTACAAGACTGAAGAGATATAGAGAGAGTGGACAACCTTGAATTGTTCCTGACTATAGAGGAATGATCTTGAGTTTCTCTCCATTTAGTTTGATGTTCCCTGTGGGTTTGCTGTATATTGCCTTTATTATGTTTAGGTATGTTCCTGTTATCCTTGATATCTCCAAGACCTTTATTATGAAGGGGTGTTGAATTATTTCAAAGGCTTTTTCAGCATCTAGTGAGATAATCATGTGGTTTTTCTTTTTTGGATTGTTTATATGGTGAATTACATTGATGGATTTTCATATGTTGAAACATCCCTGCATCCCTGGGATGAAGCCTACTTGATTAAGAAAGTGTTCAACACCCTTAGCATCATGGAAATGCAAATCAAAACAACTCTGAGATACCATATTACTCCTATCACAATGGCTAAAATCAAAATCACCAGTGACAGTTTATTCTGGAGAGGATGTGGAGAAAGGGGAACATTCCTCCACTGCTGGTGGGAGTGCCAACTTGTATAGCCACTTTGGAAATCAGTATGGAGATTTCTCAGGAAAATGGGAATCAGTCTACCACAAGATGCAGCAATTCCACTCTTACACATATAATGAAAATATGCACAATCCTTCAGTAAGACATCTCTTCAACTATGTTCATATCAGCATTATTTGTAATAGCTAGAACCTGAAAGCAGACTAGCTGCCCTTAAACTGAAGAACTGAAGAGTGAATAGAGAAAATGTGGTACATTTACACAGTGGAATATTAATCATGTGGAAAAAACAATGGAATCTTGAACTTCACAGACAAATGGATGGCATTAGAAGAAATCATCCTGAGTGAGGTAACCCAGTCACAGAAAGACAAATCTAGTATGTTCCCACTCATATATGGATTTTAGACATAGTGCAGGGGATTGAAAACCTACAATCCCACTACCAGAGAGTTTGGAAAACAAGGAGGACCCTAAGAGACACCCTGGAGAAGTGGAATGGTATAGAATCTCTTGATCAAATTTGGAGCATGGCGGGAGGGGAGTGGAAGCTGGGAGAAAGAGATGGAAAGAAGAGGAGGGGAGAGGAGGACATGGAGGAGCAGGATGGTTAAGTAGGGGTAAGAATAGAGGAAAGAAGAATGAATTATATTATACTAGAGGGAGCCATTATAGGTTTAAGAAGGGATCTGTCACGAGTGAAGTTTCCAGAGATCTTTTACCTTATCCACTCTAACTGGGAAAGATGAAATGTCTATGCAGTTTTACTTTGAAAATCTTGAATTGCTATGGAAGTTGATCATTTTTTATATAAAACATGGAGCAAGAAAGGATTATAGAGAGTGACGTAACCAAGCCCAAACAAAGAGCACATGTTCTCTCTTATTTGTAGTTATATGTTCTAAGCCATCCTGAAGAAGTAACTGCAGAAATGATGATAGAAAGGGTACATGGTGGGAGGAGAAAAGGACACGATAGCTATGAAAGGGAAAAAAATGGGTGCTATGATGGCATTTAAGTTAGTCATCAATCTCTAACTTAAATGGCTTTCTAGAGTCTTCATCCAAAGCTGATGGAAGCAGAAGCAGAGGTCCACAACTGAGAATTGAGCCGAACTCCTGGAATCCAGTTGTACAGACAGAGGAGTGATGAGCAAATGGGTCAAGACCATGTTGGGGAAACCAACAGAAACATATGACCTGAACAAGGGGAGCTCATAGACCCCAGTCAGACCTCTGGGGAACCAGCATAGGATCAAATGAGGCATCCTGAAATTCGGTGACAATTAGGAGGCCTGGGCAGTCTATGGGGCCTCTTTCAGTGGAACCAGTATCTATTCCAAGTGGAGGAATGTACTTTGGGAGCCCGTTCATCCATGGTGGGATACTCTCTTAGCCTAAATACACAGGGGAGGGCCTAGGCCCCAACTCAAATGATGTGATAGACTTTGATGATTCTCCTATGGAAGGCCTCACTCTCCCTGGCAATTGGGAGAAATGGGAGATGGGACTGATATATAAAATAAAATGTTTCTTATCTAAATGAAATAGTATCAAATGGAAAGAACGAGGAAAAGGGGGGGTAAATTGGAGCTGAAGGAAGGAAGATAATATAATAGTAAAAGAAGGAAAGAGGCATAAGGGTGTTTGAAAAAGCCATAGGAAGCACTGTTTAGTTTTTGTTTAATATACATATATAATATATACAAGTATCATATGAAGATAAGTATATAGTATGCACACATTTGTGTGTGTGTGTGTGTGTGTGTGTGTGTGTGTGTGTGTGTGTGCGTATACGTGCGTGCATGCATGTGAATGCCGTTTGGAGTGGTAATGCTCCCCCAAAGAACCACAAATTGTCTAACAAAATGTCCATTTCAAGGCACCAGCAACCTTCCTTCTAATTTTTAGTCAAGAGAGTTCAAGAGAAAACTTCCTGAATTGTAGAGTACTCACATTGCTCTTAGTTTCCTTCCAGAACATGAAGGTAAGACTCAATAACTACATATACCACGTACTTTTGATTCAAGGTTTAGGGGAATCTCATTGGAATTGACTAGCAAGCCTCTTCCATGTAGTATGTTTTTCATACTATTTGAAGTTGCTATGCAAAACTTCCCAAGGGATTAAAAAAAATCAACCCTCTTATCCACCAGCAAAAAAAATGGCCAGGAAAGCAAGTCTCCTTTGGTACCATGGCTGCATAATACCATGAGAGAAAATAGAATCTAGTTAATTGGACTTAAAATCCACTCAATAGGAGAGAACTGATGTCTGGGATTGTAAATAGTGAATTATCCATGACTGGTGTGGTTTTGGGTCCCACATAAAACCCTTTTATTGCCACGTCCCTAAACGGGTGTATTTTAGAACTGTATTGTATGTTTGCCTTCATCATCCATCATTAAGGAAGCATCTTTTATGGCAGAACCCTGTAACAAAATATCACAACTGGACAAAGTGCAGAAAGTCCTAGACCTTGGGAATAACAAACACAATTATCACTTCTAGAATGCAACCCCTACACCAAAGGCCCAAAATATTGACAAAGAGAAAATGGAAAGTTTGTAAGAGTTAAAGGATCTGGGTGTTTTCTGCTTGAGTCTATCTGTTAGACATTGCAGTATTTATATCATTGAACTCCTTCTTTCTCAATTTTTAGTTCAACAAAAGAAAGGGAATTCAGTTTATTCTAATAATATTTTAAGTTAGTCATTGCAAGTACTTGCTGATATGTGGATCTCATTGCATTTGAGTTGTGATAGATGATACTATACTTAGCAATATCTGGATGGTTATTTAATGATTTGCCAATTAAAGTTATTGAAGAGTATGATTTAAAATATTCTATATGGGGGGATGGGGGGAGGGCACGGGAGGAGGGGAGGGAAAGGGAGAGGGACCTCGTACTGACTTGTGAAGCAACCTTGTTTCTTATCTAAATTTAAAATGGAAAATAAAGAAAATATTAATAAAAAAAATAAAATAAAATATTCTATATGAATTCAGTTATTTAATAGTATAGATGTTTGGCTACATATTTTAAACAATAACTAATGTATTCAGATTATATTTTTCTACTTTTGCTTAACATACTGCACAGATGTTAGTAGATTTAACCTGCACATATACTTTCATATAGGTCATAAGATGGGCACAGTTACTTTAAGATAAAGTGACTTTGAATTAGACTTGGGGCATGGATTTGTAGGAAAGCCCTCTTCTACAAGCCCAAAGAATTTACATTTTAATGATATATATGTATACATATATATATATGTAAATCTCTTGAACTTTTTTATGGAATTTGCTTCTCAGTAGTCTGTTACAAATTTGTATTTGACCAAATAGCTTATTCAATTTGTTTTAATGGAAAACAAAACTTGAAAGGTTTAAATTCATTTTGTCATTGTGGTTATATTTCTGGATTAAGATAAATTCACTTTCCATTCTTTTCTTCTTTTCCCATAAGGCAATATAAGTAAGTAGCTGATTAATTTAGTATTCAAGTGCATTATTCCACTCAACATCTGCTACAACAAGAACTGTAAATGTAATTTTGCAAGATCTGTTAGGGATGCCATTAGGACTTCCTGATATTGATGTCTGGATACTGTAAGGTTTTTAAGAAAACAACACTAAGAAGTAGTAAGTCAGAGAAATGCTAGAAAGTATGCTGGAATGAAAATTATTGGATTGAGCATTGCCAACATCTATCCTGAATCTCAAGGGTCCATAAAATTGATCCAACAAGAGGTTTAGATTGATCAGTAAAAATGATTTAAGTCTAAGCTGAGTGGATTATAAATAAACAGGAAGACCAATTTGAAAGAAAATATAATTTTCAAGAAATTTGTGTCACTTAACAATTTATTCATTGAAATCCAATCTCAAACATCATTTTCTGGATACCTACTCTATGCCACATACAGTGTATTCTGTGTTAAAAAAAGAATGAACATTCCCCCTATATTAAAAGTAGCACAGAATTTGTCAATTATATATCAGTATTTTTCAGGAAAACATTGTGTGACACAATTTTATATACTGAAGTCATAATTCAAAGATGAGAATTCAGTATATGACTTTTATAGACTAGTCAGACTTGTAAACACAGCTAAGTATTCATGCCAGACCTGCCTAGTGCCATCATTTAAATTACTGAATTCAAATTATATCCCAGTTCTTTTTAAAGTAGAAGACACATTTTAAAACCTTTATTCTTAACTGTGAATTATGGTTTTAACACTGCAACATTTTACTTCTCAAATATCATGAAATTAATTAATACAATGACTAAATAGTATTTCCTATATATTTTAGACTGTTCCTTTATTTATTTAATTTAGAAACAATCTTATTTAACATATCAATTCCAGTTCCCTCTCCCTCTCATCCTCCCATGTCCCCTACCAAACCCTCATCCCATCCCCCATCCACTCCCGAGGAATGGTGAAGCCTTCCATGGGGGATCATCAAAGTTTGTCACATCATTTGTGGGAGGGTCTAGACCCTCTTCCGTGTATCTAAGCAGAGATAGTATCCCTCCATAAGGAATGGGTTTCCAAAGTCTATCTGTGCAGTAGGAATAACTACTGGTTACACTCTCAGAGGTCTCATAGACTTCCAAGGCCTACTAACTGGCACCCACATTCAGAGGACTCTCCTTTTTAGTAACTAAATATGTCCTTTCTTACTATGCTTTAAAAGAATGAACCTGTCTATGGAGGAAGTCCTTCTGTGTATATGTTTGCCTGATCGGTTAATAAATAAAGCACTAATGGCCAATAGTGAAGCAAGATAGGTGATACTAGAAGTCAAAGAGGATTCTGGGAATTGTAGTCAAGAGAAGAGGGTCACCATGTGATCCCAGGAGGAGAGGGCACAAGTCTGGCATTCTCAGTAGGATGAGACCTTATAAAAATATATATTAGTAATTATGGGTTAATAATTAGGTCAGAGGTTGCCATTAAGAAACCATAGCACATGGCCATCAGCTTCATAATTAATATAGTGTCTCTTGTGCTATTTGGGGGCAGAGACAGCAGCAGGACCCAGGCACCTAGAGGGAAAGAATGCTCATTACAACTTGTCTCTTTCTGTGTGTTTGTGTATTTTTCCATTCTTGTTCTGTTTCTTCCAAAAAACTGTTTAATATAGTCCTAAGTCAATTGACACTGAATGCTTATATAATATATTTAAGACAATCTGTATTATAAAGTCCAATATTGTAGATTTAGTGATTTTCATCAATTGCCATTTTCATTTGCACCAAGACAGTTTGACATAATCATTAAAAAATAAAGTTTTGTTGGGGCCTTAGGTAGTAGATCAGTATTTATCCCTGGAATAAAAGTGGACTTTGGGAGCCCATGCCATATCAAGGGATGGTCTCTCATCATGTACACATGACAGATTCTGGATATCTCCCATGGAGGGCCTTGCCCTCCTTGGGGAGAGGAGTGGGTATTATTTGGGGGTTTGGGGAGATTGGTGAGGGGGGGAGGAGAGGAAGGGGAGGTAACTGGGATTGACATGTCAAGCAAGCTTGTTTCTAATTTAAACTATAAAAAGAAAGAAAAGTTTAAAAAATGAAGTATTGAATATCTATATGTTTTCAGCCTTTGTGATATGAGCAACATTTCCAGCAACTCCTGACTTTCAAAATGAATGCATTCTGCATGAAACTGTTGGAAAACTGCCTATAATAGACATATAATTATGAAGAAGTAAAATAAACTATTCATTATATTTACTTGGATCTTTGAGGCTGATAACTTTGGAGCAAGTGGCACGCGTTGTGATATTGACCCTTGGATGTTCATTACTGTGATCAGTTTTCCAGCAATTCATCAAATGTCCTCAAGCAGTTCTATGACTCTTTTTAGTGTGGAGAGACAAGGAAATATTGATTTGCCTCTAACAGGGCAATGATGCCATACCAGACACCTAATTTAGTGAACCAGCTGGTTTATTATTGGAATTTCTTCTATTGGTATCAGTGAGGAGATATTTATAGGAACATAGATGACACAAAGGCAGCAGCATCACTAAAACGAACACTTTAGTGTGAGGACAGCTGAATTCCTGGAGCTCCTGAACAACTGACCTGTTGGAATGCCTCCTCTCCCCAGCAATGATTCATACTTCTGGGACAGATCTGTAGAGATTTGCACATTTCAGGAATTACCTGACTGAGACCTTTGAGTGTGTTTCATTCCCGAGCTTTGGTGGAATATTTTAATTATGAGACAATACCTAAACAACAATCTATGTCTTCTGACTCTTACAATCTTATGTTGTTGTAGCAAAATGGCAATGGCCAATTCTGTAATGTTCTCTTTGCCTTAAGGAGAACACTGATTCACAGGAACTGACACTGACTCTGACAGACTTCCCCTTTTCACCTGAAAAAGCATTCTTTCCCTTCTTAGAAGAAAATTTTCAGCCATGACTGACCAAATTTGGTAAGAGTTATTTTCCTATGACATAAACAGAACTTTTAGGAGGCAGTTGACCTTACATCCATGAAATAAAATAATAGTAATTGTTTCTCCAATTCTGGCCTTTCATCAGGTGGCGAGTTGTTGTCACATCCCCTCCTAATTTCTCCATGTCCTGCCAAAAGTGCATTATGTCTTCTGTGGTAGAGACTTGCCATCTGTTCAGGACCCAACCAACAAGAATTGTTTAATTGCTTTCTGTTTATTTGTGTGTATGTATTGTTTGGTTTTAATTTCCAGACAGAGTTTCTCCTTTTGTCTGAGCAGCCTTGACTGTCCTGGAACTTTCTCTGTGTCTAGACTGACATAAAACTCGCTGAGATCCACCTGTCTCTACCTCTGTAGTGTTGGGATTAAAGACATGTGTCGCTTCCACCTGCCTGTAGCTGAGATTAGCAATAGCAATTCTCTTGAATTCAACTTGTTAACATATTATGTATATGTCTAGCTTTGTGTCTGCTATTCAAATGTTGTGCTTTGATGGACAGAGGATAGGCTTAGCAGTATAGATTTGCTTCAGTCAGAAGGAATTGTGGCAGGCAGATGTGGGGTTAAGCTCTGTTCAATGTGTCTGGTCAGGCTCCAGGCTGAAGATATAACAATAGCCAGGAAGAAGTTTTCATACCAGAGATGATGACCAGACACCCTAAGTAGTGAAATCACTCAAGTGTGCAGTAATCTTTCAGTTACATCCAGTTGCTTCTCATTCTGTTACACAACACAAATTGCCCAGTCAAGCCCACAGTCCTGTGGACAGGGAAAAGCATTTCCCTGGAACCAGAAGTTGGAAGGTCAGTTTTGAACAAGACTTAAATCAGTATCTACTTTTAAAAAGTTTTTTATTCCTATCTTAATGAATATGTTATGAATCTTTACTGGTTATATATCTTTGGCAGAAACAGAAAGAATAGGGACAAGATTTGGTAGCAAATGTTAGCATTGTGAATTAAGAGGCAATGGTAACTGAGAACATTTTATTACATCAAGGAGCTAATATTTCAATGTCTCTCCATTTTCTTGTGGCAATAACAGGGTCAAAAAGTCAACGAATGAAACACTTATGACTACTCCACAATATTTTAGAGGCATCACACACATTTTGTTAACAATAAGAAGCAAGGACAAAAATGATAAAAATAGAAACAAAATTATGTCTCTATATTTATGTATATAG
Organism: Mesocricetus auratus; assembly: GCF_017639785.1. Lineage (NCBI taxonomy): Eukaryota > Metazoa > Chordata > Mammalia > Rodentia > Cricetidae > Mesocricetus > Mesocricetus auratus. The sequence goes on from NW_024429266.1 coordinate 43,699,314, forward strand.
ATATGTATTTTTGTTTGTATTTGTCCTTTAAAATCAGTTTATATATTGAAATAATAATCAAATAAAGCATGATATTAGTTTAACAATGTGGAAGCATAGGAGAAGTTGTAGGAAAGTTACTAAGAGTGGGTGTTGGAGGGAAGAAAGTGTTTTAATTCTATTGAAATAAAAAACACATGCTAATATCATCCCATGTGTGTGTCTAAATATCAATGTGTATGACTATGATAACAGATAATCCTTTGATTTCACAGAGGATGAAAAACTATGGAAAATTTGTATCATAACCAACTGCTTGACACTATCAAACATAGGGCTCAATAAGTAATACTCAAAACATTGGATAATTAATATTTAAAATTCTAACATTGTACCAGTATGTGTAACTTTTATCTGTATTAAAATAATGTGTATTAAATGCACACGCATATTGTAAATCTCATTCCCAGCTTGAAATATTTAATTTAAAAACTCTGTTGTTTTGTATCTGATTTGAGTTAAGACCCATTACCATTCCATGACTTGCTTGAGTCATCAAGAACCTGAGATTTAGGGGAACTCAGGACCTAGGGGAAGATGAACTATTACTATTCTTATAAAGATACATAGCTATAAATTACTCTTAATGACATCCTGCTATGTTCAAAGATCATTGCATTCTTCTGTCAACATCAGAAAAGCTTCCTGCTACAGCAGATAGTAAGAAACACAAAGATACACAGCTAGTTAATATACACAGAAAAAAAGACCATGGAACACTCAGCCCTAAAGAAAATGTCTCCATCAAATCCCTCTCATTTCAAACCTCAGAGAGCCCTGTGGAAGGGGAAACAGAAAATGTGTAGAAGCCAGAGCAGACTAAGGAGACCAAAGAAGCAAGAACACCTAACTTAATATAAGTAATGCTCATATGAACTCAGAGAAACTGAGGCACAGATCCTGCCTGGGTATACACCAGATGGAGCTCAAGATTAGAAAGAATCCATTCCTAACCTATAAATCCATTCCTAACCTAGACAGTATCACCAATTAAAGATGATTTGCAAATGAAAACGTAACTTTCTCCAAGAGAGTCTCACTGTAAAACAACTATTCTTTTTTTGCTTGATTTTTCTATTCTTTTGTTTGTTTGTTTGTTTTTGGTGTTTGTATTTTGTATTTAAATTATAAAGGAGCTTCTTTTACATGTCAATCCCAGTTCCCTCTCCCTCCTCGCCTCCTGTATCCCCCACTGACCCATTGTCCCATCCCCTTTCTGCTACCCAGGGAGGGAATCTTCAAAGTCATATCGTTTGGAATGGGGCCTGGACCTTCCCCCATGTGTCTAGGCTGAGAAAGTATCCCTCTATATGGAGTGGGCTCCCAAAGTCCATTCATGCACTAGCGATAAATACTGATCAACTACTAGAGGCCCCATGGATTAACCAGACCTCCAAACTAACATCCTCGTTCACGGGGTTTGGAACAGTCCTATGCTGGTTTCCCAGCTATCAGTCTGGGGTCCATGAGCAAAACCTTGTTCAGGTCAGCTGTTTCTGTGGGTTTCTCCATTGTGGTCTTGACTCCTTTGCGCATCACTACGCCTTCTCTGCAACTGGATTACAGAGTTCAGCTCAGTGTTTCGCTGTGGATCTCTGCTTCTGCTTCCTTCAGCTACTGGATGAAGGATCTAGGATAGCACATGAAGTAGTTATCAATCTCATTATAGGTAAGGGTATTTAAGGAAGCCTCTTGACTATTGCTTAGATTATTACTTGGGGTCAACCTTGTAGATCTCTGGACATTTCCCTAGTGCCAGATTTCCCTTTAAACCTATAATGGCTCCATCTGTTATGGTATCTCATTCTTGCTCTCCTCTATTCTTCCTCTGGCTCGGTCTTCCTGCTCTCTCCTGTCTTGCTCTCCCCTCCCCTTCTCCCCTTCTCTTTCTTCTAGCTCCTTATCCCCTCCCCACATGCTCCCAATTATCTCAGGAGATCCTGCCCCTTTTCCCTTCTTCAGGGACCATGTATGTCTTGTTTCCTAGCTTCTTTGGTGGTGTGGATTGTAGGCTGATGCTCCATTCTGTATATGTGTGAGTACATATCATGTTTTTCTTCTTGTAACTGGGTTACTTCTTTCAGGATGGTTTCTTCTAGTGACCTTTATTTTGCTGCAAATTTCAATATTCCATTGTTTTTTTTCCACTGAGTAGTACACCATTTTTCTGTCGAGGGGCATCTAGGTTGCTTCCAGGTTCTGGCTATTACAACTAATGCTGCTATGAGCATGATTGTTGAGATGTCCTTGTTATATGAATGTGCACCTTTTGGGTATATGCCTGAGTGGGATTGCTGGATCTTGTGGTAGACTGATTTCCATTTTCCTGAGGAATCTCCATAGTGATTTCCAAAGTGGCTGTAAGAATTGGCACTCCTACCAGCAGTGGAAGAGTGTTCCCCTTTCTCCACATTCTCTCCAGCATAAAATGTCATTGATGTTTTTGATTTTGGCAATTCTGACAGAAGTAAGATGGTCTCTCAGAGTTGCTTTGATTTGCATATCCCATGGCTAAGAATGTTGAGCACTTCCTTATGTGTCTCTCAGCCATTTTAGATTTTGCTATTGAGAATTCTCTATTTAGTCTGTATTCTACTTTTAAATTGGATTATTTGGTGTTTTGTTGACTAGCTTCTTGTGTTCTTTTTATTTTGGAAATCAACCCTCTGTCAGATGTGGAGTTAGTGAATATCTTTTCTCTTTCTGTGGGCTGCTGTTTTGTTTTGTTGACTGTGCCATTTGCCTTACAATAGCTTCTTAGTTTCGGGAGGTCCCATTTATTAATTGCCAATTTCAGAGCCTGTGCTACTGGTTTTATGTTCAAGAAGCAGTCTTTGGTATTAATTCATTCAAGGGAACTTCTAAGAAGTTCAGGGTAAGTAGATTTATGTTGAGATCTTTGATCCGTGTGGACTTAAGTTTATACATGGCAAGATATATGGATCTATCTGCAGTCTTCTAAATGCCAGCATCCAGTTATGCCAGCACCATTTATTGAAGATACTTTCTTTTGTCCATTCCACATTTTTAATTTCTTTGTCAAAAATCAAGTGTTCATAGGTATGTGGGTTAACATCAGGGTCTTCATTTTGATTCCATTGGTCTACTTGCCTATTTTGTTCCAATACCAAGCCCTATAATAGAGCTTGAAATCAGGGATGGTGATGACTCCCTAAGTTGCTTTAGTGTAGAGGGTTGTTTTGGCTATCCTGGGTCTTTTGCTTTTCCATATAAAGTTGAGAATTTTTCTTTCAAGGTCTGTGAAGAATTGTGCTGGGATTTTGGTAAGGATTGCATTGAATCTGTATATTGCTTTTGGCAAGACTGCCATTTTTACTATGATGATCTTACCTATCCAAGAGCATAAGGTATCTTTCCATTTTTTGGTATCTTCTTTAATTTCTTTCTTTACAAGCTCAAAGTTATTGTGATAGAGGTCTTTCCCTTGTTTGCTTAGTATTACCCCAAGTTATTTTATGTTGTTTATGGCAATTGTAAAGAATGATATTTCTCTGCTTTCTTTCTCAGCCCTTTTACCATCTGTATATAATTGGCCTATTGACTTTTTTAATTCATCTTGTATTCTGCCACTTTCTTGAAGGTGTTTATCAGCTGTAGGAGTTCCCTTGTAAAGTTTTTCAGGTGGCTTATGTAAACTATCACATTATCTGCAAATAGTAAAAGTTTGACATCTTCCTTTCCAATTTGTATCCCCTTGACCTTCTTTTTTTCTCATTGATCTAGCTAGAACTTCAAGTGCAATATTGATGAGGTATGGAGAGAGGGGACAGCTTTGTTTTGCTCCTGATTTTAGAGGAATTGCATTGAATTTCTCTCCATTTAGTTTGATGTTAGCTTCTGGTTTGTTGCATATTGCCTTCATTATGTTTAGGTATGTTCCTTTTATCCCTGATCTCTACAGGACCTTTATCATCATGAAGGAGTGTTGGATTTTGTCAAACGGTTTTTCAGCATCTAGTGACATGATTATGTGATATTTTCTCAGCTTGTTTATATGGTTGATTACATTGATGTATTTTTTTACATCACTGGGATTAAAGCCTGCTTGATCATGGTGGATGATTTCTTCTGAGTTCTGGGATTAAAGGCATATGCCACCAACACCTGACTGCAAACACCTATTCTTAACAGAAAGCAATCTCATGTCATAATAAAGGGGACTTGTCTCATAATGTCATGTAAGGGCTTTTTCTTTTTTTTCACTTTTTATATTCATTCTTTTTATTTATTTATTTTTTAAAGGTTCTCTTTTTATTATCACACAAGTCCTTTGCATGTATATTATAGTTTCAAGTTTAGTCTTTTTATAGGATTCCTGCGTGTGTGAATGAGTGGGCCTCCTTATTTATAGCTATTTATTGTGCCTTTTCTAGGGTTCCTTTCTTCTGTTTGTATTATTTGTCCTATTATGATGTGTGTTTTTTAACCCATTATATTGTTTTATTCTGTGATCTTCATTTAGAAGACTATTTGTTTTCACCTGGGAATAACAAAGATAGGAGGAATGGTGGCATGAACTGGGAGAAGTAGAAGGAGGGGAAGGTATAATCAGGATAGAATATAGAAAAACTCCATTTTCAATATGAGAAAAATAACTTGCTCAGGATACACATTTTTCTAACTGATTTAAATTGATATTTTTAATCAAAGAAATTAAGTTACTTTTATTATATTAGTTTGGTACCATTAATCACTTATATTTTGATATAGCACTAAATAAGCTTGAATTTACATTTAATTCAATTGAGTACAAAAAGAAAGATGAAATAAAAAGTTGAAGCTAGGAAAATTCCCTGTAGTGAGGTTTTGAACTCTAATGATGTCAATCAATTTAGTGTATTCAGAGCTTCTCCAAAAAACTGGCATCATTAACATCTTGCCAAAAATAACCTGCCTAAACTTTTATGTTCAATCTTTGTACTTCAACAAAAAAAATGTTCATTGTGTCAGAAGTTTCCAATGAAGAAACACTGAGAAATAATATACATATATATATGGTACATGAGTGGTGGTATGATTCAAACTCCATTGCAGAAATATTTTTCCTTAAGTAAGGGGTGAAAGGCCTGTATTCTGAGCTGGAACTAACCTGATAATCTTCTTCCTGAAGATTAGCTTTTATGATAACAGAGACACCAAACAAACTTTCAAAGAAGGGTAATAACCAGTATCCCTAGCCAGTTATGATAAACATGAATCACAACAATTACCTGTATTCTGCTCTAAACATAAGGGTACAGTTCTGTCACATAATGGCTCTTTTATTGGACAACAAGAAGGAAAACATGTCTGGTACTGGAAAGCTAGCCAACTATTCAGATCTAGTGAAGTCATGGATATCAAAGAAGATCTGAAAATCATCATTTTACTAAAGCAGCATAATCCATAACTACACTCTAATTATTTGTCATTAGACCTACAAATAAGAGTAATTCTTACTCCCCATCACAGAATTTTTTCATTGTAACATAGGAGGCCATCATGGAAAATGCCAACCAATGAAAACTCAAGAGTTGTGGCACTCAGACCCAAAAATACAGCTACTATACAATGCTTGAAACTAAGGCTTGACACCATTGTGGAAGATGCCACAGGAAGAATGCAAGAGCAAGAGAAATAGGGACTTTCTTGTGAGCATGTGTCTTGTAGGAATGTCAGAAGCTACACCCAAAAAATCCTATCAACATGACTGTCCAAGCATAGAATTAATGTGGCCTAGCTAATATGGATCACTCAAGCTTACACAAAGAGCTACATAAAAATTCCAAGAGCATAAGAATTCCAAGAGCAGGAGAAATAGTTTTCCCCAGGGAAGAGCACCCCAATTTCTTTCAAAATCAGAGGTTCCTCCGTGAAAGCATTCTTAAAATTAACATTTACAGACTGTGCAGTTTTTGTATTTGTACATATAAAAATGTAGATATATGCACATATGCACACCTACACATATAAACATCTATATACACATACAAAATATCTACTTATATAACAACAATTAATGAAAACAAGAGGCCATGAATTTTAAACAGAGTAAGGAGGGGTAAATGGGAAGGTTTACAGAGGGGAAGAAAAGGGGGTAAATTAGGTAATTGCATAAAAATCTTAAAAATTAAAAATAATAAAAAACTGTGTCTTTAAAATAAAGTACTACTTCCTTCTAAACATTCTTTGTAGTAGTTCATAGTCATATATTCAACCATGAAATTTAATTTTTTTCAAATATTTGGTCTACATTGGTAGGTCAATCCTTATTTTCCTTTGTCTTGCACTGTAAAGTATTCAAATAATTTTGAAGACATTTCATTATGTTTTATTAAACTCATCAAACTAAGAGAGTAATTGCTATTTTATACACAGACATACACACAGATATGGCACAGAAACATGTTAGTGGGGTATAAAAAATTCCATTGCCATCCCTATCCATGAAGCAGTTTTTAGATTCTTTTTAATACAGTCAATCAGAAATAAAAGCTTTATATGCAATCTATCAGGTAATTTGTTAGGAAGTTTCATCTGATTATTTTATTCCAGCACACTGTTTTAAGAAATTTCTACACGTGAGTTTTTAGAGAGTTTCTTATAGTCAATATTTTTGCAGTATTTTCAATATCATAGTGATGCTAAAAATAATATTTTTTCTTAGACATATTGTCTTTTTAATACACATTCCTAGAGAAAGTTTGTGACAAGCGGTTACATTGCTGAAGTCAATATCTCCTCTCCCATTAACCTTTACATTTTTGTAAGTCTTCAGAAAGAGGTGGGACATGGCTAGTACCCCTGCCCTGCTGTGACAGAATATTTACAGGTCTAATCTCTTGGAAAATCTGTGCTGTGGATTCAAGAACAAAATAGCTACATCATAATTTTCCTCTCCCACTTTACCCTAGATCTTAGATTCCATTCCTACTTGTTTTTAGTAGGCAGGTTCTTGGAAGGGGAGCAAGTGCATGTCCCATTTGTGATATGGCACTAGATAGTCAAGTTTACTATTTTTAACCATGTCTCAAATCACTAAAATAAAATAATCTATGGAATTAAACTGTGTGCCTTGCTGAGGTGACAGATGCTGGTGTTCTGGGGCTGAAAAACAAATCACAAGAATGAAGGTACTAGCATCACTGAAATTTTCTGGAAAATAAGTCTTCAGGGGCATCACATACAACCTGTGGTCCAGGCAGACCAAGACTGCACTTCAAGTTGGCAGCAAACATTGGCACATAATGTGTAAGCTGTTCCCACATGAATGCATAAAGGAATCATGGAAACAATTTGGCTTGACCCTTTTGCAGGGTCAGGGTCATCCAGAAGAGAGGCCAGGAGAGGTCATTAGCTACAACGCAGCCCCATTTGTGGGGGAAAACTCCACAAAGTTTGAAGGGACATGCAGAGAAGCAACTTAAATGAAGAAATTTTTGTTTGGGTTCAAGATTTTCTGATTTTCAATACTTTTTGAAGATAAATAAAAACATGTCAATGATATTCTTCACATTAAGTAAAAAATAAAGAAAATAGACTAGTGCCAAAAAGGCTGAACCCTTCAAAGACCTGGCCAGCTTAACCACTTCTACCTACAAGTCCCATCTCTTAATGGTATACACCTTCAAATGCTGCCAAAAATTGGAAGCTGTGTTGTCAAAACTTTAACCTTTAGGGAACACTTCAAGTCAAGACATAAAAGAGAGCATACTCACTCAATTAAGAAATACTTCAAGCTCTTATTTTTAGGAGTATTTGGTTTTGAATTCTTGTCTTTTGGGGATGGAATAATATGGTCTTACTTTGACTATAAAAAAAAACCACCAACCAGAAAACAAAAAAAGAGATAATTCCCTTCTTTTTCTATATTTTAATCTAATTTGTTCCTATATCAGATATTTCAGTATCTCTCAACATTTTTCTGTTTTGGGTACCATAGCTAACCTTTATTAGCTGCTTGGTATTAACTGGTACAATTTGTGGCTACCATTATTAGGTGGAATATTCATGATGACTAACATCTTGCCATAGTGATGAGGCTGTCCATCTGAGTTCTAACTGCTTCTAGTCTATCTATATGAAGCATCTTTTTAGTGCATGACACAAGGAACCTTAGCAGACACATTGCATTTTACTCTTTAGTTATATGTTGTAAAGAGAAACCTTTTCCTTGAGAGAAGCCTTCCCGCCAGCCTGGTTCTAGAGCCGCATCAGCCCCAAATAAACACACAGGAGGCTACATTAATTATGAAGCTGTTGGCCTTGCTTGTTTCTTACCGGCTAGCTCTTACTTAAGTAATTACCGCATAATTGTTAATTTAAGTATTTCTCTTACCGGAGAACTTTCTGGGCTTCCTATCCCACGGTATTACATCTTGACTCTCTTGTGTTTCTCCTTCCCAGAGTTCTCCTGGATTCCTAGTCCCACCTATCTAGATTCCTATTGGCCAGCAGTGCTTTATTGACAAATGCACAGGACTTCCCCCCAACAATATGTGCTTTTTTGACAAGGTAATTTGAATGTTAACGTAGCGTTAAACATGATGTGTATCATGAGGGAAGAAAGGAGTAGTAAGTCATGTCTTCTATGTTTATTGCATTGCATTTCTACCTTGATCTGGCTTTAGTTCTCCAGTGCAGTGCTTCTTTCAGGAACCTATAGCTGGCACACTCAGTGTCAGTAAAAGAAGAAAAAGTTCTCATGTTGGTGCTGTGTGGCTACCATAACAAAACCATGAGAGATAGGAAGCTTAAAGAAATGTGTATCTTCAAGGACTTCAGAAGCTCAAGATCAAGGTGAGAATAGGTTTGCTTCTTTCTCTGACCTTTTATGGTGATTTAAAAATTGATGCCTCCCTGCTTTGTTTTCACAAACCTTTTGCTGTGTACATACACAATGATTTCTCCTTCCTATTTGCTGACATTGGCCACATTGCATTAGAGCATACACTTTTCAGTGTCATTTTATAGCAATTACTCATTTAATTTGGAGCTATACCGTATGGTATGTATAAAATATATGAATTTGAGAGGACACAGCTCATACCATGAGTGCTGAGGTTCTAAATCACTCATAATTATCTTGATATGACCTATGGATGAAAATGAGAAAACTACTTCACAAATTACTCCATGAGCAAACATTTCTATAGTGCTTTGACAATCATAAAATATCTAGAGGTTATCTTGTCTCTACAAATTTTGGATACTCAGGACCTCCATAATATTATTCAAACTCTGTTAAGCATTGAGTTAAGCTGCCTGTGATGGGCCTAATATTACCCACATTTTTCTCTCATAAAGACATAGATGAATGTCCAAGATGATCTACACTAAGATGAAATAATATCTTTATGCATTAAAATTACAGCAAATGAAAGTTGCAATTGATGACAGACAAGCCTCATTGGTCCTCTTATGGCCTACTTATTGCAAAATCTGAAAATAGACTTTTAAATTAGTTAATTAACTAAATATTAAGTATATTTATAATAGAAAACTATATCACTTGAAGGGATATGAGGAAAGGCTTGCAATTTATAAAGCAACCACTGCATATTAGCCAAGCCTGATATTCCCAAAGCTCCTTAGGGTAGTCAGGTTATAATGAATCATGTTTGTAGAGTGAACAGAGTCGTGCATGGAAGAAGAAATGACGAATCATGTTACTGTGAACAAAGCTTTGTAAATACTGCTGGTCTCATACTCTTCATCTTTCATAAGAGCAGTCCTGTGAGCAGTGCCTGCAAGCATGGCTCCATAATACTTTCCATATCTAGAAGGATACATTTTTCTAACATGTACATTTCCTTATTCATCTTGCATGTCTCAGACAGTCAACCTCATTATCAATTGTAGAAAATCATTAGAGTTCCAAGGTTTAAAATGAATTTAAAATAGTACAGGAAAATGAGAAAAAGAGGATTTTATTCTGCACATCCTGCTTATTTGTCCTTACAGAGCTGGCCCCTGCTTTTTGTCTACATTACCATTTAGAAGTAGGAGATGGAAATTACTGTAGTCATTTTATTAAAAGTCTAACATCTGCTAAATCCCAGAGAAGCTGTTTGGTTCTACCTAAGATAATCCTAACACATGTGATAAGGAAATATAACCTCTTATATTAAAATGAATTGAATAATTAAAAAATTCTCTTACTATTCCTCATATAATACACGAATATAAATTAAACTTAACCCAGCATGAAAGTGAGTTTCATTTCTGTTACAGTGTATACTTTCAAGTGAAGAAGAATTAAGATTGGCAACTTCACTTTGTGAGACATGTGCTTGAAATGCAATACAGCTTCATTTAATGGCTGTGGTTGCCTTTCTTTTAATATATTCTGAGGATTAAATGAAATAATACCTATAAAATTCCTTAAAGCATTGCCCGACATGTACTGTGTATAAATTCTATATTAGCTATTTTAGTGATACTCAAGATTGTTAAGTTAACATTTAAAAATTATCATGCAAATAAGAGATGACAATTATGCCATATCTTCATAAGGAAATTAAGCATCTTGTGTATACTGTCAAGATGCTACCAAAGTTTGCAGAAATTTTAACTTAGGAGTAATTGACATGCATAATTAACTATCTGCAAAAACAGAAGGTTGTTATAAGATGCCCACAATCTTCTTTCCTTTGTGTTTTTGTAAATGAGACTGTGCTACTTGATGAAGGACATCAGACTCACCCTTCCTGATATGTATATCATATTTTGTGATTATTTCTCTCTTACAAAATATTTAAAGAAATAATATTTTAGACTGAGTAAAGAATAGCTTTTGCTAAAATATATTTGACTCCTAGGAGGAGTGTGACAAACCTTTTTGAAGTGTCATATATAAAAACATTTACTTGGTTAACTAGAAACTGTGGGATTCACTAGGTAGTTTACAGTGTTATAGAGGATGTGGTGTTTGTTTATTACTGTGTTATCTTCACCTCTAGAGAATCTTCAAACTAAGGGTGTCCACACAGATAGTAAACCAAGTTCACAGGACCAAACACTGAACAACATGCCTTGAGTGATCCCTTTTTATACAACTAGATAGAGTATCTCCTTTTTATCACAAGGACTTGATTCCAAGTCCAACTGGCCATACTCAAAAACAAAGATACCACTGAATCATTTTTCATTCTCTTGAATATATATAAATATGTACATGGATAATAATAATACCAGATGATAAATTTAGAATAAAAACTACTATAATATAATAAAAATCATGTGACATTTTTGTATCTCAAATTATAACATTGCACTATGTTCACACTTTTGTTTTCATGATACACAATACTATATATAATCCTTAGGTGGCAATATGGAGTGATGCGAATAACAGGATTGTATCATAGCATTAGGATACATGTATTGTTTACTGGAACTCTGGAATGCTACATTATGACAATATTTACGTATTGTAATGAAGAAGTATGTACAATAACAAACAGGTAGGCAAGAGGAAGTTCACATCCTGCAATGATTGGTGTCATTCAATGTAATGTGAGACAGCACAATACATGAAAATATTTCTCAAAATTTGAACTATTGTTTATTTCTGAACAACTTCGTTTTTGACGTTAGAATATGATTGATCCTTGATAAGTGTCTGTACACGTAGAAAATAAAATTATGTGCTTGTGTCTTTTCCTATTGAGGCTGTTGTGTTGTTTGCTTGGTCCTTGAGAAAAAAATTATATTGCCCCAGCAAGTGAGTGTCGGAATTATAGATGTGTGTCACTGTACCAGATTATGCCATGTTAGGATTGAATTTGGGGTATTATGCATGCTTGTTAAGATTTTCACCAACCAAATTACATTCCTTGGCTCAAAAAGAATAACTGTAAATAAGGGAATTATTGTACCAAACAAGTGGCCACACACATAATTTCTTGTGAAGCAACACTTGTCTTGACAGCAAAAGGGCAATAAAGATAAATAAATACACAAATAGAAAACTTTCTGAACTGTACCATCAATCTGTTATCTTAACTATTTAAAATAACCATAGCTGTGGATATTATACCTAAGAATACTCTTAAAGACCACTAGATTGTACATAATATCTTGTCAGAAGTGAGGGTTATTTGATGGTTATATGGACTATTTTCAACGTCACAATTACTCTATCACTCACAAGTTTAAGAGACATATGAGCCATCTCCAAGCTCAGAACTTTTGCCAGTTTGATGCAAAGATCTTTAAGCATTGAGGACTGATGGATGTTCCAGATTGAAACAGGCTGATGTATAAGCCAGGCTGTGATCAGTTCGTGAGGTACCCTCATGTTACTCAGGACCTCCATAGAGTTTAACGAAAAAAATCAGCTTTCATTTCTTTAATTAGAATGTTACCATATGGATAGCAATTGTTTCTGTGTTCATTATCTAGGTTTTACGCTTTTCTTTGAAGCATATTTTTTGAAAAAAAAAAGTGATTACATGCTTTTACAATCTTTTTGCAGATATTTGAAACTGTAGTTTTCAGTGTGGAACCTGAAATTATGAGATGCTATAGCATATTTTCTAGATTCTAGAGATAGTTTCACAGTAATGAATTATTTTTGCTTGTTTTTCTTTTTTAATTAATTTTTATTTAAATTAAAAACAATCTTAGGTTACATACCACTCCCAGTTCCTTCTCCCTCCAGTCCTTCCATGCTCCACATTAGCCCCCATTCCACACCCCATCCACTCCCCAGGGAGTTGAGGCCTCCTATGGGGGATCATGAAAGTCTGTCACATCATTTGGGGCAGGGCCTAGGCCCTCCCCTATGTATCTAGGCTGAGAGAGTATACCTCCATGGGGAATGAGCTCCCAAAGTCCATTCATGCACTAGGAATAAATACTGATCATATTGCCAGAGGCCCCATAAACTGCCCAAACCTCCTAATTGACACCCAAATTCAGGGGGCCTTGTTTAGTCCTGTGTTGGTTCTACAGATGTTAGACTGTGGTTCCTGAACTCCTACTTGCTTAGGTCAGAGGTGTTTCTGTGGGTTTCTCCAGTAAGTTCTTGACCCCTTTGCTCATCACTCCTCCCTTTCTAAAACTTGATCCCAGAAGTTTGGTTCAGTTCTTAGCTGTGGATGTCAGTTACTGGGTAAATATGCTATGATGGCATCATATCAAGTAAAAATATACCCTTACTTTTATTCAATTTTTATAAATTAGATTTCTATGCATTGAATTATATATTAATGAGCAAAAATTATCTTACAACAGCTGCAAATTATTTCAAATGAGCATATTTATGAACTTGAACTCAATCTCTTATCTAGAAGTTAGCATTTATTTCCACCTAATTATTATTTAAACAAATAAAATCTCTACATGCCTTCTTCTGATTTTTTTATTTAATTCTCTTTGAAGTTTACTACCAGGAAAACACAGTCTTCATTGTTCTCCTCTTTGTAGGTAAACCTGAGGCAAATGTCAAGACTACACACTAAAATAGCAGTTTAATGAAACGTTCATTAAGTTGAGTTAAAAGCCTCTTCAGCTTGATTTCTAGCAATTTTTAGTGTTTAATATCTGCTAAAAACTAGTGCCTTAGATAATAACATTTTTCACAGTCTGAATCTGCAAAAACTTTTTTTATATTTCATTGTGTATAGTCACACGGTAATACAATATTTCAAGTGTTTACAGGATGCATAGCTTATAAGATGATAAATACATAAGAAATTTTTAATCTGCTGTTATAATAATGAATATGTTATAAGAAGTATTGAGTTTTAGAATATGATAAATAGGTAAGCAATTTTTTAATCTGAAGTAATAGTAATAAATATGCTAGGCATTTCTGTGTTCCTGTAAAATTAATTCAAAGGCCTGTTTACTTGATTATGTAATATCTTGTTTAACTCAAAATATAATAAGCCATATCTATGATGGAAATAGTCTATCTACTTTTGGCAGCTCTATTTTGCAGTAATATTGTTTAATAAGAATTTAGAAATTGGAGAAGTTATAAAAAAAGAAAACCAATATAAAACTAATTTTCATTTCCACATCTTATTTGAGAATGGCAGGAAATACTAATTGGGATTTTGCAATTTTCACTAGATTTTGTGGAGTCAAAGATATATTTATAATGCCTCTAGGAAAACATATTAAATCTTTTCTACCACAAATATAATCCTTTTGAAATTATATAGTCATGATTTTTTATTCATTTTGAAAATCATGTAAATTCCGATACTATTTCCAAGAACTAATGTCTAGCATATCAAAGTTTGAGCAAAGAAAAAAAATGAATCAATCTTTTAATTCATTTTGTTCCTTTGCTAATCAATTTCTTTTCATAGCTGTGCAGTCATTTTCATGAGAACAGATTTTCTAAGTCCATCTAGGAGTTTGTGATAACTAAGCATGAATCATCTTAACTCTGCATTAATAACAAAGAATTCTCCTAAATGCAGTCACACTTTTTGATAACATTGAGTTGGATTAGCACCTTTGGAATTAGAGTGATCCCACATATTTCCTTTTGTATCTTATACATTTCCTCAAATCTGATACAGACTATGTGATACTATATACAGATAGCCAAAACATAAAATTGAATTTTTAAGAAATGCATGATTATATGTATATACCATATACATTTATATACACTACATTAAATATATGCTATATATATTAAACAAATGAACTTACCTTGTCCATTCAATTAGTCTACTTTCTCATTCCTTGTCACAGATCCTTCTCAAATAATTTCCCACTTCTGCATTACTGAGTGTGTACTTGCTTTCTATTGTCAAATATAACTCAGACCTTCAGTGCTATAATGAAATTATTTTTCTAACCAGAGACCACCCAGTTCTTTCCAAAGAATTCCTAAAGTGAAGAACAAACTCTCTCTCTCTCTCTCTCTCTCTCTCTCTCTCTCTCTCTCTCTCTCTCTCTCTCTCTGTGTGTGTGTGTGTGTGTGTGTGTGTGTGCGCGCGTGTGTGTGTGTGTGTTGCTTTCAATGCCCCTCTAAAAAACTGAGAAATACAATACTCTAGGGAAGACAGAGACCTAGAAAGGCATTGATGTGGATATACAGACAGTAGAAGGAGCACTAAGGTGAATAGACAGCTATTGGAAGGACAGTAAGTATTTTTGAATGTGATATGCTGTGTCCTTCACCTCCCATATTTCCTTTATTTTTGAGTGTCCTTTTATTGAATACTTATTTAAGAAGTTCATGGAAGAATAAATGCATTTTTGTCATATTCACTCACAACTCACACTCCTTCACCTAATCTCTTCCCCTTCTTGTTTTTAATGTTAACCCATTGTGTAGAATTAGTCCTCTCATTTGTGCAGGGATGTTGGACAATCCACTAGAGCATAACCAACTTTCTAGAGACTCTAATCATTAAGTTTACTGTTGTTCTTCCACTGGCAGTCAACAACATTCAACAGATCCTCCCCATGGATAAAGATAGTCTCAAGAGCCCATCTCTAGTCCCCAATGGAAGGCTACTGACTTGCTCTTATGTAGGTCTTATGAAGGTAATCACAGTTGTTTTGAGTTCATGAGTACAATGATTTTGTCATGTACAGAAGTCAATGATTCATGGAACATAGATTATTAATCAATCAATCAATTAATTAATAGCTAATTCTAAATGTGTGATGCTGAGAACCGATATCAGCGCCACAGCATGCTATGTAAGCACTTTGTCACTGAGCTGCCTTCCAAAACTCAGTGATTGATTTTCTTCTATATTTCATATATGAGTACTATTATGTCATTCTTCCCACCATCCCCTCCTTTCAATTCTTCCATAATCCCTTACTACTCTCCTTTAAATTCAAGGCCCATTTTATTTCATTTATTATTGTTTTATACATTGGTACAATTTATTATGTTGTTGGGGTACCTCGAATTGAGGAGGAGTCCCCAAGCCGGATTCGTCACCCCAAGAATCAAGAGTCCACGTGCCAATTGATGCAACATGCAAGAGGCTTTAATTAGGCATCTGCAGATGGGCCTCTCGGTCAGCTTTTAGACCGATTGGCCCCGAGGTTCAGTTACAATCAGCTTTTAAAGACAAAAACCGCAAGCTTTTGGGAGGGGTCCTTATCTCGTGACGGGGGAAAGGGGTATGTGACTCCTGTCCAGGGGAAGTAGATGTCCTTCATATCAAACCTTGGCATGAGTTAATTATCTCTCTCTAAGTAAATAGTGTTATCTCCTTGTTTCCCACTAGTCTTGTTTGCCCTGGTCAGTTCTTCACAGATGGCAGCCCATAATTGGCTTTTTGTGGATTTACAGCCCTTCTGCAATTAAGGTTGCTAAACCATACATTCCATTCTGTGGTATGGCCGGTTCCTGGGATGAGGTCCTTTGTTCACTTCCCAAGTTCTCTCGTGGGGTGCCCTCCCTGTTTAAGCTTATATTTTACTTCTATAAATTCGGGGTCTTACAATGTAAATACAGTCTGCTGATTTTGTGTGTGTGTGTGTGTGTGTAAGGTTGATCCCTTGGCATTGAATAAATAGATAAGAGTCTTATTCCTGGGGACGACTAACTTTCTCTCTCACAGAGTTCATTAACTGCATGTAGTTCTTTATCTATGTTGGAAACCAGATGATATTTTTCCCATTATTATGGCTTGTCTGCTAATGTGGTATTTGTTCATGTCTATCACATACAATCATATTTTTGAGATTTTGAATAAAACTGTCTCGAGACATATAGAAGACACTATCAAACCAAATATCATGGCTCTTCTTCATTGATTTTTTTCTTCCCCTTCTTTTGTGATATTCACTGAACATTAATGTTGTGGTTCATATGTATCCGTTGTTGTAGAACACATCATGATCAAGTAGTTCTGCATTATTTTTTATCAATTGTGGAGTCTGTGATGATTTACATCTGCTGCAAAAAGAAGCTTCTTTAATGTGGAGTAGAGACTGATTATCTTTATGAATGCTCTTTGTCCTAATAAGTTAGAAACATAGAAATACTTGGTTGCAGTCAGGAAGGAAAAGATCATATAGAGACACAGATAGAGTCTGGTGTGTCACAGTCACCAAAACCTAAGGAGCTTAAGTGGTCAATCCTCTCTGGAGCTTTCCATGGGAGAATACCACAGTGGGCACTCTAATTTCAGCCTGAAATGCCTTTTTCTTATCCATGCCCTCTAGAAACAGAAATGGATAAAATTAAATTGACTTGAGCTACCCAATTTGCAATAATTTTTATAGCTATAGTCGGCTATAATATTATCACCAACTTCACAAAAATACTGTTTGATTCATTGTGCATATCAATATCAGCCTTAGAGTAAATAATGGGATAAAAAGAGCAGAAAAGGAATGAATATGAGAAATAAGTGCTTAAAATATATAGTGCGTATCTAGAGGATATTTTGTTAAAGTATTTAATGTGCTCTAATTTGAAAATGGCCAAAGAACAATGAACATACAGGCAATAATGTTTAAATAGTTTTAAAATGTATTAAAAGCACAGGTTCAGCAAAAAAATTAACTGAAATGAATTGATAACTATTAATGCATTTAAAAATTGCAAAAAATATTGCCAAGTATCTAACTACATGGGGCCTAAGTGGTCCATTAAGGCTTAATTCTATAGCTAGAAAGAGTAAAGTTGTTAAAAAATAACTTATATACAAATTTAAGTGATATTTTGTATTGCAGTGTTTAAAAAGATTTAAATTATAGTGGTTAGGAGCACAGATTATACATGTAGAATTTGGTTCTATGATTTGTGCAGCATTCAATCCATCTGTAAATAAGATACTCTTAATTTAACTACTTTATGAATAATATAAACTGACATTTGTATGCTATTTAGTTTTGAAAATGGTTTATTAATAATTAAAGAAGGCAAAAATGAAGCATTTGCTTTTCATTTTGTAATCAGAATAATTAATTTTAATAAACTGGTAAATTTAAGATGTCTTGTCATTTCTTATAAACAGTCCAGGAAAGCTAAAAAAGAAATAGCAGAATTTTTAATACTGTGAGAAATAAGTGCCAATATCACCATTATAACATACATAAAATTCAACTATTCAGAAATGTGTACCTCTGATTAGTACTGGAGTTTTCTATGTATTTCATACTTCAGGATTTCCCTTTTATCAAAATCAGTACAAGCAATTTTTGTTTTAATTCATTTGAATTTGGAAATGTATCTTCTTACATTTCTTCATGTAGAGATGTCTCATTTTTTAAAGAGGCATGAAAATCTAAGATTACCATTGTGACTGAAACAAGAGGTTTAGTGGCTGAGTCCTCAATGGGGTATCAAATCGAGAATGGTGTGATTTCTTAAGATTTTGTATACTTTTGTAATGTTTTTGTTTTTATAAGACAGCAATTTAAAATATTTCTGCCTGCACTCTCATCTGTGTATGTTTGTGAAAATTTTAATTAATTTGAAATGTAGTATTCTATTAATTCTTTGAGGACTTTATACAGCATACTTGGTTAATTCACACTGTACTCCTCTAAGTATAATGTCAAATGGGAGGCAGAGGCAGGCGGATCTCTGTGAGTTCGAGGCCAGCCTGGTCTACAGAGTGAGTTCCAGGACAGCCTCCAAAAAATACAAAGAAACCCTGTCTCAGAAAACCAAAAAAAAAAAAAAAAAAAAAAAAAAAAAAAGCTGAGTCTATATGAGCTCATCTACAGGTGTGTAACCAAAATACCATGACCATATCATTAAGAAAACTAAGTTTGTCTACCCCCATTTAAAAGTGACTCTCCATAGCTTCTCCATTTGTGGTAAGCTATCATAAGATTACTCTTGCTCCATGATATGATGTAGAATGATTGGGTCTTATGCAGGCAAACAAAGTTGCTCTAAGTTCCTTAGTAGAGAACTGTCATTCTCAAAAGATACAGTTTTGCTCTTATCATCCCTGATCTCTAGTTCTTATAACCATTCTTTTCCCCTTCCAAGGTGGTCCTTGAGGTATGAGTGCGGATTGATATAGATGCTGCATTTGTGTCTGCACTCCACTAATACTTGTTTTCTGCCCTTTGACCAATTGTGAGTTTATATGGTAACTATCACCAGCTATACAAATAATCCTTCCTAATGAAGTCTGAGAGATGTGCTACTTGGGTACTGAAGGTATGGAGAGATAAATTTAGAGTCAGTTTAAAAACATGGCCATTGAATAAAAAAATAATAATACATTCGCCACTGTGAGTGTCACAACTATGGATTCTTGGCCAGATTGACAATAACAATCATGTATTTCCTACCATAAAGTTGGTCTTTCTTTTATTTAAATTTGCAACAAGCTTGCATCACAGGTCAAATGGATTGATCCCAGCTCCCTCTCCCTTCCCTCCTCCCCTACCCCTCTACCAGTTCCTCCAGCCCCCCACTCATTCCCTACTCCATTCTCCAGGGAGAGTGAGACCATTCATGGGGGATATTCAGTGTCTGTCATTTCATTCAGGGAAAGGCCTAGGCCCTTCCCCAAGAGTCCAGACTGGGACAGCATCCCTCATAATGGTAGGGGCACACAAAGTCCATACTGATCCACTTCCCAAGGCCCCATAGATTGCTCAGGCCTCCTCGCTGACACCCACCTTCAGGGAGTTTGGATTAGTCCCATGCTGACCTCCCAGCCATCAGTCGGGGGTCCAAAAACTCCCCCTTATTCAGGTCAGTTGTTTCTGTGGGTTTCACCAGACCAGTCTTAACTGCTTTGCTTATCATTCCTCCCTCTGTGTTACTGGGTTCCAGGAGTTCACTTCAATATTTAGCTGTGGGTGTTTGCCTCTGCTTCCATCAGTCATTGCACGAAGGTTCTAGGATGGCATATAAGGTAGTGTCAAACACATTATCAGGGATGGGCATTTAAGGTAGTTTCTCCACTATTGCTTACGTTCCAGTTATTGTCATCCTTGTAGGTTCTGGAAATCTCACTAGTGCCAGATCTCTCCCCAAACCAGGAATGACTCCCTCTATTACGGAGTCCCTCTTTTGTTCTCCTCAGTCTTCCCAGTCTAAAGTTGGTCTTAAATCCAATCAGATTTATTTTATTTTCTTATTTTTGTACTTATGTGTGCATTGTTTGTGGATGTTTGTAACCATATGAGTGTATGTGTGTGGATGTATGCGAAATTCAGAGGTTGATATCAGGAAGGATGCCAGTTCTATTTTTCTTACATGGTATTCTGTGAGATTAAGCTCTTAGATCTAGAATTTGGTGGCTAGTTTTTCTAGAGAGATCAGTCAGGAAATTTATTGTTCAATATAATTATAGGTAGGATGATGTGTGTACCCAGTGTTTATTTGGGTGTCAGCAATCTGATCTCCTCTCCACTTGCTTACATTATAATGCAGTTACTGCTGAGCAGTAACTCTACAGCCATCATTTAATTCATTATTTCTAGAGGATGCAGTCTGTCCTAGGCTGAGGCTTGAGCTCACTGGGGGAACATGGAACTGGTAGCCTCCTTTGAGCCTCTATGTCCTGAGTACAGGCATTGCAGTTTTATGATGCTATAGCAGGTTTGATAACCCCTTCTAGGAAGAGAAATTTCTAAATGAAAATGAAAATGTTTATCATTTGTGTGCCAATGGATTGTAAACTTTTTATCTAAAATTAAAAAAAATTAAAATACTTTTCTGAAATTGTTATATTCAGTAACAATAACATAGGTGTTTTTATATATAATTATTAAGCAAAGTTCATTAACCTAGTTATTCATTTATGGCATATTTTTATGGAACCTTGTATTTTCTTCACAGGTAACAACAGACTTTATGGGCTGAGCAAATGTTGCAAGGGCAAACTAGACTGCATTTTTGTGACTGGAAACACCAGTCTCTGGATGTATAGAGGAGCCTTGCCACCGGAAGGCATTGTCTTATGTTTTTTGTAAGAATTGAATAAATCACTGTGTCCATGAAAGTGTTAAAATCCATTCTTTAGCACACAAGGGAGAATTAATCCCCAAGAAATGAGAAACACATGTAGTTTTGGCCACTGTGATACACATTTCAGTTATCAAATTATATAGTAGTAATCTGTTTTCAATTATTACTATCATATTATTAGTAAGAATCTTGATGTATGTGATGGTTATTAGCAAAGTGGCTTGATAGGACATTGAATCATTTTGGAGACAAATCTCTATGTAGGAGTCTGGGAAAATTTCTGGATTTCGATAACTGAAGTGGAAAGATACATCTTAAACATGTCTGAAATGCTGGGCCAAAAAAACAAGGACAAAGCCCCCTGAGGAACAGCTGGGTCTGTCTGCTGCCTGACTTCAGATGTAATGTTAACAGCTGACAAAGTTCCTGCCACCACACATCCCCAGCCTTGATGGACTGTACCTTCAATCTGTGATTCAAAGTAAAAAAATCCACTCCAGAGTAAAGTTTGTTGCATATTTATTTCACAGAAATGAGAAAAGAAATTAAGATAGCATATAAATTAGAGTTTCTATTTGTCACTTATTAGCAAAATGGTGTCTTTTTGTCTTTGTATTCTGGAATCTACAAAAATTAAACATCAGGTGTAATTAAATGGATCATTGACAATTTCTAGGCAAATGTACAACAAAATAACTGAACTCCGTATAAAAGAGAGTGAGAGTATAACATTGTACTATTAATGTTTATGTTAATTATTATTTTAATCCTGGATTTACTTCATAATAAAATATCAGAAAATACCAGTTTATAATCTACTCTTTCCTGCAACTGTTCATATTTCTGTTTATAACTGTCATCAGTCTAGCATGCAAACATCTCTCTATGAATATTAAAAGGAAGGAACTGATGCTTACTGTCCAGTGTATACATGAGGATGACTATATCTTCTGCTCCTATTGCATCCATCTTGGTTTACTGTAAACTTCTCAGAATATACTGTGTAGTCAATATTGTACTTTTAGGAGAAATGTAGTATTGCTATTATTAAAACAAGAGAATAAACACTTCCTTGTATCAACCACATCATATTACACAAGTTTTGTATTACTTCATTCCAGCACTTAGCACGAACAAAGCACACTGTGAGTGAATACCTTAATTTTGTTAAAAAAATAAATTTCAGCCAGGCGTTGGTGGTGCACGCCTTTAAACCCAGCACTCGGGAGGCAGAGGCAGGTGGATCTCTGTGAGTTCGAGGCCAGCCTGGTCTACAGAGCGAGTTCCAGGACAGCCTCCAAAGCCACAGAGAAACCCTGTCTCGAAAAAAAACCAAAAAATAAATAAAATAAAATAAATTTCAGTCCAAAAACTGACCTGGTGGAATAAAATAAAGCCAAACGTTTCAATATTAGATGAATATAAGTCATGACACATCCATTGATAATATATTGACCTTATCTAATACCATTTCAGATTAAGTGAACATTTGACAAATTCAAAATCATTTGCTCATGATAGGTGCAAGCAGATGAGCAATACTCCTATAGTAGCTTACTTTCAGAAGAATAAATAACATTTGGTCAAACAATATAGATTGGGGCAGTAATACTTCATGTAATGATACCAAGATATTGTATTATGTAAATCATAATAAAAATATGATTAAATCAGGCACATCCTAGTAGTATGTGATTTCTCTCTCTGTGTATGTCTCTCTGTTTCTGTCTCTCTCTTTCTCTGCTCTTGTAACTGACAATGGACATATTCAAAGTAAAATACAGCCTTACAACAATTACATATACTTCTATGAACTCAAATAATAGAGTAGTGATTTTGAAAGTGACATAAACATAAAAAATACAACTATGTGGAGTAATTTAGTATAGCGCCAAATAGCTTAAGTGGTGAAATAATCACAGTTATGTGTTATTGCTATGGCAGAGAGTAACTGATGGCTATTTTGATTACTCCATATACTTGGATGTGAGATTCAGGAAAAGCTACATCAAGAGAATTGCAGCAAAACACTTTGAAGTCATAAACAAGCATACAGTTTGCACTCCTGAAGAAATATCCCTGTAAAATTCTATTTAGACTTCAGTAAATAGATCAATAATTGAAGGAATTCTATAATTTGTAAAGTATGAATTTTGTGCTTATTAAAATTAAAATGTTATCATAGTGAGATGTGGAATTGAAGCATGTATTGCATACTTCAATTAACATGTAAAACATAAAAGGCATTACTATGTTAGTAAGAATGATGACTGAACAAGAAGTACTCTAGCAGAGAGTGACTCCAGAAGGATATGTCCATAAATACACTCTTGGGTCATGGACACATTGGGTATGTGGGTTGGCTTTGAGTAGGCACTTCAGGAATAATTACAAGATCTGCTGTCCTTGAACTATGAATTCTCAAAGGTTTTCCTCCTATAACTATTCAAAGGTAAATCAGAGAGTAAGAATGATACATAGATAAGTTTCTTTGGAGCAAGTGAGATTAGAATTCTTTTTTTTTCTTCCATAATTTTTTTATTTAACTCTATACACATGTCACTCTCAGTTCCCTCTCCCTTCCCTCCTCTCCCACGCCCCAAACCTCCCAACCCCTCACCCCCACTCCATACCCCACTCTGCTCCCCAGGGAGGGCAATGGCTTCCATGAGGGATTTTTAGAGTTTGTCACATCATCCCGTGAAGGGCCTAGGTCATTCCCCATGTGTCTAGGTTAAGAGAGCATATCTCCACATGGTATGGATTCCCAGAGTCCATCTGTATGCCAGGAATAAATACTGCTCTACTCTCCAAGGTCCCACAGATTGCCAAGGCCTCCTCTTTGTCATCCAGGTTCGGTGGGAAGGATGTCTGAATCAGTCCCATGCTGGCCCCTCAATCATTAGTCTGGGGTCTATGTGTTCCCCCTTGTTTAGGTCAGCTGCCTCTGTGGGTTTCACCAGCCTGATCTTGATTCCTTTGGTCATCACTCCTCTTTGCAAGTGGGTTCCAGGAGTTCAATTCGGTTCCCAGCTGTGGGTGTCTCCCTCTGCCTCCATCAGCCACTGAATGAGAGTTCTAGGATGGCATATAAGGTAGTCATCATTCTCATTATCATGGAAGGCCATTTAAGGTAGGCTTAGTGCCAGTTGTTGTCATCCTTGTAGATCTGTGAAGATCTCACTAATGCCAGATCTCTCCTCCATCTTATAATAGCTGACTCTTTTATGGTTCTTAAGATACTTAGCAAGATCGACAAGGTCACAATTCAGACACATTATCAAATATCATAACTTTGGGAGTTTGGTTAATGGAAAAGTAGAAAATTGAGTTAATACATAGTTCTAACCTGATAATTTCCAGAATATATGAACACTTTGTTTGTCTTTCCTCTTTTTCATTTTTCAAATGTTCTCTACTTGTGAAATTTCTAGTAATACACCAGTATTTCATGGAAGTACTTTATTCTTTAAAAAATATTTTAT
This sequence comes from Mesocricetus auratus, assembly GCF_017639785.1. NCBI lineage: Eukaryota > Metazoa > Chordata > Mammalia > Rodentia > Cricetidae > Mesocricetus > Mesocricetus auratus. The sequence continues at coordinate 43,723,722 of NW_024429266.1, forward strand.
TTAGTTTTCCTGGAAAACACTTGAGGAAAGGGAGAGTTCTTAGTAATTCACTTGTAACTTTCAATTATTACACAGTAATTTATCACATTTAGCAAATATTGTATACTTTTGTTAATCAGTCTACTTCATGAACACTTTGTGCTTTACTGATGTCTTTCACAGAAAGTAATTCAATTTTCAAGTGTATTTGTATCTTTCTCTGCTGAGAATGAGTAAGTATAGTCTTCTGCCTATAACAATGAGCTTATCTAGATTTGGCATCCTGGTTTCCAGAATAGTATTTTTCAATGCAAAAGGCCAGAATTCCATGGAGAAATTCTAGAGTATAGCATAGGTATAGGAAATATTTAGGATGAGCAAGAAGGATCCAGAAGGGTATTTACTAGCAGAAAGTAAAGAAGGGTTCAAAACGAATAGGAATTTGCCTTTTAAATATTAGGTAAAAAGAAGCCTTTTCCTTGAGAGAAGCCTTCCCGCCAGCCTGGTTCTAGAGCCGCATGAGTCCCAAATAAACACACAGGAAGCTATATTAATTATGAAGCTGTTGGCCTTGCTTGTTTCTTACTGGCTGGCTCTGACTCAAGTAATTACCACATAATTGTTAATTGAAGTATTTCTCTTACCAGAGAAATTTCCGAGCTTCCTACCCCATGGCGTTACATCTAGACTCCCTGTTTTTCTCCTTCCCAGAGTTCTCCTGGATTCCTAGTCCCACCTATCTTGATTCCCTATTGGCCCAACAGTGCTATGACATATACATAGGACTTCCCCCATGATGTCCTCTTTTCTGTCTAAACAAAAAGAAAGGTCTTAACTTTAACATAGTCAAATTATACATAAAAGAACAGTTATCAAGTAAGAACATAGTTACAATATTTTGTCTATCAACATTTAGCAAGATTCAAAGAAAATATCAACTATCTCATTCTTGTGAATCCAAAGTCCTATATGTAGCTTATTTTTTATCATAACTAAGGAAAACTATAATTATAACTATCTGTCTTCAACTCCATCAAAGACCACAGAAGAATAATATATAAACACTAGGATTGACAGAGACATCTTGCTACCTGGACAGTCACCCAAAGTTCCTCTGTAATGTTGGGGCATCCATCTTCAGCCCATAGCCACAATGTTTCCAGAAGATTTCTCAGCAAAGCAGGAAATTTCAAACTGTCCATCTGCATTGGCAGTCTGTCAGTCATTTCTCTGTGTCCTGCAGAACGTCTCCTAGACTCTCCAATGAAGCAGGAACCCTGTAAGACTGAGTTAAGCAGTCACATTCCTGTGGGTCCTGCATGTCCAGATTATACAACAACAGTCCAGCAGTACAGGCAAGAGAAGTTTCTTGCCCAAATGGCTAATCTTGCCATGTTGAAAGCAAACTCCATAACAAGTTTCTTCGATGCCCATCTTCCTCTCAGACGTAATTGGTGCTGCCAGGAGCAGACATTTCTCATTGTCAAGAAAAACCTTAAATATTTTAAATGCCATTTTCTGAAGGTCTTTGAAAGTTTTGAAGACTATCTATCTCAAATATATTTCTGTATATCTAGAAAACCTAACTTACCTAACTATAAATTCTGACTATTATAAGTAACTATCTATAGTCAGTATTTAATTATGTATTACTTTTTAAAAGATCAGTATAACACAATACTTAATCAAGAGGAGAAATATACACATCACAAAATTGACCTTGAATTTGTATCAATAAATGAAAAACAATACCCATAACAAAATTCCCCTTGGCTGTGATCATTAGCCAATTATAAACAACCCCATTTAAATGAAAACAAAGATTTATAAACAAGATGGGAATTAGGATGTCGCTCATTCCAAACTGCTTCATGCTGGAAGGGGGTGCTGTTCATACCATGGGGATCATGAAAAAACTCAGAAACCTGTATAACTCCTTATTTTCAGGGTCTGTGAAGCTCCATCATCTTAGCTGTCTCAATTGTTGGAACATCTGATCCACTGCTTCCGGGGGTCTTGGTTCATCAAACCACAGAAGCCTGGAAGGAATCCTCAGATTTTCATTTTCTGTAGAGACATAAATAAAAACTCCTTTCCCAAGTAACATATCCTTATACTTAAATTTGGAAGTCAAAGCATTTTTAATAGATATAAGTTGAATTAATTCAGCAGCATTTATAATCAAGGGTATTTAACAGTTGTTCCTTCCTGAGCAATCAAAAAACTGAAAAACACAATAGCATGCAGTATCCAGACTCGCTGTGTATTTTCCATCTTTACATGGTTTGTTTATTTATCTATTATTATTACTCTATTTCTTTTACTTTTATTTCTTTTTCGCTGAGACAGGGTTTCTCTTTGGAAATCTGCCTGCCTCTGCCTCTGGAGCAATTCCTACCAGGGTGCACCACCACAGCGGCTTTTCTATTTATTTAGCACTTTGCGTTTCTTTTTGTCTCTCAATCTTACGTATATTTTTATACACACTGAAAACCTTTAGAGGTTTTGTTCATCCAAGTCTGAATTTATGGTAAATCTTTATGTTTTTCTGGCCACGTGTCTTATCTGTTAAAACCGCAGCTGTTTTAAACTGCCGTTTTTTCCAAGATGGCGGGCGTAAGCGTGATTCCAGCTCACTGGATCAGTCTATGCTGACATCCAGCAAAAGCTGCTGGCTTGGAGATGTGGTCACTGCCACTTCCAGCTATATGTACAACTTTTAAATTGTTAGCAAAGCCTCTTAAAAGAACTGGCTTTGGTTTTTTGTTTGTTTGTTTGTTTGATTTTTATGCTGAGTCAGGAAGCCTCACTTAAGCCAGCCACAAGTCTCTGCTTGCTGCTAGCAAAACAGAGCCCACCTGAGAAAATGCTGCTACCAAAAATCTATGCTTCTCTCCGTTATTCTGTTTCTAAAATTCCTTTAAAGCTTTTGTCATTCTACGTGGAAATTCGTCATCCCACTCCTGATCACATTTATTGAAGATGCTATCTTTTTCCATTGTATAATTTTAGCTTTTTTGTCAAAAAAACAGCTGTTCATGGGTTTGTGGATTAATCTCAAAGTGCTCAATTCTATTCCATTGGTCTACCTGTCTATTTTTGTGCCTATATCAAGTGGTTTTCAGGAGTACAGCTCTATAATAGAGCTTGAAGTCTGGAATGGTGATGCCACCAGATGTTGCTTTGTTTTGTCTTGGCTATCCTGGGTCTTTTGCTTTGCCATATAAAATTGAGAATTGTTATTTCAAGGTCTGTGAAGAATTGTGCTGGGATTTTGATGAGGATTGCAATGAGTCTGTATATTGCTTTTGTCAGGATTGCCATTTTTACTACATTGATCCTACCTATCCAAGAGCATAGGAGATCTCTCCATTTTCTGGTGTCTTCTTTAATTTCTCTCTATAAAGACTCAAAGTTCTTTCAATACAGGTCTTTCACTTGTTTGGTTAGCATTTTTTTTGTTTATTTACGAGACAGGGTTTCTCTGTATTGTTTTGGCGGCTGACGGTCCAGCCTGGCCTGGAACTCACAGAGATCCGCCTGCATCTGCCTCCCGAGTGTTGGGATTAAAGGCATGCACCACAACCGCCTGGCTTGTTTGGTTAGCATTACCCCAAGGTGTTTTATCTTGTGTTTGTCAATTGTGAAGGGTGATGTTTCTCTGATTTCTTTCTCAGGCAACTTATCTTCTGTATATAATATGGCTACTGATTTTCGTGAGTTGATCTTGTATCCTGCCACTTTGCTGAAGGTCTCAATCAGCTATAAGTGTTCCCTAGTAGAGTTCTTTGGGACACTTATGTAAACTATCATATCATCTGCAAATAGTGAATGTTTTACCTCTTCATTTCCAATTTGAATCCCTTTGATCTCCTTTTGTTGTCTTATTGCTCTAGCTGGAACTTGAAGGGGTATGGGGAGAGGGGACAGCCTTGTCTTGTTCCTGATTTTATAGGAATTGCCTTGAGTTTCCATCCATTTAGTTCGATGTTAGCTGTTGGTTTGCTGTATATAGCTTTTATCATGTTTAGGTATGTTCCTGTTATCCCAGATCTCTCCAAGAGCTTACTATGAAGGGGTGATGAATTTTTTCAAAGGCTTTATCAGCATCTAGTGAGATGATCATGTGATTTTTGTTCCTCAGCTTGTTTATATGGTGGATTACATTGATAGATTTTTTTTTCATGTGCTGAACCATCCCTGCATTCCAGGAATTAAGCCTACTTGATCATGGTGGATGAGTTTTCTGATGTGTTTTTGGATCTGATTTGCCAGTATTTTATTGAGTATTTTTCATCAATGTTCATGAGGGAAATAGGTCTGAAGTTCTCTTTCTTAGTTGTGTCTTTGTGTCGCTTGGTTGTAAAGAGAAGCCTTCCCGACAGCCTGGTTCCAGAGCCTCATCAGTCCCAAATAAACACACAGGAGGCTATATTAATTATGACTCTGTTGGACTTGCTTGTTTCTTACTGGCTTGCTCTGACTTAAGTATTTATCCCATTATTGTTAATCTAAGTATTTCTCTTACCGGAGAAGTTTCCAGGCTTCTTATCCCTATGGCGGTTACATCTTGACTCTCTGTGTTTCTCCTTCATAGAGTCTTCCTGGACACCTAGTCCCAGCTATCTTGGTTCCCTATTGGCCAACAGTGCTTAATTGACTAATACACAAGACTTCCCCCATCACTTAGTTATCAATGTTATTGAAGCCCCTTAAAAAGTGTTTGGCAAAGACCTTTCTGCTTCTATTGCATGGAATACTTTGAGGATACTTGGTATTACCTGTTCTTTGAATTACTGGTAAAATTCTTCACTGAATCAATCTGGCCCTGGGCTTTTTTTGGTTGGGAGACTTTTGATGACTGCTTCTATGTCCTTAGGAGTTATAGGTCTATTTAAATTGCTTATATGTTCTTGATTTAATTTTGGCAGGTGATATCTATTCAGGAAGTCATCTATTTCCTTTAAATTTTTGAATTTTGTGGAGTACAGGTTTTCAAAGTATGACCTGATAATTCTCTGGATTTCCTCAGAGTCTGTTGTTATGTCCCCCTTTTCATTTCTGATTTCGTTAATTTGCATGTTCACATTCTGCCTTTTGGTGAGTTTGGGTAAAGGTTTATCTATCTTGTTAATTTTCTCAAAGAACCAACTCTTTGCTACATCGATTCTTTCTGTTGTTTTCCCAGTTTCTGCTTCCTCCAGGTCCCTCTATGTGGTTCAGGGGCAGGAGAGGTCCTGTGGTCATGGGTCAGGAGAATCGAGGAGGGGGAGGTGGGTTACAAGAAGCCTTGGGACTCACCTCTCTACCAGAGGGTGGAGAGGCGAGACCAGAATAGCGGTGTATGATGGCAGCTGCATTCTTCTGTCTCTACCTCCCTCTGTGGGGTTTGTGGCAGGTGGGGTCCACGATGAGTGTATTTTTATATTGTCCCAATCCTGTCACTTCCTTTTTCATATATTTTTTATTTTATTTAATTTTTTACACATATTACTCTCAGTTCCCTTTCTTCCCCTTCTCCCCTGGCCCTACATTCTTCCTAAGCCCCATCCCACTCCATCTCCCTTCTGCTCCCCAGGGAGGGTAAAGCCTTCCATGAGGGATGTTCAGAGTCTGTCATATAATCCCTGGCAGGGCCTAGGCCATCCCCCATATGTCCAGGGTGAGAGAGAATCCCTCCATGTAAAATGGGCTCAAGAGTCCACTTGTGTGTCAGGAATAAATACTAATCTACTCTCCAATGTCCCATAAATAGCTGAGGCCTCTTCTCTGACACCCAGTTTTCGGGGGTTGTAGGGACATAGTCTGGATCAGTCCCATGCTGGTCTCTCAGTCATCAGTCTGGGGTCCATGCTTTCACTCTTGTTTAGGTCAGCTGCCTCTGATTCCCATAACTTCTTCCAGAGGATGCAGAGGTAGACTCTTCCTCTCTTGGTTGGTACATAACCATGGTTCTCTTCAGGTAGGTGCAAGCAGATCCAATACTCTGGTGGCTCTCCTCTTGTGTGAATGGAGGCAGTTCTAGTACCAGGGCCTTGGCAGTCTTTGGGTAGGCTGGACCCTGTTGGAATGGGATCCACAGTGCACAGTCCCCAGACCTCTGGTATTTCTATACAGGGCACCAGAAGGGGATGCTGGAAACAGGGCCACACTTACCTTCCCTGTCCCTTGGTTGGTGAATGGGACTTGGACACTAGCAGTCTCTGGAATACTCAGGATGGGATGTGCAGTGTGCAGTTCCCAGGTCACAGCTGGTTGTGTGCAGGGCACTGGAATTCAGGCTGGAGACGGGCCCAGGTCTACCCAGTGGGGAAAGAAACAAGGATTCTCGCAGTCTCTGGGTGGGTTGACTGCAGTGTGCAGTATCCTGGCCTTGTCTAGTTGTGCGCAGAGGACCAGAAGGTGTGCAGGAAACAAGCCCAGGCCTACCTAGTCCCGTGGGTGGAGAAAGGGATTACGGTCCTGGCAGTCAATGGGCAGGCTGAATCCCATTGGGACATTATCTGCAGTGTGAAGTCCCTAGGTCTCTGGTGGTTCTGTGCAGGACCCCAGACGTCAGACCATTAAACAGTCCCACGCTTACCTTGCCTGTCCCTTGGGTGGAGAAGGGGATTTGGAAGCTGGCAGTCTCTGGGTGGGCTGACTCTAGTCAGTATGGGATGAACAGTGTACAGTCCACAGGTCACAGCTAGTTACCTGCAGGGCACTGGAAGGCCGGCCAGAGATAGATAGGCCTAGACCTACATAGTCCCATGGGTGCAGAAAGGGACCAGGATGCTGTCAGTCTCAGCATGGGTTGACTCCTGCCAGGGTGGGAGCTTCAGTGGGCAGTCCCCTGGTCTCAGCTAGTTTTGCATAGAGCCTAATATCTTTTTTTTTATTTCTTCCTTGATCCAGGAATGGTGCAATTTGCACATTATTCAATTTCCATGAGTTTGTAGGTTTTCTACATTTTTTGTTGTTGTTGTTGTTATTGAATTCTAACTTTAAAGCATGGTGGTCTGATAAATGCATGGCGCTATTCCAGTTTTTGTACTTGTTGAGGTTTGCTTTGTTGCCGAGTATGTGGTCGATTTTTGAAATGGTTTCATGTGGCCTTTGGGATGGGATCCCCAGTGTGCATTCCCCAGGCCTCAGGTGGTTCAGTGCAGGTCACTGGAAGGAGGGTTGGAAACAGTCCCAGGTTTACCTAGTCCCTTGGGCAGAGAAAGGGACTAGGATGCTGGCAGTCTCTGGGAGGGCTGGACCCCATCAGGATGGGACCACAATGCACTGTCCCCAGGCCTCAGCTTGTTCTGAACAGGGAACCAGAAGGCAGGTCAGAAAAAGGCCCAAGCCTCCCTGGCCTGCCTTGTGGGTGAAGAAAAGAACTAGGATGCTAGAAGTCTCTGGGATGGCTGGACCCTATCAGGATGGGACCACAGTGCGCAGTCCCAAGACCTCAGCTGGTTCAGTGCATGATACCCTTTCATGGTTATTTAAAAGTATTTCTTTATTCACATTGCAATTAAACTACATCACCTCACACTTCCCTTTCCTCTCCACAAACTTCTCCATATACTCTTCCTTACTCTCTACCTTTTTTTTCTCTCTCTGCTGTTGCTGCTCTGTCTAAGTAAAGTTACTTGCATGTATTTTGTCAGGCCTAATCATTTGATACTGGACAATCAATAGTGTGCCTGCTCCCCAAGGCAAGACTGTTTCTCCTGTTCTCAGCATTCCTTTAGCTGCCTTTTGCTCTTTGCATAGGGTTGAGGCATCTTAGGCTTTTCTCTATCCACATTAACATGTCTATTGAAAGACTGTTTCTCCTGTTCTCAGCATTCCTTAGCTACCTTTTGCTCTTTGCATAGGGTTGAGGCATCTTAGGCTTTTCTCTATCCACATTAACATGTCTATTGCCTTTATCATGTGTACTTTTTGCAAGTGTGACCTGCTTAGTTTAGTGAAGGTTGTTTGCTTTAGCAGGGGTAGGAGATTATTTAGTAAGACATGTCCAGCTTTTCAGTGACTGCAACATACCTTCTCCAGCAAACATTGAGTGTAAATGGTCCCTTATGGAGATGTGTGACCCTCCTTCATCTATGAAAGTGCTGAAAGGATGAATTTTCTGGTTTAGATTAACCACAGCTAGCCACTGCTTAAGTAAGTCCATGAGTCCAAAATTGGTGTCAAGTAGAGAAGACATGGTTTTGTAACACTCTCCCCACCATTCATGTCTTCCTGACTGTTCTCTCTCAGTATTTTGTAATCATTTGAGGAGTGATATAGATGTTACATCAGAGAACATTGAGTAGTTGTGAGTCTCTGCATTAAATCCCACCCACTGCAAAAAGAATGTTCTTTGATTAAGGTCGAGAACATGACTAACCGATGGGTATAAACAAATACTCAGAAAGTAAATGGACCACTTATCTACAGTCATACCTAACTGTAAACACTGCAAGATATAATACTAATCTGTCAACTAAGGTATGTGTGATTGTATGATTGTGACATGGCTGTTATGGGTATAACAATACTTTCCAGAGTACAGGAGTCCTAGATTCTAATGGAGAACATTCTGTCCTTGTTTTGTTCATATCCATTTTTAATGATAACTACTCCGACTTTAAATAAGACTATGCAGAATCAAATTATAATAGGTATGTCATAATAGTACATTTTCAGAACCTCTTCACACCTAATATCCAACATCATCCTTCCAAGGAAAACAACATGACTGCCATTTGGCAATATACCAATAATTACATTACCATACTCTTTTACATAATCCCCAGTTATTTCTATCAATTAGGAAAAAGTAATTACTGGTAGACATTATGTGGAAAAAGAGTCTAAATTGGAGTTCTCCATCAGTTTCATCTCCTCGCAGAACAGGGAACTCAATGTAAGAGGGGAAAGAAACATTGTATGAATCAGAGGGGATGAAGGACAGCAGGAGAAAGTGGTCCACTGAATCAGGGCTCACATAGTCACACAGAGACTGATGGTAAACACAGGGTCTGTATGGGTCTGTACCAGCCCCTTTGCTTGAGTTATGGCTGTTAGCTTGATGTTTTTGTGGTACTGCTAACAGTGGGAGAACGTTTATATGTGAATGTTTTTCCAGCTCTTCCTCCTATTGTGTTGCCTTGTCTAGCTTCACTATTGTTGCCGGAGGCTTGTTTTGTCCCTCTGGGTTCTGCCTCTGCTTCAACCCCAAATAAACACACAGACATTGCATTAGTTTTAAGACTGTTAGCCAATGACTAGGGCTTCTTTTTTGCTAACTTTGTCTTAACTATTAACCCACAGCTACTAATCTATGTATTTCTACATAGCCTTATCTTACCAGAGAACACCTAGAATGTCCTATCCTCCCAGTCTCCATATGGCCACTCTTTCCAGTACTTCTCTGCCTACCTTTCCCAGAATTTTCCATGTCTCCTAGCTCCACCTATCTTCTTCCCTCTATTAGCCAAACAGTATTTTATTTATCAACCAATAAGAGAAACATATATACAGAAGGACATCCCCCATCACAATATATGGGTGTTCTCCTTGTCTTATTTTACATTATTTTGTCCTGGCTTGCTGTCAACTCTTGGAGTCCTCCTCTATTCAAAAGGAAATGAAAGCAGAGTAGATCTGAGAAAAAGGTAGGAGCTAGTAAGAGTAGAGGGACTAGAAAGTTTTGTTGGGATTTATTGTATGAGAGAAGAATTTATTTCCAATAATAATAAGAATAAAAAGAAATGTTTCATTTTTAACATTATTAATTACAGCCCCAGTTTTTGCCTTCCTATTGTACAGAAGTTTCTAAACTAGATTCCTCCTGAATGCTTTAAAACATTAAACAATCAACAAAAGGAAAATTCTTAGTTTTTGCTAGAGAGCTTTTAAAAGGTATAAGTTTTTTTAGTGTTTAATGATAATACCATATTTTGCTATCAAATTTAAAAGTCTAAGGAATTTTTTCCTGATAAATTTTGAATTTACTTATATATATATATATATATATATATCACTCAAATAACTTACTAAGCTTACTGAATTATTTCATTTGGTTACAGTGTATTTTTCTTCAAGATGCTTTTAAATATCTCTCAATGATTACCTTTAATTAACATTAGAAATTTCCTGTCTAGAAAGTCTCTAAGAGTTATTTGAGATCAATGGTTTGTCATTGTTTTCATCCTTCTATAAGCCAGTCCAATGATATTTTTATTGCTTTAACATACTATGTGTTTTTTCTTTTCATTTCTCTGTCTCTGTATTTGTTTCCATCTCTGTCACTGTCTCTCTCTGTGTCTCTGTCTCTGTCTGTCTCTCTCTCTGTCTCTCTGTCTCTGTCTCTCTGTCTCTCTCTGTCTCTCTCTGTCTCTCTCTGTCTCTCTCTGTCTCTGTCTCTCTCTCTCTCTCTCTCTCTCTCTCTCTCTCTCTCTCTCTCTCTCTCTCTCTCTCTCGGGCACACCCATGTCAATGTGAACCACTGGAGGTCAGAGAATAATTTTGTGGGCAGATTTTTTTCTTCCATCTTTACATGGATTCAGGGGATTGAATTCAGGTTGCCAGTCCAGCTTGACAAATGCTTTATTTCAAGGCTGCACATAGATGAACACACATATTTTGCTGTTATACTGCATCATAATCAGATGTGGTGCAAAGAAAGCTGCCTTCTTGTATTTCTGTAACATATAGAAGAGTCACCTTTCTTCATAAAATTAGATTTGTTTATATATCTCATGTCATAGAAGTTAATCTCAATGTGGATTCTGATTTCTGCAACTCTTACTTAAAGCAAGTAGACAAAAAGGAACAAGATTCTCAAAATTATTTTCATATGTTATGACAACGTTATAAACTACCATTAAGGTAACCATAACAGCATTCTAGAAAGGTCATCCCAACACAAATCTGTGCTGAACTCCAAGTTGAATGCAAGTGAAATTTTAGTTGTTTAAAGTAAATGAGAAAGGAAGTTAAAACATCAATTATGGTTAATTTTAATGTAGTATCACTAATATTTTTATAAGTATAAAAGCAAGGCCTGAAAGCTTTTCACCATGTTTCTTTTCTAAAGCAGCAAGCACAGGATCCACAAAGATCTTAACCAGATTCTCTGCATATATATTATACCATTCAATTTAGTATTTTTTATGGGACTTCTAAGTACATGAACTAGTGGGTCTCTGATTCTTGTGCCTTCCCTTAGTCACTTTTCATTCCATTTGTTTGCCTTGTCCAATTTTAATGTGATAGGTTTTGATTTACTGTATTATATTTTATTTGCTGTATTCTGCAGTTGTCACTTAGAAGCCTAATTTTTTTGAGATACTGGAAGGAGAAGATCCATATAGAAGAGTAGGTCACAAGAAATTTAGGAGGAAAAGTTGACCTAGGGTAAACTGTAATCAGAATATATTGTATGAGAAAATAATTGATTTTCCCTAAAGGAATTTAAAAAACAAAATAAACAAATTATGTATATGCTATAAAATCCCAGAAGATAATTTTTCAGTCATTGTCAATATCCATTTCTGTTTAAAGCAGTTTAAATATGAAGGCCATGGTTATTATATTTGAAATATAAGTTTAAATTGTCATATTTTGAAAACCCTAAGAGGAAACATCTCAGGTGAACCAGACTGAAGTCTACCAATGAAATCAACGTTTTCTTTGACAAAGTGATAGCTGAGTGTTGATCAATAAACAAGAGTACTTAAATTTAGGAAGAATATGCAGGAAGAATATCCAGCTCATTCTAATGTTGACTGTGCAATGTTAACTTCAGCTTTGCTAAATCATAAGTAATAATGTATAGAGTTAACCGTTATATATAGAAGTGATTTTCATTGAATCTTTAAAGCCATTTTTCAATATCATTCATTCATTCATTTATCAACATTTTCATAGGCTTATAGTTTATTTGAGGCAATGAATTTTTATTTCAATATCTTAAAATGTGTTCTTATTAAAATTAAAAGTAAGAAGAGGCAGTGAAGAATCTGGTGGGTGTTGGTGATGAGGTGCTCAGTGACCCAAATTCTGGAGTGGACTGGAGTTATGGTGGACATGGGCAAGTGTCCTATGTGGCAACCATTTAGGGTGCTGTTGAGTATGTGAATTTCAGGCTACAAACTGGTGTGCAGAGTTGTGCAGCAGACTTGAGGTTTTCTTTTTAATTTATTTTTTTGTTTGACATCTAAAACCTAATTCAATCCATTAATTTTATTAATTCTCTTTTCTTTTTTTATAGAAAATTACACATCCATCCCCCAATTCTTGCTCTCCCATCCTCCCATGCTTCCCACCAACCCCCCAACTGGCCCATTATCCACTTCCCAGGGATAGTGAGACCCTCCCTGGGGATCATCAAAGTCCATCACATCATTTGGGGGGAGGGCCCAGGCACTCCTTTCCATATTGTGGCTGCAATAGTATTCTACCATTGGGAATGGGCTCCCCAAGTCCATTTTTGGCCTGGGAATAAACCCTGGCTCCACTGTTAGAGGTTCCATAGACTTTCTTGGCCTCCTAGCTGGCACACACATTTAGATGGCTTGGTTTGGTCCAATGCTGGTTCCCCTGCTTAAGACTGCACTTCACACATCCAGTTAATCTGTCAGAAGTCACAGGGGCAGGAAAGAGGAACAGTCTGTCCGGTACTAGTATTGATCCCTTCCATCCGAATGGACTTTGGGAGCCCATTCCACATGGAGGGATGCTCTCTCAGCCTAGACACATCAAGGAGGGCCTAGGCCCTGCCCTGGATGATATGACAAACTTTGGAGGGGGAGATTGGATGGGGAATTGGAGGGATTGGTGGGGAGCAGGGGAGGGGGGGAAGGGAGAGGGAGCTGGGATTGACAGGTGAAGCAAGTTTGTTTCTAATTTAAATAAATAAAAATTAATAAATAAGTTTAAAGAAATATTTGTGAATGTATTTATGTTCATGTATGTGTGTGTGTGTGTGTGTGTGTGTGTGTGTAGTATCTAAGGATATATTCACATTGAAAATTGGCATAGTAAAATATAAGAAAAGCTTCATTAGGTTTCTGACCTTGATGTAAAAGCAGACTATCACAGGAAACATTTCTTTTTGCTGATGGGAATTTGAAGAAAAATACTTTGTCCTGTCTAACAAATGAAAACTTTTATTAGTGGTATTAAGTTTTCAAGGCAATCAAAATTCAAGTGTAGAAAAATGTTCCTGACAGGACACTTTGAGAGGAAAGTAGCTGGCAATAAGAACTGTGTGCCCACACAGAAAGCATCTTTGTATAGATAGATTGTCTCTAAGATGCAATAAATTCAATGGAAGATCCAGGCTGGGAATAGCTGAGGGCTACATTAAGGAAAGAATTACATGCCCACTAACAAGTTGTATCTTTACTCCATAGAGAGATGAACAACAAATTTGCATTTTAAAAGGTTTTTGCATTCAGTTTTCACTCTGTAACTGAGTGGAGAATGGATTGGGAAGGTATCGAGGGGAATTAGAGGGAAAAGATGAGCTGTGGATTTCTATCAACGCAGCGCACTTTTATTCAAAAAATAAAGCTCCCCAATAAACACTTAGGACTAAAAGTGTGAGCAGCTATTCTTTTACACAAAGCTAGAGAGTGACACAACCAAGGAAATCATCAGAGCTCCTAAAAAAGCAGAAATGCAAAGGTGATTATGTAGCATAAAGGACTAGGGGAAATGGATGATGGGAGCAGAGCTGAAATTCCCAAGAAGGATGGCCTCAAACCACATGTAGAACATTAGAAGAGTCCTTAAAATATTTTAATATATGAGAAACCCAATATAAACAATTTCCATCAAAATAACTAGAGACAGACCCACAAGAAAACAAAAACAAAACAAAACAAAAAACCCCTCACTTCATGTGTAAGGAACCAGTACAGAGAGCCTCGGATTAGAGCTGCAGTTCTGATCAGCAGGATCCATAAGGCACTTGTAAAAACTAAGGCAGAAAACAGTTACTTGACTAGAAACAATAGGTAAATAGGTAAGTTTGTACACCAGGTTTTCAAACCTTGGCAAAAACTGATAATGTTTCATATCAATTATGTATAGTATCCTAGATCCACAGATACAAATGACATGCACATTGTTTACTTTCTTCTATTTTTCCTCCACATATTTTCTGTTTGCCTTCCTGGAGAATGGCTTTGTCATACTGTGGGACTCATTAGCCAACACCATTTTATTATTTGTTGATAGTACTAACTCCCTAGTGGTTGATTCATTGTGTGTACATTACCTTTGAAAAAAGTAGTTTTCAAATAAAGAGACAGATGCCCTTACCTGGATAAAGTCTGTTTCATTTGTCCACTTAAAACAGTTATTACAATGACATTTTCATGTTTTTGCTCTCAATTTCTGGATTATTTTTTGATGACATGCATTCTTATATCTATATACAAAATTTTTCACTAATCTGCCCAATGTTTAAGTAGTTTGGAGCCTTTCATTTGTTCTTCCAATCACTCTTACAAATATTAATTCTTTATTTGCAGTAAGAAAAATCCTAATAGGAATTTGTTTAACTAGTAACAAGCTTGAAAGTTAGTTGACATGGAAATGATACCATTGATATGGCTGACCTGAAAATATGAAATGTGTATCATTCATTTCCAGTCATGTCAGCTAACTGAGTTTTATTTATTTGTGCAAACTAATCACATATACTTTACATTTAGTAAGTACAATTTACCCTTTATTTTGTTCTTTGCGTTAATTTTTTTTCATTTGTTATAGCAGACATAGTCATATGTAGTAAAAATGAGGTAATAAATAACATTGTTGATATCAGTTTCAGAACATTTTTTGTTCATTTTATAAATGCATCATCTTAGCAGCATTATTCTCCTGTTTTAGTAGTTTTAAGGTGACAATTCTAGGACTCTGACATACAAAATATGGGATGTATACAAGTGAATATTGTGTTTATTTTATGGAGTCTTTACGATGTATTTCCTCATTCACAGTTTTTTCAGACTGGATTAAAAAAAATCCAATTACTAGTTAAAAGCAGAGAAAATTATTGTTCAAAATGAAGCATATTCTACCATGAAATGTTTTGTTGATGAAATAAATTTAAGTGAAATTGTTTAAGTCAATTAAATGTTTATTAGGAATATACCTTAATACATTGCTGTCACTGGGATGCTTATATTTTATTTCATTAATACAAGTTCATTTCAAAAATTCTATTTTTCTTTACTTTTAGATAAGTATTTTGACTTAGTAAAACAATCATAAAATATTCATAGTACTGTTATTTGAAAAGATTAATAATTTTCATATAGTTACCTAAATATTCAGGGAAAATACTGTGTATTTCACTTCAACATGATCTAGGAGGGAGGGGATGCACAGACTGTGAGAGGGCTGGATATAGTTAAGTGGAAGAATCATGAGCCTAACACAGGGTGACCCTGAATTCAATCTCCAGAGGCAAAGAAAAAGAAAAAAAAAAAGGCATGGTGATAGTTGTGGCTGAATTGCGGTTGAATGAGAAGTCATTTAACTTTCTTTCAAAATAATAAACACTTTTTACTAAATAAAAAGTTTGAATGGATAAAAAACCAGCAGTTTTGTACAAGTCTTTTCCTACCATATATGACAGCATACATGTAGATGAGAACTTGAAAATGGTACGAATTTAGACAAACATTGTTAGCACACAAATTGGATCAACTCACTTGGAGAGGACTTTGGAATTTTTATACAAATTGAAAACTTATTTTGTTTACTTCATCACTGTTCTCCATTAAACTGTATTGTAAATCCTCATTAAAAATACATAAGAGGGATGATCTCTCAGCCTGGACTCTTAACAGAGTGACTGGACACTGCCCTGAGTGAAATGACAGACTCTGGATTTACCTATGTAGAAGGAAATGGGGATAGTGTGGAAGGCTGGGAGGGATAGTGGGGGGTGCGGGAGGAGGGGAGGGAGAGGGAACTGGGATTGACATGTGAAGCAGGCTATTTAAAAATTAAAGCAATAAAAAATACATTGACCTTGTAGACTGAAAAAAATGGGGTGGATTTTTTCACAAACATGTTAAATAAAAAGGGGAAAATAATAATATCACTTGTATAATAAAAGAACCCCATATCTGACAAAGGGCTGATCTCCAAAATTTACAAACAACTCAAGAAGCAAATCTCCAAAACACCAAAGGATCCAATTAAAAAGTAGGCTACAGAACTAAATAGAGAATTCTCAATAGAGGAGTCTAAAATGGCTGAGAGGCACTTGAGAAAGTGCTCAACATCCCTAGACATCTGGGAAATGAAAGTCAAAACAGGTCTGAGATACCATGTTACTCCTGTCAGAATGGCTAAAATAAAATCACCAAGGACAGTTTATACTGGAGAGATTGTGGAGAGAGGGGAACACTCCTCCACTGCTGGTGGGAATGCCAACTCCTACAGCCACTTTGGAAATCTGTATGTAGATTCCTCAGAAAAATGGAAATAAGCCTACCACAAGACCCAGCAATTCCACTCTTAGGCATATTATCCAAAAGATGCACATTCATACAACAAGAACATTTGTTCTACTATATCCATACATCATTATTTGTAATAGCCAGAACTTGGAAACAACCTAGATGCCCCTCAACTGAAGAGTGAATGTAGGAAATGTGGTGTATTTACAAAATGGAGTACTGTTCAACAGAAAAAAAAATGGATGGCACTAGAAGAAACCATCCTGAGTGAGGTAACCCAGTCACAAAAAGACAAACATGGTATGTACTCTCTCATATATGGATTTTAGACATAGATCTGGGGATTGCCAGCCGACAATCCCATGGCCAGAGATCTGAGGAACAGAACCTTCATCCAAAGGCTGATGGAAGCAGAGCCAGACTCCCACAGCTAAACACTGAGCTGAACTCAAGGAACCCAGTGACAGAGAGGGAGGACTGATGAGCAAAGGGGTTAAGACTGGGCTGGTTTAACCCTCAGAAACAGCTGACCTGACAAGGGTTACCTCTTGACACCCAGACTGATGGCTGGGAATCCAGCATGGGACTGATCAAGACCCCCTGAAGGTGGGTGTCAGGAGGAGGCCTAGACCATCTATTGGGCCTTGGGTAGTAGATCAGTATTTATCTCTAGCATACAAACGGACTTTGGGTGCCCATCTAACAATGAGAGATGCACTCTTAGCCTGAACTCTTGTGGGAGGGTCTAGGCCTTGCCCTGGCTGAAATGACAGACTATGGACACCCCCATGGAGGGCCTCACCCTCCCTGAGTTAATGAGAAGGCATTAGGGGATTGGTGGGAAGGCATGGGAGGAGGGAGTGAAAGGGAGAGGAACCTGGGATTGACATGTCAAGCAACCTTGTTTCTAATTTAAATTTAAAAATAAAAAATAAAAAAGAAGAAATCCTGCTACAAAATCATAAGTAGCACCTTAGTGCCTAGATAGTTAATTTGTAAAATATGTACTGCAGTTATTTTACAGAAGGTACATGGCTTAATCACTGGACTAAAGAGTTTTTCAGGCATTAATTGGCTGAAGTGATTGTCAGTACTTGTGGTAATTTCACATATTGGGTTTTCCTGAAATTTATTTATTCGTATTAATTCAATACACTTAGCTTCCACACAAGTAACAATGATGTGACATGAATATTCTAATTTATCAACTAATCATTGATTATAAAAGTTCCAATGTCACCTTCATGTAAAGTTAATTGGGATGCTTATAAAATTTTTCCACTTGCTAAAATACATCTGCCAAAAATGGGAAATATATGGTGTGATGATTGAATTATTTCTTGAAAGTTTTAGCCTCAGACTATTAGAAAACACAGAATATAGAAAAATAAATCTGATAGTGTAGGTAAAGAAGACAGTAGACTATCAATACTAGGAAGCAGAAAAGACAGTGAATGGGCATGACAAGCTGTGAGCTTTCAGGTTATAAATATCCCACAGGGTGGACATTCCTAAGGCATACTGCAGCAAGTCTACTATCTATCACTTTTATTGTGGAACATGCCAGAGGAAAATCTCAATTTTTTATGAATTATTATTTTAATATAAATAATCCAGATGCAAGTATACACTGTGAATCTAACAGTAGTTCAAAGCTTTGTTTAATCGATTATTATATATAATGTTGATTTGGAAAACATTACAAAAGATCTTAAAATCCATGTCCGTGTTTATTATTTACTTAGACATCGTTTTGTTTTGAGTCAGTGTCTTATGTACTCCTGTCTAGCTTGGAACAGGTTATGGAGGGACACCCTGACCTCAGACTCAGAGATTCGCCTCCCTCTACCTCTTGCATTCTGAGATTAGAGGTCATGCTATACCACTATGCCTGTATTTAAATGTTGTTTCTATATTCTTTCCTTCCAGCTCTTTTACTTTTTCAGTTTTCTATGTTCTATGGAACTCAATTAACATCATGGTCTTTTTTTCCATAATGCATAGATTTATTTGGCTTTAGTGACATTCCTAATGGATTGTGCTTTTCAAACAAATTAAATGAATAGCTATCGAATATTCCTAATTAGAAAAAAAAGTCTTTGTGGTACATGAAAGAGGGGAGTTTTATTACAGGTCTATACAGTGTTCTACAGAGTTAGAAAATCATTCTACTACCTTTACATGAATAATAAAAATATAGAGAAAAACATGAAATCTATCATTCTATTTTGTTTGAATAAAGAAGGGTAACAAGATATTTAAGGTTTTTGTTTGTTTGTTATTTGGGTAATGATTTAGTCTATTTAAATCCATTTGCTATCCTAGGCATAGCAACTTATATCAAATTATGATGATAATCAATGCATCTGGAAGAGTGGAGACTTCCCCAGAGAAATACTGTTCTCTGCATTATTTTAATTTCCATATTCAATTCTGATGGAATTGATTCAGCTCACAATCAGAAACATACTATGAGGATATAAAGGATCCAGTATCAGGGGCTGTGGACATGACATAGTAGTTAAGAGCATTTGCTGCTCTCATGCTCTCATTGGGAATTGGCATTTTACTCCGTCACAATAGCCTGTAATTTAAGCTCCAGTTGAAATTTTAGCCTCTGCAGGCCACAGCACACAGTTTCAAACTCTTCAATACTAAAGAGGCAGAGGTCAGAGGATCAGATGATGAAGACCTTCCTTGTTTCAAAACAAAACAAGTAATTCTCAAATTCTATAAACAACTATAAGAAGAAATGTTTCCATATAAAACAGTTCAAGAGAACTGGACTTGTTATGGACGCTGCTCTCTTTATGCATAATAGATTATTATGTTGTCAACCACTTATTAGACAGACATTTCCTGATATTTAGATTATGTAGTAGTTAGTAACTGACATCTATATTTTGGTCATATATTCTTTAAATATGTATCAGCTTGCTTTTTATAATTTTCTTTGTATTTTTACCTACATTATTTTAATTATTATAGAAATTCTATTTAAAGAGAGGAACTCATTTTTCTTTCTGAAATTGTGTTGCCAGAGATATGAAGCTAATATTATTTTATCCCATTTGTTGGGGAAGTCCTGTGTATATGTCAATAAATTACTGCTGGCCAATAGGAATCTAGATAGGTGGGGCTAAGAGTCCAGGAGGATTCTGGGAAAGAGAAACACAAGAGAGTCGAGATGTAACGCCATTGGGCTAGGAATCCCGGAAACCTCTCCGGTAAGAGACATACTTAGATTAACAATTATGGAGTAATTACTTAAGTCAGAGCTAGCCAGTAAGAAACAAGCAAGGCCAACAGCTTCATAATTAATACAGCGTCTTGTGTGTTATTTGGGGACTACAATGCGGCAGAGCCCAGGCGGCTGGCAGGGGATAAACCAAAGCGGCTAGCAAGATAAAGCTTCTCTTAACACCCATTCAATCTGATTTTAAATCAGTATTAGACATTACAGAAAGTCTTCAAATACTTTCTAACCCGTGTTAGTGAAATCTTCTGTCCCTCATGCTGTAATGCCATCGTGAACTGTGCAACAAAAAAAAATGTAGTACCAATGAATGTTTTTGTACTTACCTCCAAATGATTGCTTTATACAACTTGCTGATAATTGCGTACAGTGTTAGATAGTTTCTGGGTAGCAAAATGTTAGGTCAGTATCCATAATACTTTTGGAAAGTAATTTTAAACACATTGATGAGGCTGCTCAAATGTGAATGATGGATTACAGAAGATAAATGATTATTTTCTTATATTTTCCAGGTATACTGTGAGTTCATGTGTTTTATATTAACTGATTTTGATGTGCTTGTTACTTTAATTTTATATAAAATTAAACAAAGGATATAGTAGTTCCTTTAAAAATCAATTGCGCAAATGAAAGTGATTAGATTCATTCTAGAAAAATCTGTGTTCAATATGTTGGTTTGTGGTCTTTAAGAATTTGATTAACTTAGCCAGGTGTTGGTGGCACACACGCCTTTAATCCAAGCACTCAGGAGGCAGAGGCAGGCAGATCTCTGTGAGTCCAAGAGCAACCTGGTCTACCAAGCGACTTCTAGGATAGGCTCCAAAACAATACAAAGAAACCCTGTCTCAAAAAACAACAACAACAAAAAAAGTATTTGATTAATCTTTAGTTAATAGCTAATGTCCACTTCTAAGTGAGAACATACCATGCTTGTCTTTCTGGTCTGGGTTACCTCATTCAGGAAAATTTTTTTCTACTTCTATTCATTTGCCTGAAAAATTCATGTCGTTTTATTAAGAGCCAAGCAATACTCCATTTTGTAAAACTACCACCTTTCTAGTAGAGTCTCTTTGGTGGAGAGACATCTAAGTTGTTTCCGGTTTCTGGATATTATGAATAAAGACACTACGAGCATAGTGAATCTAGAGAAAGGGAGGGGATCTGGGAAGTGAAGGAAGTGGAACCTGGTCGGGATATAATGTACGAGGGAAGAATCTGAGGAATAAATGAGAACACTACTTAAAAGCGAATCTGTCTCTTTGCTCTTTTTCTACAAAGGAAAGTGAAAGAAAGGAAAGAGTATGAAACCAAGTATTAATGTTACTAATATACTATTTGCAATCACATCAGAAATTTGAAGAAAATTTGGTGCTTATGTGTGTTTTCTGTTGAAATATCTACAAAAAGCAGATAGTTTATTAAAATAAAACTTCAGATATATACTAGATATTGGTCATTATATTTTGTTTTTCAGATTAACTAAAATATTTGTTGTAGGATATATCAACTTACCATTCTTTTAAATGAAAATACATACCCCAAGAGTACAGAATATGTGCAGCATGCTGACATCAATTGTATTTTTTGTTTTATTTAAATTTCATATTTCTTTCATGAGTTCTTATTTTGTTCTTTTAGAAAAGATGCCCCATAACCTCAAGAAAGCTGGCATTAACAGTGTTTTTGGTCAGAGAATAAGAAGAAGTTGTAAAATATACATAGACAAGGTCTGTGTGATAAGTAACAAAATATTTTACTATATACTCTAATAAAAATGAAAATTAAGTTTATAGAAAAATAACCAAATGTAGATCAATCCTTAGTTAAGAGACAAAAATGAAAAAATATTTCAAAGGAAACATTATGAAAGTTCTCCACATCAGGTGTATTTTAGTGAGTATCAGAAATAAATGCATCTATTTGTCAGGTGTAGCTTTGAGTATGTTTTATACCCTTACATTAAAGCTTTTGAATTCTATAAGTTTTATTTTATCAACACTGGTAAGATGTAGCTTTTCATCTTTTTAAATTATTATACAGAATTTGTGTGACTTTATTAGAATTGGAATGAGTGATGACAAAGACTGGTAAGGTTTATGTTCCTTGTACTTTGGCTTATAATTGTTTAATTTTGATATATGTTTACTGAAATACATTAGTATTTTTTAGGAACAAGTTTTCATGGCAACTTTAATGATAACTTTCTCAGTTTTAAAATGAAGCTGATAAACATCTTTCAGCCATTCTGCTCTTCACCATGAGAAACGAACAGGATGCAAACAACCCTCTTATTTGGGTTTTCAGAAAAGATGATCAGAAGGAACCTTCAACTCTTTCCATAAAAACATCCTGGAGAATTTTCCCCAGGTTCCTACAAACTCATTTCATGGGAAAAAAAAAGAATCCCACAGCACTTCTTGTTAATAACTGTTCAGCTACAAAATTTTATTGGTATTTTTTTATGTTCCCTCTAGAGGATGTAATGCACAAAAGCGTTGCCACGGAACATATAAAATTACAAATGAAATTTATTGTAAAAAGTAGAATGTCTTCTAGACTGGTGTCAGTATTTATTTCATTCATAAACCAAAACTGTAGTATAATATATTCATTGTCAGCAAGTTCATGTGTGTAAATTGCCATCCAACGTTATTGACTGATATAAGACAGATATTGAAAAGACAATTTAAATTTACTTTTCCAAACATATACTGTTCCACAAAAGCACTGTAAAAACTCCTTCAAAGTTTTGGGTTGTGCTTGACATTTACGGTTAACTACATAATTTGGTTGTGTCATAATCCACTGTGTTTGGTAATTTGGCATTAAATGCCTGCAGAGCAGATTGAATTCTCACCACCTCACTAGTAGACAGCTTGAGTCTATGACGAAGCAAGCAAGAGAAAAGATCTAGACGGCGCTGACCAGGTGGGGAGAGTTTATTTACACGGTCTCTTATCTCTAGTAGCTGCAAAAGTGCCGAGTCCTGGGATCCCTGAGTGTAGGGGTAGTCCAGCTGCAAAATCAGGTCCCGGATAGCTTCAGGGTCAAAGTGCATGCTGTAGCCAAACACTTGGATGTTATTGATTTTCATGTAGCCCAGGTTCCGGGATGGGTCAATAAACTCCAAAGGCTCATAGTAAATACTCTCATTGCTGTTGGGGCCATTTGCCTTGATGCGACTCCTCAGGTAGATGTGTACTGTCTCAAAAAATGTCTTCCATTTGTTTCCCAGAGTCAGTGTCCAGTTATAGCACTGTAGTGGGAGGTCCAGCTTAGTCCGCTCCCAGTCTGGAAAACTGCTCTCACTCACTGGCATAAACCAGCTCTCTGAATGGCTGCCACCGAAGGGATTGATGTAAACAGCCAGCACTGGCTCCAACGTGCTGTTTTTAGTTAAGCAGATCTGTAAAGAGAGTCCCAGGATCATGTGAACCAGACTGGACTTGTACTTGTTGCTTTTCAAGGTCAGGAGCATTCGCTTACGCCAGGAAGGGTCAAACCAGCTATTGAGGCGCATGTCATTGCTGATGAAGATGGCATGGACTTCTATTCGTCGGTCGGTTTTCTGCAACAGGTATTTCATCTCCAGGTCTTGCAAGTCAGTCTCAAAGCCAATGTAGTGATCGGTTGACTCTGCAACTTCAGGCTTGCAGAGTCCCTGGCTCAGCATGTAGCCCGTGTTGCAGGTGCCACAGCGGGTACGGTTGTCAGGTGCACAGGTCAGGCAGGCAGAGGCATCGCCCACGGTACAGGGCAGAAAAGATGTGCACACTACCTGGTCGTTGGGACAGGTGCAGGAGTGCGTCTCCTCAGAGAAGCTGCCCAGGAGACCGTTCTCATTGCAGTAGAGAAAGGACTGGATGCGAGTGAGCCAGTAGGTTGAGGTTCTAGAAATATATAAAAGAAAAAGCAAGTCTAAATAAATACTTCGATTCTGTGTGAGTCTGTGCATTTAAGTGTGTGTACTTGTACTGCCATAAAGTAAAGCCCAGATCACTACTCCCTGAACTTTTTGCCCAACCTACAAACAGTAATAATATGAAATAAAGATTCATTACACACACACACACACACACACACACACACACACACACACACACACATATACGGGGGTGGGGGAGAGACAGACAGAGACAGAGAGAGAGAGAAAGGGAGGGAGGGGAGGAGGGAGGGAGGGAGAGAGAGACACTCATGAAAAAGAAAAACAATTGAAACTAAAATTTTTTTCTCTTAATTTTTACTCATATCAAATCCAGAAACTATTAGATTGTTTGAAACATGGTATGAATTACAGATGTTGGACAGTGGATCCTACAGGAAGTCATTAGGTCATGAGAAAAACATGCTCAGTAATGAGTTTATTCCATCATCGCTGAGAGAAAATTCCTTGTAAAAAACAAACAAACAAGTTTAACCTCCATGCTGCCTCTTGGCAGCAGCAGCACCACCTGCAGCAGCAATAACAGCAACAGCAATCTCTCCATAGGCTTGCCCCTGGCCCTTGGATTCCTGGCTGGAGAACTGTGAACCACTCAATTTATTTTCATTATTTAGTAGGCAGTCTGTAGTATTCTGTTTTAGAACTGCTGCTGAACTAAGAAAAATCATTTCTGAGTTTTTCTAAATACTTTTAAGATAAGTTCTCTGAAAAGTTCATCTACAACTGTGTCTAAATGTTAGGAAAGTTATGAGGCTCTGTGTAACAGGATGTGAGATTCCAAGCAGCTATTGTCCCTCTTATTCCACTTTTTACGCTCCGTTCCCTGTATTGTTGCCCCCCATCTTTCGCTTCTGTTTTCTTTCTTCTCTCCCTCTCTTTCTCACGCTTCAATCTTACTTCTCTTCCCTTCCTCTGTGTTCTACTTGCTTATTTAGTTCTTTCTCTACATTTCTCTCTAACACATAGTCTATAAAACATATATCCCATCTGGATTGAGAATTGTATTTTCTTACTTGAAAGCAAAGCATAAATCCTTGGAACAAACTCATCTCTTGCCATAAACTCGAATCAGGTTTTGAGATCATAAGGACACATAAATTGCCCTGATGCTAAACGCTGAGAACACAATAGTGTGATAGAAAGAATGGTTAGGACAATGAGAAAAAACAATTATTTTCTTGTTATGTACACATTTCCTCCAAGCACATAGACTGTTCTTTCACAGACATATTGAAGAAAGAGTGTCTTAATTTTCTTGCTTTTTGGCTTGTCATGAAAATACTCACAGATCAGCAGTCAGTCAACCCCTGCACCTGCTGTGGAAATTCAAGGGGAGCTGTCTCTCAGCCTCTTGTCCTTTCCCCTACTAACTACCCTTAGACCACTTAGCTGAATTTCACAGGGAAATGTTCAAGGAAAAAGAAATTCGATAATCTTTCTTTTCTTTTCTCTCAGTGAAATATTTTTGTAAGCAGCTGTCAAAATTGGGTGCTCAGAAACTTTCAACATTGCATAGTGGATTTTTCAAATGTGCTCAAAAGTTCACATAGTTTTTCCAAAGAGAGTCAAATTCAGTTTTTGTTACATAGTTCTGTAACTTTAAAATAGGTTTGAATGAAATATCTTCAAAAATTCCAGGGTAGAGTATGTTTTTCATATTTCTTTTTTTGCCAAAATAGTAAGCAAATAAAGTAATACTATCCATTGCTGATGCATATTTACACACACACACGTTCACACACGGATCATTGATGGATTTTTACACATGCATGTAACCTATGATTTCCTGGGTAACGACTATGTAGTTTTCTTATCACCTTGGTAGGAAACAGGATGGTCTGCAGCTTTTTAATCACGTGTTTGTCATTGGTCTTGACATTTCCTCAAATGCCCTTTAGGATAAACAGAGGATGAAATGATGGGAGAAAACATTGGGAGGGAGGAATGGAAGATAAAGAATTCAATCATAGGAAAGAAAGTATAGATTGCAAAAAACAGAAGAAATAGGCATGGAAACAAATGTAGGAAAAAACAATCAAAGCAATTAGTACCTAAGTGCAGGAATAGTATAACGGATAGGGATCACTGCCCATCAAGAAGAGAGTTTTCTTTGTAAGCAATTTTTTCACAGAAATTTGGAGAATAGTATTACAAGGAGGAAATGGCATCCCAAGTTAATCTCAAGTCTATTTAGGCATAAAAATATTAGTTGAAACCCAGGGACTATACTCACTTGGAAAAATATGTGTTTTGCCATAAAAATTGGCTTTAATAAATAAGTTATGTTTTTTTTTTATTTTTTGAGACAGGGTTTCTCTGTATTTTTTTGGAGGCTGTCCTGGAGCTCACTCTGTAGACCAGGCTCGCCTTGAAGTCACAGAGATATGCCTGCCTCTGCCTCCCAATTGCTGTGATTAAAGTGCACCACCAATGCCTGGCTAATAAGTTATGTTTTGTTCCACAAATGTGAGTTTACTGTGTCATGAAAACCTCATATAATGGAATAGTTGCATTGCATGCATTAATAAATAACACTAAAAAATTCCTAAAGTTAATTTGTGAAATTTTATTACAGTTTAAATATTGAAAACTTATAGTCTATACATTTTAATGACTTAGTGGCATATGTCTCAAAACAATTAAAATGAACATAAACTCGTAAAAGGAAGTATAAATATTTTAAAAATAATTTTAAGATTATAATTAAAATGGTATTGTTAAAATGAGTTTTGAGAATGTTCACTATTCTAAAAAGGAAAAATGACTAACTAATAACCATAGGAAAACTATTAATTTATTTACATACAAGACATCTAAGATGCATAAAATAATATCTATTTGTGATTCTGTATGTTGACTCTGGCAAAATTCAGGAGGTTTGAGTAAGAACATATTCTTAGGAACCAACTGTCAACCTTGAATCATATTTTATTCAGCTTATATGGAAAAAAACAATAAAATATGTCAAAGGTTGTTTTAAGAATCAAGTACATTGCCAGCAGGGTAGATAGAGAACATACAGAATTAATAGAAAAGAAATGTAAAATCTTATTTATGTGATCATTACTGCATGATACTACCACAACTTTAAAAAAATAAATTTGTAGGTAGTATCTTTATGAAAACTGAATTTCCCCTGGAAAATGAGTATTTCATTTCTTTTACAACTAATGTCTCCATGATTTATATTACACAGAATCTCTGCATCCCTACTGTTAAATTTCATTCCAATAGGCACTCTTTCATTAACTGAGACTTGACTCCAAAATGCATGCTGTCTCCATGTGATGCTTGCAAAGCCCTCAAAGTTTGTGCAATTCAGCACATAAATTGTAGATGCTAACATTTTTCACTGAGGTATTAGAACATGTGTTGATACAAAAACAATTACCTCCTCTCATGGTTAAATCCTCTCTGAGTACTAATAATCTTATTTCAAAGGTCCTTTATTCCAGCCTTCTAATCCTTTATTGCTTTCCAAGTCTGTGCAATGTGTACCTAAATTTTTAAACCTAAACAATATAATTTCCGTATCTCTTTGAAATTAAGGATTACTCTTTCAGGAATGCCATTTCATTTCAGCTTTCATAGATTCGTCCTTCTTAGACCTTAATACCTTAAACTAAATATAAATTCTGAGGATTAAACACCCACAGCCATTTAAACAATCATAAGCTGATTGTTAGCTCAGTCACACAGAGATCAAGCCAGGAAACGCTCTGTCACTCTCCCTTCCTCACTCCATTGCTCTGGACATCGCAGCCTTGGCAGTGTTGCCCTGGGCTCAGGCTGACACTTGACACGCAACAGCTTTGCTTTTGGAGATAATTTTACACTCTAAGGAAAGGAAATTTTATTTTCAAACTCTTCTTTCTCGGTGACTTTTGCAGAGAGATGGTAGGGGGAAGTGGGAGGGAGGGAAGCAGGAACAAGGACAGACAGGGACAGACAGAGCAAGAGACAGACAGAGATAGAGAAAGAGACAAGGACAGAGTCAGAGATGGAGTAAGAGATAGATTCAGAGATGGAGACAGAGAGACATAGACAGGGACTGACAGAGATGGGGACAGACAAAGACAAGGACAGAGACAGAACCAGAGAAAGAGACAGGGACAGAGACTGAGTAAGAGACAGAGTCGGAGAGAGACAGAGACAGGGACACAGACAGACAGGGACAGAAAAAGACAGAGGGGAAGATGCAGTTTCATTCAAAGATAGCATACCATGAAGGCAATATCATGGAACCTTTCTCATGTATTGTCTCTTTTATTTAATCTTTTTTTTTTCGACCCAAATTTGAAAACAGGAAAATCAAAAAAATGTGAGCTTTTAAATTAAAATTAGCTTAGGATAATATAATAATATTATAATATATTAAAATATATAATAATAAAATAGCCCTTTAAGACATTTCGTTCAGATGAAGGCCTCAGGAACACTATTGAATACCTGCTAAAATGAACGCCTGGGATCTACTCTGAACCCATGAACTTATTTCCTCATCCCAACCAGCAATAATTAGTCACTTCAAAGATTGTAATACTCTTTAAAAATTCTCTTTCACATATATATATATATATGCATATATATATATATTCCCCACCCCTGTTCAAATGATCAGTTCAATCCACAGTAAGTTTTCCCATGGAAAATTAACTATCAATTTTAAGCATTTTAGACTCATAGTCTTACTACTCTGTGGACCTCATGAATCCTTTTGCTTTTGCCTTGTCTGTGCCCCATTCCCTCTCGATCCCGTATGCATCAGCAGAGAGGGCATTTTCTCATCTGTGATGACATAACTATTTTCCTTTTTAGAATTTTTACTAGATTGCAGGCATTTAGTGTGTCACAGAGTAATGTAGGGTAAGGTGGCCCTTTATTTCTTCAGCCTGTTGTCTGCTTCTTCTCTAATTACATTCAATTAACTATTCATTTCATGACCCTAAGACGTCTTAGTCAGTATTTTCAGATAAATTTTACTTTAAATGTGTAATCAGATATTCCGTTTAGAAACAGTAATCTCTTGTATTAGATGGGACTTGCTATAATCCCTCTGGACAATAGTTAAAACTTCTCCCCAGTACTCAGATACAATATAAGTAAAATTTCTTCATCATTGTGACTTTAAAAAAATAGGTCATTCCTCAATTAAACATAAGAAAGACCCTCAACCAATGATCACGGTTTCTTTTTCTTTTGTGCTCCCCTTTGTTCTGCCCTAAGGCACAAGCTTCTAGAGGAACTTTTGTGTTTACTTGCCATCATCTGTTTTAATTGCCTGCTTATTGTTTGTCTCCCTTAAAGAAGTACACATGATTTTCAGAATGGAATTAGATCATAGCATAGTTAGCAAAGACTGTGTACAAAGTACACCTTGACAGTTAACGGCACAATACTGAAATAAATCAGCCTTTCAGATACCACACAAGTAAACAAAATGCCTCTCAAGAGTTACCTACAGTTTTAACAACTAAAAGCCATCTATATTGTATATGCTGTTCATTCATTTAAAGATTTTGAATAATTAATCACAAATAATAATGATTGTTACATTAGTGGTAACATAACTAATAAATTCTAAGAACTTAGAATGATAACATACTAAGAAAATATTTGCAAATTTTCACTAAAGTTATTGTGTCTCCAGGGTAATATCAGATAGGAGCTGTGGAAACAGTGATGTTATTTCTGTGATGTGGGGATAGATGTAAATTGATTCTGGAAAAATTATAGCATATCCTCTAATTCAGAAACTAGAAAAGGAAATATATATATGTATATATATATCATGTAAAACCATATGTCCAAGAAGAGGTGACGGACTCAGGATAGAAAAGTTTAATCCATAAATATTTGAGAATGTTAATTAGTATCATTCAAAGATAAACTTGGGCTTACACAATAATGACAGTGATCCCAATTCCTTACAAAGTTTGTTCTTGAAGTGACTACCAATGTATTGAGATACAGAATATTAAAATTGGGAAGGAAAGAAAATTTTAAAAATTTCTGGCTTTGATTCCACCTTGCTTAGAATACTTATGACAATAATTTGGTTTCTCAACTAGCTTTTTTATGTGACTTAAAGTTACAATAACTATTAAATTCGTATGACAGCTTTATTATGAAGAATTATTATTATAAACTGAAGTACAAATTACATATTGATTGTAAATTATATACTGATTATCTTTAAATGTTAATGTAGATGAAGATACTATTGTTTTATGTTTATTATAAAATAGGAAATTAAAAATATATAAAATCAACTTCTAGATTCTTATGTAAAATATGTCTCTGGAATTCTATCATCAATGTCATTTTTTGTTGTAAATGATGTCTACTGGATTAAGGTGTGTTCAGGTATGTTTCAGCTGGTGAAAATAGCTACAATATTCAAAGTATTTTTAACTTTTTTAAAAGTTGGCTAACAATATACTATGTAACAAGTTATAAACTAATCCTGATCCATATAAGCCTTTTAATCAAGGGATGACAACAGATATATCTACTGATTTTTTCTAGAAATTTAATATTACATTACATTTGAATAAGTAAAATAGTATGTAATAAATGACTGATTATTAAAAGACAGAAATTCAGTGTGTCTACTGTTTTTTGGTATCATTTCTCAGTAGAGATAAAAAAGTGATGAATTAGTTTAAATGATCATCCCACAACTGTTCATAAAACAATACAGGACCCAATACTTTAATCTTTGGACTTTCAGGCTGACTTACACAATATGGAACATATCTTTCACTGCAGTGATAAGACTTTCTATTAACAAAATATCATCTGGTTGGTGAAAAGAATGAGTCTTTTTGGATGTTATCAGCAGTGACACAAATCAAATACGAATTGGAATTACTCTTCTCTGTTACTTGGAGGGTAAACCATGAAATTATAGATGGGAGCCCCTTATCAACTGTCAGAAAGATAGACAGAAATTTCTGTCACTTCAAGAGCTTAATCTGTTCTGCTGTCAGAATAAAACTTCATGTTTGTCCATATCCCTTCTAGTCTTAACTTCGTTTAACATTTCCACAGTAAATCTACTTACAAATTATTTAAAAATAAGCTATTTCTTATTTAAAAGTTATTTTAATTCCTTTTCTATTAATTTATTAGCTTTATTGTTTTTATCTTTGGATTAATAAGTCTCTCTTGAGAATGGAAGGAATAGTATACCATATACAAAGTATTGCTTAGACTATTATGAAAAATATTTAAAATAAACAAATATTAGTTTAGCTTTCTGAATCCTTAGTAATTTGCAATCCCTGGGCTACCTAGGACATTCTCTGCATAGACCATCATATGAACACAGGTCTAAAGTTCATTCTTCCCAGTTTCCAGAAACATGGAAGCAATCCTTCAAGGTTCCTATACAACATAAGTAACAATATGTAGGTCAATTTTAAATGTCATCCTTACCTAAAGCTACAATAAAGCATATTTCTCTGTATGTTTGTGCAAGTAGTGCAGCATGCCATGCTCTGCACACATTACTGACTGATGTCTTCTCCTCCCATGTAAAGGTGAAGAGAATACTGCAGGCTGGCACACTGGATACTGCTAGGCATGCTGGTGATTAGCTTTCCTCTAAGGTCATTTCACTCTGTCTGAAAGGAATGAGGTTGAAGGTGATATAGCTGGAAACTCAATGTCCTTTGCTGACTTCTGTACACACATAAGCATTCATGCTTGCACATAAACATGTGTATGTACATCACACATACAAAATCGACAGTAACTCCTGTCCTCCACCAAACACATTCATGCAACAGTTTGTGACCAAACACAGTTTGGACTTTATAATAATTTCATTCTTACATAAATGATGTACATTATTCTTGCTTCCAGTTTTTATTATGAGATTAACTCTGTGTGTGTGTGTGTGTATTAATGTATAGAGATATCAGAGAGATACAGCTGTTTGTTAGCAAATGAAATGCTGAGAGGCAAAGTGAAACACAGCCACACAACAATGATTCAAGCATGGGATTTCTTCTCTATCAGATGCCAAGGCAATAGCAATAGCTTCATTATTAAAGCTTAATTTATCTTAATTTGTTTCAGCATAATGTCTTCAATAAAAATAAGCTACTATTCCATTTCTCTTAAACTTAGAGATGTTTATGGGGTTCTGTTATGGTGCAAACTAAAATCTGAGTGAGAAAGTCTGTCATTGTTGCATTTCCAGAAAGAAAACAACATTGGGCACTTTGCGTTCTGATGTTCACTCTAGTAATGCATATCATAATGCAGGCATGAGGAAATATTTTGTGAATTCAAGACAGAAAACAGGTAAGGTAGCTAAGAGAGAAGAAACAATAAATAAATTATACTTTCAGGAAGTTATGCCACTTGGGCTGACAATGCTTCCTATAAGAACTGTACAATAAGGGACATAAGAAACCTCTTTTCTCATGTTGGTCAGGCTATTTATTCTAAGTGATTCCTAGAACAATACTGACTATTTATGCAGCTCCTGGCTGTCTCTCTGGGGTTGAAAGTTAAGTACATATTGCTGGAAATACCCCACACTTAAGGCACATGGCTTGGATGATTCCATACGAATCTAACTTGAGAGCTGAATCCTGTGTTTTAGCTCCCATAGTACCAGAAAACACAATGCAAGTTGCCAAAGGAGGGAAGCAATTAAGCAATCCTATCAAATGCAATACCCATGAGACATAAAAATGATGAGCATGGTGAGATATACACATAGATACAATAATCAGTGCTCTTTTGTTAACAAACTGTTGACTAATTGGATTTAAAGCTCACACAATAAGAGGGAAATCATTCCTGGTACGAGAAATGTAGCCAGTTTCCCTTGGCCAGTGATATAATGAGTCTTACAAATGAACCTATTACTGTAACTTTTCTACAACATCACGGTTATTAACTACATTATAAATCTTATCCTTATGCCCATAGGTAAGTGTAGCTACGGCCCTTCCCAAGGAAGCTTTCTCACAGCCAAATGGAGGCCATCAGAGTAAAACAGCTGTGAACACAGTACAGATATCAGTAGACACAGGGAACACAAACTCCGGTGGGCACATCTATATACACAGCTCTGCACCTATCACTCAGAAGAGAATACAAAAGACATATAAAAAATATTGTAAAGGCAAGGGTATGAGCAAGTCTGCAGTAAAATATTCTTCCTAGTTGAATATACATGACTGGAACAATGGCAATATCAACAGACATGCTAACATGGAAGGAGAAAAATTTCACAGGGTCCAAGGCCTAATCAAAGAACTGCAGGCAGATAAAGACTGCTAGGAATGGGAGAATTTCTCTGTCCCAAGGAGGAATCAATGCTAGGTAGCATCCTTGGTTTTTTTTGTTTTTGTTTTTGTTTTGTTTTTTTGAAATCCCTGGCCTCTGTGTCTTTCCTCGGTTGAGGAGGGAGATTCCAGAATGCCATTTTTTTTAAACCATGGACACTAAAGCCAGAGCCTTGTAGCTGAAGATGATAAGTTCTCGTACTTGCTGGGGTTGGAATATTGCATCCTTGTTTAATTACATCTTTTTTCTTTCTTTTTTTTTTTTTTACTTCAAGCTTGCTTCACATGTCAATCCCAGCTCGCTCTCCCTCCCCTTATCTTCCGCACCCTTCCCCAGCTCCCCCAGGCCCCCACTCAATTCCCATTCCATTCTCCAGAGAGGGTGAGACCATCTGTGGGGGATCCTCAGAGTCTGCCATTGCGTCTAGGGCTGGACCCAGGACCTTCCCCAAGAGATCAGGCTGAGAGAGCATCCCTCACTATGGGAGAGGCACCCAAAGTCCATGTGAATGCCTGGGACAAATACCAGCTTGGCTATCTGTGGAGCCTTTGGCAGTGGATTGGTGGTATCCTTTTAAACGGAGAAAATTCAAAGAAATCTCATTAACCATGAAGCACATATACCAAACAACAAAAGTGGCCTCAACCTGTTATATTTGCATACTTGTGCTTATGCAAACACTATATACATATATATGTGTGTGCTTGTGTGTGTGTGCGTGTGTGTGTGTGAAAAATAAGACAGAATACAATGAAAATGGGCAATTAATTTGAGAAGAAATTATGGGAAGGTTTCGAGGTAGTGTCTTAATTCCATGTTAATAAAAAATATAGGGAAAATTAAATTGTTAGTATTTCAGAAATGAAAACTTCGATACTGTATCTATAGAAGGAGTGGGATACGTATTCCAAAAGTGATTCTACTTGAAGAGATTTGAGTTTTAATTCTAAACAAAATTTATAAAATCACCAAAACTTTTGCAGAGAAACTTGCTTTTAGCAACTTCGAAATGAAACATAAAAACACCAGATTCTTGGAACTCATTTTAAAAAAATAAACAAAGATTAAAAACAAGGAATAGAAAATGCAACTAATTAACACAAGGGATATGTGAATCTATTTTTATTGAACAGAGTATACTATTTAGCAAAAAAAGTCCATGAATATTTAAAGTTGGGAAAGAATAAGGATTTCCAAATGTTAGTAAGTTCATCTTTAAGTTTTTCCATGCTCAGTAGTTGTGAGTTTAAGCCTGACAGTATGTACTGTTTTTGTTGTTTGTTTTTTGTTTATTTTAAATTAATCATGGTATTTTAGTTTTGGCTACATGCATTACTATAATGCCAGCTTTCTTGATACAATGGCACATTAAAGCTGAGAATATGTGTTTAGATTCACAAAAAACATATTCCAATTTTAGATATAATGATAACAACAATATTTTGAAGGATATGATATAGAAATCACTGACTATTTGATTTTCAGTATTATGGGTTTTATCTACATAATAAGCAGAATTATATTTCCTGTATGTTTCCAAATGAATTTTGTTTTTGCTGAAAAACTTTAGAGAATTCTATTTATAATTTTGAGAGATAAATGAGAAAAGAAATACATATATAAAGAATAATGTAATACCATTAATACTTTTGTTTTTTCTAGGGAATTAAAGTCAGTCTTCCTAACTGTTTTTGGATTCTTACAAGAACTGTTTTTCTTATCACTTTAGTTTATCCCCACATATATCACTTCTTTAAACAATCTAAATAAAGTACACCATCTTCCTAATTCTCTAAATTTAAAGAAACATGTCACCACGTATCAATTCTTTAAGTTGTTTTAGTCAGAATTGTGCTGAATCATTGCATTTCCCAAGAAAGAAACAAGGATTAAATCAAACCCACAGCATTCAGTTCAGTATTCACAGCACAGCTCTTCATGTCAAAAGAAAATAACAGTATTTTTTCTTGATAGAAGCATTACTAAAGACTTTCTGTTATAAGACATTTCCATTGTAGAGCTCTGTTGTACATCTTAGAAGGTGACAGCCATGTTAATATCATTGTGAAAATGATTGGGTACATGCACATTTATCAATATACACAAATGTTGTCCACTGAATGTTATAAAGGTTAAAAAGGTATTAAAGAAAACAAAGCCAAATATTTTTCCTTTCCTTATCTCTTTTCACTTTTTGTCACCTTAGTTTTCTCCTCCTGTTAAACATCTTTGCTCACATATATAAAATAATTTAAATTATTTTACCATTTTTGAAAACATACACATGAAGTTGAGGGAGTATGTGTTTTTAAACATCCATTTAAGTGAAAAATAATTTGGTCATTCTTATTGTGTAATAATCACAGTATCATACTAATGGATTAAAATTCTAAAAGGAGATTTACTTGTAGTACATTTTTAATGTACCAATTCATTTAATTATAGAATATGGTTGGGTTCAAAATTCAGTGGAATCAGTTTGTTATTTTTAAGTGGAGAATAGAAATAAGAGGACATTTCTAAAAATCCTTCAGAGTTAGTGTCAAAACAAAAATCAGGTGCACCACTGCACATTGTTGCCAAAGTAATGGCCAGATAGTGGATGGGGCTTGTACTGTAGAAAGAGCCCTGTCCCGGTTAGTTTAAAGATTTTAAAGCCATGTTATTCGAGGACACATCACTGATTTCAGTGGAAGCCCTTTCTTTCTTTTTCAGAAAATTGTTCTATCGTTAATTCTGTGTTTTGGGGTATAAGTGTGATGTATGATATTCTGTGTCCTTGCATACAATCCATGTAAAGGCAGAAGAGGTCATCTGAATCCCCACATCTGGAGTTATCAGCAACTCTTATCCTACCCAATATAAGTAGTGTGTACTGCTCTTTTTGTCCCTGTGAGAGAAGCAAGGATCTTAACTGGTTAGCCTTCCCCCATGCCCACAAACTCTTGCTTATTATGCCAGCTAGGTTTTCACTGCACTATTTTTAAATTCCTTCTAGCTTGAACAATTTCAATTCTACCCAAAACTTTAAAATTCTGGTTTACACTAGACAATAGTTACATAATATACCTCAAAATCTCATACTGGTTTACAAGTTAGGAGACAGGATCTTTAAAATTCAGTTAAAAAACTTTAATAATGCTTGTCAAGTGAAAACATTCTTCTCTTTTATAATTCAAGAGAATTGACTCTGTACGTGTATGTATCTACTTGAAACCCTTCAATAAACTTTGATGCCTCATTGTCACCAAGAGGGGATAACTTCACTCTTTATATCACCTCCAATCATCTCATGCATGTGAAAAAGGTGAGACCTTTGAGCAACTTCTGAGGATGCTTTGTTATCACTTCTCGAACCGCTATGATCCTGTACCTGGATACCTTTTCCATTCTGGTTATGCTCAGTTATCACTGGTGTGAGAACATTGCTTGGAAACACCTTTGCTTGTCTCTGCAAATATTAGCATTTATTGCTGTCTGTTCATGGACCCTCACAGACATCTATAAAGATTCTTCATTTCCACCTATATACTTGTTAGTTGGCATTTTCACAAGTGAAGCTTTTCATACAGTTCCTACTCACAACTACTATTGAGACCAATTTTCCTTGCCACCTTTCCAGTTGCTTTTTCTACTGAACTGAACAATTTAAAAATATTTCTTAGAAATTCCTTCACTAAGATGATAACCACAATGATAGTGGCACTATTTTTATCTTATTTGTGCATAGTTGTATTCCCCATAATAGTATCTGGTTAATATTATTAA
Organism: Mesocricetus auratus; assembly: GCF_017639785.1. NCBI lineage: Eukaryota > Metazoa > Chordata > Mammalia > Rodentia > Cricetidae > Mesocricetus > Mesocricetus auratus. The sequence continues at coordinate 43,760,431 of NW_024429266.1, forward strand.
CTCCATAAATTATATCAAAATTAATGAAGTAATTGACTTAAAATTTGTAAGCAGAATATTTCATAGATAGAAATAAAGAGAATCCATTTAATTTTCCTGTATTAAATTTCTAAATCATTCTCTAAAAAATTTAGCAAACATCTAGATAACAGTTTTATAATGTCTTATAGGGCATGAACCTGCCTCTACAATAAAATTCTAAAGCATGTTAGTGTTACTCAGAATTGTTATGCTGTTATTCTAATATTTTTGTCTGAGTTTATTATTTTCCATAATCAATTCTTTTACTAGTTTAGTATTTATAACACTCTATAGACATTTGTTCTTATACCACTAGAGAGGTATATGCATTATACTCATCAAGGAACTTCTCTTTATAATGGATGGAGATTATTACATAAAACCACAAACTAAATTAAGAACTATGGAACGCTCTGGTGACAAATACATTTAATGAAACACTCCCTCACCTAAGACCCAGGGAACATGTACATAACGGATCAGAAATATTTCAAAGCCAGAGGATAAAGGAGTTTGCAGTGAGATATGTTTTCTAAATAACAGAATCTAAACCCATAATGGCATTCCCACATGTCTCCCAAACATGAGTTGAACAAGGATGAGACCAATGGAGATGTCAAAGTGCTTGAAGAAAAGCTCATGAAGCTTCAACCCTACACAAAGAACTGTAAGCAACTGAGGAAAGCTGGGAATGGGAGATGTAGTCTTTTCAGGGAGGCATACATCAATGGGTTGTCCAATATCAAATAGCTAGTCCTAAAAACATACCTAAAAGTAATGCTGTATGGACTGATCAAATTATATTTAGGAATATATATATATGTATAAATTCATAATGTATATGTATATGCACATATACACATGCTTACAATACAAATTAATGAATTGGAAATTACAGCAAGGAGGGTCTAAGACAGAATTTGGAAGGAGGGAAGGAATGGTAGAAATGTACATTATATTAGAATCTCAAAATTAAACATTAAAAAAGAGAATAATATATTTCCTAACTCTGATATCACATATAATAGAATGAATGAAATTGTATCTTTCAACACTTTTCATGTTTTTATATGACTTCTTTGTGGAGTGTCAAGAGTGGGAAGATTTAGAAGTATGCATGCTTCTCCAAGAAGTCCTAGGAGAAAGAAATCCATCAAATCATCCTCCAAAGCTGAAGGCAATTTGGAGAGTATTATACAGTAATTTTTTAATTGATTGAATCCATTCTTGTTTTTATTCCAGATTACTAGAGATTGTTGTCTACTGCTCAGTGTAAAAACATGGAAAAAGAAGATGCTCCCAAATCTATGCAGAGTACTGCTTGTACTTGATAATTTTGTCTAAATTCTGTGGTACAATGGATTCTGACAGTATTAGATTCATCCTCAGAATAAACACCATGTACCTCCTGGAATTATACTAATTGAAAGTGTATGTCTTTTGTAAAAGTAGTTAAAAGCTAGCATTAATAGCTGGACTTTGATTGAAGTCGACAAGATCTGTTCTTGTAACAAAAGGCTGTAACAAATAATGTGTTGGTCTGGTAAGTGGGAATACACAAATTTCAGATATGCTGTGGCATGTTGCATGCACATGGAAATTACCTTTCAAAGTGGTATGTCAACATCAATTTTCATAGTTTTGTAATATCTCTAATCATAACCAATGGGGTTAGACAAAAACACCTGCTGTTCTTTCTGATATTTGTTTGGAAAATTAGATTCAAAGAAGCATGACTACTATATAACAGATCCCCATCCTGGGATAAAGTGTCCTCGAAGGTGCTTAAAAAGTCAGCGGTTGGTGTAAACACAACATTCTTAAGAGACTAAAGACAATTTCAAATGAATGCATTTGCATTACCTTTCTTAATAGGTTTTCTGACTCAAAACTCAAGTGAGATAAATATGAGTTTTTATTTATGAAGTAGCTACCTGAAGAGAAATTCAAGAACAGATTGAAGCCAAAAATATTTGCATGTGAAATACTTTTGATTCTATCATATTCTCGTTAGCTTAATGAATTTTGAGTACTTCACTCTTCAAATTTCTGTTAAATTATACAAACTCCATTTTTTATACATGATTGTGAAGCTAATGCTTTAGGTATAAGGCCACAGTTTGGGAAGTTGTGTCATTACTTCTAATATTTAAGTTCTTCAAGCAAAAATATGGTTGACATTTGTAGCATAATTTCTTTACAGAATTTGACAATCGATTTTTCTGTACCACTGTGTTGCATGTTTGAGTCTACCATTTTATATAACTTAACAATAATAACTTTTTAAGTTTCAACATTTATGTTAAATGTAAATGTGTTAGATTCATGTGCCATTATAAATGAGAAGCAGTGTATGTTGCAATACTTATAATTTGTTCATTATTTATTAAATTCTTAGTATGATAAATAATTATTGAATATCTGAGTGGCTATGTCAGCTAAATCTTTATTCATTTTAAAATACATCTTTGTGAGTGAAATCATCATACACAAATAGGAGAGATTTTATGAGGTCAGTTTCATTAAATAGTTTTACCCACACATACTTCATTACATACATTACCAGCCCTTCCCACATTTTTAGAGGTGTATTTTTTGTCTAGATCTTGGAACTCATGTTAGTATGTTGATAGCATTTTTCTAGGTATGTTAGAACATCTAACACCAAAGGGGCACTTTAACTTTATGAAACCACACTTCCATTATCTTACAATATAAATAACAGCAAGTTTTAGTAAGTATTGCTTCATCTCAGGTCAGTAATCAAATGTCGTTTATAATTTAAAAGGTGTAATGAATGGTCTTCCCACCAGCCTGGTCCCAGTGTCAAATAACACAGAGAGACCCTATTTGTTACAATGCTGTTGGTCAATGTCCAGGGCTTCTCATTCATAGTTCTGTCTTAAGTATTAACCCATAATTACTAATATATATTTTTGTAAGTACTTGTCTTTCAGAGGACGCCTTCCTAATGTGTCCTCTCCTCCCAGGAGATAACATGGCAACTCTCTACCCTTGACTACTTTTCCCAGAATCTTCCTCAACCTCTAGTCCCATCTATCTTGCTTCCGTATTGACCAACAGTGATTCATTTATCAACATATACACAGAAGGATGTCCCCCATCAAAAAGGGATTTTTTTTTAATTCTTAAAATTAAGGATTCAAACACATAATATGTTTTTGGTACATTTTTATGAACTTTTAGGCTGTTTTCGGTGATTTTGCTTTTAGTCTTTCCTATTATCTTAGTCTTTGAAGAAATACAATTAGTTTCGTAAAACTGCCCATTTGAGGGTTTAGGTTTTTAGATTCTTACAATTTTACTTGCTCTTATTATTCTAATTAAAAGTCTACAAAGTAGGTCTTTCACTTGTTTGGTTAATGTTACAAGGTATTTTATGTTGTTTGTGGCAATTGTAAAAGGTGATGTTTCTCTGAATTCTTTCTCAGCCCTTTAATCCTCTGTATATAGTAATATATATATGTATAAAAAGTCTAGAAAGGAGAACTTTACTGAGATCTGAGTACATTATATCTAAGGAGGAGGCTATGAAATTTCATTAGTGACAACGAATACTTACTATATATTTTAAATCAATATTATCACTGTGTTGTCATGTATGTCATATAGTATAGAAGAGGTTACTGGAAATTGTTGTGAAATATTATTTTAAGATGTGTTACATTTGTTTATGCTATGGAACATTTTAATGTTTAATGATGCAAAGATGTATTGCATTCTTCTGTGTTACATTTAACTCTGTGAAGCTGTGTTACTTTGCCTGTCTAAAATACCTGATTTATCTAACAAAGAGCCGAACAGCCAATAGCAAGGAAGAGGAAAAGATAAGAGAGCTTAGCAGACAAAGAGAATAAAAAGGAGAAAAGAGAGCAAAGTGAGAGGAGAAACCTAGGTAGGGGTTAGCCACCTAGCCAATCATACAGTAATAGTGAAAGTAAGATATACAGAAGTAATTAAAGAAAAACTCCCAGATGAAAAAGTAGATGGGATAATTTAAGTTGAGGAAAGTGGGCTAGAAATAAGCCAAACTAAGGCTGGCCTTTTATAAGTAAGAATTAGCCTCCCTGTGTGATTTATTTGGAAGCTCTGTAGTGGGCCCCCTAAAGGATCAAAGGAGTAAAAAACAACCAGCAACAGAGAATGGAAAGGTTTAAAAGTGATGAAAGAAAGGGAATAGTGGTAAGCAGTTGGCTTAGATTTCAGTAGTGAGAGTTAGTCAAAACTGAAGATAACCAAAAATGCCATATTTATATCATAGTGTAATCAAAACAAAATATTTTACAAGTTTGAGGTGAGTTAACTTAATTGGGTGGATACTTCTGTTCTCACAATATGGCATTAACTGAGAATCCTGGTCATGGGTATGGAATACTGTCCAGTGAATTGTTAGGGTGACCCCAGGTATGTCATTACTCTTGGTTGACCATCAGACAGTCTGATAATTTCCTACTGCTTGAACAGGAATTGCAGAACATAGAGATATGAAGTTATAACTGGGCAGCAAGCCCCCTTTAGCTGGCTAGATTTTATAGTGCTAGAAGAGTAATGGAGATTATAAAGGGAAAAATACAGAAGACATCAGTGATCATTTGTTTGTAAGAAAGACATTTTCTTTCTTTGATATTTGATTAACCACTTATAATCTCATAGCAAAATTCATTTTTACCATATGAGGAAATATTAAGTTAAATCATGAGCTATACTTGCATCAACATTAAAATTGGGAGATGACAACCCAACTCAACACCATTTTACCCGGTACACCATGTTCTCAGTCAAGGTGAAAATTCTCTGCAGTGAAATTATACATGGAACATCAGTGAATCAGGCAAACTGCCAGAGTTGGAAACACAGTGTCTGGAAGGGACACAGAACAGGCTGGCGCTCTAGTTCCCATTGCTCATAGCAGACAGCTACTAGGGTAATAGCCACACACTTCAAGCTGTTCCTTATAATTTCAGTACATGGAGAGAGTTATATTCATAATTATATAAGCTAAAAGACAAAAGAATTTGTAAATACCAAACCAAGCATAATAACAGACTGACGTATTACCAAACTGGTTTTGGTAATACCAGAATAAAGTGGTTGTGAATTTTTAAACAGACAGGTGTAGCTGTTCAGGAGTAGCTCAGGGTGAGAATACTTGACTAGAATAAGAGGAGCCCCAAGTTTGATGTTTAATCTAAATTACATTCCATGAAAAAAGGATAAATCATACATTAAGGGAACAAAACATAAAATCTTAATGAATGTTACAAGATTTCAAAGACAATTTCACACAATCTTTTACTGAAATGTGAATATGGAAGCAAAAAAAGTATTTCTCTAATTCTAAGTAATACATTGTTTTTGTCCCTCAGAGTTGAAATACAACAAAATATAGACAAATCCTGAATGAGTTGAATTAGGGAAAACTTACACAAGCAAGTTTAGTCAGTAAATATTTATAAAGTTGTGGTTATATGCCAGACAACATTTTATATTGTATTGTGTGGAGATTGGGAGTGGAAATATTAGAACATAAATTGAAACTTTGTGAATTGAAAGTTCTTAGTAAACTATAAATTCATAATGCTATTATGTATGATACATGATATGATATAAAAGGAAAGCCGAGTTGTTCTCATATGGGCAGGAGTATCACAAATGTTCATTATGTCTACTGAAATAAATAACAGTATGGACCATAAAGCACTAAAACGATACAGATCAATAGAAAACAAAAGCAGAGGAACATTATGCAGAATCCCATGTGTGCGGTGCCAGGCTAGTGAGGTTTCTGTTCAACTCTCCACCTTTTCTACGTGTAAGCCACTCCAACTTCAACATTCACAATAATGAATCCTTCTTGTTTAATTTTTCTGACATTATTTCTTCTGTCCACTTAATACAGAGTCCCGAATCCATTCATTTTTCCATCCATGTATAGAATATTAATATCTTAGACTTAAATGCAGATATAAATTCAGTACTAGGTTGAACAGTTTCTCTTGTTAAATTTATGCCGAGAATTTCATATTGTGGCTTTATTTGTAATAAGAATCTTGCATATTTGTTAAAGCACAGATGAGTTCGAACTGCATTGTGTAGACTCTTAATTTAAATATTTTTCTGCTCATATGGAATGTAAGGGTAAACAAATATTCTTAGGTAAGTAAAACCACATGATGGTTGAAACACTGAATAAAGGAAACTGTAACTGTTGAAGCAGAAATTATCAGCAACTGCCCGAAATTTAAAATTGTTGAGATATTAAATGTCTACTTTTAAAGCCACACAATTTGTGACCACTACTTACAGCAGATCTTCATTAGAAATCAATGAAAATTCTGTTGTACAGGAAGATAAATTATGTTTTGTTTTAATCGCTAAATGTGTAGAGTTGTTAAGTCTGAAACAGTGGCCTTTTCAAGATCAAATTCAAGATAAAATCCAGGAGTCACTTCGGGTTCCCTTTCTATTAAGGACAACAGTTGCTGTTGGACCTGGGCTCCCTAGACCATTGATCCTGAGAGCTCCCAGTTACATGTCTCATCTTTTCCTGGCACTGAGTATATTCTGTAGCAAGTATCACAGTCCAGTGCAATGAGGCAACACATACCATGAGTAAGGGACTGACTTATTCATTTTAATGTGTTTAGTTTGCTCAAGTAATATCCAACTATTACCTTAGTTTTCTCACCTGTGACAAAACCCAATAACACTTAAGACATCCACCTGTCCCTCTGGTATATACCACGTGAATTTATAGCAAAGGGAGTTAATGCAAATATAGTGTTTCTCCCAGTTTCAGTAAAAAATAAATGATTTTATTTCATCCAAGAGAACTGTGTGCTGTGTCAATATTAGAAAAAGTATAATAGCCTTACATATTAACTTTGAATCAGGAAAACAGGTCATAATTATGGACTTAATTACTATTAAATTAGTGATTACCTTTGCTTCAACATTGTCAATGTGTTTATTTGATGCTACACATACTGAATATTTCCCTTAGTATGATGATTAGTATTAACAATTATAAGCAAAAATATAAATAGTAATAATTATAGGTAGTACTAAGTTTGACTTAAAAACCCTCTGCAATTTTACGTAACATCAAGGAAACAGTGTTTTCAGGCACAAAGGGACTAGAACACATGTTGACTTAACAGAGATTTGTGGCAGCATGTAAAAGGCTTGCACAGGTTCAAGCTAGCTGGGATCCCAGAAATGTGTAAGACAGATGGACACAAAATTCCATTCCCTATCCAAGGAACTATCTCCGACTGACTACTGCTTGCAAAGAAAAAATAGCTATTTTGGGGTATACATATCACAATCAAAGGCAGGGCCCATGCCCAACAGTGATAGCAAACACAAAATGAACATGATGATATATTCATATACACTTTGTCTCATATTGCTGTGTTCAGGCATTTTTTTTCTTGCTGGTCCTTTATTTTGATTTCTGATTGTGTGTGTGTGTGTGTGTTTGTGTACGTATGTGTGTGTGCATTTCTTGTGATTTTTCTTTTTTGTTTTTATTGTTTTTTAGCAGTTTGTCTTTTTTAAATTTTTTTAAATTTAAATTTAAATTAGAAAAAAGGTTGCTTCACATGTCAATCCCAGGTCCCTCTCCCTATCCCTCCCCTCCTCCCATGCTCTCCCACCAACCCCCCCAGTAGCCCCTCATTTCCCAAGGAGGGTGAGGCCCTTCACGGGGTGTCCATAGTCTGTCATTTCATCCAGGGCAAGCCCTAAACCCTCCCACAACAGTCCAGCCTGAGAGTGCATCTCTCATTGTTGGATGGGCACCCAAAGTCCATTTTTATCTCAGGGATAAATACTGATCTACTACCCAAGCCCCAATAGATTGGTTAAGCCTCTTCACTGACACCCACATGCAGGGAGTCTTGATCAGTCCCATGCTGGATTCCCAGCCATCAGTCTGGGATTCAATAGCTAATCCGAGTCAGGTCAGCTGTTTCTGGGGGTTAAACCGGCCCAGGTTTAACCCTGTTATTCATCAGTCCTCCCTCTCTGTCACTGGGTTCCTTGAGTTCAACTCAGTGTTTAGCTGTAAGAGTCTGCCTCTGTTTCCATCAGCCACTGAATGAAGGTTTTGTTTACCAGACTTCTGGCAGTAAGATTATAGGCTGGCACTCCCCAGAACTAGGCCTTAAATCCATTAATGAGAGAGTACATACCATGTTTCTCTTTTTGTGATTGGATTACCTCACTCAGGATGGTTTCTTCTAGTGTCATCCATTTGCCTGAAAATTTCAGGATTCCATTGTTTTTTTTCTGCTGAATAGTACTCCATTGTGTAAATGTACCACATTTTCTCTATCCACTCTTCAGTTGAGGGGCATCTAGGTTACTTCCAATTTCTGGCTATTACAAACAATGCTGCTATGAACATGGTAGAACAGATATCCTTGTTGTATGAATGTGTATCTTTTGGATATATGTCTAAGAGTAGAGTTGCTGGGTCTTGTGGTAGGTTTATTCCCATTTTTCTGAGGAATCTCAATACTGATTTCCAGAGTGGCTGTACGAGTTGGCACTACCACCAGCAGTGGAGGAGTGTTCCCCTCTCTCCACAATCTCTCCAGTATAAACTGTCCTTGGTGATTTTATTTTAGCCATTCTGACAGGAGTAACATGGTATCTCAGAGTTGTTTTGAATTGCATTTACCAGATGGCTAGGGATGTTGACCACTTTCTCAAGTGCCTCTCAGCCATTTTAGTCTCCTCTATTGAGAATTCTCTGTGTAGTTTTGTAGTCCACTTTTTAATTGGATCCTTTGGTGTTTTAGAGACTTGCTTCTTGAGTTCTTTGTAAATTTTGGAGATCAACCCTCTGTGACATGTGGGGTTAGTGAATATCTTTTCCCATTTTGTGGGCTACCTTTTTGTCTTGATGACTGTGTCCTTTGCCTTACAGATGCTTCTCAGTTTCAGTAGGTCCCATGTATTAATTGTTGACCTCAGTGTCTGTGCTACTGTTGTTATGTTCAGGAAGCAGTCTCCTGTACCAATTTGTTCAAGGGTACCACCTAGTTTCTCTTCTAGGAGTCTCAGTGTGGCTGGATTTATGTTGAAGTCTTTGATCCATTTGGACTTAAGTTTTGTGCATAGAGATAGATATGGATCTATACTCATTTTTCTACATGCCAGCATCCAGTTATGCCAGCACTATTTGTTGAAGATGCTTTCTTTTTCCATTGTATATTTTTAGCTTCTTTGTCGAAGACCAGATGTTCATACATGTATGGGTTTATCAGGGTGTTCAATTCTATTCAATTTTTCTGTCTATTTTTGTGCCAATACCATGCTTTTTTCAGGACCAGAGCTCTATAATAGAGCTTGAAGTCAGGGATGGTGATGCTTCTAGATGTTGCTTGGTTGAGTAAGGTTATTTTGCCTATCCTGGGTCTTTTGTTTTTCCATACAAAATTAATTATTATTTCAAGGTCTGTGAATAATTTTTCTGGTATCTTAATGGGGATTGCATTGAATCTGTAGATTGCTTTTTGCAGGATTGCCATTTTTACTACATTGATCCTACCTATCCAAGAGCATGTGAGATCTTTCCTTTTTCTGGTGTCTCCTTTAATTTCCTTCTTTAAAAATTCAAAGTTCTTGTGATACATGTCTTTCACTTGTTTGGTTAGCATTACTCCAAGGTATTTCATGTTGTGTGTGGCAATTGTAAAAATGGTGATGTTTCTCTGATTTCTTTCTCAGCTCTTTTATCATCTGTATATAGCAGGGCTACTGATTTTCTTGAGTTGATCTTGTATTCTGACACTTTGCTGAAAGTATTTATCAGCTGTAGGAGTTCCCTGGTAGAGTTTTTTGGGTCACTTATGTAAACTATCATATCATCTGCAAATAGTGAAAATTTGACCTCTTCCTTTCCAATTTGTATCCTTCTGATCTCCTTTTCTTGTCATATTGCTCTAGCTAGAACTTCAAGTTCAATATTGAAAAGGCAATTCTGCTAAATCAGGAACAAGACAAGGTTGTTCACTCTCTCCATACCTTTTCAATATTGTACTTGATGTCCTAGCTAGAGCAATACAACAGTTTTTATTCTAAGGAGAGAAAAAGAGGGCATTGAGTTAAGAGAATGGGAAAGTAGCAATGACCTGGAAGAAGATGAGAGGAGAAGCAATCATGAGCAGAAAATGCTACATAAAGGTTTAAAAAATGAACATAAATATTAACCATGAATTGCATTATTTGAATTTATTTTTAAATAACGAATATGGTGGAATACTATTTTAAGGTGTGTTATTTTTGTTTATGCTGCATTTGTTTAACTCTGTGAAGCTGTGATTCTTTGCCTGGTTAAAATACCTGGTGGTTCTAATAATGAGCTGAATGGCCAGTACTGAGGCAGAAACAAGATTATATGGGTCTGACAGGCAGAGGATATAAATAGAAGGAGAAAGAGGAAGGAGAGTAACAGAAAGAAACCAAAGAGAGGAAGATATCAGGGTCCAGCCATCCAGACACCCAGACAGCCATCTAGACAGCCAAAGTGTAAGGAAGAAAGTTAGATATACAGAAGAAAGAATAAGGCCCAGAGGGAAAAGGCAAATGGGTTAATGTAAGAAAAGCTAGCAAGCAAGAAGTCAAGCTAAGCGTTTATAAGCAATATTAGACTCCTTGAGTGATTTCTATGGGAGCTTGGTGGTGGACCCCTCAAAAAGCCAAAAAAGTAAAGAATAAAATCCAACAACAAAAAAAGAGCTATAAATTTTACACTGAAAAAGAAATAAAAACCCACCACAAGCAGAAGCACATATATCAGTTAGCATTAACCTATTACTGAAATTGAAAATTCTGAAATTGCTGCAACTTCAATCTGAATATCTACTTCTGAACACTGTCTTCTTAGTTTTAAGTCACTAAGCTTTCTACAATTACTTGGTTTAAATCATTTCATTGTTTAGGTAGTTGCATAAAACTATCAAGCTTTGCTTGAGGACTGGCCTTATTTTAATGGATACACTGAATAAAGAATCTTCCAATTGTCTTCAGTTCCTTTATTGCTTACTGATTCTGAAGTCGCTTAAAATATCTAAACACTATATGTAGTTTATGCTCTCTGATCTCTAAATGAACCTAAATTTTAGACCTGGTGTAACAGCTTTTGTTTTCATCCTTGTTGTACTTAAAAATTTACAAGATATGGAATCTGCTTAGTGAATATTTATTGACAGTGAAAATGACAACAGTGATACATTATGACATTTAGATAAATCATTCCAATTTAAATAGCTGGAAAGAATTTTAGAAGACTCATTTATCTATGCTATGTGTTTAAGAGACAGTTTTGGAGCATAAAGCATCTTATGTAACACTGTGGGTAGACAGATTAAATCGGCAGCATTTCATAGCTTGTCCTCAGAAACAGAGATGTGAAAATTGAAGTTGGAAGAAGAGTAGAGAGAGCAGTTGTTTCAGGCAATTGCTATACATTTTCATAAACTCAACTCTGCCTCTAAGGAAAGACCAAATTGGTGTTTATATTTAACTAAAATCTTTGCAGATACATGCATAGATTTCTTTAACATCATGAGAAAATATATTCCACAGAGTGTCATGAAGGTGACTAAGGAAATTAATTAGATCAGCATTCATAAAGTGCCATGAGTCAGACAATCATGGAAATTAGAGCAGGATAGGACCTTGGAGATCACCTTGTTCAACACCTTCATTTGGCAGATGAGGAAATTGAAACCAGATTGGCAAGGATAATTTCCCAAGGTCGCACAGATAATTAGACATAGAACAAGGCCTCAGACATGAGTATCCCAAGTCCTTTCAACTGAATAAAGGTCACACTGCTTCAAGTTATAAAAATTAAAACGGAATAAAGAGCTTAGTCATCAAGTACAAAAAGTGAGTCTGCTTATAAATACAGGTTATAAAACATATCAATTTGAGGAGAATATATGTGCCACACATCTATCTTTTTTATTTAATTTAAAATGCTTTTAAGAGCTATCTACTTTTCCATGGAGAGCTTGCCAAACATTTCATCTAATGATTATTAGCAACAAGATATTGTTGAAAATGAAGAAAGCACAGTGCTGTGTCTGAGATAGCTAGTCAGAGTACAAAATTGATTTTCTTCACAGTTTGTCTGATTATAGCTCAAGGAATTTCCTGTATTTCAATGAAAAGAATCTGACACTTGAAAAATAAAATTACAATGGATGAGAAGAGTGACTGAATCTAGTGTTATTATAATATTTATCTGTGAATTACTTTTTAGTAGAGCCCATGGCCATTCAGTCAAAGGGTATATTTTCTAATCTTTTTCTGAAGCTAAAAAATTGTTAAGGATAAGTTAAGGTATTGACATAAAACTGGTATAATACATTCAGTTTGGGACCAGGTTTTCATAGAAAAGTTGAACTTCTGGAATATGCTTTATGAATCCACTTGGGTTCCCAAAACCAGTAACACTAGTAAGATAGAATGGGACTCGCTGACACTGGAACCCACTGAACAGCCTGGATGTCCTACTCATTTATAATGACATACTTCTATTTGTACACCTTAGCATTTGGGTCCTTTTCTGCACATGCTAACATAAACTCAACAAACAGCTGATGTCAATTTGACTAGGCAATTATGTGTTAGAAAAAGTCAAGAATATAAGCAGAATTGGATTAAACAGTACGGCTTTGAGTTCATGCTGATAGCAATTATTCTAATTGAGGAATATATTGTCATATAAAACTATTCTTTTAATATTACATTGTGCAAAACATTGCTTTAGTTTAAAACAAATACTTTGATTTGACTGCATTTTGTGCTACATTATTTCTTCACATCAGGTCCATGGCAATTACTGCCAAATTACAGAGAGCTCAATTCCATGTTCCCTTTTCAGAGACTATGCCCAGAGTTCCTTCTTTGTGCTGCTGGTTTTTCCAAAGAACTTTCTGTTTGAGTAGCACTGCTATCATCCAGAACTACAATTCTGTAAACATTGAAAATTTTCTACCTCAGTATTATCAGTTCCTTTCCCAGCTGAGAGGAGATTCGCTCACTGTCTTTGGCTCTTCATGATTCACCCTTTTACAGAAACTCATGTGAAGTTCCTATGGACCCTTTGTGCATTTGTTCAAATATTAACACTGCAGAGAGAATTTCCTCTGTAAAAATAAACTTCTCTAACTCTATAGGTGTTTCCTAAATTATGATGTCATGTGAAATAGATTCCGCATTTCTTTATTGCTTATGGACCTACTTTTCCCTTCATTCCTTTAAAGTGTACCTAAAACCCAAAATAGTTCTGGAATTCTTCAAATTAGAATATAGATACATTTTCTGCTTTTATTAGCTTTATGAGAAGGTTATGTAAAAAAGCTTAAAGAGTTACTGTGACAACCATTGAAAGAGTGATTCATATTTCCCAAAAGCGAAGTATTTAACTTGATCATAAACAGGACTCCTTTAAATCTTAAATGTGTGAATCATAACCTTAATCAATCTTGGTATTATTATGTATAGAATTGTATAAATGAAAGTATGTGTGAATTATTCAATTGTATCTTATTTAAAAGTCAATTATTAAAGACAAGACATTAACTGATGTATTTAATACCATTTAAAATTAATATTTATTTAATAATCTTGACATAAATGCATGATAATATTTTTGAAGTTATTATAATTATATTTTATTAACATATATTAATCAATTTGATTTTATAAATATAATGTAGTTTGATCAGATTCATTCCTGCGATTTTTGTTTTTCATGAAGTGGAACACTTATTTATTCTCCGTTTATGTCCTAAGTAAATCATAACTCATTAAAATATCTATATGCTCAACAAATTGTAGAATTTTAAACTGTTTTAAAGTATTTTACATTATTTGTTTATGCATAATGCAAGAATTAAAATACTTGATAGAACTGAATGTCAGTGTAGGCTTTTTCTATGAATCTTAAATGTTAGTTTTATCAGCATGTGTTTATTTTTATCCTGTCTTCATTCATCTTTACAACTCTGAATACACTGGTGTGCCAAATTACATTAATTTTGTTTTGTCTCTTCCACAATTATATGAGTGAATAACTAGGCGTTACAGCAATTAGAAGCACATTCACGGTGGCCAAATGAATTTCCTTACCAATTAAAGGTTAATAAAAGTCATTCATATCAATTCTTAAATAAAGTGCTAGAAAGGAGCGCACAATTTCTTCGTGTACTACAAGCTCCTGTAACATGGGAAGACACAGCAGAGTGCCTACTTCCCTGGTACTACAGGACAGAGTTCTTGGTGAGTGATTTCTTACAGGTGAGTTAAGTGGAATCACCTTTGTGGTATCTGTATTACACTAGAGTAAAACTGTCCACCAATTCAATCAATAGCTTCCAAATCAATAGAGTGGAGTAAATGAAAAGGTAGAGGTAATTATTGGACTTCTCAGTTCTTTGGTCCAAAAATGAAACACACACTAGTGTTTTTCTGAATCCACTCCATAAAAACAGGTTATCCACCACATGCATATTGCAGAATGGAAACTTTAGGGAATGCGAACGTGGATACTCAGTAGTCATGAAACGCCCTAATAATAAAGTGAAATTGCTAAATTAGTTGATTTTTTTTCCCTGTAGAACTATAATATTGGGTTGTGGTAAAAATCTTACAACATGATAAGATTATGCTCCCCCCCCCCCCGCCTCTCTCTCTCTCTCTCTCTCACACACACACACACAGGAGAGTAACACTGGTTATTTACCCAGAAAGTACAATAAATACATTGTTTATATTTTAATAAAGCAATTGGAGAAAATATGCAAACCTAGCCACAACCATAGAGTCGGGCAGCGGTGACACATACTTTAATCGCAGCAGCCATACTAGCTTGCCTTGGAGGACAAGAACTGAGTAGACAGAGGCACACAAATTTCTGTTAGTTCAAGGCTGCACTAACTATACAAAATTGATCCAGTCCTAAAGAGAAACTACTCACACAAAGGAGATTTTGCACTTGGTATCACGTGCCTTTAATCCCGGTACTAGGGAGGTGGAGACCGGAGTTAAAAGGGCTGGACAGAAAGAGGAATATAAGGAGGAGGAGACAAATTCTGGGGACTGCAGTCTGAGGCTCAGTGGAGAGCAGTGCAATCTGATTCCACTGTTCGAGTTTGTGGAGACAGGATCATCCATTTTGGCCTGAGATAGAGGCAAGAGTTAGTGGCCAGTTGCTTTGATTCTGTGGTCTTCAGTTTGAACCCCAATATCTGTCTCTAGGTTTTTATTAATCATGCTACATAAAGAATGCAGTTACTTCTCAAAAATTTAACTACATTATTGTCAGGTTTATCAGCATTTTTCCCTTCTATAGATTTGGAAGGAAACTCTGTTGTAGTAGATACGGCCAACTTAATTGTATCTCTCAAAGCCTATTTCCTGATACTTATTTTTGAGAAACTTGATTCAAGTGGAACAAACAGACATTGATTAACGAATAACATTTATTTTTGTCTATTAAATTTACAGTTTTGAAATAGCACAGGTACTATCAGTTTATTAAAAGGTCTAATTTCAACATATTTTAAAAAACAACAGATGAACCATGACACGATTTTGCTTTAAAACATGTTCTTAGTACTTACTATTCCTTGTTAATTACTAGGGCTAAATTCAGCTAAAAACAGCAACAAAAATGGGATAGTTTTTCTCATACAAGTGGAGTTTAGAGAATCATGAACAACAATGTACCCTAAAACCCAATTTTCTAGCATGTGTGATACAAGTGGTTATTGGAGAAGATATGTATTAAATTCACTTAGTGCTTAGAAAGTCTTTATACTGTCCATTTACTTTTGAAGGCTTGACAAATGCTTTATAAATAATATCTTTATGCCACTGTGGATTCCACAATAGAAGTATAACATCTAAAATAATTCAATGTCTTTTACACATATCTGAGTATGGTTTCATTAGAAGAAGCATTTGAAAGGTCTGATTTAACTGGCCAACCCTACCATGCTTCTATGGAACAGATGGGACAGAAATGTCCGTGTGATTTTATTTATACACATTCCAGTTTCAGCCAAAACATAAGAAAGAGGCTTCAGTTTTGTTTGGAAGTTCTGTTTCCTGAAAACCACCCCTTTATTGTCATCATACAAAGATGACATTTTATTAGGCACAGAAGTGTGAGGAGGATAATAACAAATCTCTCCCCTTTTCTTCCTTCTTCCAGATAGATTCGTCTACATAAACTAATTCTGAAATTAATCCAGCTTAGCTAGTAATTTGAAAACAACACAAAAGTGTCTTTTCAAAGTCAAATTATAGTAATTTTATTGTCTAGTAGATGAAGAGTGCATGGAGAGACATATTTTGAGCCATCAACATTCAAATAAGCATAGAACCATAATTTTAGCCTGCACTGCTACATTATTCATTGGTTTGGGGATACTTGTAATGCATGCAGTAGATAATTACAGCATTATGTTCTTTTAAATGGCATCAAAAATCCAGGTGCAGATTCTGAAAACTGATGACAATAAGCCAATCTGTGTCTAGAATAGTCGGTCTATTGTGAAGTATGAGCATGATATTGACATACATGATTGACACTTCTAAACTGCATGATGTTAACAACCAACAGGTTGTTCGTAGGCACCTGTCTAGCCTTTCTTCTTTAGCATTTCCTCCCATGAATAACAAGAATTTTTCAAAATATAATAATTTTATGCTTAACAATGAAGGACAGTGAAAATTGTGTCCATATATTGCACATCTAAAGTCAAGGTAGAATTAGAAAAAAATGATGGTCCCTTTATGCATAAAGCAACCATGATTAATTTTAAAACATTATGAATCTATTTTCACTAAAAACAAAAATAGCCAGGAGGTGGTGGCGCACGCCTTTAATCCCAACACTCGGGAGGCAGAGGCTGGTGGATCCCTGTGAGTTCAAGACCAAGCCTCATCTACCGAGTGAGTTCCAGGACAGGCTCCAAAACAATACAGAGAAACCCTGTCTCAAAAAAACCCAAATAATAATAATAATAATAATTGAGTTTCAATCCAGTGGAAAAAGAAAGCAAAGCAAAGCAAAGCAAAACACAAAACAACCATCATGTGTATTGGGCACAGAAGTCCTTTAACTTGCAGAGGAGCACTAAGACAACCAGGAATGTTAATTACTCACGGTGTCTCTTCAATGGAGAACTTACAAATTAAATACATGCATTCCATCCAGAAAGCTGAGAGTGGAGGTTGTTAAAGACCTGGTGACCGTTTTTGCTATTTGAGGAGACAGACCTCACCCTAAATAACCAGAAAAATTATCTCAGACTCTTCCTGCTCTAGCCCATCACTCATCCTTAGGGTAGATGTCATATGTTCTTTATGGCCTGCTTATCTCCATTGTATTGGTCAGAGACCCTACTTGATTCTCAGCCTTTTATCTATAGAAACCACATACAAGATCACATGTACTTTTAAAAGAGTCTCTACATAGTCACACTAAGCTTTATTGTATTGCTGGAATTTAACTGACTGGATTGATTGTTGCCAGAAAACCTTTTCCCAAATTCTACTGTGTTTAAATATGCTGACAAAGAGTCATTTGGCATTAGACTCCACAAAGTCTGAGCCTGATTTCAAAGTCAGTCTGCCCTGGGTTTTCATTCTTATATCTTCCCTGGGTTCAATTCCCTGCCTGGATACCTGCAGAGACCCCTTCAACCATGCTAAACAGATGTCATTCTTTAGGAAAAGCACTTTCTTTAGGAAAAGTACTTTGAAGATGAATGCTTCTTTAAGAATCACAGATTTATCTTCTGAATTTGTGAATACACAGTATAAATGAGGTTACACTTAGAGATAAAGAGTTTTGCAAGGAAGGAAAAATTAAATGGTAGGGGGATGTATGACCAGGAAGAACTGGGAAATCATGTCTGTCTCTCATCTTGGTCATATACTGTGGTGGAGGACAACTATCATGCATTAAGATATTTAACAAAGATTTGCACGGTTCCACTTGCCATAGATCCCTGAACATCAACCACTGTTATTGCAGATGAGCCAGATAGGAAGTGGTTTTCTTCTAGTTGGGTCACTGTTTTATGTCTGCAGTTGGGCTGACAGTTTAGCTACAGATCGATAAAAATGTACACATGAGCTTCTTTAAAATATTTCATTCTATGCAGATAAAATTTTAAATAATTTATATATTTATAACTACTTATGTTATAGTTAACTGTTAGGGAATTTATCAAAGAATTTTATATTTCGAGTAGAAATAAAGTTTTTCACAAGGTAACATGATAAAGAAAGAACTTACTTACATATTGGTAAATAATTAATGAACTAGTTAATAAACAACTACCATGCTTTTTTGAAAGTAAGAAATTAAGATAAATGTTGGTGTAGTTAATCTGTTTAGTCAGTGAGAATAAGGAATGAAACAGATTATAATCAGTTTATTGATTATAAAACATTTCCAGAGATAATGTTTGTACATTGAAATAATATTGACAGTAATTTATCCAAAATATCCAAGTATAATTTTTATTTTTCTTTACTTGTTTTTTTCCATCTAACTTAAAACATTTTTTTAAAATGTTGAGCTAACTATCAATTCACTTAAAAGTCTCAAAAAGTCTCACTAACAAGTCTCAAAAAGTTGTTTAACAAAATCCACAATATTTTTGAATATATGGTCAGTTCCGAGACCTTATGACCATGTTCATGAAATAAATTCTTGCTTTTGCTTTTCTCATTAATGATGTAATGGAGTAATGGATATTGATTTTA
Source organism: Mesocricetus auratus (assembly GCF_017639785.1). Lineage (NCBI taxonomy): Eukaryota > Metazoa > Chordata > Mammalia > Rodentia > Cricetidae > Mesocricetus > Mesocricetus auratus. Next base: position 43,779,280 of record NW_024429266.1, read on the forward strand.
TGTAATACCCTATTGCATGATTTTGCTGCCTTTTCAAAACTTGTATAATCCTTTTTTGGCTTGGGTTTTTTCCTTTTTCTGTTTTGAAAATGTCTTACTGTAAACTGTTGGCTAGCTGATAATTCATAATGTTGACCAACTTGGCATCAAACTCTCAGAGATTCACCTTCTTCTGCCTTCTTTATGATGAACTTACAGTATGGATTAATACTGACCACCAGTGTTTGAATGCCTACTATATAATGGGCATTTTTCAAATACTTGAATTGTAACAACTTATTTAATTTAAATACCACTAATAAATTAAATATATTTAGCTGTAATGCTGTTATTAGACCCCATAATAGGTGGAAAAGTTTGTATTGCCTTTCCATAAATTAGAAGATGAGACATAAATAGTGTTATACTTTATATGTATCCTGCCAACAATTATATCATGAATAATGACAACATCATTATTTGAGCTGAGATCCTTAAGATTTTTTTATTCTAATTTTTTTTACTTTCTCAGAGAGGATTTAGTTGGGAAAAGGCACTTGTGAGATTGTGAACGTTCATTTGCCTAATAAGTCAATAAGAAGAATACAGTGTGATACATAAACAAACTTGTCAAGTCTGCAATTTTGAAAAGTAAATACTCAGATTGCTATTTTAAGGGAAATTCGATATAATCCCAAACTGAAAAAAAGAAGATGCATTATAGCTGAACAGATGACATTCACTGTGGTACAAGCTCTAGACTCAGAACCAAGGGAAAAGATTAAGTTTTTAAAACACTGGGTCTGTGTGTCCCGTGTATGAGTATGTGAGTGTGTGTGTGTGTACAAATGTGTGTGTGTGTGTGTGTGTGTATGAGCAAAGACTAAACATAAAAGGACATAAGATGACAAAAATGGGGCACATTTTCTCAACCTCACCATATGGTGTGTTAAAATACAAGTATAGAAAGTCAGGTGAGTATGAAAGGGGTCTTTATCTCAGAAGAGCAGGAAGAGGGTGAGTAAATATGATCAAAAGAAGTTGTAAAAAACTGTCAAAGAACTAAGTTTAAAATGTGGATGGGGTTTGGAAGTCTACTGGACCCAGGCATTCATCTTTTGTTTCCTTCTGGAAGTGGATTCAGTTTGATCTGTCACATGGAACTCCTGCTACTATATGTTCATGGCATGATGGGTTTATTATGTCCTCTGCAAACCTTCAATACTCTGTTTTGTTAATTATTTTTCATAGCAAAGAACACTAATTATTAGATGGTGAAATCCATTGTACACTGCTTTGAACATTGATATAAGGGAATTCATGTATTGTAGAAAAGAGTGAGTATATTGTAGAAAAAAATAAATATTTGTTAAATTTATTATATATCTGTAACTTACCAACAAATGTCTGTGTACATAATGCTTCCTATAGTCACTATAATTTTTATCACCTTCCATCATGCAGCAAATTTATTTAATAATTCAATCCAGTTATTGCTTTCAATGCAGATAAAGAGAACATACGTAACATTTGAAATGAAAGCGTCATTGTCTCTCCACTTAACATAGTGGTGAAAAGAATGATAGCTAACACTAATGATGTCTGAAACATGTGGAAAACTAATATTGCAATTGCTCTTGGTTATCAAAACTTGGTCATAACATTCTAATGATTAAAACATGACTTTGGTTTTAGTACATGAAAAAAATCAAGTAGCAGAAACTAGGAAGTTTCTTTCCTTCAGGCTTGCTTTCAAAGTGCCAATGGGTAGTCTGAAGAAGGGTGTTACAGTTCTATAACAGTGTTATAGAACTGTTATCCATGTGAGAAACACTCATGGTCTTCTGTCTCTCTACTTGAATCTCACCAGTAGATTCAAGACAAAGTAGAACATAGAAGTGGTTAGGCAACAATACCGTAGCTGTCCTGGTGACACAATTATAGATTTGTGGTTGTTTGTAGCTGGGTAGAGATAGCAATGATAGTGACACATGGCCTGCAGAAAGAATGACAGACCAGACAAGTCCTTCCATGGTCAAATGAGAAAGGAATAAAAGAGGATCTTATTGATCTTAGTGTAAAGATTTATAAGACGCATAGTGCCTGGTTATGAGCAAAACATAACATTTGTCTCTAGGGGTTTGTTGCCAACGAGTAGTAAGACACATAAGAAAATACATGTCTTATGTCCTAACTATAGGATGAAGTTAGAAAATAAATTGGTAACATTGCTAGTCAGAGGAGAGTTAAGAAAAATTGTAATGAAATGAAAGAATATCTCAAATGGGTTCCTAGCAAATAAGAGGGGGAAATGGCATTTTAAAAATTGGGAAAAGAACAGCTATTTTGTACAAACTTGAATTTTAACCATTTCTCTATATTGTTTAAAACATTTTTCTACAAAAAACCTTAAGCTTTTGGTTCAAATACTGTTTGCTTTGAATGTGCCCCTGAGCATTGTTTTCTGTGTGTTATATTTAATTCATTTTGATTTTCATTGTCAATAATATTTGTTATTACCTAAATATTAAGCATTATAACAATAAGACAGAAAATGAACAAGTATCTATGACAATATAATGAGGATTATAACGTGCTTATTGTTGACAAACATCTGGGTCTCCTAACATTCAAACACAATCTGAAATACCTGCTAGTGCTTATTTACTAAGCATCCCGAAAAGTGTGTGCCAGAGAATTATTTTATGTACATGAACCTATTATTAAGTAATTAATCACTTGAAAGCATAAATCTCTATGGCAAGATTTTAGTTAATTTTTTTACGCAAGCCAGAAATTTGGACCACAAACAATTTGGACATTTTCTCCATAACACAACAAGCCTTTTGTAAGGTAAAATGCTGAAATTAAAGCTCAAGGATATGTTTTCTAACTTTGTGAAATGAAGTAAACTGTATTTCAAAACAGGGCTTAAATACTGAATTAGTCACACAATTTGAGGCTAAAAAATTTGCATTCTGTTGTTTCATTCATCAGAAGTACTGGCGGCCTCTTCACTCACATAGCATAACCCTATTCATATCAAGAGCTTAAGACACTCCAGTTTGCCAAGATTCACAGGTGCTGCTGGCAGACAATGTCCCAATAGACTGCCACTCCTGCCTTGTAGAAAAGAACAAATCCCTATTCACAAGAGAGGAAAAAACTTACAACAGGGAGTCTATTTAAAAAAAAATATTTGAAGCCAATTCAGTTTGGGATTTGAGTAGTTGTACCTCCTTGTGAAAACAGGTGCAGACTGATACACTGACTCTCTTGTAAATATCTGTGAAAGAATCTATATCCCTTTAGCGTTTTCATGCCATGTTCTGTTTGTGAGATCTGCTGTTCATACATCTTCCAAATTAAAAAAATAAACTTTGGCACACTGTGTCCTATTTATTTTACTAATGAAAGTATCAAATTGCAGTTGATTTATTGTCATTTTAAATTTTAGATACAAAAGTACTAATACAGTTTATAAATTCCATTTTATAAATTTGGTTATTCTTTAAAAAAGAAATAAAAACCTGAAGTTTATCAGTGCTGTGCTTCTTGGCTATTTTCAAGATGAATATGACTTAATATCTAGGGTCTAGAATCATACCTTGTTTCTAAAGACTATATCATGTGATGTTTTTAGTGTAGGTGAGAGAAAAGTGCACTGGGTTGGCCTCACCTGCGGGTGGCATCAACTATCATTTCCAATGCACTGACCATTGAAATGCTACTCTTTTCATATCTGTGAATTACAATAGTCCACATGTATGTTCTTCATGAACTTGATATTAAGTTAGAATAAGACTTCCTATGTAAGAAAATTTTAAAAAGCACACAAAACTAATACAGCATTCTATAAAGCAGTGAAATACAAAAACACTCTTTTCTCAGAATAAATATTCCTTCCAGGTCTTTCACTAGCAAAGATATCTCATGAACCCAGTGACTCGCCCCCAAAGAATACTGTTAATCTATTAGATTTTAATAAAGTTGAAATGACATCTTCAAAGTGCATCATGAAGAAACTGAAAGGACAAGCCGCACTATCACTGACCATGTTTACAGTTAATATCTCTGAGGAAGTACTTTTGTTGTTATCTTTAGAAAGATATAAACAAAAAAATCGTAAAACATTCAAACAGTTTTGACCCAATTCAATAAATGAAACATTGTTAAGAATCTGAAATATTTTTACATCATTGGTTACTGGTGAACATTTTCTCATATGCTCTAACTAAAATTGTAAAAGCTGCTGAGGATATAGATGTTATAAGACCTAAGTGGATTTTTCCCACACACACACATACACACACACACACACACACACACACACACACACACATATATATATATGTATATATATGTATGTATATATGGCAACAAAATAAATAAATATTTATTTTTCAAACTTGTCATTGAAGTTCTTAGCCAACTCAGCCTATATTTTCCTTTATATATCTATTTTACTATGTATGTTAGTATCCTTTTTTTTCATCAAAGTTACCATATGAAAATCCTAGTGGCCTTGGATGCTCACAGGAAGTGCTTTGTTTATTTATTGTGTCAGTGCTCAGGGACAGCTCAGCAACATATTTAGACTTAGTGAAATGGAAGTTCAAGAGGAAAAATTTAAAAGATGACAAAGAAGAGTTGTTGAGACAGTTTTTTCATCATAATGATTTGGGAAAAAACTTCAGACAGTGCTATATGGTAAATTTGTATTGAAGACACCCAATATTACTAAAAAAAGAAACCACTATGGAAAAGTATTAGTTTTAGAATTTCTGTCACCCTTTAGACTAAAATTCTCGTTGTGAACTCTCCCCTTTTACTCTCCAAATTTCTTCATTTACTCCCCCATACTTTCTCCGACTGTTGCCTCTATTTTCATTAATATTTATGTATCCATATTCTGGTGAGAATACTGATTCTATCTTTCAGCCACTAAGTGCATATTCCTCTTCATCTAGGGCTTGGGCCTTGTAGATTTACTTACATGTGTTGTTCTGTTTCTTGGTTTTAACACTGTAAACCTTACTTAAGCAATGATGTTATTGAGATTTCATCGGTAGACTTTCCCTGTCATACAGAGAATGTATTATTTCACAAAAGACATCTTGGCACTCCACCTCTTATGCTCTTTCTAACCCTCCTTCTACAATGTAACCCAAGCCACTTTTGTAGGAGTTGTGTTATGTCCACTGTAGTCTGCTTCCCATGGTAAGTTGCTCCTGATTCCTGTAAAGGTTCCTATCTCCATACAGCACCACCAACAAAAATGCAGAAAATAAAATGGACGTTAATGGTACACGCCTTTAATCCCAGCACTGGGGAGGCAGAGGCAGGTGGATCTCTGTAAATGCTAGTTCCCGGACAGCTAGGGCTTTTACGTAGAGAAACCCTGCCAAAAAAAAGCCTTTGAAGAGGTGGAGAGCTATTGCTAACTCTGTATACTACAAAGAGGTTTTTTTTTTTTGGTGAACAAAAAGAATGAGAGAAGTGTCCACAATTAAGAAAATCAGAGATGAACATGGGAATGTAACAACAGACCCCAAAGAAATTATAAGACATTATAAGGGAATAGTTTAAAAACCTGAACTCCTTTAAGTTAGAAAATCTAAAAGAAATGAAACTCATTTCAAGATTCATTCAGGAGCTATTAACATTTTATACAAACATAAAATATAGTGAGATAAAATCAGTAATAAAAAGTCTTTCAAAATCAACAACAGAAATCTACATAGGTCCAGATGGATAAACAGCAGAATTCTAGTAGAATTTTAAAAGAATATCTACAACAACATTTCTTGAATTGTTCAATATTATAGAAACAGAGGATCATTTTCAAAGTCCAGCTACAAAGCTGGCACTAACAAAATACCAAAATCAGGTAAGAATACAACACCAAAGATAAAGGAAAATACAGGCCATTTATTATTCCAACAGATAAATCTTTTATATGTATGTTTGTGCATGTGTATGATTTTTAGAGTTGTTTATTCATGTGTGTTTATTCATTTTGAATGTATGTATTTGTACCATATCTGTGCTTGGTGACCACAGAAGTAAAAAAAAAAGGTATTGAATGCTCCAGAGTTATGGATAGCTGCAAGCCCCAATGTGGACTCTGAGAACAAAATCCAGCTCTTCTCAAGAGCAATGAGTGTTTTAACCACTGAACTATTTACCTTATATTAGTATTTGAATTAGCCCATTCACTTTTTCTATGCCAGACTACTGCATTGATTTTAGTTTTAATCTCAGTAATGTTTAATATATCCAATACCTTTTTATTTCCTTTTTATTTCATGACCCAATGATTGTTCATGTACTGAACACAATCTACAAAATTCTTTGAGATGTGGAGCTCACATGTCTGCGCAGAGTAGCTACAGCTCAGAGTCCACAAATGCATCCTTAGAACAATTGTATCACCCAAATTTGGCACTCCTTTAGTTTAGGAAAAACATAATGTGTTTGGAACAGTCTTCGACAGAGTATGTGCTTAACACACGTTGGTTAATATCTAACAAGACAGTTCTCAGTAGGAAGTCTACTCCAAAATTATCACCATTTATATAGGTTTGTTTGTGGCAGTACATCAAGGGATACTGCCGTTTGCAATAAATGACCTCTCCATCTGTTACATAAGCAGATGTGACAGCTATATGCTGATCAATTTTTCTTCATGCTGGCTTGTTTTGTATAATGCGTTTTTCATAAAAATATGTACTTATTTTTCCTTGAGATTGATTTTCCTTTTTAGTAACTCCATAGAACAAAAATGTAAAATGAATTGTGTTACATATAGCCATGAATGGATCTTAATCTTTAAAGTGTATTCTGCTGGCATGCATACATTTGTATGTGAATTGAAGATAATGCAGTGAATGTGCTCAAATACGTTGTGCATGCACGTGTATTCGCGTTTCTCTCTCTTTATCTCTGTGTGTACCTGTATACCCAAATATTTACCTTCGTGTTGGTAGGCTTTCCTTGTATTTGTGTTCTTTTAATTTCCATTTCATTCATAGCAAGTTTTCCTATTTGTATGAACTAATTTTATTATAGCTCAATAAAAGATAGCACCTCAAATTTGATCCATTTTTCTTCTCTTTGAGAAAGCTACCTGAAGTCTTCCTGCTTTTTAAATAAAATACCAAACAAACTGACCTTCATTTTCTCTGCATTCCTTTGCCACATTAACGTTCTTTTGTGCTGTTCTGTTTGTTGCCGTCTGAAGTACTTTTAGATGGTGTGTAAGGGGATTTTTTATTTCAATCGACATTGATTTTTGAATGTATTCATTCTCTTTATAACTTGTATTAGCCACATTAAATCAAGTACTTCAAAGATATTTTTTCTAGTGTTAGCTTTTTGTGGTGCTATATATCTTGGTAATATTTCATTTTTACTTTCTCGTCTCATATGGTAATTTGGTTTTAGAAAATAGTTTCTTAGTTTAAAGCCTAGATGTGAGAAATTGATTTTGTCACATTAAATTTTAATAATTTATTCTGTGTGCAAATGAATTAATAGATTTTTTGTGTGTATCTTCTCATGAGGATGATAAAATATCCTATGAAAATAGGGAATCTCTGTATTTATAAGCAGAGCTGGCAAATGAAAATTTGGTTAAATATAAAGCACCTGAATAGAGATTCCTCAGAACATCTTGATATGAAAAAAAAAATTTGAAAAACTTACCTGGTGCTATTTTAAGTGCATAATAATATTTATTCCAACTGATTTTATAATTGATAACAGTGGTAGTTTGAATAAAATTGAACTCCATAAGCTAATAGGAAGTGGCACTATTAGGAGGTGTGGCTTGTTGGAGGAAGCCTGTCTCTGTGGTCACAGCATTTGAGGTTTCCTTTGCTCAAGATATGTACCCAGAACATTGACTGCCTATATGTCTCCATGTTTCCAGTCATGAGAATTATAAATTGAGCCTCTGTGAGCCACTGAAACTGTAAGTGAGCCACCACAATTAAATGTTTTCCTTTGTAAGAGTTGCCATGATCATGGTTTCTCTTCACAACAATAGCTTGAATATTTTGGTGAAAGATTATAAAAGATTTATTAAGAAAACTCAGGGGCGTGTATTATAATTAAGAGGTAAGAGCAATTTGGATCTCTTTTGTTAAGTTTATTTTCCACCATTACTCTCAGATAAGAAAGTAACATGTAAAGGGTCAACTTTTGGCCAATTTGATTTTATATAGAAGTTGTCTTGTGTCAAGGAAACAATAAAACCACTGTTGTGTCTGAATGAAAATAGCCCCCATAGATTCATAGGTACATTGTTAGATGTGGGAACTTTTTGGAGTATGTGTGGCCTTGTTGGAGGAAGTGTGTTACTAAGGGTGAGCCTTGAGGTTTCAGAAACTCAATCAAGGTCTGGTGCCTCACTGTCTCTTCCTGCTGCCTGCTGATCCAGATGTAGAACACTCAGCTACCTCTACAGTACTATGTCTGCTTACATGCTGCCATGTTTCCCACCATGACAATAGTAGACTAAATCACTAAACTATATGCCAGCCCCAATTAATTTTTTTCTTTTATAATAGTGCCAATGGTCAAGATGCCTATTTGTAGCAGTAGAAACCTTAGCTAAGGCAGCCACTATCCCCCAGTTTTTCTACTTTTCACATAAATTGGTTCCCCTGTCTCTTTAAGTTCATCCTACTAAGATAATCCATTCAAGCAGCCTTGTGTTTTTTATAAAATTTAGATCAATATCTTTATGAAAATACATAAGTATAAAACACATTAACATGAAAAATTTGATGAATTATTTACATATAATAAGTACCTGGTTTTCAAACCAGGTATTCACTAAATGTCAATGAACTGAGTATTTCTTAGGTGCTATATATTAGAATTTTCTCAGTAAAAATTGAAGAAATCTAAAAAGTAAATAATTTAAATTTACAGTGTTATTATTTTTTAGAATGTTCCTTCAAGTCACCACAGAGTGGATATAACTCAACAACAAGAAAATATTCTTCTATAAACATATGTGCAAAAAATCATAAAATCATTATAAAGTTTCACATGAAGTTGTTTGGAGCAAGTCTCCTTATTAATATGTAAATGCCAGTTTTAATTATATCATAGGTTTTGTGATATTAGAGGATATAGAGGTCATTCAGTAAGGTCTTTTATATTGTTGGAATGCAAATTTAGATATAGTAATATAAATCAAATTAACATGACTGAAAATAATGGATTTTTATTCCCCTCTAAAAAACCAGTATCAACTCAAATAATACAAACATACTATCATGAAAGATATTGGGCTCTGTGCTTCTACACAAATGTCCCCATATAAACTTTTAGTTACAACCAGGATATATGCTTTTATTCAGGAAGAAGTAAGAAGAGAGATGATACTTACCCATATGTTTTTAAGGGACTGTTTTAAACTATAATGACTGCCTTCAGTTTGCTTATATTTGATGAGAATTTAACATGTATCACTCTTAAACGCAAAGGGGTGCTATATTACTAATGTAGCACATGCTTAGGACAAATTCATGCAGTTGTTTTCGCAATGGAAGACAGCAAGGGACAATTCATCATCTGGGTTTATTAAGTCCTTTTGGGGAGGAAAAAACATCCAGAAAACTCAAAGAATACTTTTCGCAGATATAGGTATCCATGGTAATGGAATAAGAATATAGAAGAACTCCGATAAGTAATACACAGCCTAAAACAATTTTCATAGAATGCTGAGAATTTTTATGGTATTTATAAGTTCATTGCTTGGCAGCCAAACAACTGTGGGTAATTTCTTGCATAAGGCATATTACAAATCATAGAAGCTGTGCCAAAAATCTGCTAGTGAATATTTATATTGGAATATGATTATATAACAAGAGCAAGTTTAATTACTTAATAATATATGTTGTAATCCACGTAAATTTGGGCCCACCTCTTGGGGATTTAAATATATAGAGCATTTATTGTTAAAACAGAAATGAATGAGACTCATATCCAGACAAACAAATGTCATATTCAATGTCAATAATAAAACTATAATTTTAAAAAGGAGAAAACTGAAAGTATTTTATATTCCACTGTGACATCTTCTTGAAATGTAAAGCCTTTTTTCATATGTCCAATAGTAACAGTAGAAAATTAGATGCTTTACTATGGCATTATGACAATTATTTTGGAAATATTTATAGACAAGTGAGCCAATATTTTCTAAGTGGCTAATACATACTTTTGTTTGTGTGGGTAGAAAATCAATTCAAAGAATGAGAAGGACAAAATACTTTGCCTACTTGATAAAAAGGTTAATGATATAATTAAGATTCATATTATATTGCTAGCTATTGAATTTTGGTGTTTACTCAGAGAACACAATTTCCAAATATCTGTAGAGACTACTACAATGCTCATTGCCACAAAAATGAGCGCAGATTGCTACAAGTACAGTTAAGAATCCTTGCATATATAACAACTCTGAAAATTCAGTTACAACAAATCATTACTTAAATGTGGAAAAAAATCATTCAAACTTAAGTGATATGTGTAACAAAATAGTATGCTTACTATTGCTCTTGTCATTGCTTTTTAGTAAACATGCCAAAGTATCTTAAAACATTAATTTTTACTATATTCCAATTTGTACATATATGTATAAAATTGTTTTCCATAGATGTGTCCATACATTAGCCTATTTATATATTCAACTCACAAAATGCCATTAGGTGATGGGGGAAGTCTTCTGTACATGTTTCTTTTATTGGTGGCCAATAGGGAAGAAAGATAGGTGGAACTAGGAGAGAAGGAGAATTCTGGGAAATATAGTAAAGAGAAGTTTTCATGTGATCCAGACAGGAAGTAGCAAAGAAGGCAGAATAAAATATAAGCAGGAACAAGCAGGTAATCTCTCTTTTCATTCTCTTCTCTGCGGAGACCCTGAGAAGATGCTATGTAGACCGCAAGGGAGTAAGAGCCCCGGACCTTTTCTCCGGTAAGATAAGGCCATAAGAAAACACATAGATTAGTAGTTACAGGTTAAGAATTAGAAGTCTAAGTTGCCATCCAACAGCTTATAACTAATATAGCATCTATGTGCTTCTTTGGGTCAGAAAAGGGGAGTGGGACCCAGCCCGGTCAGAGAAAAACATACATGTTACAATTCGGTTAATCAATAAATTCTGAGAGAATCAAAGTGTTCCTATAGCAAACAGTTCAGATGGATTATTCAGATCAAGGGTAAATACCAGCTTTTAGCACATTCTGGTAGACACTGATAGCCTAGGTTACAAGGTCAAGCCTAAGAGGGATCAATTGATCACCCTGGGAAAGATTAATAGCTGAGATCTACTGGGTGAACTGGAGTGGGTGGGCTATAAGGGAGAGGATGGGGAATGTGAACATGAAATAATTGGGATGATCGAGTTGAGGGAGGGATGGATGGACAAAGTAAAGAAAGAGATAACTTGATCGAGGGAACCATTATGGAGTTAGGGAGAAACCTGGTGCTAGGGAAATTCCCAGGAATCTACAGAAATTTTCAGTGGAATCCAGTAATCCAACTAAGACTCATATCAAGAGTGGAGAGGATGTATGAACTGGGCTTTCCCTGTATTCAAATTGGTAGCTACCCTAACTTTCATAGTAGAGCATTCTTCAAGTAACTGACAGAAGAAGACTCAGAGATCCACATTTAAGAACCAGGCCAAACTCAGGGACTCCACTCAAGGAGAGGGAGGAGGGATTATATGAGCAAGGAGGGGGTCAAGATCATGACTGGGAAACCCACAGAGACAACTAATATGAGTTCTTTTGCAAGCTCATGTACTCTAGACCTACAGCTGAGAATCCTGCACAGGAACTAACTAGGTCCTCTGCATGTGAATTAGAGCTGTATAGCTTTGTCTGTTTGAAGGGTCCCTGTTAGTGGGACCGGGATCTATCCCTGGTGCAGGAGCTGAGTTTTTGAAACTCATTTCCTAAGGTAAGATGCCTTGCTCAGCATTAACACAATGGGGAGGGGCTTGGTCCTGCCTCAACTTGATGTGCTTTGTTGACTCCGCATGAGAGACCATGCTCTTCCTGAGTGGAGGGGGTTGGGTTGGGAGGAGTTGAAGGGAATAGGATGAAGAAAAGCAAAATGAATTTAAAAACAAAATAAATAAAAAACACTTCAAAAACCTGCTCTTAATCCATATACATAAATTATAAAATTAATTATAGTTGATTAATTTCTTTGATTATAATTCCTTATTAAATTGCATTAATAGATTGTGTACAGATATATTTAAAAATTTATGTGGAAAGAATAAAACAATCTTACATAAAAAAATAAAATAACAGTTGATATAAATCATCACAAGAAAAGTTACTGATATGAAAACTTTGTATTAAAAAATTAAGTTCTCAAGCAGAGGATAAAGGAAGGGCATTCAGAGAAGACAGCAGAGTAATCATTACTGAGGTGTGAGCAGGTTTCACTACATAAAGATACACTGGCAAATAATAAGGAAAAAGATATTTAACATTATTAGTTACTAGGACTTACACACATTCTATTCCACTTCACACATACAAGAATTCATAATTAAACAATAAAAGCCTTTTGGTATGATATGAAATGAGAGGTGATGTCATTTGTGAGAAGTGAAATTAAAAAATCATACAGGGCCTGGAGGTTGTAGTGCATGCCTTTAATCCAAGCACTGAGGTAGAAATAGGTGGATATCTGTGAGCTTAAGACCAACTTGGTCTACAGAGCCAGTTCCAGGACAGCCAGGGTAGGTACACAGAGAAATTATGTCTCAAAATTCCAAATAATAATAATAATAATCTTCATAATTATAATCATACAGGAACAGAAATAAGGAGTTTTGGAAAGTCCTAGAGAATGTTACAAATAACAATTACTTTGTCATTCAGAAAAACTTCACTGCAGTATGTACTCAAGGTGATTAAAAAATGCATGTCCTCAACGACCATAGGTACAAAGAAGTTTGGAGATGAATCAGTCAAAATTTTCAGTGGAAAAGCAATGTCTACCAAATGGTGAATGACAAGAATAATTAGCGTACATAACACACAATGACCACATATTATATAATTCCTTTTATGCAAAAGTTTTGAATGGGCCAATCTATGGAGGCAAATAATACGGTCTACAAGTCTTAGGGATACATAGCTTATAGACAGATGGGAATTATACATGGTAAATGTCCATTGACTTATATTTCATGTGAGGTAAAAACTAATCTTTGATTCACATGGCAGACATTGCTTGGTGTTTTGAAGTAACACACGAAACTATGGAAGATGCGATTGTGGTAGTTTTAAATCAAAACTTTAATACAGGTTTAATCTTCAGGGTGCATCTTTTAACATTGTAAGGTATCTATAACTATAGATTGTTTCCCTTAATGATTTAAAGCATCGGTTCAAAACTAATATTTTCATACCAGAAATTCTGCTAAAATGTGTATGTCTGTATTGAATATGTTCTCTTTGGTGTATTTTTAACCAGGCTTCAAATATATACATGGATTTTTGTTTGTTTTTGTTTATTTGTTTTTTTTTCCTGTCAGTGTTTCTCTGTAGCTTTTTAGATCAGGCAGTCCAGAAACTCACAGAGATCCCCATCCGCTGCCTCCGAGTGCTGGGATTAACGGCATGCACCACATTTGCCTGGCAAATATAAGGTCTTTATTTCAGCAAATCATCAAATTTTCTTAAATTAGAAACTTTTGCATCGGTTTTTCCAAATAAGTTTAGACAAAAATACTTATGTATTTAATTTATTTATATTAAACATTAGATTAATATAAATTATGGATTAGAATGTGATTATTAATTTCCAGATAATTATGATAGATCATAAACCTTTCATTGTTTTATTGGAAAATTAGATATGGAGAAATTCCTGTTTGTATCTTTTGTCTAGCTCATATGATCACTGTTTAACTCTGAGGATTTGTTTTATTGTGTTTATTTAAGTAGGGTTAATAATTGACTACCATAAAAAAATAAAGCACCCTTGATTTTAGTAACAGAAAAAAGAAAACAAAAGAGTATCAATGTATATATTCCCCCATTGTACTATTACTTAGACACCACAGAAATGCATTATTTTGAGACAAGGGAATCTACTCTTTTAGTAAAAACAATATGCACTGTGTATCGCCACACCTGCACTCAGGGGAAAACAGTACTGTGTGTTAGAACAGAAGCACAGTGTCACAATCTCCCAGTCTTACCTCTGTCTCGGTAGGCTGATGAGCGGCTGTTTGTGGCACCGTTTGCTAAGGCTAAAGAGCTTGTGGACAATTCTATGTGCCTTCAGGAAAAGTTGTTTCATGCTGTTTTCTAGTTGTTCATAGCGGCGCTGAAAATTAGAATCCATTGTCCACAAATGCATGATTGTTGATGTGTTGAGGAAATAATTCATGGGTAGTCTTTTCATGAAGAATTTGAATTCATCTGAAAAATAGAAAATTCAGCATTTTAATTGTAGCAATTATTTTCCCTCCAGCCAAAACAAATCAAACACATTTAAAAATGTTAAAAGTTTAATATCATTTAGTAATGAAATAATAAAACATGAAATTTGAGAAGTTTTAAGATGTTTTGTTTTGATTTTCTTAAAATAGAAGTTTCAAAAAAGATTATAAAAATAACCATGCAAGAACTATAGTTTAGGCAAAATTTTTAAATCCTTTTGGCTTTCTGTAGTCTTCCTTTTCTGGTATTTGAACAAAATTTTTACAATATGTGATATATATTTGACCTTCATATTTGGCATTGGTATAAATAATTCTTTCTGTATTTATAGTAAGGAAAATTTCCAGATACATTGATTAAACCAATAAGGAACATTCTGAAATTCATCACTATCTTCTGAAGACAGCATTTTAAGTAGATGACTTTAGTATTTAACTAGGCTTTTCTCTTCCACTGTTCTTATTCACTTCTCATGACATATCATTTTAAAATGTGTGCATAAAATAAATAATAATCAATTAAAATATTTAAAGATCTACCACTGGCTATTATCTTTCTGACAACAGATATCATACATGATATTCCTTTCATATAAAGTAAATAATTAGCCTTTAGGAAAAATAACAGTTGATGCTATATGATGACTGTGGAGATGGTTCAGCAGGTAAGAACACTGCACCAAAAGCATGCACAGTTTACATGCACAGAACTCATGTAAAAAGTTAGTCATGGTTATGTGAGTGCACATAACCCTGGAACTGTGGAGAGTGAGGTAGGTATAGTAAGATTTCTAACAAGGCAGCAACCTTGTTTTGGGTGCAGTCACCAACACCATTTCTATGTACTAAGGTGGAGAGGAATAGAACAGAGTACCAGATGTTCTGCTCTAGTCTAGGCATGTATGCATATATATATATGTGTGTGTACTCATAATCATAAAGCACACATATTATTTCACACTCATATACATGGGGGTACAGAGAGAGTGGGAGAGTTTATGTTATAGAAAAAATGATATAAAAGATCCATTTATGGGCTGGAGGGGTGGCTCAGATGTTAAAGGCTAATCTCACAATGAAAAATATGAAAGATCTGTTTATTATATAAACAAAAGATAAGGTATTCTTAAGGGAGAAACAAGAAAATTGTCCTCTAACAGACATTCCAATATGCACCATGGTATACAAATATATTATTCAGCCATAGTAATTAAGCATGTCATGTGCTGCTGCATAGATTAACTTGTACAGCATTGCTGTCTTTCTGCTCCAAATAATTACAGCTTCACAGGAGAAAAGGTGATGTTCAATTTGTAGTGCTGTAAATGTAATTAACAATGCTAAACCATAGACCTAAACTTATATGTATGTATATTCAAAGGGTGAAAAAGGTACTTTAGCATTTTCCTCTCCTTTTTTTAAAAATGGTTATCATTAGCAGGTTTTCAGAACATATATTTTAATTCCATAGTTCATTTATGTAAAGGATCTTTAATTTTGTTGTTATTTCTCACCTTTCTTATGTAGTTAATAGGTTTCCTTCAACAAGTATACTCACAAAGAATTTTTGAAAAAAAACTGAAATAAACCAGGCAATTTAGAAAAACAAAACACAGTTTAGTCACTATTCTATCACAAAATTACTAAGTAGTATTGTGATAGGGGAAGTCTTCTGTACATGTTTGTTATTGATTGTTGATTAAGCACCGTTGGCCACTGGGGAAGCAAGATAGGCGGGACTAGGAGTCAAGGAGGATTATGGGAAATATAGTAAAGCTGGGTCGCCATTTGATCCATGATCCAGGCAAGAACTGACATAGCAGAGTAGAATCAGTATTTAAGCAGGGACAAGCAGGAAATTGCTCTCTTCTCTGCTCTCGCTTATCTCCTCTGCAGAGACACTGAACAGACACAATGTAGACCCCAATGGAGCAAGAGGCCCAGATCTTTCCTGCAGTAAGAGAAGGTCATGAGGAAATATGGCCGGGGAACCAGCCTGGCAAAAGTAAACCTCAAGATACAGTAATGTGGCACCTCAACTTCCTGGGCCCTAGTTTGATTTTATTTAAACTACTTAGAAAACACAACATAATGAAGATGTCATTTGATTTTAAAATTCTGCGTTAGCACAGACAGTATTTGATTTTAAAGAAATATGTTGCTAGGTTATCCAGTTCAAACATAGTACGCAAATATGCAGTTCTATTGGTTTCATTATAACATTCAGTTAAGTTCCTTCAAGGAATATTGTGTTACTGAGGTTTCTATTGCTGTGATAAAACACCATGGCCAAAAGCAACTTGGGGAGGAAGCAGTTTGTTTCAGCTTACAAATCTCAGGTCACACTCTATCACTGCATGAAGTCAGTGGAGGAATGAAATGCAGGACCCTGGGTACAGAAAATGAACAAAAACCATGAAACTTATGTTGTTAACTGCCTTGCTTTCCGAAATTTCTTCAGCTTGCTTTATTATACACTAGACCACTGGACAAGGGCTGGCACCACTCTGCTCTAGCATCATTAATTGATCATGAAAATGCACCACTACGGCATTGCCTAAGTCCAATGTGGTGAAAAGATTCTCAATCAATGGTCCCTCTTCCCAGATGATTACAGTGCTTGTCATGATGGCACATGATACATAGCATGCTAGCATGCGTGTGAATATTTGTTTATGTTATGTTGTTTCTTCATCTTCAGTATAGCATTAAAATTGCTAGGTAATGTTTTCCTAAAATTTCCTATAGATTTCTGAAAATGTCATATGGAAACTTACTATTGCTTCCTTACATATGTGCATCATACACACACACACACACACACACACACACAGAAATTAAATGGTTATTCCCTATAACAAAGAACCATATTTCAAGGAGACACAAAAAGTAAACAATGAAAGAAACAAGCAAAAACAAAACAAAGCAACATCACCAAAAAATAAAAACTCCTCTTTTGACTCCTGTGATTAAAAATGACACACGCCTAGCAATATAGGCCTACTAGTGCTACATATAAATCATTGATATTATGGAAGCAACAATCATCCTCTAATTATCTTTAAGAAAGAATTGTTATCTGGTACTGCAATGGTGGCCAAGAATGGTAGCTAGACGGTTATGCTGCTGAATAGACTGGATATCAACATTATTTCAATGACACTGTGACAATCCCATAGAACAATGGATCTCAACTCTCACTAGCTTCTTGCAGTAATGACAGCTGTTATAGAGACGTTTGGACAACAAGTAGAGAATAAGTGATTGTGGCATGCTTCATGTGTATGTCTTCCTTCCTCTTTCAAGGTTCAGAGATCTTCACAGAAGAGGGAGAAGAACCAGAGATCACATACACACACACACACACACACACACACACACACACACACACACACACACACACTTTTCTAAGGTATTGTGGTCACAAATGGAAGATGTACATATGAACTCACACAGGTAATGAAACCATGGATAAAATCTGTACAAGCTCAAGTCAGAAGCTAGCAAAATCCCTGCTGATGCTGATGCACAATTGGCATTTTCTCTGCAAGGAGATTAAGTGGCAATTTTCTGCAATGGTATATTACCACATGCCAGGCCAGACCCGATATTCAAGGGTAACTGGACAACAGGTAATTGTTGGAAATGAGAGAAAAAGAAAGATAACACAAAGTTGGGTGATTAGTTATGTTGGGGGGTTTCTGGGAGGAGTTCAATGAAATTGATCAAAATACATTTTGTGACTCTCACAATGAATTAATAAAAAGATTTGAAAAGTTCATTTGTGCCACAAATTGTACATATGTTTTGAGGCAGGTAGTCTTTATTACTGAAGTCAAGTCTACTTAAATATCACATCTCTTGGATATCCAGTGTATACATTATTACTTGAAAAGAAGAAAGTATAAAACAAAGAAAAAATCTTAATAGCACAGTTGTAATTGGAGGAGATATTGTAGTATACTTGCATTAAATATGTTTTAAATAATCTTTTCCATAAGCAGAGCATACATAATAGTTTGATATCAAAGTTTTGGTTTGACAACATTGTGCTATTTGCTTGCTTCCATGTGTCTCTTTTGAGAAATACCCTCTTTTAAATAAAGAATTGAGGAATGGAAGTTGGAACACACTCCATGGATATTCACAGAGCAGATGCTGCTACTTTGAAAACTAATAATTCATTTCGTAGTTGACTTTTACTTTGACACTTCAGATAAAACTTTGTCGTGTTATGGGTATGAATTTGTAATTGTATCCATTGTCATTACAGTATTGGTAAGACATCTTAGTTAGGACATTTGACTGAGGTTAAGGAACATTATAAGGTAGAAATTATTTATCTTACTGAAGTATTTGCAATACTGTGTGTCTGCTCAAAATCATCAGTGCATGATCTCTGTGAAATAGCTTTAACATGACACATGAGTAATTACTTCATTATGAAGTCATTAGGAGCCACCATTGACAGTCACCCACAACAGTTATTTGAACACCTGTTGTGAACAGAACATACAGATGTTTCAAACTATGACAGCAAGTGTAAATAAACCTTTCATCTCATTTTTAGCAGTTACTAATTAATGATATGCCATATTTTCAAAACCCTCAACAGCATCATAAAATTTTGATAGCTATTTTACAGAGACCTCAATAGAGTTCATCATCACAATTGTTTTCTCTCATTTTGGCATTCTATCTACAGATTATAGACTGAAGTTGAATGGAACAAAGGGATTATTGTATAAATCAAAATACATAGATAGAAAGATAAAACAAAATAGAAGATTTAGGGATGTCAGAAGATATTTTACCTTAATTCCAACACTATGTAGAAAATAAGGAACTGTTTGTACTTAAAGTGGAAAATGCTTAATAATTAGTCAGAGGCTGTAGCAGTGGCTAAGTAGTTTGATGAAGGTAAAGATGTAAGTTTAAAAAGAAGAGGATGGATATATACTTACTCTATAAAATAATACAACCATTCTCATTAACTCTGCAAACAAATGAATAAGAAAATAAAAACATTGACAAAAACCCTTAAATGGATTTAAAGTTTTGAATGGAACACACAAGAATTATTTGCTCTTCAGGAATTTTCAAGATTTAAGGCAGGATCTGTTATCTTGACATTTCTACTTCCTGGAGCATTGTGATGCTTTTGTTGAATGTGTTACATTGCTCATCGTAGGATGTGTGATTGCATATTTGTATATATTAGAAACAATTGTATTTTACTAATCAATAAAAATTCCCTCTCCCTCCCGTCCTCCAACAACCCCCATGACCCCCTCCATTCCATCCACCATCTACTCCTCTCCACATCACTTGTGGAAGGGTGAGGCCTTCCACAAGTGATCATTAAAATCTGTCAAGTTTCCAGGCAGTGGTGGTGCACCAGGCAGAGGCAGGAGGCTCTCTGTGAGTTCGTGACCAGCGGTGATCTTCAAGAGCTAGTTTCAGGACAGCCTCCAAAGCCATAGAGAAACCAAGTCATGAAAAACAAACAAAAAAATAAAACAAAAAAATCTGTCAAGTCATTTGGGGAAGGGACTACACCCTCCCCTGTGTGTCTAGGCTAAGAGATTATCCTTCCATGGGAAATGGGTTCCTGACTCCTGAAGTGTGTTCCTGCACTAGGGATATATCCTGGTTTCACTTCTAGAGGCCCCATAGACTGCCCAGTGCTTCTAACTTACACCCACATTCAGGGAGCCTAGTTTGGTCCTATGTTGGTTCCCCAGCTGTCAGACTGGGGTCCATGAGTTCCCAATTGCTCAGGAGAGGTGGTTCTGTGAGTTTTCCCAGCATGGTCTTCACCCCTTTTTTGTTCATCACTTATGAAGGCTCTAGGATTGCATTTAAGGCAGTCATCATTCTTAGTATAGGTGGCGGTCATTTAAGGTAGTCTCTGCATTATTACTTAGGGTTCTAGCTGGGGTCATCCCTTTTGGATATCCGTATAATCCCCTAGTGCCAGATTTCTCTTTAAAACTATAGTGTCTCCTTCTATTGATGTGTCCCTTCTTGCTCTTTTCTTCACCTACCCACTGAAAATTCCTGATCACCCATGTTTCCCTCCCCCCTCTTTTCCCCTTCTCTTTCTCCTATCACCCTCTGACTTCCCCCCATTCTCTCCATTGGTTTAGGGACTCTTGTATCTTTATGTTTCACTGGCGGACCATGTATGACTCCGCTATGGTACTTCTTGTTTCCTAACTTCTCTGGATTATAGACTGGTAATCCATTACACTATGTATAGAATCCATATATGAGTGAGTACATACCATGTTTTGTTTCTTTTTGAGATAGTCTCAGTGTACAGTCAAGGCTAGCCTAGCACTCCGTACATAGTATAAGTTTACTATAAATGTGTGATCATCCTTATGATGCTGGGGTTACAAAGGCAGGATGCCATTCCTGGTTTTTAACCATATTCTTTCTTTAATTAACACATAAAACATTGTGCTGTTATGGCATTTGTAAACTGAATTGTTTTTCTTGATTTTTCCTTTTTGATCTTCTAAACTCATCCCCCTTACTGTATTATACACCTCTGCTTGTAGTGTAGCCTTCCTTCTGCTTCTGTGTCCCATGCATCATATAACTTCAGCAATTTCCCAACACTTTTTTTCTTCCTGCAGAAGTCTTCCTTGTAATTTCATAGCTTATACTATATTCATTCTCATATAGAAAACATATGATATTTGAGTCCTGAGCCTGACTAATCTCACTTACTTCTCAAATTTCCAGATCTGTCTAGTTTTAAAACAAGTTTCGTAATTTCTAATTTAAAACAAGTATCTTTAAAACTGAATAAATTTCAAATGTTACTTTACATTACAGTTTTATTATGTTTCCATCTGTTGATGGATCTTTAGGGTAGTTTCATTTCCTAGATATTGCGAATAATCATGCAAAAATAAATATAACTCGTCAATCATCTCTGTGATAGAAGACAGAATCCTTTGTGTATATGTTACGTAAAATATAATTGATTCATATCCTGGATCATTTATCAAAAAAATCTATGCTCACTTCCATAATGTCTATACAAGTTTATACTCCCAACCACATTGTATAAGTGTTTTTCTTTTCTCATGTTCTCATCAGAATTACTGATTATCTTTTGTATGGAAATTCAAAGTAGTTTTATCTTTCATTTCCCTGATGGTCATAGATGGTGAACAGCTTTAAAATACTTATTGGTTATTTGTGTTCCTTTTACAGCATAATTTTCAATGATACAAAGATAACAATAGAGATCACAAAGAAAACATACTAATGAGCATCTGGGCTTTTAAAATTTAAAGTCTGCTTCAGTCTTCTATCAAAACAAATTCATTGAAAACAAGGAATATTATAGAGTGATTTAATTGCACAAATGAAATCTGTAGAGGCAATGAGAATATAAGTGACAACTTTGTAAAGTGTTTTCAAACCCTAAGTAGGGAAGATGTTCATCTCTTGACTGCTGAAGCTTCTCTACTAAAATGAAGAAAGGTTGGCTTTAGTTGTTATTTGATTTTTAAAATTTTTTCTTTTATATTTTGAGATTGTAACATAATTGTATCACTTTCCCCTTCCTTATATTCCTCCAAACACATCATATATCTCTCCTTCTTCTCCTGAAAATTCATGCCTTCTCACAAGATACCTAATCTTATGGGACACTTTGAAAGCAGTACTAAGTGCCCACATGAAGAAACTGGAAAATAACTAGAGAATTAACAGCACAACTTAAAGTTCTAGAACAAAAAGAAGCAAACTCACCCAGGAGAAGTAGATGAGAGAAAATAATCAAATAGATGGCTGAAATCAATAAAGTAGAAAAAGAGAAAATAATAAAAATAATCAATGTAACAAAGAGTTGGTTCTCTGAGAAAATCAACAACATAGAAAAACATTTATCCAAATTTACCAAAAGGCAGAGACAGAACATGCAAATTAACAAACACTGAACTGAAAAGGAAGACATACAGACACTGAGGAAATCAAAAGAATCTTCAGAAGAAACTTTGAAAACCTGTACTCAACAAAATTGGAAAATTTATGGGAAATGAACAGTTATATGGAAAGACATAACCTATCAAAATTAAATCAAGAGGACATAAGCAGCTTAAATAGACTGATAACCCTTAATGAAATAGATGCAATCATCAAAAGTATCACAATCAAAAAAAGGCCAGGGCCAGATGGTTTTAGCTCATAATTCTACCAGAAATTTAAAGAAGAACTACTACCAACACTCTTCAAATTGTTCCTTACAACAGAAATAGAAGGGTCATCACCAAACTCTTTTTGCAAGGTTAAAATTACCTTGGTAACCAAATCACACAAAGACACAACTAAGACAGAGAACTAGAGACCAGTATGAGAAGGGGCTAGAAGGTAGGTGGGACTGGAAGGATTTATGTGAAATCCACAAAGAATCAAAAAGTTAAAAATAGGATTGCTTTGGAATATATTTTCAAAAAATTTCCCAAATAATTTTGACATTGAACAGTTTGAACAGTTTCCAGAGTGACAACAGCATACAATTTGCTTCACAAAGGGTAAATAATTTGTACTATGCAGAAGCAATTTCTTAAT
The DNA here is from genome assembly GCF_017639785.1 of Mesocricetus auratus. Classification (NCBI taxonomy): domain Eukaryota; kingdom Metazoa; phylum Chordata; class Mammalia; order Rodentia; family Cricetidae; genus Mesocricetus; species Mesocricetus auratus. The sequence goes on from NW_024429266.1 coordinate 43,802,340, forward strand.
TTATAAATTCACCTAGAGTGTTCCAGACAGATGCGGATTCCATTAAAATGTAAAAAGTATCTAAAGTTGAGGAAGGAAAAAAGCCTTTCATGATTTTTGATACACTTATGAAAATTTCAATGATAATATAAGAATAATATTGATTTTTCTATATGTTTTGTAACTATCTAAAGTTTAATAAATAAATAAAACACAAATTATATTTAGTGATATATCCATACATACCTATGCAAAACATATCAATAACCATTAGGAGAAGTTTTCTTGTCAGTAGAAACAGTAGAGAATGAAATTTTAATTATAGTGAAATCCTAAAAAAATAAGCTTGCAACAGAAAATGTACAGAATCTGAAATAACTAGAGAGAATACATAGACTACTTAAAATATAAGGAGAAGTAAATAAACCTGACGATGTATATGAAGGATTTATGTAAACAGTTGCTTTTAATCAAAGAAAGAGAGCATTTATGATTTTGTGATATTTGTAATCCATTTTTTTTAAAAGTCACATTTTCTGCTGATTTTTACTTTTATAAACTATCGTCTCCTAACAATTCCAAGGAACTACTTTAATGATCTATCCACAAGTAAAATTTTTCCAAGTTCTGTATTATGTCACTGTTATAACTAGAGGTGACATCATCACAAGTCTATTTAAAAAATACTAGCATACTTAGCAGTATAGTGTATATAAAATTAATAAAATAATATAATGGTGATTAAATACATGGTATCTGGCATGTAAACATTTTTTTGAAGCTACAAAATTGTGTATAAATCAATGGTGTAGTCTCAGAGAAGACCCTGAGCCTTTAGTAGTTGTCTAAAAACGAGTCATTTCTTTTCTGATCTCATTATATATCTATTTGGTCTCCACCTTCACAGTGAGCTTGAGACCACAGAGTGAGTGGATTTTCTAAGATGTGGGATTCAATGTAATTCACCTGGATTTAGATCTTCTCTTTCAGGGCATCATGGGAATAGTAAGGGACCAGAGATACTAATGTCTCTTGAAACTGTCCATAGCTTTAACAGTGATGGCCCCACTAAATAAGTTTTATGGAATTTTTTCTATTGCCTGTTGACTACTTTTGTTGCAGAAGGGAATGTTTCTCTACTTTCCTGGGTAATTTTATATTCTATGCACTCTCTGCTAATGAATTCTTCATCAGTTGAATTCAGATAAATCCTTTTTTCTCCCTTTAAGGAAAGAATCTGTACTGACAGATGAACAGGCATTAGAAGAAATCTTACAGAATAGCTTCTAATAAGAAAATGGGTTGAATATGTTGTTGAATTCCTAGAACACTTTGAACAATAGCCATTATAAATAGAACCAATGATCAACATGGAAATTTGACAAGAGAACTACCACATATATCTATCAAAGATGGAAAACCATTACCACAATGACAATTTATAACAGCTGCTTGTTTCTAACTGAAAGCAGTTTGCAAGTTTGAAAACAGTGGATAAGTCAGTTGCTACTATCAGAGATGGCTTGATTAAGGACCTCATCCCACACTTTCTTTTCAAAGTTGAATGAATGTTAGAGAATTCAAAGACAAAGTTAAAAATAAAACTTTTATCTCCTGATGTCAAAGAGCTTCAAAAAAACTTTGGTCTTAAGATAATATTTTAATGGCCACCAGTCTGGTTACATTAAAGTTACAAAGAACACTGGTGAAGGTGTGGAGACTAGGGCATTGGCCCATAAATGGGAGAATTGATATTGACCCAAAATTCCAAAAGATTAACTCTTGTTTTGTTTGGTTTTGTTTTGCGTGTGTGTGCATGTGTTCCCCAGAGAACCACAAAAGGGGGAATGGGGAGGAGTCCTAATGTCTTCTGGTCTGTTCAATAGGATGCCATATTCTTTTCTTACAATGTTACATGCATTTTTTAACTTTCTTCCTAATTTGTTTTATTTTAAATTAAACTATATTTATATAATCAGATCAATTTTCTTCCATAAATTGCACACAATTGCCATGTGTACTTGGAAAAATCAAACAAATCTTAAGGCAGAGCTCAGGGAATCCCACAGAAGAATGGAAGGAAGATTGTAGGAGTCACAGGGTTGGTGACACTAGAAGAATATTGCACACAGACTCTATTAAGCAGGGCTCATAGGACACACAAAGACTGAAGCAGCAACCATAGAGCCTTGATGGATCTTTGCATATATGATATGGCTGCTAGCTTAGTGTTTCTGTGGGAGGTCTAACAGTGCACACATGTGAGTTTTTGACTGGTTTGCCTGATTCTGGAACTCTTCCTCCTCCTGGGTTTCCTTGTTCAGTTTCAATATGAATGCTTTTGCCTTGTATTATTTTGTTCAGTTTAGTTGTCTCTTGTAAGCCTGCTCTTCACTGAATGGATACAGAGAGAGAAAACGGGTGGGGGAGACAGAAAGTGGAGGACAGACTGGGAAAACTGGAGGGAGGGATGACTGTGATCAAAATACATTATAAGAGAGCTAAATAATTGAAGAGAAGAAAAGAGAAAATGAAAAGTCAAATAACGAAACTCTGGAGTTACTGGTTCTATGGTGGTCTCTATGAACAAAACCACAGGTCATTTATTTCTTAAGGTCCCTATTGTTTTACATATTTAAACAAAGCATAACAAAACAGTATAGAAGTCCCCAAAGCAAAAAAAAAAGGCTAGGTCAGTCAAAAGAGAGCTGGTTTGAGTTAAAGAAGAAAGAAAAGAAAGCAGAAAAAAAGGAAAGTATCCCATCAAATTATCCGGCTAAAACTTTTCAAAGACATAGGATGTTAATGCATAACCCAGATTTAGTGTGTAAACCTTCCCTTTGATTGGTGACATCACTGCTAATGTTAAATCCATGGAACTCCAAATGCTAGAATTCAAAAATTAGGAAGATATGGTAGATATCTGTTATACACACACATGCACACACAGATGATACAAACGTCATAAAATTGGGTATTTTTTGTACTCCATTAAAAAATACTTAAAAAGTTATATTGCTTGCTTATTTACTGAGGAAATTCAGAGAAACTAGAGTTCTATTCCACACTAGGAATTTCAAACTCTATCTCAAAGTAACTCACCAGTTAAGCAAAGTGATAATAATTAGATTTCTGACTGGGAAGCTTTATTGGTGCTACCTGGAACGATGAAGAAAGCTCCTTCCCCCACACATATACTTTTCTTATTATTATAAACAGAACACGTGCAACAGTTAATGACTTATGCCAGTACTGCCAAGTATCCTAAGTTTAAAAATAATTTCAATGTGTGTACATGCTATCATTCATGGCAAAGACTGGCAGATATCACCCTTGATATTACAGGCTATGCTTTATAAATAACCTGATCCTGAAAAGATGTGATAAGCATGAGCAGACCCTATCATGCAGTAGTAGTTCATCCTTTTACCTGAGAATTGGGACTACAAATGAGTCTTACCCCCAGACCCTGGTGATCCTGAGTGTGCATAGATACTCCATCAGTATAATAGGCTATCTAATATAAGGTAGCCATTCCAAAGATCATAAACAGGAGTCAAACTAAAAGGACTCAGGATGTTGTATTGTATATATATACATATATATATAGTTATATCAATCTGTCATTTCTCTATCTATTATTTCTCTATACATAGTTCTATAAATCTATTATTTATCTAGCTATAGTTATATGAATCTATTATCTATAGTTAGATCAATCTCCCACCTGTCAGTCTATCATCTGTCTGTCTATGTATCTGTGTATCTGTGTATGTATCTATCTATCATCTACATAATCACACAAAAATAACCAAAGAAAAGAAGGTCTTCAATTTGAGAAAGAATAGGGAAGACATGGGAAAGGTTGGAGAAAGGCACATGGGAGAAGATAGAGGGAGGAAAATAGAGGAGAAGATGCAAATATATTTTAACCAAACATTTTTAAGTGCTGAGAGGGGAAGTGGATATAAGCCCATATCCATAAGCTAAAAAACATCTCAAAATAATAACTTCTCACAAACATTTTTTTCCAGTGGAGTCTCACTGGGTATATAAACCAATGTAATTTCAGGCCCAATGTTCAGCAATAGATGACATACACAAAAGGAACTCAGTGGCACTTTTTTAAGGTTTGGGGCTCTATCTCTCATTTTACTTAACTTTATAGGTCCTTTGTGCACCTATTATGGTTTATGATTCTGTTGTTTTTTTTTAGTGGAATTCCTCTGTGTGTGAATTTGTGTGTAACCTTGACGGTATGTGTTTATTGAGCTTAATAATATTATTATTATTGTTGTTATTTGACTCATTTTATTCTGTTTAGTATGTTCTATTATGATTGTTTTGTTTCATCTTATTTTATCTTTATTATTTTATATATTGTTTATAATCTCATAATAAGGCAAATGAAATGTGGGGATTTGTTTGGTTGGGGAAGAGGATCTAGGAATTTCACTAATTGCATAGTTAGGAATTTTGTCATTAGGAAAATAGCCAAAATAGGATATATGAAAGGCAGTCTAATATATATTTACATATATATTTATATTTATATGTAAAACATATAAAGAGCAAATATTGTTTCTTCATATCTCTTTAATTAGGAAAATGGACAAAACTCAAGAGTTCCATAAAGTGAATTATCTGGTGATATTTTCCATAAGCATGACTTGAATGATCTGCTTTTAGATGGCAAGTGTACCAGCTGCAGTCTCTTGTACTCCTAGGTGTCCTCCAGAGATCTCTTCTGCTATGTGAGTTCTCAACTGTGCTGTGAATAGCCCCTGAGCTAGCATTTCCAGTCCTCTTTATAACCTGAGCTTCCCAATTCATTGTCTTTAAATACATTGCTTGCTTTCTGAAGCAAGATTCTATTCTAATAAGAAACCTGAGTTCTACAGTTAATTGAAACCTCATGGGAAATTAGATTCTACAGTCAAACAAGAGCTAAACTAATATTTATTTAGTATATACTGTGTGCCAATCACTGTGTTAATCAATAGAAATAATGAGCTTAGCTATACTAATATATTATATTCATATTTGTCAAAATAGATTGCTATGAAAATAATAATAAAATTACTTTATATAATCAATGACAAATGCTTTCTGTATTTTCAGTAATTTATTTACTGTAACTGTTCTTATGGTGCTCTGAAAATGCATATGAGTTATCTTGTTTAACCCTGCAGAAGTTAGGAGATGAATGTTGTAATAATCTTCATTTTTCTGATGAAGAAATGTGTTTTATCAAGTTTCTGCAACTGTGCAAACTGCCACTGTTAATAATAAGTAAAACCTAGAACAAACCCTGTCTGAAAAAAGAAGCTCCTGCTTAACAAGCAGAAATACTCCTGGAATTGACAAAGATATTAAATTAAATCTTTTGTACTCAGAGAGTGCTTTTGTTCTGTAAATTTTCTACAAATTTATCTCTTAGAATCTCATAATAACCATGCATTAGGACAAGATGATTATTTTAGAAGCAATATGAAATTAATTTCAATTACAGGTTCATTGGACATTGTCAACTCTGAAAGGAAAACAATCACCCCAAGGATACAGGAAGAGAGAGAGAGAGAGAGAGAGAGAGAGAGACAGAAAGACAGAGAGACAGAGAGACAGAGACAGAGACAGAGACGGAGAGAATTATATATCGCAGCAAGGGTAATGGTGGTGTATTGTTTGTCTTTATTTGTCTTATCCAACTCCTTATAGAATGCACTATTGTAATTCTATGATTTCTATGTTTCATATAACTTAACCCACTGACATAAGAATGAAATAAGTAAACAGTGGGAAGCAAGTATAAAAATATGCCAGATTAGTGTTTCAGAAGACTTTGAGCTTTGTGATAAACAATATATACTGCCATGCCATTAATGTACCAGGAGAAGTAGAGTCAAAGAAGGTACAGTGAATAACAACAGCTCCAAAATACAGTACTATGTGAAAAGGAAATACATGTTCCACCTAAAACCAGCGCAAAGAAATATTTCAAGTTTTAGATATGAGAAGCAAAATATATTTAAGGTGGTGAAATAGCAAGTACAGAGAAAGCATTAATTAACATATGCCACAGTGATGTGATTATTGATTATATAAACTGGAAAGAAGCAAAATTCAATGGCCAGATTAGAAAATATTTTCAAGTATCAAGCCTTATTCTAAGCATGTAACACTCCCAATTCTGCATTGTGTTTCCCGTCATAGCCACAGAAGGGAAGTGATTACCATCATTTTGTGTACCAACTGCTCCAACTGTCTATCTCCTGATGAATGCTTAAGGAAGAACTGCTGAACAAGTGAAAAATTAAGATCTTCCTTGAGATCCAAATTTCCTCCTTGAGATTCTGAAAGTATTGAAATAGACAAGCATAAAGCCTCAACTACAGACTTGTTAGGGAGAAAAAAAGATAATTTATACTCTAGACTTTAAGTATTGTAGTAAGCAATACTCAATTGTAGGAATAACCAGATAATGTCTGATTGGATAGGCAAGGAGATGGAACTTCTAACTTCTTGGTGACCAAGTATTACAGACTACATAGACCAATGACCTAAGGTAAAACCAAATACTACTGGTCTAAAAAAAACCTTGACAATAAAGAAGATAAAATGATTCTTAATGGTATTTTACTAGAATTATAGATCCAAACCTTATTCACTCATCATTAGAGATGCTGTGTGCTGCAGACGATGGGAACAGATACAGAGACTCAAAGACAGACATTATACAGAGAGAGACTTTGGAACACCTAGCTTTAAATGCTATGTCACTATCAAATCTCTCTTTTCAGAGAACAGGGAACCTTGTGGAAGAGGAGGCAGAATGAGTTGGGGAGACATAGGGAACAGAGGACACTAAGAGATCAAGTTCCCTGTAAAACAACCAGGTGCAGCTCATGTGAATTGGGATACTGAAGCGCAAGCACAGGGCCTACACTGCACTAGGACATGTGCAAATATACTACAGGTTTCACTTACTAATTTTATGGAACTCCTGAATTTGGGAACAAATGGATCTTTGATTCTTGTGCTTTCTCACAGGGCTCATATTACTTTTCTGTCAGCCTATCTTGTTCCTTTCTGATATGATAGCTTTTGATTTAATTTATTATATTTTATTTTGATATGTTTTGCGGTTATCTCTTAAAAGTCTGTTCTTTTCTAATAAGAGACAATCAGCAACTGGATCCAAATGGAAAAGGAGGTAGGGAGGAACTGGGAGGAATAGAGGAAGGGAAAACTGTATTCCAATTATATTGTAGGAGAAAAGGATGTATGGTTAATATATGGTTAAGAAATTAGTTTATTAGTTAACTAATAAGCTAATTAATTAATCAAAGAGAAAAACTTCTTACTATCTCTTTCCTCTTCTAAGACAACTGTTTATTAATATTATTGTTACCAATTGTTAATATTATTGCTACATTGTTATATCCTTGGTTTTCCTTTTTTTTTTCACTGAAAATCGAGCAAAAAGTCCACATATAGGAATCTAAATGAAAAGTTAATCAATCTTTAACATCAAAACTGTCATCTGTAGTTTGAATGTTATTCTCTGCTGTCATGCCAAGTATAATGTGCACACATAAAAACATGCAATAAGAATTTTAATAATAGTTTGGTTGTGAGTCTAGCCTTTAGTGGCTGAGCTATCCCTAGTGAGATTTCCAGAGAATTATAAGGATGACAATAATTGGCAAACTAAGCAATAGTGGAGAAGTTACCTTAAATGCCTTTCCCTATTATTTAGTTTGACGACTACCTTATATGTCATCCTTGAACTTCATGCAGTGGCTGATGGAAGCAGAGGCAGATACCCACAGCTAAACACTGAGCTGAACTCCTGGAAAAACGTTGCAGACGGGGAGGAGTGATGAGAAAATGGGTAACTACCAGTCTGCTGAAACTTACAGAGACAGCTGACCTAAACAAGAGGGAGCTCTTGGACCCCAGAATGATGGCTGAGAGGCTAGCATGGGACTGATCCAGACTCCCTAAATGTGGGTGTCGGTGAAGACGTCTAGGCAATCTATGGAACCTTGGGTAGTAGATCAGTATTTATTCCTGGCATACAAATGGACTTTGGGTGCCCATCCCATATTGAGGAATGTTCTCTCAATCTGGACAATTGGGAGAGGCCCTAGGCCCTGCCCTGGATAAAATAACAGACTCTGGAGATCCCCCATAGAGGACCTCACCCTCCCTGGGGAACAGAGTGGGGGTTGGGTGGGGGATGGTGGAGAAGGGGAGGTTGAGGAAGCAGGGATTGACATGTGAATCAAGCTTGTTTCTAATTTAAAGTAGAAAAAAAGTCAAAACAAGTATAAAAAGCATTATTTTATAATTGCAACATAAATTCATCTAATGGTATTTAAACCATATTGAAGATATTCACAGGTAAGAAATTCCTAGGTAATTAACCATTATAATGAGATTTTTAAAGAGACTATTTTTAATATTGAAGAACCTTCTGAATAAATGTAGACACAACCTTCCCAATTAGTAAAATCTTGGAAAAAGAAACAAAGGAAAACCTTGAACAGAGGGAACCATGATGAGGTGGAAAGTTTCTATACCAGCCAGGTTCAAAACCTTACACACAACTAGAAAGAACAAAGAACAGAAAACTATTAAGTCACGTTGTGCTGGGACCTAAGCTGTTTTATATCTTCTCCTGGAAGTTTCCATTAGGACAATTACCTATCAGAGGAGAAAAACGAGGTAATGAAACATTTAACTAAACAGACTGAGTGCTTTCCGTGGCCAATAACTATCCAGACTCCTATGTATGTATTGGTTGTATTGGTTGTTTCCATCAAGTCTTCAAGTATGTACCTATTTTCATTATTAGGATATGACCTCTGCTTTCATTTTTTCCTCATAATTCCAGGTGAATCCTCTTATTCATCCAGTTGTTGAAAGCTTCCTATCTTTGTGTTCACACAAATTTATCATGCTTATGTTATGTACCTCCAGGACATTCTTCACATTACTTAAAATTGGTTAGGAACTTCAGATACTTCTTGTTATATTTAGTCTATTTATTCCAAAGTAAAACAACGAGATTTTATTATGTATTTTTCTGTACACTGCTAGCATGTTTTTAAGTTGTTTCTCAGAAACTAACTTGTCACCATCATTATCTAACTAAAGCTGAAAATTCTGCCTGTGACTCTTCTTTAGACAGCTCCAAGAGTGAGGATTTGAAACAAACAAACAAGCAAAAACTCACATTGAATGTGGAAACTTGGCTGGAACTGGAATCCATCATTCTCTAAAATTTTATGTCACAGTAAGACACCATCCTTCCAACATTGCTCAGTGGATTCCAAAGAAAAGCAGCTTGAAAGAAGCAACAGCATGCAAGGAAATCTAAACACCTCTTCTCAATCTGACTGAACTTCCCAGTCTTAAAGCATGTGATCTCTTGGGCCTATATACTCAGAAGAATCTATTCCTCCACTTTTCTTACTTTCCCTAAACTTTCAAGCCCAGCTCCCCTCATTTCATGATATTTTCCATATCAAATTTCCTAAACCCAGTCATAGCATTGCTTGACTTCAAGTGTTCTACAGAGGGTCACACTTAATACAGCATCATGTTATTTAAAAACAGCCACAGCAACTAACAGAGCAGAACAGGAAGGGAAAGATAGGCACAGTGACACATGCCTTTAATCCCAGCAATCAGGAGGCAGAGGCAGGTAGATCTTTTTAAGTTCAAATCCAGCCTCGTCTACATAATGAGTTCTAGGACAGCCAGAGCTACAAAGTGAGACCCCCATCTCAAAATTAAAACAAAACACAAGAAAAAAGGAGTTAGGACAGTTATATATGATTTTATACAATACCCTGTAGACAAAGGTGCAATGTGTATGAAAGGATATTGACAGAGGAGAACCCTTGTGCATGCTGGTGAGAGAATGGACTAGTAATTCTAAATGCTAAAACAACATTGAGGTTCCTCAAAAAACTAAAATATTGGTCTTCATGATGGCATTCAGTCAAAGAACACTTGACTACCATATGCAAAACTCAGGATTTGAAAGAAAAAAACAAATACATTTAATAGGCAGTGTTTTCAATCAAGTGTTACACAAATTTGGTGGGACTAATCCTTGCCACCTCTTCTGAATAATAATAAAATTAACAGCAAGATGCATGCAAGCAAGGTAGAATAAATTGGTGTCAAGTTTAATGACAAATATATTAATTGAAAGGAAAAGTAATAGTGGTTTTTTGGCAAAAGAATGTTGGAAAATACCTCTTTGCCTCAATGCCTTGCAAAGATCGATGTCCTCAAATTGTTGTTTTTCTTTTGTGGATTCATAGTACATAAGATTTCTATATCATTTTTGGAAGTCAGCTTCATTCAAGAGTAGAAAGGGAAGAGTGTGCTAAATTACTTCCTTTAAAATTTAGAACACTTTCTGGGGATAGGAAAAATGAGGGAAGGCTGAGGTAAAAAGATGTTGTTTACATGGCATATCACAGTCAATGAAGGGGAAAGATGGGTAACTTACTCCTGGTATGACAATTATTGTTAACATACACACACACACACACACACACACACACACCATGGTACATATACACAATAGAACACTGCACAATCATAGGAAGAAGTAAATTTTGTGATAGATTCCATACTACAGATAGAGTATACTGATTTTATACTGTAGTATAAAATTTAAAGTCTATATTTTATAGTTTATAAGTCCACAAGGAAATATTTTGAGTGTTCTCATAAAAACTGCAAGTGGTGATACACACACACACACACACACACACACATATATATATAAGTTGTTTTAAGCATATAGTTACTCTATTTTATGTATCAGTTAATAAAAAGATTCATATGCATTAACCAAGTATTTTTATCATTAAAACTTTCAGTGGCTTTGATTTCCAATGTAACCTCCATATAATAAGGTACTTGCATCTATATATTTATAAATTTCATTATTCTCATGTCAACAAAAACATTGATTTTTGTATTGTATGTTAATAGGTCCATACAGAGAACTCGTATTGGTTTGGAAAGATATGTAATAAAATTCTGTTCAGTGTTACAAAGGGAGCAATATTTTGTATGTTAAAGAAAGACCAGTGACCTCACATTTGATTTTCAAACTTACAGATGTCCTTTCTCATGAACACTTTTTGCATCATGACTACACAAATAATGAACTCAAGGTATGACTGAATGTTGGAATGGTACGGAAAATCAACAGAAAGGGAGGAACATTAGTTTCCATCTCATGGCGCTTAGACCCAAACATGAAAGGCAGTCTCCAAGTTGCTAACATACAAACCACTGTACTGTGAAAGAAAGGCCAGGAGGCAAGGTTTTAAAGCAGTCATATCTAAACCCCCTATCTCAAGAGCCCAATATGGGTTTCAGCAACAGTTGAGCAAGCCATTGAACTTTTATTTGAGTATTTTACAAAAAATTACTATGTTAAATTCAGTATATTGTCCAATGTAAAAAAAGAATCCTAACCATTTTATATAAAATCTTTTTATGAGAATAGTTTTCAAAAACAAAACATTGTCTCAAGAAATCACCATTCATTTTCTGACAAACCATTTTAATGTCTGATTTAAGGTAAACATGTAGTCATAATGGGTTCTTTTTTCAGATTTTTTAAATTTAAATTAGAAACAAACTTGTTTTATATCAATCCCAGTTTCCTCTACCTCCCCTCCTCCCCTGCCATTTTCTGCTCCCCAGGGAGGTTGAGGCCTTCAATGGGGAAATCTTCAAAGTCTGTCATATCATTTGGAACAAGGTCTAGGTCATGCCATCTGAGTCTAGGCTGAGACAATATCCCTGTATGTGGAATGGGCTCCCAAAATTCATTCATATATTAGGGATAAATACTTATCCACTGCCAGAGGCCACATAGATTGCCAAGGTATCCTAATTGATACCTACTATCAGGTAGTCTGCATTGGTCTTGTACTGGTTTCCCAACTATCAGTCTGGAATCCATGAGCTCCCCCTTGTTCAGGTCAGCTGTTTCTGTGGGTTTCACCAGCTTGGTATTTGCCCTTCTGCTCATCACTCCTTCCTCTCTGCAACTGGAGTCCAAAAACATTCTCCTTTGTGGAAGGCAATATTGAGGAGATGTAGTGAAAGATTTTGGGACAAAAAGTATTTATACTTTTCAGTAAATATGAATATTTAAATATGTATATACATATAATTGTATATAGATTTATATTGTATACATTATTTATATTTTAGTACAAAATCTAAGCTAGTATGTTAGCTATTAAATGATAGAATATATATTTTATGTATGAATACATTTTGTGAAAAAAAACTAAAAGTTTATGATAAAAAATTGATCCAATTTTATAATACATTGTTAAAAGACTATCGGTGATATTAATTCTCTAGTTATTCACTATTTGTTGTATTTTTTCAAATCATTTAAACATAATAATAAAAGTGAGAATTGTATACAAGCTTGGATTTAGCTGTTCTTGTATTCTTTTAATAGCATTGCCATTTTGCATCAAAATAGTCCTGGAATTTCATGGGTACACTGAGCCAAATTCAAACAATCATTTGTTGTTTTGTTTCCCCTGAAGTAAACCTCTAGATATTTGAAGTGCAGTGTTGTGGTTTTGCTACTTGCTACAGCAGTGAAAGTCTCTGACCACAGCTCTTGTAATGACACTTACTATTCTTAGTGGAGTGCCCAGGGAGCTGGTCATAAAGATATAAATGATGCCATATGGCCTGAGAACCTGATGCTTTTGTGGAGTCCTGGCATTGTGTATAAAAAAGTGCTCTAATGATAAAATCACAGAAATATTACTTCCTTCTCCCAACAATATTTTCAACAGTAATCTAAGTCGTAAATGTAATAGCAGGTCTAACACTACTGGCAATATTAAATTGAAATGGCAAATTGCAGTGCTAGGAAAATTGTTATCAGAGGGATTGATCTACAATAGTACCAATATCTCAAGCTCCAAAATAAATGTTCAATAAAATGATGTTTCACTATTGTGCAAGCTTCATGATAATGATTTACTCGATATATAGTACTTAAAAATTCTAGCCATCTTTCAGATGTTAGGGCAAAACACAGGGAACTAAAATGAAAATACATTCATTTTTATGTTCCATGGGATTTTTACTTCACAATATATTTTGTGTCTCATTCTAAAAGACTGGACTCTCGGCTGTAAAGAACTTGGCTTTTTTGTATTGGATTCCTAGAAAATATTAGCTCTTGGCTAGAAATGTGGTCTGACTGTACAGACACAGTGAACTAACTGCTTCAAAGAAAAGAGTTAAGAATTTTGAATATTGTAAATTATGATTTTTAAAATTCAAATTATATTAGTTTTCTGCTTCCATTCTTACCTCCAGCCTCTCTTAAGTATCACCCACTTTGTGAAATAATGACCTCATTTTCTTTAGTTGAGATATATGCTTTAGTATATAAATAGGACCCACTTAGTCTTTTACTATTACTTGCATGCATATAATCTCAAGACTGACAATTTAGTATTAGAAAACTAAGACAAATATTAAAAGACTACTTTCTAGCTCTTATTTCTCATGGGACAAAAAGAAGCTAACAATGAAATCTCTCTGCTTATCTATTTATGCACCATCTATATTCATCATTGTATCTGTCTATTCTGTTTGATGACTGATCATCGATCCATACCTATTTTATGTCTTATAAGTTTCAGGAACGTCTCTATTTCACTCCATTACAAGCTATACCATAAATCTTTTTTTTTGGTTTTTTTTTTTTTTTCGAGACAGGGTTTCTCTGTGTAGTTTTGGAGGCTGTCCTGGCACTCGCTCTGTAGACCAGGCTGGCCTCGAACTCACAGAGATCCGCCTGCCTCTGCCTCCCGAGTGCTGGGATTAAAGGCGTGCACCACCAACGCCCAGCTATACCATAAATCTTAAATGATAATCAAACAATAATGTGTGTTTTGCTCATTTTTCAGGTCTATAGATCAATGATGATTCATGGGTGTTTGCCGAAATAACGCCAAGGACTATTAGACTAAGCAATGGTACCCCAAGACTTGTTGTTTTTAATAGCAGTGAAGGAAAGATCCTCATTTTTTGTTTCTTTTGTTTTTCTTCTTTGGACCATAAACAGTACCATTAAGAAAAATAGTAGCAGTTACTATATGATCAAAGAGCATCAAGAGAAGAAAAAAAAGGAGCACATGTTGCAGATGTTTATTAGTGAATATTCCTGCTTTGCCATCAGACTCACGGGCAATGGATTATCACTTTCTTCTCTTTTTCTTGCACTTATATCATAATCAGGTCTACCCTGAGGGACGTGTCCCAAGTCACAAAGGTCAAGTTAATGGGTACCTATAGGGAGTTTGTAAATATACATTAGCTACAGATTATGTTGTAAATAATCAGGGAACTGTGAAATCAATTATGTTTGTACCATATTCAACATCCATGAAGTAAGAGGTACATAGTAGCTACCATAAACATTACAGTTTGTGAAGCTCAGAATGGAAAGCAGAGATGTCACTGCCATCCTTACCCACTCTTGGAAGACAGCCTTAGGATTAAAGAGTGATCCTAGGCTAGGTCCCATTTGAACATTCTTGGGGTTTTTCCTTTACTTATGTCCAGTGCTAGGAAGTTCATTCACAGTTTTCTAGGGATGGTTCTGAGGTCTTCTACATTCATTTTCTTTCTTGACTTTCTATCTCTGTTACATTGAAAAGTCATGTAATATCTCAAAGCTGCCATTATTTTAAAGCAAATTTCCATCAACATTCTTGTGTGTGTATGTGTGTTTGTCATGTGATTTTGTTTTGTTTCTTTAGAACAATGTCCTTTGGATTTCTGACTCATAAACTTTCTATTGTTTAAGCTCTATAACAGGAGAATGGACACTTCTGGAGCTTGGTCCTTTAATGTCCTAAAGTGAGTGTATATGTGACTTGAATAATGGTCCAAATCAGCCATTAGTCAACAGCACAAAACATAAACAGTTTTCATTTTAAACTCCCAGTGGTATTGAAATTAAATGTGTCAATTGTTCCTCCCTTCAAATGATTGCAGATGACAACATTAGGAAAAGGTAATATGAGTTGACAGTTATTTTCACTACTGCATTGATTGATGAATAGGACAAAGTCAGTGTCATTTGTTATGTAAGTCAAGCACCCTAAGTACACAATTAGTCTACTACCAAAAAGACAAGGTTATTTGGTAACCATGGGGAAAATATACGCAATTCAGTTATTTTGAGGAATGTAATGTTTAACTTTTACTTTCATCAATAAAGATAAATTTTTCTTTAATGTGTGAATATAATGAAATAGTAAACTAATATAACCATAAAAATAATGTTATAGCAGTAAAATGCTACAAACCCATATTTAAAATATGGTGCCTCAAATTCTGTAAAAATTGAAGAACAATTTGTAATCAACTGGACATATATGAATGATTTTACTCAATTTATTTTGAAAACATCCCTTTCCAGATAGATCATGAAGCAATTTTAGATAATTTTGAATGCTATGTGATATATATATATATATATATATATATTCAATTACCTTTCTAAAAGCTGGACTTATATTCACCATACCATAATACATTCAAACATTGCTTTTGTGCATGGCATTCTGCACTCTGCACTCTGCACTGATCACCGGGGCATTACATGAATGTGCATATAATACTTTGGAAACAGTATGACAGAGCCTTTTAACTATTAGATTTGAAACTTTCTTCTCATTCAATATTTTATTATTTCATGCATAAAGAAATAGTTATCTAGCATAATTATTTTTATGTGCGTAGACCTGATACCAGTATGCAAATGTTAATATTTTATTAATGCTTATATTTATATGGTAAAAAAGTAATATGTTTGGCTTAAAACAATAATGACAAAAGTCTGAATCCTGGTTCCCCCTCTTCTTTGTTTAATTACAAAAACAGGCTGCATCTCAGCTAGAATATTTTCTTTTGGCAGCACAGTGGTAGAAATTTGAATTCAACTTTCCTTTGGACTCTACCTATCATTTGCATAAGTATGCATAAATGTATAAGAAAACACCAAACAGATATAAAAACACATACATGGTAAACAAAGAATATTAAACACACTGGGTGAGTCATATGAAATATGAAACAATATCTGAATAATGAAAATATTAAGAAAAACTGAAGACATATCAGTGAGGTGATATGTTTAAGTGCAATGGGTTTTACTTTGTGAAAAATTATCTGAAATATTTCCATGAATGAGATTCGATTATCTGCTCTGCAGGAGTAATGGTCTATATTAATCTGAGCAGACGTCAGTGGAATTAGATCATGCCTCCTCCCTCCTTTCTCTTATTACAATGTCAGCATAATATTCAAAATGTCTCAGCAAACTCTTCCCTCCACAACTTTAATAAGTAGATTTGCCAGGTGCAGTACTAGCAGGAGGCCTATAATGTATTTAAGTTTGAAAATGAGGCAATTATATCTCAAGGTTCTGATTGGTTACATTTTAATTTGAGACCCATCAGATGTACTGATTTAGCTGGTGGCTTTCTGGAGAAACATCCTACATATGCACCTGTTCATTTTATTAAAACAGGAACACCTTGCCAGGGGTGAGAAAAGGATATTGGTCACAGAAACCATGACAGCTTGGTCCCTCTGCTCTTGCTATTGATTACATTTCTTGAAAGTCGCAAGGGAAGTTAACTGCTAGCAGGCAATTAACACCCTTGCAAAATAATGAAGAAAACATAATTATATTGGGAAACCCCAGAGACTGTTTGTAATCTTAAATGTGATATCCCTTGGTCTCTTTAAATATCTATAGAAACTCAAGTCTCTTTTTGTGTCAATCTAGTCTCTATCTGTGACAAAAAGCAGTAATTATTAATGTATTACATCCTTATATCAAATTATTATAAAGGATCCTCCATTTCAGTTAATCTAAGTCAAAACTCCCACAAGGGAACAATGAAAATAGATAAAATTTGCCTTGCATTTAAAAACACATTTTCAGGAATATACATTCAATATTATTGTTTCAGAATACTTGAATACCAGCCTGTGACCTTGATAAATTTATCCCTTCCCTCATCACAGGACTGTGTCTCAGTGAGTACACTGTAGAGCCACACCACTTAAACATCAATTTCTGCCATGTCACCAAGAAATCATATGTCCTCTAGGAAGGTTATTTAGGCTGCCAGGGAGATAGAGTCCTGCTTTGTGAAGCAGAGTTCTGCCATGTGAACTGTTTCTAGTAGTTCCCTCCATTATGATCACACTGATTATTCTGGTCCAGAAATGGACCTCCAATAAATAATGTGGCTTCCCTCCTTTACCATGTCTTCATCCAGGGAGTGATATAAGGAAAATGATGCCATATTTTTCTCCAGCAATAACCTGTATCCAAATGTCTAGCCACAGAAAGCAATTGTTCAGCTTACAAAAGGGAAAAATGGCAGCAGTCACCCTTTCTGACTGAATGAGTTATTGTGAGTAAATATTCCATTTGAATTTATTTTATTCTGTGAAAGTAGTTACAACTCCATCTCATCTTGTCTTGCATCATGCATATGTACAGATAGTCTTCTCATACTTTGGAGCTAAGCAAGAAATTAGATGTCAGCCATAGCCATTTACTTTTTGGTGGGTAGAAGTTTTACTACTCTTTGAAATTGGAACAAGACATTTTCATAATTGGGGAAAACTGCTGAAGACCAATTTACCATGGTCTAGAAGTGTTTTGCCAATCAAGTTAAGTGTTTTATACAGGAAAATTAATACATTTCTGAACATTATATGTTCTTAGAAGTAGTAATATTAGTTTCACATAATAAATCCATCATATTTAACTTTTCAAAATACCAAGAAATCTAACTCCAGCTATTTTTAAAATGTTTTCACTTCATAACAATTACTAGGTACATTTTTTAGCTCATAGTTATTCAATTCAATAGCTATTTTGTATTTTAAAATAACTAAACTCAGAGGAAGCTATGTTCTAGTGGACAGCCATATAGTCAGGAGCATATGGCAGCACAGTTTGTATTTTTCTTTTTTTTAAATAGACAGAACCCAAAGCTGGGAAAGAAGAGAAGGGAGATCAACATGATAAATTCACATTGTACACCCTTCTCAAATGACTAGTAGAAATAAGAAAAGCAATTTAATGAATAAATGGAAAATAGAATATCCTATGCATGTAAAATTCAAGGAAGTTATGCTAGCGTTCACCTTTCAGTACAATACAGCATAATACACAAGTGATGAAATTGATGTAGGTATACATGCATATCTAGATATGCATATACACCTTACTACATACATACATACATGTCTAGGTCTAGCATGTTATTATGAGACGGAAACACATCATCATTACAGTTAATGTAGATGGCTACTTCATCACATCACACATAAGGCTAATGTAAGCTCCAGTCTTTGCTTCTGAAATCTCTGAAAAGCAGTATTTATCTATATCATTTTGAGTATATCACATAATGAGGACAAAAAGCTATGATCATAAAGATTGACTCCCTTCCCTCAACATGATGCCCTAGAGCTTCATCAGAGCTGCTGTGGATCCATGGTAAAGATATTTCTTGTTTCTGCTGAGCAGAATTTCATGACATGGATATACAACATTTGGTTATAAGTCATCAAGAGAGGTATTTTAGGGTGTTTACAGTTTTTACGCATGTAAATAAAGCAAACTTCTTTACATAAAACAAGGTTTGATTCCATCTGTCATCTGTGCATTCATTTAACTGTTTATTTTTATTTTGTCATTTCATCTTTTCTGCCTCTCTATACATGAAATTTTCAGGAATCACATTGGTTTTTTGAAGCTCTTAGAGCATTTCTGCTCATATGGATTTTGCTTCAAATGGTCTCTAGTTATTGTATTATATTATATATACTACATAACATAAGATGTAAGTGTATTAATATTGGTATTTTAATTTCAAGTAGTGCAGAAAAGGTAATTCCCGTTAAGGCCTATTGCTGTGATTCAGTTTTAACCATAATATAATTAATGTTTTTTCCTCCAGATTCAAATGGTATTTCATATATTGTCAGGGCCCATCGATATTGACTCCTTTTCACCCTGGCTTAAGATCAGAGAATTCAAACCCGTTCTTGATCTTCAAGGCTAAACAGCAGGAAGTTTGACCTAAGGTGTGGGTACTGGCTGTCATGCTCCTCAAGATCAAATAGGATGTTTGATTTAGGGCATAGTTACCAGACAGTTTGGGTATTTCACAGGTAATTAGGTTTGTTTGTTCTTTGTATCTTGATAAAGAAGTAATTTACCCACCCCTTTTGCTTGGGGGTACATAAGGACTATGAGTAATAAACTGGGGGTGTCTGCAGTATTCATTGAGTAGTACCCTGATTCTACCTTGTATCTCTTACCTGTTTCTTTTCTCAATCTTCACTTCCCGTTTCAGGCATATTCGTACAGATCAGCTGGACACAACAGATTATACTAAAGGTTTTGCCTCTTTTTGCCATAGTTTAGAAAACTCAAGAGAATAAGAAAATAAGTTTCCCATGAACTTATTTTCTATAAGCTTTTTCTATTATCATAAAATTTCTTAAAAGCACTCCAGTTTGTAGGGGAAAATGGTTTTACTTGTTACTGAAATTTGGGGAAGTGTCTCTCGAATAAGAAGAAAGGTGTCACTCCCTTGTGTTCTCCAAAATACATAATTAATCATTTGAATTGATTTCTACGAATTTGCTCTCATATCCTGGAATTGGATGTATCTTCCTGTGGATTTTTTGTGTTTATCCACTTTGGAATATTTTCAACTTCTTAAGCCTGTAGAAATATGTCTTTGCCAACTTTAGTAAATTTCTGTTAGATCTGAACAACATTTATTCAGTAATCCTTGTAGATCTACTGAGACAGGATTTGAACATCTAAGTTGCGAAGTTTCCTGAAATGTTCTAATTTTTCATTTAGTCTATGAAAAGTGTTTATCTCAGCAGCTCTTTTAGTATGCTCTTTTATGTTATTAATGACATCTACTGAGAATATTTTAGCTATAAGTTTTTACATTTACAATGGAAAGATGGGTTCCTAGTAACATTTATATCATTACTGTTTGACAAAAATTTAAATAAATAAGTTTATTAATATAGAAGATTTGAAGGTTAGCTTCTGAACCCATCTCTTATGTGTTTCCTTACTTGGGTAGAGAGGCTCTTGTTGGAGCCAGAGAGTCTTTTTTTTTTTACATATTTTTTTTATATTTTATTTTCCAGTTTAAATTTAGATAAGAAACGAGGTTGCTTCACAAGTCAGTTCCAGGTCCCTCTCCCATTCCCTCCCCTCCTCCCGTGCCCTCCCCCCAACTACCCCCCCCCCGTTATCCCCTCATTCCCCCAGGGAGGGTGAGGCCCTCCATGGGGGTGTCCATAGTCTGTGTTTTCATATAGGGCAGGGCCTAGACCCTTCCCCAAGATTTCAGGGTGAGAGTGCACCTCACATTGTTCTATGGGAGTCCAAAGTCCGTGTGTATACTTGGGATGGGTACTGATCTGCTGCCCAAGGCTCAATAGATTACCTAGGCCTCCTCACTGACACCCAGATTCAAGGGGTCTTGATCAGTCCCATGCTGGATTCCCAGGCTGATGCCTGGGATTCAAGAGTTAACCTTTGTCTGGTCAGCTGTTTCTGGTGGTTAAACCAGCCCAGTCTTAATCCCTTTGATCATCAGTCCTCCCTCTCTGTTACTGGCTTTCTTGAGTTCAGCTCAGTACTTAACCGAGGGAGTCTGCCTCTTCTTCGATAAGCCACTAAATGAAGTTTCTGTTTCCCAGACTCTCTGGCCATAGGATTGTAGGCTGGCACTCCCCAGATCTATGTCTAAAATCCATATATGAGAGAGTACATGCCATGTTTCTCTTTTTGTGACTGGGTTACCTCACTCAGGATGGTTTCTTCTAGTGTCATCCATTTGCCTGCGAATCTCATGATTCCGTTATTTTTTTCTGCTGAATAGTACTCCATTGTGTAGATGTACCACATTTTCTCTATCCACTCTTCGGGTGAGGGACATCTAGGTTGCTTCCAAGTTCTGGCTATTACAAATAAAGCTGCTATGAACATAGTGGAACAGACATCTTTGTTGTATGAATGGGCATCTTTTGGATATATGCCTAAGAGTGGAGTTGCTGGATCTTGTGGTAGGTTTATTCCCATTTTTCTGAGGAATCTCCATACTGATTTCCAAAGTGACTGAACCAGTTGGCACTCCCACCAACAGTGGAGGAGTGTCCCCCTTTCACCACATCCTATCCAGCATAAATTGTCATTGGTGTTTTTGATTTTAGCCATTCTGACAGGGGTGAGATGGTATCTGAGAGTTGTTTTGATTTGCATTTCCCGGATGGCTAAGGATGTTGAGCACTTTCTCAAGTGCCTCTCAGCCATTTTAGACTCCTCTATTGAAAACTCTCTATTTAGTTCTGCAGCCCACTTTTTAATAGGGTCCTTTGGTGTTTTGGAGACTTGCTTCTTGAGTTCTTTGTAAATTTTGGAGATCAACCCTCTGTCAGATGTGGGATTAGTGAATATTTTTTCCCATTCTGTGGGCTGCGTTTTTGTCTTGCTGACTGTGTCCTTTGCCTTACAGAAGCTTCTCAGTTTCAGTAGGTCCCATTTATTAATTGTTGATCTCACTGTCTGTGCTACTGGTGTTATGTTCAGGAAGCTGTCTCCTGTACCAATTCGTTCAAGGGTACCACCCACTTTCTCTTCAAAGAGGTTCAGTGTGGCTGGATTTATGTTGAGGCCTTCGATCCATTTGGACTTAAGTTTTGTGCATGGCGATAAACATGGATCGTTCCGCATTCTTCTACATGCCAGTGTCCAATTATGCCAGCACCATTTGTTGAAGATGCTTTCTTTATTCCATTGTATATTTTTAGCTTCTTTGTCAAAGATCAAATGTTCGTACGTGTGTGGGTTAATACCCGAGTCTTTTAATACCATTGGGCCCTGTGCTGGCCATTCTGTGCAATGATTACAATAAGAAATACTCTATTGGAAAGGCTATTTTCAAAAGTGAAAAAAATGCTGAAAAAATTTTCCAACACAGAATTCCAAAGTAAAACTGCACTGAAATTATTTTCCTTCCTGTGATAATAGCAAATTAAAAACGAGACTAGTGAAGTATTTTTAAAGAGCTGAATTAATAACTGTAACAGGAAAACAAAAAAACAAGGTCAAAAATCCATCAATGCATTACCAACAATTAAAACCTTAAAGTGTTGTAAGAAAACCACCCTAAAACAATATGCATGGGAAATAGCATTTAGTAAAACCATTGTAGAAAATATTATAAGAGGCCAGAGAGATGACTCAGTGGATAAGATCACTGACTGCTCTTCCAGAGGACTGGGATTTCATTGTTTGAACCCACATAACAGTTTACAATCCTATTTAAGTTCACAATATCTAAAGACCTCTTGTCATGTGAATGTGATGCATATCATACATGAAGGCAAAACACACACACACACACACACACACACACACACACACACACAATAATATCAGAATAAAAAAATAACATGGATGCCGGGCAGTGGTGCCACACACCTTTAATCCTGCATTTGGGAGGCAGAGGCAGGCGGATTGCTGTGAGTTCAAGGCCGGGCTGGACCGACAACCTCCAAAACAATACAGAGAAACCCTGTCTCGTAAAAAACCAAAAGAAAAAAAAAAAGTAACATGGAAACTCCTACCCCCAAAACTACTTAAAAATGCTAAACTAAAAAATTCAGGCATATTACTCTTGGGTATGTATCTGATATAAATGTCTGCATATGAAAGAGATATTTGTATAGCTATAGAACCCTTTGCAAAAACCAGTGTAAAAAATATGGTATGTATGTAAAATTCAGCCATAAAACTGAATGGAATTCTGTCATTAGAAAAATTGAAGAAACTAGAAGACAGGTTTAAGTCACATAAATTAGACACATAAGAGAATACATTGTATGTTTTCTCTTAAATATAAACAATATGACCTATAAGAAGGTAAGGCACAATTAGGAAATAGGAAAAACTGGGTGTAAAAAAGAAAGAGGTGAGTCAGAGGATGGCGGAAGATAAGCATGGCCAAGCTACAGTGTTTACTGATATGAAAACATCGATATGAGACCAAATCTTTTGTATAATTGGTATGTGTTAATAATTAATAATGTAACAGTGATATTTCTTATATGAGAAGGGTTCCTGTTAATCATATTTTAATAGGATTTGAAAAAGATATCTTATGGATATCTTTTACAGAGAATTCCTTTGTGTTGAGAAGTATTTCTGAATTTTATATGGTGATATTTAATCTTGATATTTTATTGAGTACATTGATTTCTGAGAGACTTTTAGTGAAGCCTTTAGGATTTGCAATGCATAAGATCTTGTTATCCTCAATCAAGGTCAACTTAACTTCATTTTCCGTTCCAATTTTGTGTGATTTATTTGTCTCCTCTGTTTAGTTTCTTTGGCTGAGATTTCCAGTCCCATGCTGAAGAGAAGAGTCAAGACTTCCCTGTCTGGCCTTGTTCCAGACCTGAGAAAGACTTCCAAGTTTTTACCATTTAGTACAACATCTGTCATGGGTTTTTTATTTTGAGGGCTTATTCTGTTACAGTGTGATTTATACTCTCTTTTTGAGAAAGTTTTATAATAAAAAGACTAAATTTTGTCAGATAGTTTGTGTTGCCTATTAAATTATTGTTTTAATATATTGAGTTGTTAGTGTGATGTGCTTATATGTTTACATGCATTGTATCATCCTTGCATGAATTTCACTTATTCATGTTAAAGGACCTTTTCATCATGATCTTGAGTTCATGTTGTGAGTACTGACTGAGGACATCTGTATGTACATCCCTTGTGTGTATATTGGATATGTGCTCATAGTGTCCTATTCTCTTTGTTCTGCTCTCTTTGTCTATACATGACATCAGGATATATTTAACTGCAAAAAATTTATTTGGAATAATAACATCTTCTTAAATATATTTTAATGTCTGACTTTTTTTTGGTTCTTTGAGATAATGTTCTTCTGTGTAGCTCTGACTGTCTTGGTACCTGATCTGTAATCAGGCCTGTCTTGAACTGAGAGCTTGGCTTGCTTCTGCCTCTCAAGTGCTGGGATTAAAGAATGTGTCACCAGTACCTGGCAAGAATTAATATTATTTTCATTTTGAATCTTTGAAAATATTCAGAAATAAAGCTACTTAAGTTAGAATTTTCTTTAGAGAATTAATTATAATGAAATATTTATATTTTTCTGTATTGGCTTTCTTAAGACTTCCTGTTTGTTCAGTACTCAACTTTTTTAAAAGTATTTATCTTAATTTCTCAATTTGTAATATAATTACATCATTCTCCCCTTTCTCCATTCAAAATTCTCCCTTGTATGCACCTTGCTGTCTTTCAAACTCATGGTCTACTGTTTTTCTAATTATTGATATATAATTATATGTAGGCATTTAATGCTATATGTCTCACATAAACTCATATAGTTTAAAATTTTTCTTAGTTTGTCTCAGGACTTATTAAATTTTTTGTTTTAATCTCATCTAATTTTCTTATCTTTTGTGAAGATATTTCACAGATGTGCAATTGTTCAAATGGATGTTTCTGCAGGACAAGTTTATGTTATCATCTTGATTCATTTTACTGCATGAAACCTTAACAGCTAAGAAAATTCTCTAAAACTGATTTCACATTACTAATTGTAGTAAATAACACTTTTGTTTTTCATAATTCAGATTATGTTTATAATTATTAACATAACTTTTAAGGAACCTTATTAGAAAGAAAATTCAGGATTTATTTTTTCAAGTAAAATAATTTAATTGACTTTATCATGATAAATATTTATCCTATTGATTATTTATGTGTACCATAATATAATGTAATCAGCACTTAATCATAATAAAACATTGTGTTTTTCTCAAAATTTTCATTAGCAGATTGTACAGAGCTTGACAATATTTTTAATGAAATGTTTTAAAATGTTACAGTATCTATCAAATATTGGAGTGAAAACACAGATAATTGCAGGCATTATAAACTAGATTTGTATATGAAAAAGATAATGGGAACATTTTCAAGTGATAACATTAAAATGCATATATTAAAGCAAGCATGTATAGAACAACCTCCCTTATTTATTTATTATTATTTAAGTTACAAGCAAGCTTGTTTCACATGTCAATCCCAGCTCCCGCTTCCTCCCCTCCTCTCCCACCCTCCCCACCTGGCCTCCACTCCCCTACCCAGTCTCCACTCTTATCCCCCTGAAGGGTGAGGCCCTCCATGGTGGATCTCCAGTGTCTGTCATTTCATCCAGGGCAGGGCCTAGGCCCAACCCCAAGAGTCCAGGCTGAGAGACCGTCCCTCATTGTGGGATGGGCACTCAAAGTCTATTTGTATGCCAGGGGTAAGTACCACCCAAGGCCCCATAGATTACCTAGGCATCCTCAATGACACCCACATTCAGGGGTTCTGGGTCAGTATCATGCTTTCCACACAGCCATCAATCTGGGGTCCAAGATCTCCCTCTTGTTCAGATCAACTCTTTCTGTGGGTTAAACCAGACCAGTCTTAGCTTCTTTGCTCATCAGTCCTACCTCTCTGTCACTGGATGCCAGGAGTTCAATTCAGTGTTTGTCTGTGGGTGTCTGCCTCTGCTTCATTCAGTCTCTGGATGAAGTTCTGTTTCCCAGACTCTCTGGCAGTGGGATTGTATGCTGGCACTCCCCTGATTCATGTCTAGAATCCATATATGTGTGAGTACATACCATGTTTCTCTTTTTGTGACTGGGTTACCTCACTCAGGATGGATTTTTCTTGTGCCATCCATTTGCCTGCAAATTTCAAGAGTCCATTGTTTTTTTCCTGCTGAATAGTACTCTACTATGTAAGTGTACCACATTTTTTTCTATCCACTCTTCAGTTGAGGGGAACTTAGGTTGCTCCCAGGTTCCGGGTATTAAAAATAATGCTGCTATGAACATAGTGAAACAGACATCTTTAGAAGAACCTCCATTTAAAACTTTGAAACCAACCACTGAGATCCAGTGAGGAAAGTAAGCCTCTGCCTCATAGGTTCTCACTATGACTTTGCTTTATTTTATCTGAAGACTTACAAATCCCAGTGTCAAGAATGCATCTCATATTCATCACATGAAACTAGTTAGAACTGGAATACAGATATTAGTATTTTTAAAGAGCTTGAAGAATGTCTTACAAATCAGCTTGAGAATTAGCATTAGGAGTACAAGTTACATAATAGAGTGAATATACACATTGGAGATTTTGTTTAGGAGAAAAGGTAACTTTTAAGGTGATATCTTTTTATTTTGAAAATCAATTGTTGTAGTCATGTAATTCCTCTGTTTAAGGACTATGAAATATAATTGAAAATACAAATATATCATAAATATATATTAAGTAAATAAACACTAAGTAAACAAACTGGTATTCAATATTTATGAAATTGCATGGTGAATACTACTATTACATAAAATATATGAAATGAGCAGTTTTTATTTATATATTTAAGAATATGTTTGTGTGTGTATTAAAAATTAAAGAAAAAGAGGCCAGGAATGTAGAATTTGGGATGGATTGGATGATAAGATACAAGGAACAGGGAAGTGGGGAATTATGGGAATCATGTCACATTCTCAAAAAGTAAAACCTTTATAAACAACTACAAAAGTTGCTATTTTTGAACTCCTAGTTTTCGCTTTATGACCTATATTCATTCCTTACTGCAAATAAATTTGGAAACTTATTTTAAAAATTTGAACATGAATGTTCTTAATATCTGACTTGCTTTATGACTAGTCATGAGGAAGTATTTATTATTATAATTTTAGTTATAAAGAGCTATTTTTCATTTTACATAAGAAGTAATATTTAGTATTCAAATGATATTTGAAGCGTTTTTAAAGATTTATTTTAGGTTAAATTGTACATATGTATGTGAATTTGGATATGAGTATATGCATATGAGTGCAGTACCCATGGAGTCCAGGGGCATCAAATCCTCTGTAGTATAAGGCTGTTGTGAGACATCCTGTATGGATGCCGAGAACCAAACCTGAGTCCTCTCAGACCAGCAAGTGACCTTAATACCTGAGTCATCTCTCTTGACACAATGACTGTTTTCAAGGAAAATAATTCTTAAACTGTCAAAAGTTGTGTTTCATTAATTATGATAGCCTTAGAAAAGATATTTTGTTCAAATACTTTGTTCTCGCCTTTATTCAAATTACATAATGTTGAATTTTGCACAGAATCACTAAGAAATATTAAAAAATGTCATTGCTTAAAGAAGCAAAAATTAGCACCTGTTCTGTAAGCAAATTGCATTTTAAGAGTAAACAGTTCTGTTTTGTGTATTTATGGATACTAATGTGTTCCATTTGATGCAGGGAGGCAGAAAAACCATTTTTCATAGACAATGAGCTTGAGAACCTGTTCTTGAATTGGTGATGTACGTTTGCAATCAAAAGTCTTTTAATATAAAGACATTTTATAAGGCTGGATTTTAACTTTGTTAGTGGCATGGGCCTCAATAAACACTGGACTAAGAAAAAGAAAGATGAAAAAATAAGTATTGTGTTTTTCAGGAAAACATTTTGAAAGTGACAAGAAAAAATAGTGTTCAATCCTACAAGCCAATTTATTAAGTTGCCAGATTTTGTAATTCTTGAGAATGTATTAAAGTAATCAAGAAGCCATAGTCTATCTTCAATGTATTTTGCTTTGATATTTCTGTGTTGTTTTTTTGCTTTATTTTTTATATTTTTATTATTTTAAATTATTTTAAATATAGAATTTTTATCATATTTCCTCCTTCCCAAGTACTTTAAGATCATGTATTCCTTCCTACCCACCCTATAATTTCCTTCTCAAAAACAAATGAAACCCCAATAAAACAAAAATAACCCTCAAAACCAAAGAAACAAACAATATCCTCTAAAAACAAAAGAAACAAAGAAGCCACTAAACTGTAAGCAAATGAAATCACACACAAAAAACATTAGCGTACATTATATATTGGTGAATTACTTTTGAATATGAGGTCATCTTTGAAGTGGTTGATATACTCAGGGGTTTCTCCATTACAGAAACCTAATTTCTTCTCCCAGCAGATAAAAATGATAGTTCAGCTGTTAACCTTAACCCTAGGGGCTAACTTTTCATACATTAATACTCATAGATCAGTGCCTTGTTTGCCAGTCAGAGATTTGCAGCCAGACATCATGCAGACAGAGTCCTATATGGAATGTCTTCCTCAAACCCATATCTTTAGAACTCAAGGGACAATTTTCCTTTTGTTTCGTTTGTCTTATCCAACTACTTGTTTTTTCTAATTATGATTTGTTCAATGCTGAATTTTCTGCCAATCAAAAGATTCTTTCTCCAAGTTCATAAAATTAATACAGAGAGTGAAAATGAAAGGATCCAGGTTAGCTAAAGTGTGTCATGTTAATGTGTTTTAGTTTGAATTATTTTAATTGTATAATGTCCTTTACTGTTCATGGAAACCCTCAATGGGTTGGATTGTGAGTGATATGAAGTGAGTTAATGTGTTATTTTGGAAGAAACTATCAACATGGGAGAGACAAATGGAAGCACTTTCTGTGTAAAAATGGAAATGCTAGTTTTTAAGAAGTTATAAAATATTTTATGAGAGACAAGAGGAAAATTCAGAAAATCATTTCTCCTATTTACTTTGGTGATTCATATTAAAACTATATCAAGGAACAATATATGAATTTACCTAATTTCTTACTCTCTGAAACATATGGGTTATCATTACTTATCAATCTTATTGTTTTGAAGTTTGTTGAAAACTTAGCAACAGATGTCCCCAAAATATTAAGCCCTGAAACTGAAGTTGTTATTGTATTTGGTAAAATTGTCATTGTTGCAGACTTGGTGTTTCCACTAAACTTGACATGATCCTACGACATACCCGAGTTCTCAGATTCATTAATATTTGAACAGGTATCCTGATTACATGTCACCACTTGACTTAGGTATCTTCCCTCATAAAATTTAGAAATTTTATTTCACTTTCAGACAATTTGAAATATAAATCTAGCAACCTCCGGTCTAGCTTATAACACAATAATGTATTTCTCAAAAACTTGCTAATTATACCTTTAATTGCATTATCAAAGGACATATTTTTATGTTCCAGGACACCAATATTCAGTCCCATATAGTCTAAATACATGCAGAAAGATCCACCTTACTTCCTTCGGCACTTATTCAGTAGGTCATACGGTTCTTTTAAGATTTATCAACTATTGCTTAAGTGAGCTTAGTTCAATCCCTCTCTTCCTGTTTTGACTGATGCATTCTGTTTTCTTTAGCCATGAAGTAGTTGCAATCTTAATCATCAAATAGGTACCTAATGCCACCAGAGAGATTGTCTATAGAGTGATACAGTAAGAGAAGCACAGAGACTATGTGGAAACAGAGGGATCAGAGGCTAAGAATGGCTTGATGTAACAAAAAAAAAAAAAGAATTCCAACTGTGACCACAAAAAGGAAGAGACAAAAGGCAAGCAAACCTTCTACTGAGAACCCATACTAGTGATTACTGCGTGTTTTCATTTTCTTTCTTTCTCTCAGTCTTTTTTTTACATCTTGGTTGAAAATCTTTTGCTTAAAGAATTGTGAGCAGATAAATTTCTGTTGTTCCTAGCCACCAACATTGTGATCATCTATCACAAACTGATTGTTGAGAAAATATTTTAACAAACTTGAAAATTATTAATTCCAATTGATACATGCTAGGTGAAGATTTCTTGTTAAGATGGTCTCATCAGGGAGTCAAATGTTGATACCCAGACAGTGTTTCCAGTACAAAAGAATTCGTAATGCCCACAGAAATCTTATTATTTTGCAATGGCAGAATAAATGGGAAGTTCCCTATTCTATGTACCATTGTTAGAATGATAGAATTGGATAAGCCACTTAAGCACCTGTTTTTAGGACAGATCCTGTTTAAGCAGATTAATTCTGATAGAGCCCTGGAGATAGTAATGGAATTCCCCAATTTAGGATAAACAGCTTCAGTATGGATTTTTGATAAGAAACCAGCTGCTCATCTGCAAGTAGTAGTAGCTAAAGTCTGAAGGCCTTGAGATTTGTCTCTTCTAGAATAAATGGAAAGCAAGGAACAGATGGCTAGCATAAATAATTCAAAGGAGCTTTCCAGTCACTTCTTTAGGGACAAAAAACAGTATGCTGAACTGTGTTTACAAGGTTACTTTCAACTTTTGGTAAACAAAATATTTCTATTTCCTTTTCTTGTTTGTCTTCAACAGTAAGTTTAGACTCAAACCTAAGCAAATTCTGTTCAAATCTGGTGAGTACACAATATCACATAAGCCATGTTAGAAACATGTCTGTACATCACAGGCACAATTGCAATGAGACAGAGAAAAATATGGCTGAGGATAATTATATCTCAGGAAGTTAGGGAAACACAAATAAATGAAGATTATTTCCCATATCATATTGTTTACTATGTCTCTACACAGTTCATCTCATTTGTTGCAGGAACCACATGATTCTGGAATTAAACCATTAGTGAAAAAAACAAATACATAATACTAGCACAATGGTTTTGATAATCCTACTCAATGGATAAATCTTACAACAAAGTTTTATATTATCCTTTCTTAAGTAATATGGCACGATTTCATGAAAAAATATGTTGAAACTAGTGTCTTTCTCTGTTTTTGCTTTGAATTGTCCTTTATATGTATATAGAATCCCTTTGTGAACTCACACTGAAGTTCAATGAAAGAGCTTGTCTGTAATGAGGAAAGCCTTGGAGTAAGTTCCTGACAGCATAGGGAAAACTATTTTCTTCTCATAGATAAATACAAGTATGTACTTTGCCTACACATATACACATGCCTGCATTCCCTGAAGACTACATCCTTATTATACAAATATCCATTCCCTTAGATAACCAATATTCTCTTCATTACTTCTCTACATATAATGAAAACATACTTTGTGATTCCTGAACTACATATTTTCCTTAACACAGTAATGTTTCATTTTTTTACCTAAAATTTTCAAATAATTCTTCTCTTCCATTTCATTCTATTACAATTATTTGTAAAGTCATAGGTAGCTACACTCATCAATAACATGCCAATATTCCCTTATGTCAGAAACTCTCAAGTCAGGTGACCCTTGGCAGCTGCTAAGATGTTTTAAGTATCATCTCTCTGAAAGACTGACAGAAACTATCATATCTTGTTGACAACTCTGATTTATGAAATTTTATTAATTAAATTAGTTCTTGGACAATTTTGCTTATGCATATAGCACAATCTGATTACTGTTATACCCTATGCTTGTCAGCATTCCCTCATATCTGCTAATCCCTTTACCAAATGCATGGAAAAGACATGCATTTTTTATTTTTGTTTTGTTTTCTGACCAACTAAGTTTAACCAAGTCCTTCTGTGTTTCAGAGGGTTTGGAATTACCTTTGGTGCTTCAGTATGATCTTTGAAACTGAGAATGCTCAATATTACAGTTATGTATTTACATGTAAGTTATCACAATTAATAATTAACAGGTTAGCTGGGCATTGGTGGCGCACGTCTTTAATCCCAACACTTGGGAGGCAGAGACAGGCAGATCTCTGTGAGTTCCAGTCCAGCCTGGTCTACATGAGCTAGTTCCAAGACACCCTCCAAAGATGAAGATAAACCCTGTCTTGAAAAACCAAAAATAAATAAATAAATAAATAAATGTAAATAAATAAATAATTAACAGGTTATCTCAGAATGACTTGAAAGTTTCAGTTATGCTTCTAGGAATAATATGCTTCTATGATTCTTTAACTACCACTACAATTTCAAGGTCCCATGAATTACAATTCATATTTTATATGACATTGTTAGTCAGATATACCATTAGCAGTGAAAGATACATCTACATCATATGGGTCCTATATACGAAAGAAGTACATAAGAGAACTGAATCATCAATGGGAAATTTGTTAATGTTCTGGATAGTTCATATGAGATTTTCTAGGCTGTAAAACTATAGTGTTCATTATTTCTTTAAGAATATTTACATATATATTTGTATTTCTTGAAATTCACAGGTAAATGGATAGATAGCACTGGAAGAAACCATCCTGAGTGAGGTAACCCAGTCGCAAAAAGACAAACATGGTATGTACTCATTCATATATGGATTTTAGACATGGATCAGGAAGTGCCAGTCTGCACTTCCACTTACAGAGAGTCTGGGAAACAGGAAAGAACCTAAAAGATATGCATAGTACCCAAGAGAAGAGGAATGAGGCAAGATCCTCTGAACAGATGGGGAACACGGCGAGAGGTGGGGGGGAGTGGGAGCTGGGAAGAAGAGAGGGGGAGAAGAGGAATAGAGAGTAGGTCATGGGGGAACAGGAAAGTTGAAGGGGGGATAGATTAGGGAGTCATAGGTAAGAAGACAGATCAGGCACCATTGTGACCTCTAGTGATCTAAAGGGATGTCACCAATTGGCAAGCTAAGCAATAGTGGAGAAACCACCTCGAATGCTCATTCCTGATAATGAACTTGATGTCTATAACCATCCGGAAGCCTTCATTCAGTGACCGATGGAAGCAGAGGTAAACACCCACAGTTAAGCACTGAACTGAACCCAAGGAAGCCAGTGACAGAGAGAGAGGACTGATGAGCAAATTGGCAAAGAATGGGCTGGCAAAACCAGCAGAGACAGCTGATCTGAACAGGGGAGAGCTCTTGGACCCTAGACCAACAGCGGGGAGGCCAGCATGGAACTGATCCAGACACCCCGAATGTGAGTGTCAGTGAGGAAGCCTGGACAACCTATGGGGCCCTGAACAGTGGATCACTGTTTATCCCTGGAATATTAACAGACATCGTGTGCCCATAGCACAAAGAAGGATGCTCTCTCAGCCTGGACTCTTAGGGGAGTGCCTAGACCCTACCCTGAGTGAAATGACAGACTCTAGATATCCCCTATGTGGAAGGAATTGGCAATAGGGTGGGAGGCTGAGGGGGACGGGGGGGGGGCGGGAGGAGGGGACGGAGAGGAAACTGGTATTGACATGTAAAATAAGCTATTTAAAATTTAAATAAAAAAATTTTAAAAAGAATATTTACATATATATTTGTATTTCAAAGTAAACAGCTTTAATAGTTCCTTTAGAGGGTATTACATCAGAGAAACACATATGAATATGCTGATAGGAAGGAAGCAAAAAGATGCCATAACTAAATATATTAATGAATGTGTTAGTAATTGTTGCTGTGTACAGCAGGGAGTATTAACTGACACTTTTCTTTATAAAATGTCATAGAAAACTCTAAGCCACAATGAAATTCTTTTAAACTCTTTGTGAGTTTTTGAGAATGTAGATCCCTGAACCAATATTGAAGAGACAATCTTTCCAATGGAGACCATTTTCGAATTTCTGGGGTGTGTATCTACTACATCTTCATAAATTTGAAAAGCAAAAATATTATTTTTCTCTTAGGCTAAGTACAGTACATAAAATTTTGAGGATGATTGTATTTGCTTTGCCAAAAAATCAGGGACAGTGGGCAAAATGAAGATTAAAGTAAAGAAAGGAGAGAAAGCTAGTGATGAGTTCCCAGTTATTGTAAAATGCACTTCTTCCTGCACAATCTCACAGAATGGAAAGCTGGAACACTCTGTCCAGAGAATGCATATGTATTACTTCAAAAGCAAAGAAAAATCCACACTTCCACATTGACGTGTGGCAATCTTAATTGCCAGCCTCAAGTTTTGATCAGGGACAAGTCAACACCTAATTATTCTGTAACACACAACAAAAGTTTCCCCTTCCCTAAAAGATCCTCTCCATTGCTCCTCAGAAACATACATTCATTTATCACCCTGCACCAACCAGCACCTAATTTTGTCAGTTACAAGGGGAAAAAAACGCAAAAAACAACTCCCCATATTGACCTTTAGTTTTCCCATGTTACAATCCTGAACTGTTTATAAGAATTTCTGCCTATTCCTGATTATGTACCTACTTGTGATTAAAGAGCCAGTTCCTGCAAAAATTTCCTGCTGTTTGGGCATGGAATGTATTAATGCTATGTTGAGATAAATTAAATAAAAAGAAATAGAAAAATTGAATTGGGAAACAAATTACAAATTATGCTTAGACACTGTAGTGTCTGTATTGTTTTCTACCCATAGGAAGCAGGGTTCTCAAAGGGGCAGGTGGATGGTTTTGAATTGCTCCTGAAGTATGGAGCATTTTATGAATCATCTGCTTTTCCTTGTGAGTCCTAGAAAATAAGATATATAACAAAAACACAGACATAGTTACCAGATACTAAATACCTATGATACCTTAACAATAGAAGAAAACATTTAACAGAAGGGCCATTTTTCTAGAAAAAAAAGTGTTTATAGAATTCATGGATCAATTTCAGAACTCATAGTAACTGCACTTGGGTTATTATGATGGCAAACATAACATGAGCAGCTGCGTGTTTACAGGCTATTTTGCTATGGGATTAGTTTCTGGGAAGCATGAGCTCCACGTTGACTGACATACCTCCTCCTATTCCATATTGCAAAGATTTCTGTACAACTTGCACATCAGTCCCTTCCACCAAATATCATTAGACTTGGCTAAACTCTGATGTGAGATGTGTTATAGTTGTCACATTACATGAGGATGCAGTTCTTTAAAATATTGCATAATTTGGTAACTATAATATGGATTAATCCAAACATATCATTCTCTAAAACATGTATTTAATTCTTTAAAAGAATGTCAGACAGATTTGGGAAGAAGAGAATAAATAACATTTTAAAGGACATGCATTACAAATGGATTTTGTTTTTCAAGAAGAAATATATTTCTT
Source organism: Mesocricetus auratus (assembly GCF_017639785.1). Classification (NCBI taxonomy): domain Eukaryota; kingdom Metazoa; phylum Chordata; class Mammalia; order Rodentia; family Cricetidae; genus Mesocricetus; species Mesocricetus auratus. The sequence goes on from NW_024429266.1 coordinate 43,837,327, forward strand.
GTAACTCAAACTAAATAGATGCCTCTGCAACCCTCTTGCCTCTTGGGAAGGATTTTCATATCCCAGAATGTGATTATCAAAGCTGGCTGTGAATTGTAAAATGTTGAGAAGTTCAAACATTGTTTTAAAGATTCTTGAACAGATATAGTTTCCCTTAGGATATTTGCTTGGTAGTAAATATGTTGTATTTCATCTGAGATCTTCTAAAGTCTAAGCATGCATTTTAGCAGAAAGAAGATACCAGCAGATTAAAAAGATGATCAGGCTTAAAGCATGCTAGCATGTTAGCTGTTAAATTCTTATTGAAGAATTTTAAATACATTTAAAACAGAAACAGTTGTGAATACTTTTCACAAATAAAACAATATTCCATCATATTTACATTTCTAATATCTATTGATTTGGGAATAGTATAGTAGCTAATTACACATTATATTGCATGATGAAGACTGTGGCTTATTTTAAATGACTAAAATGTTGGACTACAGTCATAATACTGTATATTTGTCATAGGACAGGAATAAAGTGTACATTATTTAAAGTACATTTTTCTAAACAAATGCTGAATTTATACCACCTTGGTGAAAGATAACTGACTACATTTTATCCAGTCATGCTGAACTTATGAAAAAATATTATAATATTAGTATATTTTTTCTCTTTTCTGGGTAGCAATATTTGTAACTGGATTGCCTGTGAAAAAACTCTAAGAAGAAAACTGTAAAAATAATAAACACATGTGAAGTTAGAGATGGAAAGAAAGTCCATATAATAAGGAATCATTCTTTTTGTGACTGAGTTACCTCACTCAGGATGATTTCGAGGAGTGCCATCCATTTGCCTGCAAATTTCAAGATTCTATTGTTTTTTCCACTGAGTAATACTCCATTGTGTAAATGTACCACATTTTCTCTATTCACTCTTCAGTTGTGGGGCATATAGGTTGCTTCCAGGATCTAGCTCTTACATGTAATGCTGCTATGAACATAGTAGAACAGATATCCTTGTTGGGCGAATGGGCATCTTTTGGATATATGTCTAAAAGTGGAATTGCTGGGTTTTTGGTAGACTGAGTCTCATTTTCCTGAGGAATCTCTATAGTGATTTCCAAAGTGGCTGTACAAGTTTGCACTCCCACTCATATATGGATTTTAGATATTGATCAGGGGAGTGTCAGCCTACAATCCCAGTGCCAGTGAATCTGGGAAACAGGGAGGTTCCCAAGAGAGATACCTGAAACCCCAGAGAAGTGGAATGAGCCAAGATCTCCTGAGAAGACTGGGACCATCGGGAGAGGGAAGAGGGAACCAGGAAAAAAAGAGGGGGATAAGAGGATGGGAGAAGAAGGCATGGGGGAGCAGGAAGGTTGATTCGAGGTAAGAACAGAGGAGAGCAGGATGAGAGATACCATAATAGATAGTCATTATAGACTTGAGGAGAGAGCATACACTAGTGAGATCTCCAGAGATCTACAAGGGTAACACAAACTGGCAAACTAAGCAATAGCAGAGTGACTACATTAATAGCCTCTCCTTGATGATAAGGTTGATGACTGCTTTATATGTCATCTTAGAACCTTCATCCAGTGACTAATGGAAGCAGAGGCAGATACCCATAGCTAAACACTGAACTGAACTCTTTGAACCCAGTGACAGAGATGGAGGAGTGATGAGCAAACTGGTTAAGACTATGCTGGTAAAACCCACAAAGACAGCTGACTGGACAAGGGGGATCTCTTGAACCCCAGACTGATGGCTGAGAGGCCAATAGGGGACCGATCCAAACTCCATGAATGTAGTCTCAGTGAGGAGTCCTCAGAAATCTTTGGGGTCTTGGGTAGTAGATCAGTGTTTACCATGGCATATGAATGAACTTTGGGAGCCCATTCCAAATAGAGGTATGCCCTCTCATCCTGGACACATGGAGAAGGGCCTAGATCCTGCCCTGGATGAAATGACAGACTCTGGAGATGCTCCCCAAGGAGGGGCTTGCCATTCCTGGGGTATGATATGGGGATTGAATAGGAGTCTGGTGAGATACAGGTGGAGGGACAAGGGAGGAGTTGTGGGAGAGGGAGCTGGGATTGACATGTGAAGCATTCATGTTTCTAATTTAAATAAAATATATATTGAGGAAGAAAAAAACAAAAAAGAAGGAATCATTCAACTTGTTTGACTTTATAAACCCAAATTGTGTAAAACAAATACTTAGAGAGTATGAACAAGATCATCTCTGTTCTGTGGCCTGTACTGAAATAACCCAGAAATTCCTTGGCTATATAGAAGTGTAAAACAGACAGATGAGAGGATTAAAGGAAAATAATTGTAATATCATCTAGAGGCAGCCTTGAGTGAGCAACAATAACTTAATAATCTGAGGAGGCTTATTAGAGCAATGCTCCAAGTTTTGTTTTGGGGATATCAGAATACTCCACAGTTAGAACATCAGGTGATGTCTAACTCACAACCCTAACATTGAAAAGTGAAACCACGAGGTGATTTCAATCTGCAGTAATACTCACAAATAAACACAGTGTTTGAGACAATGCATTATGAGTATAGACTGCTTTGATTTGGTTGTATCCTCTCTTTGGGATGGGCCATCTGAATTTGATGATCAAATGATTAAAGTAGGAAGTCTGAATGATTTCATGAGATGTCACCCTGTCTTTGGAGTGCTTCCTTTCAAAAAAGAATGTTTTCTTTTCCCCTATGTACTATATCACATGCTTAGAAAGAAACTGGGGGATGAAGACAAAGGAAGGAAGGAGGGAGAGAGAGAGAGAGAGAGAGAGAGAGAGAGAGAGAGAGAGAGAGAGAGAGAGAGAGAGAACGCTCCTTTGAGCCTAAATGACATATACCATACCTGGTAAAGTCCTGTGTTCTAGAGTGAAGATACTGTAGGTCTCTTTCCCACCAGCCACAACTGCATACACCACTGCATTCAGTGGTAACCTGGGACTTTAAAGTGAGCAGGGCAAATCAGAGCTGTCCTTCCATATATGTGAAGTATGAGATGTAAACTGACTTTCAGTGTCGTGAAGCTCAGGAACTTCTGTCCCTGAATTCCATCTTATATTGAAAATTGATTACCATGAGACATAACCATTAATAGTTTAAAAAATCTTTGAAATAGAGTAGTCTAAGAAGGTTGAAAAATTGTACTTACAAGGCAAATATGAGAGAATGATAGAATGGTATACAGGTAGTGAAGCCTTCCCTATGAAGAAGACTGTGTGCCAATCCCTAAAATTGACTCAGAATAGTCTACAGAAAGAAGTTCAGACATTTCTGCATAAAATGGTCACTTGTTATCAGAGTAGAGAAAAGAGGTATGAAATATTTTTATTTCAAATTAAGCAAGTAGTATCTTTATGTGACATGCTCAAAGTCAAACCTTTAGCTTTGTGATGCACTGAGTTCCCATTCACTGGGACAGAATGTACGCAATCATTGCTAAGCTTTAAGGCATAGAGGATTCTTCACCTTGTAGGTTTGACAAGCTGGAGACCAGCAGTCTTGTCAGTTTTAAGAGTTGAGACATGACTTCATGCTGCAATGATGTTTGTGAAAATTTATCTTGTTATTCTGTGATGTCTTGTGTAGCTGGGGTGACAAATCTATTCAACCTTTGTAGGACAATACTTGATCCTACTTCACATAACACAGCCTCTTGAAGCCTGGACAGAACACCACACATTTGTTTTGCTGCCAATTAACTTCAAGATCTTTCTCCTAACAGTTTGTCAACACTTTCAGCATAGCACTAAGTTTGCCATCCCAGGGGTTATTTCTTCTTTAAAGGTAGCTGTTAAGATCTTGCTAGCAAGATAACAGAAACAAAATGGGATACGTGGTGACAGACCATTTAGTTGTGTGGCAGATGCTATGTGTGTGCTATATAAGTGTCGCTAAATGAGAATATAGCAGTGTTTTTTAAAACAAAGGAAAATATAGCTTAGGAGCAGGTAAATGCTATAAATCAAATTTTGCTGTTCCACAATTCTGGAAATACTAATGAATATAAGATATTGAATTGTGACTACAGAAAACACTAATATTTTGCAAACCAAGGTATTATGACACAGTTGCATTGGAGATATCACTACTCAAATAACATTATGCAGACTGAACAGGTTATATTTAGGAATATCTATGTATATATGACTATATAAACAATTAGTGAAAAAAGGCCACAAATTTGAAGCAGAGCAGGGAAGAGTATTTGAAATGATTGAAAAAGAAACAGAAGGGAGAACAGTTGCAATTGTATTAAAATCACAAAAAACTCACCAGTTTTAAAATTATACTTAGAACCATGCATATGAAAATATTAACAGTTACTGAAGGCATCATGGTACATTTCTGCTCACATGAAGTAAATGTAGAATCTTCTTTATCTCTAGTGATTTTTGGTATTTTATAAAGAAATAATGATGAACCACAATATCATTGCCAGTATTTAAAAAAACCCCAAACATCAAAAATGGAAATCAAATGCATACTTCATTTATGAAGTAAATTAACATACTTTCTGTTAATATTTATATTATTGTAAATAGTTTTCATTGCCTTCACATCATTAGCAGTGCAATGATGGCTTCTATGTTTTGGTTTAGTTTATGCTCCTGGGATCCAGTCCATAGGCGTTCATTTGCTTAGAAAGTGCTTCCTATAGCTAGCTTTTATCTTTGTAAGAAAATGTGGGGAACAAACGCCTCCAGTTAGTGAGGATTTCCAAGTCTTACTGTTTTAGAGAATTTGGGCCATGACTGAAGTTGTATCTCCTCCCATATATGATGAGGTGATCATGTGTTAGAGGAAAGTGTTCACCCATGACATCTTGTAACACAAGAATCAACTGGAACTCATAAAAATAGTAGCCCTTAAAGGGCTGGTTCCTGTAACTGAATTCCTCCATCAATACCTTCCTAGTGTCTACCATCTTCCAAAAGTACCACCAAATTCAACTCTATCAATACATGTATTCATTTATTATATAAGATCCAATCACATCACAATTTTGTAACCATCTCAGAAACAGAGGCAAAACACAAAGACTCTTTCAGTTTTGGAACATCTATAGTTAAAAATTAAGCAGTATTACAGAAATTCTTTGTCTAAATTATTGGGTATAGAGATAAAATGGTTAATACTTACTCTTGAAAAAATCACAGTATTATGGAAGAATTATTTTTTTAGTCTGGACCTATTTCTGGATTTATCACTTATTAAAATTTTTACAAGGCAATAAACATGGATCTATCTGCAGTCTTCTGCATACCAGTACCCAGTTATGCCAGCACCATTTGTTGAAGATGCTTTCTTTTTTCCATTGTACAGTTTTAGCTTCTTTGTCAAAAATCAAGTGTTCATAGGTGTGTAGGTTAAAATTAGGGTTTTCAATTCAGTTCCATTGGTCTACCTGCCTATTTTTGTGCCAATACCAAGCTGTTTTCAACTTAAGTCCAAATGGATCAAAGATCTCAACATAAATCCAGCCACACTGAAACTTTTAGAAGAGAAGTGGGAGATACTCTACAACGAGTTGGTACAGGAGACCATTTCTAAACATAACACCAGTGGCGCAAACACTGAGATCGACAATTAACAAATGGGACCTCCTGTAACTAAAAAGCTTCTATAAGGCAAAGGACACAGTCAACAAGACAAGAAGGCAGTCCACAGAATGGGAAAAGATATTCACTAACCCCACATCTGACAGAGGGCTAATCTCCAAAATTTACAAAGAACTCAAGAAACAAGTCTCTAAAACACCAAAGGATCCAATTAAAAGGTGGGGTACAGATCTAAATAGAGAATTCTCAACAGAGGAGGCTAAAATGGCCAAGAGACACTTAAGAAAGTGCTCAACATCCTTAGCCATCAGGGAAATGCAAATCAAAACAACTCTGAGATACCATCTTACTCCTGTCAGAATGGCTAAAATCAAAAACACTGAAGAGAATTTATGCTGGAGAGGATGTGGAGAGAGGGGAACTCTACTCCACTGCTGGTGGGAGTGCCAACTCATACAGCCTCTTTGGAAATCAGTGTGGAGATTCCTCAGAAAAATGGGAATTAATCTACCGCAAGACCCAGCAATTGCACTCTTGGGCATATATCCAAATGAGGCAAAATCATACAACAAGGGCATCTGCTCCACTATGTTCATAGCAGCATTATTTGTCATAGCCAGAACCTGGAAGCAACCTAGATGTCCCTCACCCGAAGAGTGGATAGAGAAAATGTGGTACATTATACAATGGAGTATTACTCAGCAGAAAAAAAACAATGGAATCTTAAAATTCGTAGGTAAATGGATGGCACTGGAGGAAGCCATCCTGAATGAGGTAACCCAGTCACAAAAAGACAAACATGATATGTGCTCACTCATGTATGGTTTCTAGAGAGTCTGGGAAACAGGAAAGAACCTAAAAGATATGCATATATGCATAGTACCCAAGAGAACCTTTGTCCAAACTTACCAAACAGCAGAGAGTGAACACGCAAATTAATAAAATCAGAAATGAAAAGGGGGACATAACAACAGACTCTGAGGAAATCCAGAGAATCATTAGGTCATACTTTGAAAACCTGTACTCCACAAAATTCGAAAATTTAAAGGAAATGGATGACTTCCTGGACAGCTATTATTTGCCAAAACTAAATCAAGAACAGATAAGCAATTTAAATAGACCTATAACCCCTATGGAAATAGAAGCTGTCATCAAAAGTCTCCCAACCAAAATGTCCAGGTCCAGATGGCCTCAGTGCAGAATTCTACCACAAATTCAAAGAACAGCTTATACCAATTCTTCTCAAAGTGTTCCACACAATAGAAGCAGAAGGGTCTTTGCCAAACTCTTTCTATGAGGCTTCAATAACCTTGATCCCCAAGCCACACAAAGATACAACCAAGAAAGAGAACTTCAGACCAATATCCCTCATGAACATTGATGCAAAAATACTCAATAAAATACTGGCAAATCGGATCCAAGAACACATCAAAACAATCATTCACCACGATCAAGTAGGTTTCATCCCAGGGATGCAGGGATGGTTCAACATACGAAAATCCATCAACGTAATACACCATATAAACAGGGACATACTTAAACATAATAAAAGCCATATAGAGTAAACCAACAGCCAACATCAAACTAAATGGACAGAAACTCAACGCAATTCCTCTAAAATCAGGAACAAAACAAGGCTGTCCACTCTCTCCATACCTTTTCAACATGGTACTTGAAGTTCTAGCTATTGCCATACGACAACAAAGGGGGATCAAGGGGATACAAATCAGGAAGGAAGAAGTCAAACTTTCACTGTTTGCAGACGATATGATAGTTTACATCAATGACCCAAAGAACTCTACCAGGGAACTCTTACAGCTGATTAACACCTTCAGCAAAGTGACAGGTTACAAGATCAACTCAAGAAAGTCAGTAGCCCTACTATATACAGATGATAAAAGGGCTGAAAGAGAAATCAGAGAAACATCACCCTTTACAATTGCCACAAACAACATAAAATACCTTGGGGTAACGCTAACCAAACAAGTGAAAGACCTGTATCGTAAGAACTTTGAATCTTTAAAGAAAGAAATTAAAGAAGCCCTCAGAAAATGGAAAGATCTCCCATGCTCTTGGATAGGTAGGATCAATGTATTAAAAATGGCAATCCTGCCAAAAGCAATCTACAGATTCAATGCTATCCCCATTAAAATCCCAGCACAATTCTTCACAGACCTTGAAAGAACAATAATCAATTTTGTATGGAAAAACAAAAGACCCAGGATAGCCAAAACAACCCTGTTCAACAAGGCAACGTCCGGAGGCATCACTATCCCTGACCTCAAGCTCTATTATAGAGCTATAGTCCTGAAAACAGCTTGATATTGGCACAAAAATAGACAGGCAGACCAATGGAATCGAATTGAAAATCTGGGTATTAACCCACACACGTACGAACATCTGATCTTTGACAAAGAAGCTAAAAATATACAATGGAATAAAGAAAGCATCTTCAACAAATGGTGCTGGCATAACTGGAGACTGGCATGTAGAAGAATGTGGATTGATCCATGTTTATCGCCATGCACAAAACTTAAGTCCAAATGGATCAAAGACCTCAACATAAATCCAGCCACACTGAACCTCTTAGAAGAGAAAGTGGGTGGTACCCTTGAACGAATTGGTACAGGAGACAGCTTCCTGAACATAACACCAGTAGCACAGACAGTGAGATCAACAATTAATAAATGGGACCTACTGAAACTGAGAAGCTTCTGTAAGGCAAAGGACACAGTCAGCAAGACAAAAAGGCAGCCCACAGAATGGGAAAAAATATTCACTAATCCCACATCTGACAGAGGGCTGATCTCCAAAATTTACAAAGAACTCAAGAAGCAAGTCTCCAAAACAGCAAAGGACCCAATTAAGAAGTGGGCTGCAGAACTAAATAGAGAGTTTTCAATTGAGGAGTCTAAAATGGCTGAGAGGCACTTGAGAAAGTGCTCAACATCCTTAGCCATCTGGGAAATGCAAATCAAAGCAACTCTGAGATACCATCTCACTCCTGTCAGAATGGCTAAAATCAAAAACACCAATGACAATTTATGCTGGAGAGGATGTGGTGAAAGGGGGACACTCCTCCATTGCTGGTGGGAGTGCCAACTGGTTCAGCCACTTTGGAAAGCAGTATGGAGATTCCTCAGAAAAATGGGAATAAACCTACCACAAGACCCAGCAACTGCACTCTTAGGCATATATCCAAAAGATGCCCATTCATATAACAAAGATGTCTGTTCCACTATGTTCATAGCAGCTTTATTTGTAATAGCCAGAACTTGGAAGCAACCTAGATGTCCCTCACCCGAAGAGTGGATAGAGAAAATGTGGTACATCTACACAATGGAGTACTATTCAGCAGAAAAAAATAATGGAATCATGAGATTCGCAGGCAAATGGATGACACTAGAAGAAACCATCCTGAGTGAGGTAACCCAGTCACAAAAAGAGAAACATGGCATGTACTCTCTCATATATGGATTTTAGACATAGATCTGGGGAGTGCCAGCCTACAATCCTATGGCCAGGGAGTCTGGGAAACAGAAACTTCATTTACTGACTGGTTAAGCACTGAGCTGAACTCAAGAAAGCCAGTATCAGAGAGGGAGGACTGATGATCAAAGGGATTAAGACTGGGCTGGTTGAACCCCCAGAAACAGCTGACCAGACAAAGGTTAACTCTTGAATCCCAGGCATCAGCTTGGGAATCCAGCATGGGACTGATCAAGACCCCCCTGAATCTGGGTGTCAGTGAGGAGGCCTAGGTAATCTATTGAGCCTTGGACAGCAGATCAGTACCCATCCCAAGTATACACACGGTCTCTGGACTCCCATAGAACAATGTGAGGTGCACTCTCACCCTGAACTCTTGGGGAAGGGTCTAGGCCCTGCCCTATATGAAATGACAGACTATGGACACCCCCATGGAGGGCCTCACCCTCCCTGGGGGAAAGAGGGGATAACGGGGGGGGGGGGGGGGATGGAGGAGGGCACGGGAGGAGGGGAGGGAAAGGGAGAGGGACCTCGTACTGACTTGTGAAGCAACCTTGTTTCTTATCTAAATTTAAAATGGAAAATAAAAAAAATATTAATAATAAAAAAAAATGAAACGAGTATGGGGCATGGAAGCACACACCTGAAATTACCAGCACTTTGTAGGTGTAATCAGGAGGACCAGGAGTTCAAAACCTCACAGGAGTATCTGCAAAGCAGAGTGGGCTGGTGTCAAGACCATGACTGCAGAACCCACGGAAACAACTGTCCTGAACTCAGGGACTTTAGACTTACAACTGGGGACCCTGTATGGGACTGAACTATTCTCTCTGCATGTGGATGGCAGTTGTGCGTCTTGATTTTGTTTGTAGGGCCCCTGGCAGTGGGAATGCTGTGATGGAGGAGGGGTGTGGTCCTGCCTCAACTTGATTTGCCAGGCTTTGCTGTTTCTCCATGAGAGGCCTTGTCATTTCTGAGGAGTGGATGGAGGATAGGGAAGGAGGTGGGGGAGCGGTAAGAGAGGAGGAAAGGGAAACTGCGGTTTGTATGTAAAAAAAAAAATTAATAATAATAATAATAATAATAATAAAGAGCTTGAGTTTCAGCTGAGTCCCAACAACTCCAACAACAGAAAAAGAATAAGAAGATTAAATTCTGAAATGTCTCTCATACTTTGCATTCTGTCATAGTCGACAACAATTTTAACCTCAGTATATCAGGCAATTTGGAAAATACAGTAAACCTTCAACATCTTCTTACTGCAGTTATTCAAGTTTAAAAAACATCAAATGATAGTTTTCATTACTCAAAAAGTCATAATTAAAAAGCAGCTTCATCGTTTTTTACATACACTGAAAAGTAATATTTAATATCCCTATTCCATGTCAGCATAAATTAAGTTTTGTTAAAATATTTCTAAATTTCTAGAAAACCAAAAACATTCTGAGTTTTAGACTTCATTGTGTAGCCACCTACAGATGGCAGGTGACTAGTCCATCTATTGTCCCCCTTAACTAACACAGGCTGTCTGTTCTCACCAGGTTGAAAGTCAGCATTGTTTTGGCTATAACGGAAGCCTAGCCACGGTTATCCCCCTATAGACTTCATTAGCTCAGCAACCAGCACTATTTCCACTCACAGTTCATTGACTTAAATAAGTCACATGGCTACATAACTTCAAGGTGCTGTGTGGTCAAATATCAGTTGCTATGTGTTATAGGCTTATTAATTTTTTTAGAAAGCATGATTTTTTTCTGTAGCTCTTAGCTGTCCTAGGGATTGAACCTGACTATACTAAGCAAGCTCTGTACCGTTAAACTATTTCTCTAGTTCTCCTTATGTAAATCTTAAGTATTTATTTTGAAACCTATGATTATTAAATATAAAATGATTCCCATGATAACTCACTATTTGACAACTATCTCTCATTATTTTGCGAGTATACATGTATGTAAAAACATATTGAAATTTCATGTACTGATGCTTAATGGAATAACTAACAAGGCCATTCAAATAAAATGCAATTCATTTAATTCTGCAGTTATGCAAAAGAAATCTTACTAGTCTGTTTAGCAGAATGATTAAATTAGGAGGAGTATTTCCTTCTATGTCAATTATATTTAACACAAATCTTAAAATTTGTACATATATATATATATATGAATGTATATATGATGTAATCCTTGGACTAAGTAGTTCCCAGAAGATTAAAAATAGTTTCCCAGTATAAGAAAACAAATTTAAAATTACATTTATTAAAGAATATATTGCCTAATTTATAAAGTGCCATGCACAGTACAGTGCAAGACTTTCATGGAACCTACATAGCCATCATGAGGTTATCATGGAAGCAACAAATGTGCTGAGTGTCAATAGTCTTTGTCACAGTTTCCAAAAGGATGGATTTAAAATGAATAATAATATAAGTAGCAACAAAAATTATAGGCAAAGACATCAGAGACACTTTCATCAATCTGAACATTGGGTCACAAACAAAATTTCTCTGAATACACTTTTTTATTTGTTGATCTTTCCATAGTCTCTGCAAAATTAAGTAAAACAACAACCACAAAATTACCAAGATAATATTCAATGAGGTCACCATTTATCTTGTTTATGTGATGCTAGGTTCTTTGTTTCTAGATAAAACACGTGTTCAAGTAAGTTATGACTTATAAACAGACTGAAATAACTCCAGAACAAACCCATGTCAGTTCTATGAAGAAATATTTTTATGATAAAGAATTTAAAGCCAATGAGAACCAATTATGTCTACGTTCTTTGATGTATCTATATGTTCTACTCTCCTGAGCAGTATTTCGAGTCAGCTGTTCATGCTGTTTCACATTTAAACAATAAATTACACAAACACAAAACAAGATCTACCATTCAAAGTTCATATATGACATTCAAAATAACATAGAGAATACTTTCATTGTTTAAAAATTATTTTTTCTAGGGAACATTTATTGAAATGCAAATGTGACACTTATATGATATTCACATAAAAACAAATAAATAAAAAACACAAGCAATATTTGTCACACATGCATTAAACCTGTAGTTTACTATCTCTTGAATAGTCACTATATATTATGAATTATAAGGTTTTTGCTCTGTATAGCACACTGTATTGGGTTTTGTGTAATGACACAAAGAAATATGTGCTTTGCCTCACAGAAACGTCAAACCCCTCTTAGCCTCTTGGAACGATAGCACTGATTTTGACAGGGAATGAAAGACATCAGGGCCAACTGGAATAGGTATGAGGTATTTGGCAGTAATATTCAATCTCTAAATCAAGTATCATTGCATAAAACACCTGCTTGGCATTCTGGAGTGCACATCTTACTTCAGATGAGAGTAAAAATTAATTGAAGTACAAAATAAATTTTGTTAAAGTCAAAGGTGTTATTCATAATATATTTAATACTACACAGTTGAACACCATCAGAATGAAAACAATAACCAAACCAAACAAAACAGCATGAAAACCACTTGGGTTTTCTTCTGTCTTTCTTGGACATGGAAACAGTATTTTGTGTGGAAATTATCTAAAAATTACTCTAGAGCAAAAGAGAAAATTATCATAGTAAGTTAGAAATATATTTTAGTGAGATTAATATTGTAATTTGGAATTCTTTTAAAAGGCTTATTTTCTTCTCCTAACTGTAACTTATCATCTTCCTTAAAGGAACTGTTATAAACACATGTAAATAATTGCCACAATGATGTACTACAAAAGAAGGTAACACTGTTTGTCGTAGTTTAATGATTATAATAATTTTCTTTGTAGGTCATCAGCCTAAGTAAAGTTGCCATATAAATTTGCTGAATTTTTAAAAGAACAAGTGACTTGCTAATGTCCATGTGGCTTGTTACTAATAAAGCTAGCATATCTTGACTTAGCTACTTGGTTTATACAAGATTAAGCATGTAGCAGAAAAATACTTTGAAAGGAATTTAACCATAAGCACATCTCATTTTCCTGCTACAGCAGAAAATTAAGGAAAACTAAATAGAAAAAGAAAACTCAATGTACTACTCTTGCACAGTCAAATCATATGTCTTGATGGCACAGATTAGAATTTCATATCCAGTTTTTGAAAAATCCAACTGTGAGTGGGATTTTGACTTTGCACAAATACTCTGTTTCTCTTCATCTTCCATTAACATAGTAAACTGATTTTTTTCCTGTGTTCTATAAAATCAGGGTTAATCATAAAATATTATTGCTGATAAAGTGAAAAGAGGTTCATATGGGAGCCAGTGGAAATTGATGAAATTTTACCGTAATTCTCCCATAAGCAAACCCCTACATGGTGGTGTTTATATGAGCCTGAGTTCAGCAATAAGCCAAACGAAGAACAGAGATCTAAGCTAAGCAGTGTTGGATATGCAGTGTGAACAACAAACTGCACTTGTTTATATATAGGATTATAGGGTCATATACCCTTGCAGTATTGCCATGCTGGTCCTGACTTCTACAGAAATTGGAACTAGAAATGCAGGGATAAATACTTGTCCCCAAAGTAAAGCTTAATCTCAGTATTGATCTAACAGCTTCCGGAGACATCAATGGGACTGCGGAGTGTCTAGAACTGGAATAATGACCCAAGTTAAGTATTGGGAAAATAACTGGTAAAACTATTGTCTTAGTAACTAGACGATAACATTTTCAATAAAATCAGAAATTGGATAATAGAAATCACCTGTTTCTGCCAGCACTTTCTAGTACTGATGAACATCAGCTCTTGCCACCAACACTCTTCAAGCAGAGATGAAAGAGAGTGATTCAGCCTTTCATTAGCGCAGCCAAAGAAGACTTTATTCAATATTGCTTGTCTTAAGAAATTCATTTTTGCCCAGTGGTGGTGGCATAGGCTTTATCCCAAAACTGGGGAGGAAGGGCTAGTTTTTGTTGTCTTTGTTATATTGTTTTTTTCTGCTTTTGTGCATGTGTGTATGACTTAAGTATATCAAGCTGGCAACAAACTCACTATGACTCAAGAATGACCTAGAATTCCTTGTTTTTCTACTTTCACTTCCCAATTAGGGGGATTATAAATCTGGGTCACACCTGCTTTGGTCATGCTGTGACTCAAATCCAAAGCCTCCTCATTTTATCAATGTGCTCTATCAACTGAGTGCTAGTCTCAGCCCTAAGCATTTTTACAATTTTATATAATCCTTCTCAATTTGGGAAAAACAAAAATCTTTTCTATCTTAGAAAATTTTGGAAACTATTACTGGAGATATAAGCCACCAAGATTTTCATGTGTGTGGAATTATATTCTATCTCAGGATTGGGAATCTGACAATTAGAAGGCAGATTGAAGTCCATGTTATATAACAGTATATACCATAAACTGCACAATGCTAAGACTATAGTGTGGATTCTTAATAAAAACTATAGTGATTTATTGTCTGCAAGAATGAATAGAGTTCATTTTTTCTGAATGATATAATTTCTAAAGTACCTTGACATTCAAGTATTTTGTTTGTTCATACTGATATTCCCCAAATAATTTTTGGTATTGTTTTTATTTCTTAAAAGCTGATAGACCAATCACACCTGAGAGAGAGATTTTTAGGAAGGCTAGTTTTAGAAATGCTGTACATGAAACTAAGAAAAGTGAATAATTATTAGCATTATGAATGAAGATATATCAGCTTTTCTGTACCATAATTTGTGGTATAGTTAGGTGTTTAGGGAAATTAAGAATTTTCAGACCAAATGTTTAAATATATAGCACTCTTCAAAAGTCACTCCTAGATATTTCCCATTATTAGGTTCTCCTAACTGACATTCTTGTAACATCAAAAGATATTTTTTACATTTAATAGGACATGTTCCTCTTGAACACATTTGTTGACAGCATATCACACTTTAGATTTCATGTATGCCAAGTGATAACACAAGTATTTCAAAGTGTCATGTCAAAATAGTTATAAAATATGTACACTTTACAGCAAATAAACTTTGTTTTGCTTTAAGACTATTACCTGTCAAAGATCCCTATATTACACAACCCTGCTTCAAATAATTAGAGAGATATGCATGGTACCCCAGAGAAGAGAAATGAGGCAAGATCCTCTGAAAAGATGGGGAACACGGCGAGAGGTGGAGGGAGTGGGAGCTGGGAAGAAGAGAGGGGGAGAAGAGGACTAGAGAGTAGGTTATGGGGGAACAGGAAGGTTGAGTGGGGGGGGATGAATAGGAGGAAGAGGGAGTCATAGGTTGGAAGACAGATCAGGCGTCAGTGTGACCTCTAGTGATCTAAAGGGATGACACCAATTGGCAAGCTAAGCAATAGTAGAGAGACCACCTCGAATGCTCATTCCTGATAATGAACTTGATGTCTATAACCATCCGGGGGCCTTCATTCAGTGACCGATGGAAGCAGAGGTAAACACCCACAGTTAAGCACTGAACTGAACCCAAGGAAGCCAGTGACAGAGAGAGAGGAGCAATGAGCAAATTGGCAAAGAATGGGCTGGTGAGACCAGCAGAGACAGCTGATCTGAGCAAGGGGGGAGCTCTTGGAGCCCAGAGGACAGCTGGGAGGCCAGCATTGGGCTGATCCAGACCCCATGAGTGTGAGAGTCAGTTAGGAGGCCTGGGCTACCTATGGGGCTCTGGGCAGTAGATCAGTGTTTATCCCTGGCATACAAACGGACTTCATGTGTCCATAACACAAAGAGGGATGCTCTCTCAGCCTGGATTCTTAGGGGGGTGCCTGGACCCTGCCCTGAGTGAAATGACAGACTATAGATATCCTCTATGTGGAAGGAAGTGGCGATAGGGTGGGAGGTTGTGGGGGATGGCTGGGGGTTTGCGGGAAGAGGGGAGGAAGAGGGAACTGGGATTGACATGTGAAGCAAGCTATTTAAAATTAAAGTAATAATAAAAAATAAGTTTCTCATTTATGAAAAGACAGTTGATAACTTAGAAATTTAATAAATATGTTATTTGCTTTTCTGGAGATTTGATAAATTATTTTATAATTTAACCTTAAGCATTATATATATATATATATATATATATATATATATATATATATATAACTAGAATACTTAAATTTTCTCCATGAAAGTTTGGAATCTTGGCATAAATGTGTGAAAAACACTGGATTTCCAAAATTGGGAATATAATTGTTACTTTCATATAATGAAGCATAGGAAATAAGTAATATTTAGTTATTGCAAATATGAGAGTATATAAATGCTTAGTTTATTTCAGCTTCTATAATTCTCTTCATGTGAAATTAGATCTCATGCTTGATGTTCCTGTGTGCCAACAGCATTTATTATGCATGTCTCATCATCTGGAAATTAAGGAATTTTTATTACTTTATAATTAGCCTTATAAAATGCTGTGGTTCACACTCTGAAATACTCCATGTTGCTGTTTCTCACTCTGAAAAAGTCTTCTAAATTCAATTGAATTTTTTTCCTGTAATTAAGTAGATTGGAAAAATTCTCAGATTGTAGTGCTCTAAACAATGTTTTCTTGAAATTGTCTGGCACCTTTGTTTACAGGCTGTAATAACTATATTTTCTAAGGCATAAATTATAGAACAGAATGACCCAAATACAAGCATGTTACTCTAATCTACATATTGGATTTTACATGTGACAATAGGAAAAATAACCAAACACAAGAGCATTTATGAACAAGTTACCTTAACCTGAGGAGATATAGAACTCCTTTCCTCCTTTTCTGTGTGGTGACTGCAATTAGCAATTTAAATTGCTATGCTATGTCCCCTGACATATTTCATGTTGCTATTGGTATCTGAGAAAAACACTTCTAAATCCAGATAATTATAATCCTAATTAAATAATTACAAGCTGATATAGCTCATTTTCAGTGAAACTATATTATAGCCTGTTACTTACCCACATTCATTTTAGCTTTCAAGTTAAATCAAATCAGCCATTTAAAAGTAAACTACAATGGCTCTCATTTTTATTTGTTTTTTTTGTATGTTTATATCAAGAAGGAAAGTATTTGAATTTATGCAACACAGCGTGACAAATTATTATCTCTTGTACCTTTAAAATTTAGCAGACATGAAATAAAATAATGGTAATATTGCACTTTTACAAAAATGCATTTGATTATTTGCTTTCATTTTAGGTGAGAAAACAGCAATAAGAAACACAAGTACAGTTTTTAAATCGTTGTGTAGGGAATTTCTTTTAAAAGCAGCTTTTATTAAATTTCTTCTCTAGAAATTTCATGCATCAGTATGATACATTTTGGAGTTCTCTCATACACCTCTCACGTAGCTCCTGTCTCCTATGTACCATGTCTGTGTTTTTTCTTGTGTCCTACCAAGCATAACCAGGAGGTCTGCATAGCTATAGGCTTTGAACTACTTATTAAAGCCAGGTGGGCTGTCCTGTAGTCATACAAATGAAGACAATGCTGTTTCTCCTGCAGAAACTGCCAATAGACTAATAGCTCAGCTGAGTTCAGGTATGGCCTAGTAAGACCCTCCCCATGAAGGCAAGCCTAGCTGTTGTGAGATTGTGTCTTCTATGGTTCTGTCATGACTAAAATGAATCCTTTCATATTCCCCCTCCCTGTCTTCTAGCTCTTAAATTATGGCAGCACTATTTGTAAATATTTTTAGGCATTGTATCCATTATGACCCTGAATATTATTATGCTACTCAACCATTTCTCTACACTAACACTGCCAACACTTGCTTGCCCTGTGCCTGCTTTCTTTTCTGTATTCCAACCGCATTGATTTCAAGCCTTATGATTTACTAACCTGGACTTTGGGTTACTAATTATGCCCTTATCTAGGGTAAAACTGATTTAGAAACAACATTTTGGGCTATTAATTCCTAATAACACATTCTGATATTTTATATATTTTCCTAAACCAAATTTGATACTAAATATCTATTGAACATTTCCCTATGTTTGTCTTAAGCTGAGTGCCCTTTGTTTCTTTCAGTCACTGTCATGAATTCAGGCAGAGAGACCTCAGCTGCTCGTTTCATTGTTTTGATTTCCATTGTCTTTTTCTCTTCAATCTGTTGCATGCATTTTCCCCAGAACATAAAGTGCTCCTTTTCAGGAAGTGTGGTGATATGTCAGGACCCATATGCGTTGCATGATATCATACCAATGGAGGAACACTCTCTCAGCCCAGATGCAGGGAGGAGGGCCTGGGCTCTCTCCCAAATGATGTGACAGACTTTGATGATCCCCCATGGAAGTCCTCTCCCTGGAGAGTGGATGGGGAGGTGGGATATGGGGGAACCATTGGGGTGCATTGGAGGCTTGGAGGAAGAGGAAACTGGGATTGCTATGCAAAATAAGATTGTTTCTAAATGAAATAAATGAATTTAAAAGATCACCTATGTCTCTAGACCCAGTTCTTTAAATTAAAAATCTCCAAATCCCATCTTGCACTATGTAGTATTACAATATTGCACAGTAGCACACCAAAACCTCTACCTAACCCTGAGTATGCCCTCCTTAAGCTTTCTGTTTCCTTCTACTTATCAGAATTCTTGTGTAGATTTTGCCTGTGAATAGGATCACATAGAAATTGACTTTCTATTCCCCAATTAACAGCTACTTCTCTAAACACAATAATATCCACTTCTACATTTGTTGGAAATTATAAAATTTGATGTAGTATAATAAGAATCTGTTTTATTATGCTTTATTTATTAATCAGTTTGTGGGGTACAAATATCTATTTCATAGGCTAATTTTATATTCTTTGTTCATATAATCAGTACTCAACTATATGAAACATTCACTTGTAAGCTTTAAAGGAACTATAATCTTGCCTTGTAATGATTGTGCTATTTTACTGCACATGTGGGCAGCTCATATTTTTAACAAGATAGCGTCAACTATTCTTACTAGAGTAAAATATTTTAATGAAGCATTAGTTATCATTACCTTCATGATTACAAAATTTAAACATGTTTTAAAAATATTCATTTTGTCCATTTATGTCTAATTTTTAAATTTATGATATATGTCAATTTTATTAAAAAATCCATATTTTTCTACTTTGAGCATCAAATTTCCTCATATTCTGAATATTATATCTTTGCCAGATCATTTTCTAACATTTTCTTCCATTCCCAGCATTTCTCTAATGTTAGTTTTCAATAGAGGAGTCAAAATGGCTGAGAGGCACTTGAGAAAGTGCTCAACATCCTTAGCCATCTGGGAAATGCAAATCAAAACAATTCTGAGATACCCTCTCACTCCTGTCAGAATGGCTAAAATCAAAACCACCAACGACAATTTATGCTGGAGAGGATGTGGTGAAAGGGGGACACTCCTCCATTGCTGGTGGGAGTGCCAATTGGTTCAGACAGTTTGGAAATCAGTATGGAGATTCCTCAGAAAAATGGGAATAAACCTACCACAAGACCCAGTAACTCCACTCTTAGGCATATATCCAAAAGATGCCCATTCATACAACAAAGATGTCTGTTCCACTATGTTCATAGCAGCATTATTTGTAATACCCAGAACTTGGAAGCAACCTAGATGCCCCTCAACTGAAGAGTGGATAGAGAAAATGTGGTACATTTACACAATGGAGTACTATTCAGCAGAAAAAAACAATGGAATCCTGAGATTCGCAGGCAAATGGATGACACTAGAAGAAACCATCCTGAGTGAGGTAACCCAGTCACAAAAAGAGAAACATGGCATGTACTCTCTCATATATGGATTTTAGACATAGATCTGGGGAGTGCCAGCCTATAATCCCATGGCCAAAGAGTCTGGGAAACAGAAACTTCATTTAGTGGCTGATGGAAGAAGAGGCAGACTCCCTCGGTTAAGTACTGAGCTGAACTCAAGAAAGCCAGTAACAGAGGGGGAGGACTGATGACCAAATGGATTAAGACTGGGCTGGTTTAACCCCCAGAAACAGCTGACCTGACAAAGGTTAACTCTTGAATCCCAGGCATCAGCTTGGGAATCCAGCATGGGACTGATCAAGACCCCCTGAATGTGAGTGTCAGTGAGGAGGCCTAGGTAATCTATTGAGCCTTGGGCAGCAGATCAGTACCCATCCCAAGTATACACACGGACTTTGGACTCCCATAGAACAATGTGAGGTGCACTCTCACCCTGAACTCTTTGGGAAGGGTCTAGGCCCTGCCATATATGAAATGACAGACTATGGACATCCCCATGGAGGGCCTCACCCTCCCTGGGGAAATGAGGGGATAATGGGGCGGGTTGGGGGGAGGACACTGGAGGAGGGGAGGGAAAGGGAGAGGGACCTGGAACTGACTTGTGAAACAATCTTGTTTCTTATCTAAATTTAAACTGAAAAATAAATAAATAAATAAATAAATAAATAAATAAAAATTGCTTATTTTGCTTTTATAATATTTG
Organism: Mesocricetus auratus; assembly: GCF_017639785.1. Lineage (NCBI taxonomy): Eukaryota > Metazoa > Chordata > Mammalia > Rodentia > Cricetidae > Mesocricetus > Mesocricetus auratus. The sequence continues at coordinate 43,857,794 of NW_024429266.1, forward strand.
TGTTTATCTTCCTTGCTTTTGGGATGGTGTTAAAATGTTTTTCTATTTAAATCATATGTCCTATGTTGTTTTCTAACATTTTTGTAATCCAAAAATAAAAAAAATGAAATCTTGACATTTGCAGGCAAATGAACAGCGCTAGAAGAAACCATCCTGAGTGAGGTAACCCAGTCACTAAAAGAGAAACATGGTATGTACTCACTCATATATAGATTTTAGACATGAATCAGGGGAGTGCCAGCATACAATCCCACTGCCAGAGAGTCTGGGAAACAGAACCTTCATCCAGTGACTGATGGAAACAGAGGCAGACACCCACAGCTAAACACTGAACTGATCTCCTGGGATACAGTGACAGAAAGGGAGAACTGATGAGCAAAGTGTGTAAGACTGGGCTGGTGAAACCCACAGAAACAGTTGACCTGAACAAGAGGGAACTCTTAGACCCCAGACTGTTGGCTGATGGACAGCATGGGACTGATCCAGAACCCCTGAATGTGGGTGTCAGTGAGCAGTCCCAGGTAATCTACTGAGCATTGGGTTGTATTTATCCCTGTCATACAAATGGACTTTGGCTGCCCATCCCACATTGAGGGATGCTCTCTCAGCCTGAACTCTTTGGGTTTGGCATAGGCCCTGCCCTGGATGAAATGACAGACTCTGGGGATTAGAGTGGAGATTGGGCAGGAGACTGGGGTGACTGGTTGAGGTAGGTGACCACCTGGAGAGGAAGCTGAGGTTGACATGCGAAGCAAGCTTGTTTCTAACTTAAATAAAAAAGGAAGAAAAAATTCAAAACATGAGGAAAGCTGAGTTTCACTCTCAGGTCTTCTTCAAAGTAAGGATTTCCACTTTAGCTATTTACAGTCAATGTAACACTACAAGACCCAGTGAGAGCAACCAGAAAACAGAAAACAGAAGGACACACAAGAACTAGAAAAGAATGAATCAGATTATCACAGACTTGTCATGGCCTGATTATTGATATGTTTTACATATTTTAATACTTTGATATATGAATACTGTATTTATACAATTTCCACTCCATACTTTCCTTTCAACTATCCCTACATAGGGCACTACACTTTCTCAAATCCATTACATATTTTTCTTTAACTGCAATTATTATTACATAAACAAATTCTCACACACACATATGTATACACACACAATATATATATATACATATATATATACATATATATATATAAACATACGTTCCACTAATTGAAATATTGACTTTTAAGCTTTGAAAGAACTGCCATCTTGCCTTCTTTGCAACTTTGTAACTTGTTGAGTGTTTTGTTTTAGTGTTTTTCACATTTATATATGCTCAGGCGTGACCTCTTGGGATTCCATAACTTATCAGTGGCTTTTCCCTGAAGAAGACTGATTCTTCTCTCAGAAGCCATGAATTTCTTAAAGCTTCTCGTCTATGAAAAGGAACTTATAAGATTTACCCCATTATGGTTTGAAGGTCAAATGTTGTTGTCATTATGTAAGTGATGTGTAGGCATCCATATTATCAGGATTTTGTGGCTAAAATTGTCTCTCATATATAGACCACACACATACACTCACGTCAAACAACTAAAGAACCCTGAACAAAGAGAAGGAAGCATGTAGGTAACGACTTATAAAGGTACTGGATCTCTGAAATAAACAATGAAGACAGAATTACCATTGAAAAGATAAAAATAGCCCACTGGAACAGAAAAGAGTGCCGAGAAGTAGAAATACACCTCCCTCTCAGTCTGTCTGTTACCCCTCCGTGTGTGTGTGTGTGTGTGTGTGTGTGTGTGTGTGTGTGTGTGTGAAGCTAACTGGTGTCTCTGAGTTGTCATCTCTTCATTTTTGGTCAGTCAAGAAAGTACAAGTAAAATTTTACACCTATCATACACATTTTAGAAACTATTTTTATCTTCACTAGGCCACAATTATTGATTAATATGTTCTATTTTCAATAATCACTATGAGTGCCGAGTATTTTAACATTCCTAAACTCAGAATCAAAGTTGTAATCACGCTTTGCGTCATGCTTCTCCTTCTGAGATAGCCCTACACCATATTTAATTTCAAATCTATTTACAATTTTAGAATCCATTGCCTAAGATTTAATTAAACTAATTCAGACTTTATTAATTTAGGTACCTAGCCATCAGTTTTCATATCTGATTTGAAATTAATGAAAATATTATAAAGACTTACTGCCTGCTTTGCACTCTCAATATTATCATCATAATCTAAATGGGCTGTAGATATTTGTTCAGGTTAACTTTCCCTGAAGTAGAAATGTTTTCCAGGGGTAAGGAAGGCTACTCAGGTTTGAAATCTGCCAAGAATTGATAAATATGCCCCCAAGGAAAAGCACTTGCAGAAACTCACAATGTTCATTTATCATTCTTTCTAATAGTTTCTATCCTTTCCTTTGTTGTTGTCAAGTCTATCTTTCTAAAACATCTTTGTTACTTTTAAATTATTTTCACTACAAATTGACAAATTATAGTTATGATACATAATTTAGGGTTAAAATAAATACAACTAATGTGGAATAAACAAGTAAGGTATCCATTACCCTCTCCAGTAATTAAGACATTTTAAGATGATAATATTTGGAGTTTCTTCCCCAGTAATTTTCAGTTATCCAACTTAATGCTATTTCTACAGTCATAAAACAGCAATAACTATCAAATATATTCTTTGTGACTAACTAAAGCTTTGTGATAGTAAGCTAAATTCCAGTATCTGCTTCAACATCATTATATTGATGAAAATAACCCGAAATGTATTGACTCTCTGCAATCCTACTTATTTGTGTATGCATGTGCAATGTCATGCTTTATTTTGCTTGTTTGTTATTCATGCCTAACACATTTTAACTGATTCCACCACTCATCATACATTAGACTTCAATATTTCATGCTTTATTATACATTGTCTTTTAAAGAATGTTATTTTATATTGAGAAATATTTCAATTTTGCATGATTGTAAGTTTAGCAATTTTAAAATGTATCTGCCTGAAGCTGTTGTACATGGCTATGTGTTATGTAGTTTTTAAGAAGCAATTTGAAAATACTATGTATCTGTCTTTATAAATATACAAAGATAACAGAAAATGCTTCAATAGTTAATATAAATTACCCAATATGATTTTAAAAAGTGACCAATTTAAGGTGATTTGTCATAAGAGTCATGTGAATGAGAAGACGCACAAAGCATGCTGGCAATATTTTCCTGATAAGTGAAACTCAAGGGCTTCTAGAAAATTTAATAAACATAAAGATTATTAGATGGTAAACTGAAGTATTGAAATGAAAATATTTTTTTAATTAGTAACTAATACTTTAACCCAAGAGAAGACTGGATTCCAACAACACATAAGCACATAAGCACTACACAAAACACCAATACTAAAACACTAAGTGAGCAATAAAAAGTGCGATATAGTTATCTTGAAATATTAATAAAAATGAAAACTCTCTAACTATGAAATGAAACATTGCTTCAACAGTAGAAAACAGTCCTTTAGTCATATTTTGTGCCAAAACTGAGATTATTTTCGTAAAATCTCTATCTTACCTGAGTCTTCAAAATCACTGTTGTAGGCTTTCCATGTTTCTGTTATTCGAAGAAGATTCTCTTCCATGGCTTGAATGTCCATGGAGGGGCAGTTGCATTCTGGGAATTTTGGACCACAGTGGCACCAGCAGTCATTATCCTTGCAGATAAACTCACCCTCTGAATTACATGCAATGTAGCTCAACGCTGCCTGCACAAAACGTTCCTGAAGATAGTCGGGAAGGAGAACTTGAAGCCCTTTGAAAGACAAATGAAGTGTTCAAGTTTGCGGCATCAAAAGTGCTAACTCCGAGTAGAGATAGCAAATCTTAGTATATTAAACATGAATTTATCTCTGTTTAAAATCTATCATTAGGAAAATCACCTGCCTGTATAATTTCAACACATAAAGACTGCATGAATTTTTGTACAAGTCGATAAACATGGATCTATCTGCAGTCCTCTGTATACCAATACCCAGTTATGCCAGCACCATTTGTTGAAGATGCTTTCTGTTTTCCATTGTATAGTTTTAGCTTCTTTGTCAAAAATCAAGTGTTCATAGGTGTGTGGGTATCCCTGGCATACAAACAGACTTCGTGTGTCCATAACACAAAGAGGGATGCTCTCTCAGCCTGGACTCTTAGGGGAGTGTCTGGACCCTGTGCTGAGTGAAATGATAGACTCTAGATATACCCTATGTGGAAGGAAATGGCGATAGGGTGGGAGGCTGGGGGGGATGATGAGAGTGTTGGGAGTAGGGGAGGGAGAGGGAACTGGGATTGACATGTAAAACAAGCTATTTAAAATGAAAATAATAGTAATAATAAAAAGAAAAAAAGACTGCATGAATATTGAATCTCAAGATTTACGGACATGATTAGCACTTTACACTTTTTATAACAATCCTGTGGGTCTTTGATAAAATTAATTAAAACATTTGATTATGTTTTACAGAACTTATACTAAGCCTACATATTTGAAAACACATGCTTACTGTTTTCTGCTCCTTGATTTCAATACTTTTGTGTTTCTTTTAGATCACCATTCTGCAAAAACAGAGTCTATAATATTACTAGCTGTGTGGTAAGCATTCAGCAAGGTTGATAGGGCAGATCTCAACACAGGACACCAACAATGCCTACCTTATATTATTCTATTGTTTAGGACCAAGCACAAAACTTTGAAGAAAGGAGCAGTTGGCCTGACACTGTTAATTCACAGTCTATTTCTTTGCTGTGAGTAAGTAATACATTCTGATAGACTTCACTACTTTTCTTAGTTTGGTAGTTACTATCTCTTTTGGGAAGTCCTATTTCGAATAAACTTGAAAAGAAATATTTGAAATTTTCCATTTAATATATTTTGAGAAAAAAAACATAGTTTCAACTCCAACATTTCTTGCTACAGAAGAAGGGTGCCTAGTCCAATTGTCCTCAGAGAGCCAGCACCAGCAACTAGTGCAAACAGATGCAGAGACCCACAGCCAAACAGTAGGTGGAGCCAGAGGAACCCTGCAGGAGATAGGGAAGGACTGCTTGTAGGATCCAGAAGGGTCAACGTCACCAAGAGAATGTGGCCTACAGAATCAGCTTATAGGGGCTCACAGAAATTGAAGTGACAACCATGACCTTGTATGGGTTTGAGCTAGGTCATCTTCATGTTTTTGATAGTTTTGTAGCTTGGTGTTCCTGTGGAACTCTTAACAGTGAGGGTGGTCTGTTCCTGACTCTTGCCTAGTTTGGGGACACTTTTCATCTGCCTGCATTGCCTTGTTCAGACTTGATGTGAAGGTTTCTGTCTGTTTTATTGTAACTTGTTTTTCAGTGTTCAGTTGATATATCTGTGAAGGCTGCTCTTTTCTGAAGTGAAAAGGAGGATTAGTGAATCTGGAGGAGAGGGGATATGAGGGTGGACCGGTAGGAGTGGAGACAAGGGAAAGTGCAGTCAGGATGTAATGTATGACAGACGAATGAAAAACAAATCAAAACAAAGCACAAAGCAGTGAAATATTCTGACCAAGATTCCCACGATGACATATCATTGTCACCCCAGCAACTGAGGACCAGAAGATGGAAGATGGAAGATAATTAATGCTTTGTATGTCATCCTAGCTTATGTATCAGGATGGAAGCCCTCCTTAGCTAGTTGAGACCCAATTTGGAAAGAAATAAAAAATGAAGCAAGGACTCAAAGAAGGAAGGAAGGGATGGAGGGCAGGTGAAGGACAATGGATAATAATTAAAAACATGTCCCCACAAAGCATGCTCATATATGTGCACAAATGGGGCATACGCATACCTACGTACACATAAATACAAACATATAAACCCATATAACCATGTGTATATACATATAAAGAAGGGGAAAATCAGGATAGAATGAAACAGTTGGTTAAAATAAATAACAATATACAGAAAATGGTGCCAACACTAAATAGATGCTTATTATTAAACTAAATTTGATATTTACTGTTCTTTTGTAACAAAATCAATTCATTACTTCACCCCTGACTTTTATCTATGAACCTGAGTGAGTGAAAGACATGCATCAGTATTCAAAAAATGAATTTCACATTGCATTGATAACTGTAACCATATCCTAGTATTTGTTTAACAAAAATACCATATACTTGGTAGTATGTATATTCTACACATTTGCTTATTTAGAGTACTATCTTAAAATTTTCAATTTAAATTTACATAGAAAGATTTATCCGAATCTTTATTTAAAATGCCATTGCTTGGTACATTGAGTATTTGAAAAAGACTGACATGATACTCTCCTATTGTTGGCAGTAAAGTTAATAAATTAAAATTATTGTAGTAATGTAATAGAATATGAATGAATAACTATTGGGGGTTGATTCATGTATTGTACCAGCTATTACTAATTGGGTCGTTAATTTTATTAGCCTTATCAGAACAACAAAACAGTTCACTAAAGACAGCATTTGACCATTCATGTGACACATGAATATCTTTCAACATGATGGAGTAAATTTTTTTTATGTCAAATGATGATCATTGACAAAGTGACAGGTATATCAATGAGAGACTTAAAATATTTCACATAGTGTTTTTTCAGTGTACATGGACTTATAACAAGGTTAATCAAGAAACAAAGTTGGTGTCTGTTCATAGCTTTCTATGTTAGAAAAAGTCAATATAGCACAACTGAAGTTAAATGACATTTAATGACAGAGTGGGTGCTAGTTTTTTGAAAAAGTGCATAGAGAAAAATGATGAGTTTTGATAATGTGAAATACATCAGATGGCAGCAGCAACTATGTAAAAAGACATACTACCTTGAAGTTGACATAGAAATTTCCCCTCCTCCATTAAATAAACCCAATATAGTTTTGAAAATATGAAAGATATGTGACAGGTGCAAGAGAGGAAAGTCATCAACCCTCCTCTGTGTCTGCAACACCTAAAAGCCACACCAATGACTGGAATGGCAAGAGATCCAAAAACGAAGTAGAGCCATTTAGCCACCTGGATTTAAGGCGTTCTCAATAAGAAAGAATTCATGCTTGCTACTCTAAACCCCCACAACTACCCATGACTGGTGATACCACAGAACCTAAGGAGACTATTAGTGCTGCTTTCCTAAACCAGCATAACTCCAACTATATTCTAAGTACCTATCCTTATGACCACAGATATTTATAACTTTCATAACTCCTCAAAGAAACTTCTTTTAGTAGTGGACAAAAATGATTACCGAAAAGTCACAACCTATCAAGATGAATAGACCAACTGACCTGAGGTACAATGGGAACTAGCGAGAGCCAGATGGTCAGGAAGCCTGCTGATACTGTCTCTTGTTTATGACAAGGAACCTGAACATACAAAATCTCAACAATAAAGTTGCCAAACTAAAGCCAGAAAAGTGTAGCACTGCCTGGAATGCAAACACTGATGGAGAATGGAGAAAAACTCAAAAGACCCCTAGATGAAGAGATACAATCACTGGTTCCTGAAAGACAAAGACTGAGTCTTCAGCAGCAGCCAGCCATCTGATAGACAGTCCCAAGCAGTCAGCCCTAAACATGTATACATATAGGCAACATTGCATTAACCCAGCAAATTGGATTTCAATAGTTACAAACTTACATGAATATTTAACACTAATAATTATAGATAAAGGGTAGTGAGTTTCAGAAGAGTGATGGGGAGGAGAAAAAGCAGAAAATTGCTTGCATATGGTACATGTAATGAAATTTTAAAATGTGAAGGAACTAGAATGTGAACGTAAAAAATAAATGTGTATTACAACATGTATTCAGAAGTGATACAGAATGCATGTGAAGTTCCGTATATGCACATATAGAAATCCATCCTTGAACTCAAAGTTCTATTCCAAGATCCCTAAATATTTTATTTTACTATTACATTCCTATTAATCACATTCACACTTCATTACTAAAGCTACCTGAAATGCAAATTTCACCAAGAAATTTAAATTGCACACCATAATATGTTATCAACTTAATCACAATGTATGTTATGTTACATAATAGTTATAATGTAGCAAATTTGGAATGAAAATCTTTAAATTAAAATCTTTCCAAATAATCTGTCATAAAACTACTCACAAGTAATTTGAGGGAACAAAGTTTATTATAGATTTATGCATGATTTTCAAATCAAGTGTAAACTCCTTATTGAGATTCTTTTTATTTTAACTAAGTAACTTTACATAAACATCAATTCCTAGCCTTAAGTTTCTTTATTTTTGTCTGTTCACTTAGAGTCATCTATATGATATGTGACACACATATTAACTACACTGTATTTCCCATTTCATATATGTCATATATGTATGTTTGTATATTGTGTGTACTTCTGGGTCACTGTGAGCTGTTCATTGTGGGTGCTGAGTGCTTTGGAAGTGTAGCAAGGGTTTCTTGCTCCCTGCCCCAATATATGTTATTACTGACATGAAAATATTTAATGTTTTCTTAAGTAAGTCTACTGAAAATATGAGTAAGAACTAGTAATTTTTTTATGTACATGGGTAAGTCATGATAGTTTTATTTTGAAGTTTTGGTGTTCTTTAACAGTGCTTATTTTTTCACTAATTTTGATGCTTTTGTTATGGCTTCCTAACAAAATTCTTCATTGGGAGCAACTTCACTTTGACAAGCACAAATGTGTTTAAGGCAGCAATCTATAGAAAAAAATCCATATTTTTGATTCCACAAATAATGTATCAGAATGATGAAGCATGATTCATTTGAACTGAAATTTCACTCCTCCTTAGAAACACGATAGAAACCAAAAATGCTCTTATTTTTTATATCTATAATGATCATGTACATCTGCTTCTAACTGTCTACTGAACCGCTTACCTAAAGAATTGTGGAAAGACAAAAAGACAAAAGTGAGTCTTCTGTAAGGGATTTATGAGCATATACAGTGTTTCTAATTTGCCACATGAGAAGAAATAATATTTTGATGCTTTCAGATGATGCCCAGAGGAAAAAAGGGGGGAAAGTGGCAGGAAAAGGAATAGACAATACAGAGAAAGGTTACTGCTCTCCACATTTTATTAAACAATGGGATGCTTTTAAAAGTGTGCTAGAAGGATGAGAGAAACAAAAATTGTTCTGTTATTACAAACAGACAAGTGGACAAATGACATTAGGATAAAGAGTTTAGAGGATAATCTCCTAATATGATTCTGATAGTGATTTATACTCTTGGGGTACAAAAAAATTCAAAAAAGACAGTCACAGTGGAGGCTTGGGGAACAGAAAAAAGTAAAGGAGGGAATGTGATTTTGTTGCTTGTATTAACATATAAAGAAATAAAATGTAAAGAAGTGCTTATTCAATTCATCATGTTTTTCAATATAGGCATTTGATTTACTTTGTTTAATTATGGTGCACCTGAGTGTGTGTGTGTGTGTGTGTGTGTGTGTGTTTCTCTCTATTTGTGCCTGAAACTGTATGTGTGTGTGTCTGGAAGCAGTAGAGAGACAACATGAAAAAGTTGATCATTTGGTCCCCAGGAATCAAACTCAAATGTCAGGCTTGGAGTCAAGTGTCTCTACTCATTGGCCATCTGATCTGTCCTGAGGTTCTTTTAATTTTGTGAAACTATGCAATGATTCACAGATAATAAAATCAGCATTTTCTTACTAAGTGACTCTTGTAGAGTATATTATATATATTTCTTTTATTTTTTGATCAAATTTAATATACTTATGAGAAACTACATCTCACATTAAAAAGAAAAGACAAGACGCTTCCTGCCACTGAATCCCCCAGAGAGACCTGGAGGCAGAACAAAGCACCAGAATCATTGGCCATCATTTTGTCCACAGTACATAGAGAGGACAGGATAGAGCCTTGAACCCATACCCACCAAGAGAGGGAGAGACCCCACTTATAATCACTGGAAGAGCTAGGAAGGCAACAACAGTATAAGAACACCTCCAACAAAAGAAAGATTCTTATGACACCACCAGAGTCTATGAACTCTATGCCAGCAAAACCTGAACATCCCAACACAGATGAAACAGAAGGGAATGACCTTAAAAACAAATACAGGCCTCCAAAGAGGATATGAGAAAACCCCTTAAAGAAATTGAAGAAAAAAACAAGCCAAAAATTTAAGAAATGAACAAATCTCATAAAGAAAGCAAGGAAAGCCAAAAAAAAGCAATGAAACATATGAAAGAAAGAATTCAAACAGTTCAAGACTTGAAAATTGAAATAGAACCAATAAAGAAAACAAGAACTGAAAGAGTACTAGAAAGAGAAAAGTTGGGTAAATGATTAGGAACTACAGATTCAAGCATAATCAACAGAGTACAAGATATGGGAGAGAGAATCTGAGGCTCTGAAGATAAACTAGAGGAAAGAAAATCTTAAATCCAACAAATCCTTAACACAAAATATCCAGGAAATATGAGACACCATGGAAAGACCAAAACTAAAAATACTAGGCATAAAGGAGGTGAAGAAGCCCAGCTAAAAGGTACAGAAATGAGAGATGCACTCTTACCCTGGACTCTTGGGGGAGGGTCTAGGCCCTGCCCTGGATGAAATGACAGACTATGGACACCCCCATGGAGGGCCTCACCCTCCCTGGGGAAAGGAGTGGGGATTGGGGAAGAGAAGATGGGCATTGGTGGGAGGGCCTGGGAGAAGGAGAGGGAAAAGGACAGGGACCTGACATTGACATGTGAAGCAACCTTGTTTCTAATTCAAATTTAAATTTAAAAATAAAAATTAAAAGAAATAAAAAGTAAAAGGTACAGTAAACATATTCAAAAATCATAGAAGAAAACGTACCCAAACCTAAGAAGGACATGTCTAGGAAACCAAAAGAAACTTGCCAAACCCCAAATGGACTAGACCAAACAAAAAAGTCCACTTGCCACATAATAATGAAAACTCCAAACATACGGAATAAAGAAAGAATATTACAAGCAGTGAAGGAAAAAGGCCAACTAACATATAAAGGCAAACATATCAGAATTGCACCTGAATTCTCAAAGGAAACTCTGAAAGCCAGAAGGTCATAGATAGATATTCTACAAACACTAAGAGACCTTGGATGCCAGGCAAGACTACTATACCCAGCAAAATTCTCAATCAACATAGATGGAGAAAAAAGGTATTCCATGACAAAACCAGATTTACACAATACATATCCAAAATCCAGCCCTACAGAAAGTTCTGGAAGGAAAACTCCAACACACGGAAATTAGCTACACTAACAAAATATAGGCAATAGATAATCTCACTTTAACAAAAGCCAGAAATAGGGAAAAATAATACCACTACAAAAATTGAATCCAAAACAATCAAGAATCAACAACCAATGGTCATTAATATCCCTCGATATCAATGGTCTTAACTCACCTATAAAAAGACCTGTACTTGAAAAAATTGGAAATTTTAAAGGAAACATGATTTTTTGGATATCACTTACTAAAATGGAATCAAGAACAGATAAGCAAGTTAACAGACCTATAACCACTAATGAAATAGAAACAGTCAGAAGAAGACTTCCAACCAAAAAAAGGCCAGAACCAGATGTTTTAAATTCAGATTTCTATCAGAAAATCAAAGAAGAGATAATACCAATACTCAGTTTGTTCCACACAATAGAAGCAGAAGGATCAATGCAAAGCTCTTTTTATGAGGCTACAATTACCTTGGTACCCAAACCATACAAAGGCACAACTAAGATGAAGAACTATAGTCCAATTTCCCTCATGAACATTGATTCAAAAATACTCAATAAAATACTGGCAAATCAAATCCAAGAATACACCAGAAAAATCATCCACCATGATCAATTAAGCTTCATCCCAGGTTTGCAGGGATGGTTCAACATACAAAAATCCATCAATGTAATCAACTATATAAACAGTTTGAAAAAGAAAAAATACACGATCATCTCACTAGATGCTGAAAAATCCTTTGACAAAATTCAACACCCCTTCATGATAAAGGTCATGCAGAGATCAGAGAGAATAGGAAATACCTAAACATGATAAAGGAAATGTACAGCAAACTGACAGCCAACATCCAACTAAATGGAGAGAAACTCAATGTGATTCCTGTAAAATCAGAACAAGACAAGGTTGTACACTCTCTCCATATCTTTTCAATATTGTACCTGAAATTCTTGCTAAAGCAACAAGACAACAAAGGAAGATCAAGGGATACAAATTAGAAAGGATGAAGTAAAATTTTCACTATTAGCAGATGATATAATAGTCTACATAAGTGACCTGAAGAATTCTACCAGAGATCTCCTACAGGTGATAAACACCTTCAGCAAAGTAGCAGGATATAAGATTAACTGAAAAAAAAAAACAAACAGTAGACAACAAAGAGGCTGAGAAAGAAATCAGAGAAACTTCATCCTTTACGATAGCCATAAACAACATAAAATACCTTAGAGTAACTCTATCCAAACAGGTGAATGACAAGAACTTTAAGTCATTAAAAAAGAAATTATAGAACATACCAGAAAATTGAAAGATCACCCATGCTCTTGGATAGGTATGATCAAAATAGTAAAAATGGCTATCTTACCAAAAGCAATTTACAGATTCAATGCAATTCCTATAAAAAAAACTCAGCACAATTCGTCACAGACCTTGAAAAGACAATTCACAACTTTGTATGGAAAAACAATAGACCCAGGATAGCCAAAACAGCCCTGTTCAATACAGGAACTTCAGTAGGCATCACCATCCCTGACTTCAAGCTCTCCTATAGACTATATTAATGAAAACAGTTTGGTATTGCCACAAAAATAGACAGGTAGAACAATAGAATTGAATTGAAGATCCTGTTATTAAACCACACACCTATGGAACCTGATCTTTTGCAAATAACCTAAACCTATACAAAGGAAAAAAGAAAGTATCTTGAACAAATGGGATTGGTATAACTGGATGCTGACATATAGAAGATTGCAGATAGATCCATATCTAACACCATGCACAAAATTTAAGTCCAAAGGGATCAAAGTCCTCAACATAAATCCAGCCACACTAAACCTCCTAGAAGAGAAAGTGGGAGGTACCCAGGAATGAATTGGCACAGGGGACCACTTCCTGAACTTAATGCCAGTAGCACAGACACTGAGATTGACAATTAATAAATGGAACCTTCTGAAACTGAGAAACAAAAGACACAGTCAACAAGAATAAAAGGCAGTGAAGAGAATGGGAGTATAAGGGGAGGAAGGTAGGAGAGAGAGGAGGGGACAAGATGAGTGAAGAAGATGGAATGATAAATGTCACCAGATTTAAATATCATAACAGGGTGAAATAGTTTATAATATATGAAGCACACACTATTTATTAACCACTTAGGAAGGAGACTTTAAACAACCTACTCTGGATATATTTTATCTTCACATATACAGAACTGGAAAATAGGATGCAATTTCTACATGATTTCCTATGAAACCAAATACAGGTCTGACTTATAAAGCTCTAAAATGAAGTTTATAAATCTCTAGGAAAATGGAATGACTCGAAAGTGAACTTTGTACAGATAATTACTGTTTTGGATGGTGCAACTCATCATTAGTGTCATGTAAGGCTACTTCAAATAATACTTATGTCATAGTGAAGTTTTAATATTTTTGTTTTTTATACAATATTTATTTAATATTCATGGATGTGGGTGTGTGCCTGAATGTGTGTATTAACACCATATTAATGAAGTAGAACATCATAGTCAGAAGAGTTCATTAGATCCCCTAAAACTGGAGTCCTGGGCAGTTTTAAGCTGCCATGTGGATTTGGGGAAGCAAGTCCTATTCTTCCACAGGAATAGCAAGCTCACTTCACCCCTAATTTGTATCTAGGCCCTTCTCAGTCTTTTGCTTTTAAGAATGAAGGACTACACACACTTGTGTCTTTTTATGATCACACATGCACGTACTTACCAATGATTTTAGCAAAGCACCCTGACTTTAATCATCTTCCAAAATTCTATTGAATAAACTCACAAATCATCCATACAACCACAAAATAAGTCTGAATTGGAATAATGAAAATCCAAAAACTTTTTTTTTACTTGCCAGAAAACTATGATAGCATTGTCTGTTGTGTTAAGTTAAATTTAAATTACCCAGCATGTTTTATAATGTGAATAAACAGGTTTACAAATTGTACAAAATCTCATGAGAAAAAGCTATGGACTGTGCAAACCTATATACAGTTCCTCTTACTGGAACAGTGATTGGTATTTACAAGAGAAATACTCTCAAAATAAGATTTAGTTACTATTATTATTTAATTTGTGGAGAAAAAACTTAGTTGATATTTTCTTAATTTTATCCAGATCATCAAGATATTTTAAAATTGGTACATTAATCTTGTCAATATCTTTAAATACCATATATACCATGTTTTTCTTTATTAAGATTTATTATTATTTTTAATCACATGCCAATGTGTATGTCTGTGTGTGGTAATATGCACAAGATTGCATGTGCCAAAGAAGACAATGACTTCAGAGCCTCTGGATCAGTAGTTACAGAGGGTGATGAGAGTCCACACTCAGGTGTAAGAACCCTACTCGGTTCCTTTATAAAAGCACCATGTGCATTGGGCCACCTCTCCATGGACCAGTGACTTATTTTTCAGAAATATAAAAGAAATTATAACTGGATTGCATATTATCTAGGCTCACAAATAATTAATAAAATTTTACCCACATACCTTGCAACTGAATTTTATTCTCAGGACTCTGAACCAGAACAGAGCTGACAGAATCTAGGTTGTCATAGTTACTGCAGCCAAGAGGACCCGTCCGTGTTTCTGTCACCTGATAAACAAAATATCAACTTTATTATGTTTACCTGAATTTTTTGACCATCACTTGAAATAGGCAAGCCTACCTTATGGATTTCTTTTATGTGGAAGACATTTGTTCTTGAACAGGAATTCTGGGAATGGTTGTACATCGACCTGCCATGTGTGTGATGGTCTAGTGGGGTGAATTCTGTGTAAAGTTTGGCCTGGTAGATGGAGCTTCACTGGTGTGAAATGTAAAGCTGAACTTGCTCAAAATTTTCTATGTAGAGAACTCGCTGTATGAATATGATAAGCATGTGTTTGATTCAGGCCCTGAATTCTTACTTGGATTTTGCTTATATTAATGTATTATTTTCACTGAAACTACAAAAGAGAGAGTAAATTATCAAAAGTCATGCATGTAGTTTTCCATTTTCATTTCAATTCCCTCTGTACTCTCTTAATTATTTCACAATTCTAGAAATTTACAGAGTACAAATATCTTTCTAAATCCCAGAAATAATTTAATTGTGTGAATAAATAATGCAGACTTGTGTTTTCTTAGATTAAATTAAATGTGTGCAATTAATTAAACTGGAAATGAACTATCACTGCTATTAAAAACATAGGATAAAATAGGATTAATTATTTAATACATACATATATAGGTCAAATAAGAATTTTTTTATCTGAGATGATGCATTTCTCCCAATAGCTATAGACTATCTCATATAAAAGCCAGCAAGAGGCTTGGCAATTCCTTTGTGAGTTATTGGTTAGGTTTATACAAGAGATGTCCAAAATAATATAAGGTTTGATCATTACCCTTGGTTCCCACTTAGGCAATGGAGCTGAGTCCTATTGGTTAAGGTATTATGACTTTGAACAAGCGATATTCAAAACCTAAGCTAGATCTGACCTACTTGACAACTTGTATTCATAGTAGAGGGATCCATGCAAGCATCCAAGGAAATTGATCAGTCAATATTCCTCCCTAGCTATGATGTCTATGAACTAAAACTATGATGCATCATGATGTTATATACTAAAGGACACAATCCTTGGTCATATCCAACAGCAGTCTAATTGCACTTAATAATATATCATCCTTTCCACTGAAAACTACCTGGGCCTACAAAATGAGATAAAAAAGGTTGTAGAATGACCTACAACTGTCACTTTTCCAAAGTAGTATAATTTCTAACTACATTCTAAATGTTTTTCTTTATAGCCACAGAAAATGTAGGTTTCACATTTAAGTCACCTTGCAATAAATAGTTACCAATACATAAAACAGCCCATAAAAATTCAGAGAACAAGAAAAACCTGTGATGGAAAGTCTCAACTCATATTTCAAAACTCCTTTTCCTAAGTCTCAGATTGCATAGAAGAAGAAAAGATGAACAGATTTCAAATACAAGAGGAACAAGATATTTGTTGCGGGATATTTTTCTCCTAGAAATTTCAGATAAACTACACCCATGTATACTTATTAATATGAATACCTAACAAAGCTTAGCATAGATGGCATTCATATATACATATGCTAACATGGAAGGAAGACCTATTAAAAGTGGGTCAAGACTAGACATTGAACTGCAGGCATGTAAGGAATACTGACAACAGGAAAAATAGTAAAAGACCACAGGTTATCCAATACCAAGTTATTAACCCTGAGATTTTGTGCATGTCACTACCATTATATTGACTGAGCAGGTTGTATTTATACATTTTTCAATGTACACATGTTCATGAACACACAACTATGTCTCCTAAGACCGACACAATGCCCTTCAGTATAGCATTATTTTGTTGTTAATACAGTTACATTTGAACAAATACAATATGGTTTTGTGACAGTTTTAGGGTAATTTGTTCTCATAAAACAAAAGAGAGTAGAACTGTTACTTTGTTTGAATATGTATGGCCTTAGTGGAAGACATCACTATAGGGTGGGCTTGAGGTCTCGTATATGCTTAAGCCACATGCAATATCTCAGTTCATTTCCTGTTCACGATGTAGAATTCTCAGCTACTTCTCTAACACCTTGTCTGCCTGTATGCCACCATGTCCAACCCTTTCTTGTGGTCAGCTAGACTGTACTTCAAACATGCTCTCCTTATTCTAGCTTGACCACTCAAGAATTTAGTAATTCTAGTCTAAGTCTTTCCTGGGGTTTAAATGCTATCCAGGAGATCTTAATCACAGAACTCTGAGAAAGCCATGATGACAATGGAGCAAACATCTGAAACCATAAGTGCATAATTAAAAGTTTTCCTTTATAAGAGTTACTGTGGTTATGATGTCTCTTCTCAGCAATAGGAATCCTGATTAAGACACTTATATATTAATAATTTCAGATTGTGTTTGTCTTGGAACCTGAGTATACATGTGATAATAATATAAGAATTACCTGTAGTACACAAATGATGAATTGTTGGTTAAGGGGAAAAATCTTTGTTAAATATCACATAGCAGAAAAGAATAACACCCAGAAAAACAAAAACAACAAAGAAACTAGTGATGCAATTGAAGAGTTTTTGTAAATAAGATGAACAAGAGACACATTTACATATATTTCTGTAAATTATATGTGCTTTTGAAAATAATGCAAAAATATTTAAGCATATATTTCATTTATGTATTTATTTTAAAGTATCACACTTTTATTGTCACTGATATTTTAGTAATATTATTTGAGTACAATTCCCACTTATTTATGTGTCATTATTTTTTGCAGTAGTGAACAGTGAATATTGGGTATTATCATCAAGTTCTGTTCTGCATTTGGATCTCTTAAATGTTAGTTATATAAACAATTTGGACATCATCTCAAAAATTCAATATAATATATAAATCACTTATATCAAATCAGCTATGTCATATTATTTTTTAAATATGCCTCTTATGAAGCTTTTAACATTTCTAAGAATGTGAAAAAATATTCAAAGGGAGGAATTTCTTATCTCTTTTAAGTTCTGAGTAAAACATAAATGTGTCTCTTTCCCCCTGACAGTGTCTTGTCA
Source organism: Mesocricetus auratus (assembly GCF_017639785.1). Classification (NCBI taxonomy): domain Eukaryota; kingdom Metazoa; phylum Chordata; class Mammalia; order Rodentia; family Cricetidae; genus Mesocricetus; species Mesocricetus auratus. The sequence goes on from NW_024429266.1 coordinate 43,875,666, forward strand.
TCTATGTACTACTTCTTGGTTACATGACTATAAGACATAGAGAGTAGCAATATTATTCTATGTTCAACCTGCCATTTTCAATAAAAACAGTAATAAATGTCTGTGTTGGAAATGCAAGCAACTAGATAAATGACTAGCCCAGAGGAACAACTGTTAATATTTTCCCCATGTTTGCTTGTTTACTGTCAGAGTTTTATTACACATGAAAATAGTTGAAACTGGAAGAAACTGCTGTTCATAACCCTTGTTGTCTCATAGCATAAAGACATTCACAGTCATTTTTCTTTCACAGATCTTTGATTTCTTATTATTTTATTTATCTTTACTCTTTGAAAGTTTTGTCCATGCATACAATGTGTTTTGATAATATCAACTCCCCATTCTTTACAAGTGTTCCTAGCAACCTTTCATCACATCACCCTCCAAAATTCATGATTTATTTTTTTGTATGTTTTTATTTTTTATCTTAATTCTGATTAGTGCTGCCCAGGTACAATAAGAGTAGGGATCATTCCGCAGGATCATCTTACGTAGATTCTCTACATAGTTCTATCAGAATTTCACAGAAGAACTCACCCAGAGCCTTTCTTATTGAAAATACATTGTTGCATTCCTTAGCTAACTTTGGTTTTGAGGAATTATATATAACTCTCCTTACACAAATTAAACACTGGACTATTGCTCAGAATCAAGTAACTTATTTGCAATTGTTTCCCTAGGTCAAGAATTTGAAGAGGTCATGAATCTGAAGTAGAATCAGGGGCCATTTGGAATGTGTTGGGTATGGAGAAGGAGAGATAAAACAATTTAAATACAGTACTCATGCAAGAAATTTTCAAAAAATAAATTAAGCAATACATAAAATTATTGACTTTTCTTGTCCAGGACCTGAAAAAAGAAATATAAGCAATATTACTATGTACTTTACAAATGGTTAAAGAGAGATGGAAAGTAATAGTATTGCTAACACTGTAAAATAGTTGTTTTTCCTAAAAATTCACATAAAATGTCTTCATAAGCAGAGAAAAAATATAACCTAGGTGTCAAGTATAAAATAAGCATGCATATGGCAAAATGCAAGCAAAGATGTTCAAAACAAAAGCATTCTCAGTATGTACAGCCTGTTAGCAGTGCAAGTTAGAAAAAAATGTCACAATTGTTATCATTTATAATACAATGTGGAAATAAATTGAGGGCTTGACTACTATACCAGAATATTAAAGACAATGACAGACTAAGAAGGAACAGATCTTACAAATGTAATATCCCAGAAGTTCATTATGATTATGTTAACTCAAAATTAGGTGAAGTTAAAAACAATAAATAATTAAATAAGGAAATACCATGCATTATTGTTAGTCACTAAAAGAATTAGTCAAAAGTAAATCAGTATCAGAAACCAGAATGACAGTTTGAGAGTGTATAGATGACAGTAAAGAGGTATGGAGATTTGTTAATTTTCGATAACTTGCAAATTTTCATATAAACAACAGTTGCAGGAAAGATTACTTTATGAACTCTATGTTCTGTATTTATGTTATGAACTGGCAACAAACTTTCTTAATAGGTTAATTTCAATATTATTAATAAACTAATTCTTTCTTCTTGATTTATTATATCAGGACAGGCACTGATTCATTTCCATCTGCGGCCACAGTTATTGATTTATTTGTGTCTATTCATTGTCAATCATTAATCTATACATCAAAAAGTAGAGAGATTACTCAGTGGATATGGGCACTGGTTCCTGATCCAGAGAACCTAAAGTTCAATTCGCAGGACCCATATGACATCACACACTCTTGTACAACCCCAGCTACATGAATTCAAGGCATACTTCTGATCTGTGAGGGACCATGAAAACATGTGGTGTACACACATGCAGGCAAAATATTCACATACATAAAATGAATAATTCTTATGAATGAATCAGTCAATGAATAGATAACAAAATAGATGAATGAATCCACAGGCTGAAGAGATGGCTGAGCAGTTAAGAGTGTTTACTGCTTTTGCAGAGGATCTGTGTTTAGTTCCCAGCACTCACATGTTGGAACCCAGTCATATGTAACTCCAGCTTTGTGGAGTCTCATAACGTCTTCTGGCCACCAGAGACTCTTTCTTTCATGCACATGATACATATACACTCGTGTAACTACACACACATAAAAAATAATGAATAAAAATAAAAATCTTAAAAGCAGTAGGTCCAATTAATAATAGCTCATCTGGAAATAATACCATAATTATTTTTAGACCTGGAAATATTACTGTTCCAAAATGACCAACATACATGTGATAACTAATTTATCTAATGTGAATTAACAAGTTCACATTCATTTATATATGTGAGAACATGTATATGTATGTGTTCATGATTTCTATACATATTCTCTAATTACAAAAAAATCATTTTAATAATAAGTCCACCTATAAAAAGAAATATAAAGAAATATGAAATATGAGAAAATATTAATTATGTTTTACTCTCAATAATAACTATCTAGAGTCACTATGATTTTGCTTGAAATAATTAAATATAGGTCATATTAATTTCAGAGTTCTTTTCATTCATGTAGCTAATTCTTAAAGTGTAAGTCCCAGTATTTGTTTATTTGGAAAACATCCCAGAAACCATTAAGCTAAAATTTTTTTTGAGAATAAATTTGAGTAAAACTCTATTAAAAGGACTGTTTTTCAGAACTGGAAAAGAAATTGTGGAACAAATATGCAAATAATTAGGGACTAAAACATTCAAGCCATTTTTATATCCTATCTTTTTACAAAAACATGACTATACTTTGTTAACAGCAATCATAAAATTACAGTGCAAACAACATATGTCTTGTGTGTTTAACTTTCATCTTCTTATTAGTAACTATATTGTACATGGAATATAATAAGAATTCATTACTATAGCGTCAATCAGAACATAAATATTTTAATTTTCTTAGACCTCTTATTACAAAGAAATATTAAATGAAAGCTTTATTATATAGGAATACTTAATGTACTACACTTTCGAAGAATGTCTTGGAGAAAAAAATCAATGAGAATATATAAATTTTAAAGCTATATGGAAGTTTAAAAAATTCACCAATCATTTTTGCTACCCATAAAGGATATTTACCCATTATATGTAGCCACCACTATCATATTTACAAACTGATATGCAAACACTTAAACTGTTGTTACCAAAGAAAAAAATGACCACATTATTTATTTAACTGAATGTGTAGCTTTAGGAACTTTTTCCAACTTCCGTAAAATATGAATACATAGATTAAAGGTATCTTTGCTATTTTCCCTATCAGTTATTAATTATCTCAACATTTATGAAGCATTTAACATCAGACAGTGTATAACTAGCTCTTTATCTCACAAACTATTTATACACGTTACTTTTAACCAATAAATTCCTTGAAAATGTTCTTATTGGATTAACCTTTCTTTAGGATCAAAAAAATTGTAAGTTTCAAAATTGTTTATTTTAACATATTATTTTTGGAATGGGTAAACTCATATGTCAAATACTTCCAGATAAAATGCATGAGCACAACATATCAATACATTTTTCCATTTTCAAGTAATAATGATCAAATATATATGCATAATTAATAAATATAATGATTTAAAATATAGTTGACATTGTCAATGTTTTATTGAACCTGTTCTACTTATTTAGAAGCAGTTCATAATAGTTTATGATATATAATCAATGCCCATATTACCAACATTTTCTTATAAAAAACACAATTGTCAAACAAAAGTTTATTATGGAATAAATGATATTATTAAATTACATTTCTATGCAAATAATTATGGTAGAGAATTGCTTATCATAATTATATTCCCTATAATGTCAATGGATTAAAATATACTTAGGATTTTCATTAATTCGTTTATAGGGAGTCATTATTGTTTTATTTTACTTTCATTTTGTATTGTAAAAATTACATGTATATAGTATGTCTGTGTCAGGTGGCATACATGTGTGAGTACAGATAACTTTGTAGTCCTCAAGCCAGCATCAGATTCCTTGGAACTGGTAATTAATGTGCCCTTGGTGCCCCTATCTGGATGAGGAGAACCACACTCCTCCCTTCTGTAGGAGCAGTAAGTACATGATCTCATTGTTGAAGCATCCCTCCAGCTACATGCAGTCACTTCAGATAGCTCTTCAGATATTCTTTTGTGTGAGGAGCTTGAATACTTGAAAGAAGAGATTAAGAAATCATCATAGTGGGTCATGCGTGATGCCGCATATCTTTCATTCATGCATCTGGGAGGCAGAGGAAGAATGATCTCTTTGAGTTGAAGAACTACCTTGTTTACACAAGTTATGAAGGTCAGCCCAGGGTGCAAATTGGGACCCTGCCTCAAGAACATACTATAAATAACACTGATATGAATATTCATTAAATATATACAAAACAGAGGCGATCAGCATAGGTTATAAAAATATGAAAATAAAAACAGTCTGCCGCAAAACAAGTGTATGTAAGGAAAACAGTTAAATCTTTAGAAGATTGTCACAAAAGCCAGGGCACAGATTTATTAGGGAACACAGCAGAGTTTGTCTTTCAGGAACACAATTACTTCAAAGTGATTTCTTCTTGTTCTTGGCTCTATGAGTCCACACACAACTACAATGATTGGCCTACTTTTACACACCCTACAAATTATCATCTATCAAAGTAACATTGAGCATTCCCCCCCACAAATAGCCACATTCCAATCTATTGAGAGAGACTGAGTGCACTCTTTGATCACACATTTAAAATAATAAAATGACACAGCAGGCAGGAAAAATAAGTTTTTAGGCAATCTTAAAGTGTCTCTTAATATGATGTGTAATAAGGTGAATTAGACACAGTTGTGTCAGAGCCAGGTTGCCTCATGGAGCAGCCATGCCTGTGGCTCACTCCTACATGTGTTATTTTTATCTTTCAAGCAACACAGATCTTAATTGCAGAAATTTAAAGAAACTGGAAAACAAAAAAGTAATCCTTCCTTAGGTTCCTAACTACCAGGATACACATTCAGAGGGCTTAGGCTATGCTTCTGATAGTTGCTGTAACTGACAGGGTTATTTAAGAGTAAGTTTGTACTTTATTATGCAAGATCTATGTTGTTTTACACTGTGATTGCATTAAACTACAGTTGTCTAGAATTCATCTGATGCCTTCAATATTAACACCAAAGACAAATAAAATCTCCCTCCAAACGGGCATTTACAGAGATCACAGACAGACTGCCAAGTGCTGACAGGGCTGGACATGCTATCCGAATATAGTAAGATTATTATGCAAGACCCACAGTTGGCAGTGTTATTGTAAAGCCTCAATTCCTTTTCTCTTGTACTAAATAAATTAAATCCTAAGAAAACGGGGCCAGTATTATGAGGCAACAATTCATTGCACATATTTTATAAATGAAAGAAAAGTGAAAAATAGATTATTGGATGCATTTTGGTCGTTCTTTGGGTTATAATCTCACTGATTTTTAGTTTACTTATGCGTGTGTGTGTGTGTGTGTGTGTGTGTGTGTGTGTGTGTGTGTGTGTGCGTGTGTTTGGAACCTCTTCTTATACAACGTGTATTCTGAGGATAGAACTAAGGTCATTAATCTTGACAACATGTACCTTACGCACAGTTCCCTCTCACCCCAAATTTCAAGTTTTCATTTTATTAAAACCGACCAAAAACTTTAAAATTGATGGCAAAAAGTGTTTCTAAATGAAACCTCAGAATACAAAAATCATACCATCATAAAATATGCGTTATTTTAACCATTTTGATGCTCTCTGAAAGACAAAACTCATTGTAGCTAAATCTTCTAAGAAGAAGGATAGAAAATAATTCAGCCCTGAAAATCGTGATCTCTTTGTGGAAAAGAACATTTTTTAGAGTACTGTTGTGGGTTTTCTTGTTCTTTTCCCAAATTCCTTCAGTGGCCTGAAACTTAAAATTCCCTGTACTGTCATAGAATAAAGAAGAAACGAGCCTAGCAGAGACTTTGTTCTACAATTGAGCACGTCTCAACAAGACCAGAATTAAACTGTTGTAGCACCCAAACAGTACTGTATTCTTTATTGATGCTATATTAAGATACCATCCTCTACAGTGGGAGAACTCCTCCTTAACCCCCACTGTCCATCACAGGGTACCGATTTCTTTGTATGGAGCCTCAGCCCAGCAGTGAGAAGTAAGCTCATCTCCTGAAGCTATGTATTAGACTCTGAATTCCCTATTCTGCTTTCTTTGACAGAGCATCTAAAAATACTCATGAGTAAATGTCAAGCGCTGGCATGAAGCTCCTATCACTGCATTAGAGGACAGTGGCAGCCGAATCAAGGTCACTGACAGACCATGATGGCTAGGAGCTCACATAAAGCACACCCTGGCCAATCTGTCACTGTCAGAATGCCAGCAACAGTCTCCCAAGTGTTGCAGAATACGAGGACTCCAGTGACAGTTACCCGATTAGAAGTGTGTGTGTGTGTGTGTGTGTGTTTGTCACCTTTAATGAAACACTTCATTATTACTCACTTTTAAATTTTTTCTTTGGTTCAGAGAAATAATACACTGGATTAAAGTGCTTTATCCAAATGTCTTCCATTTTACTTCTTCAAAAAGCCTTAACATAAAAAGTTCCTATTACTCCTTTGAAATCACATATTTAATATTATCATTCTGCAATATTTATTAAAGCTCTTCTTATTGCTTATACGTTTTGAAGTTCAGCTGTATCATTTATTTCTTAACAGCATATCCCTAGATTCTGACATTGATTTTCTCTTCATAATAGGACAAATAATGCCTGTGTGTAGCTTGGCTAAACTTTGATACTGAGACTGTCATATACGTCTATTTATCATCCAATTAAATGAGTGCTCAAGAGAACTGATGAGCACAGTGTAGCAAGCTATGGACTTGAACATCATTAGCAAGACAGAAGTGGATTTCTTGTTGCAATTGGCCATTACAGTATAGTTCTGTCGTTTCATTTTTATTTTAACAAAATTGACTTTGCTCACAAAAAGAGAGAGCAAATTCTAATCCTTTTGGCACTGATCATCACTAAAAATAAGCACTGAAGTGACTTCATAAGAACACAAATAAATTATGTGGAAAAGGGGAACCATATGAGCCTCATGTAAAATATATGCATTATTGAAATGTCTAGACCCATAAATAACAAAAGGACTGGTCAATTTTCTGTATGGCATTTGATCAGATCTTTTATTGCTACACTTACCCATTTGCTTTTATTTTAAATTTTGCTTGAAGAATATAATTCACATTTTCACCTTTAAGATCTGATAAAAGCATGATAAAATATAATGTAAAAAATTATTCATTTCAACATAACTTTATCTATGGCTTGGAGAGAAAAAAGTTCAATGAGTCGTCTGTGAACTCTCACACATCTTTGTCTTATTCCTAATGCCTTTCCCCTGTCTTCCTACCCTTCATCTTATCTTCTTGACTACTTAGTTCCTAGAACATCTAGATCCCAAGGATACTTCTGTACTCCTATAGTATATCTCAGATTGTTGGGAAGTTTTATTGGGAAATAAGGGCAATCAGGTTGCAGTAAAAACAAGGGGTCTTGCAACAGAAGAGCTCATGATTATAAAAGTCTACGTCTATGAACTTGGATGTCTACACTGGTCTTAATTGTGGTATCTGGAGATATTTAATCCTTAGAAATATCAAAATCCACCAAACTGCAACAAAATTCTTTAGGAAATAAACATTATTAAATAGTCTGCCATTTCAATTTTTGATTTTTCTTTTTCAATACAAAATTTCAGGTCTAATTTCTATGTATGGAAATTTTGATAATGTAGAATACTTAGGGAAACTTCTGATGAATGTGAAGCATATGGCTATTTTCCATGCTATGAAGTGTATGAAAGGCCAGAGCTGTTATTTCCAAGGCCTGCTTTGAACTATCTCATAGCTATTTCTCCTGACTTACCATAGAGGCAATTATCAGTGATATAGAAACTATTATTGCCTTATTTATATTACTAAACATGTGTTTTCCATGTTTCAAAAGATACAATTATTGTGTCTATGAGGCTTTATGTCAGGTTTTTTTTTTTTTGGTTTTTCGAGACAGGGTTTCTCTGTATTGTTCTGGAGGCTGTCGGTCCAGCCTGGCCTCGAACTCACAGAGATCCACCTGCCTCTGCCTCCCGAGTGCTGGGATTAAAGGCATGCGCCACCACCGCCCAGCTTATGTCAGTTTTTAAAGCTAATCACTAATCCATTGTCAGTGAAGAAACAAAAATATTTTGCTTGCTAATTCATGATTGAGTGGTTTCTTCTGTTTTAAAGACCTCATTGCATACTGTAACACATACACACACACACACACACACACACACACACACACAAATCCAGGAAAAGAGGCCGTAAGCTACTTCTTCAAATTATTTCATCATCTTTCCTACTAACTTCAAGATTTGTGAATCACTAAATATAAGAATACTAAAATTCACATTTGAATGTATAAAAAACTAACAAATTCCAATCTATAAATATTGAGAGTATGACTTATTTAACTGTAAGAATAAACTGTAAGTCCCAAAAAGGAAGATATTAAAAGAAAGGGAATTACATTGCAGCCATGAGGTTGACCTCAATTTCTAATTCTGTCAATTGCCAGCTACATAAGTACAGTACATGTATAAAAATTAGAGTCATGATGCTTTTTGTAGGAGGTAAAACACAAATATAATTTATGAATATTATTGTAGACAAATATCTCTCTCCATATATACATGTAAATATGTATAAATATATGTTTATGTATACATACATATATATGTATAAATATTCACGTTTTATCATAAAGCTTTATATAACTTTTTTTTGGCTTTATTTCATTAGAAAAATAAATCATATGCTCCTGGTCCAAGATTTATATTAAAGAAAACTCTGGCTACAATGTTACAAAGTTAATAGCCATCAGACATGAAAGTGAAAAGTGCAAATAAAATATTAATTTGATCAATATGACTCCTTAATATTTAATTTTTTAAAAATTATACATTAATTTTCTGAGAAATAATTTTAATATTTAAGAACTTTCAATGTTGATATAATTGAGTTATAACATGATAGATATTCAAAAATATATCATAAAATTTGTATATAAATTACTGAAATATTTAAAAACACACAGAGATCTGCCTGCCTCTGCCTCCTGAGTTCTGGGAGTAAAGGCGTACACCATCAATGCCCGGCTATTCCTGACTCTTAAACTCACTGCACGGTGATTCATGAAAACAGCATTAGAAGTTCAAGGTCTTTGTGAAGAGCCTAGTGATTGTAAAAGAACCTGGGAGAAGGAAGAGCAAACCAGCTTGTTCCTTCACCACCATTTGAAAGAGAATCAGTCTATCAGTCAAGATGGAAGAAATGACTGTGTTCTGTGAACAAACAAGTAGAGGAAGAAAAATACAGTAATCTTGGGATCTTTCCCTACATCTCCAAATTGTTAGAGATCACAGTGGTTTTAGATTTACATCTTAAGTTGCTAAGCACTGAAGTGACTTCATAAGAACACAAATAAATTATGTGGAAAAGGGGAACCATATGAGCCTCATGTAAAATATATGCATTATTGAAATGTCTAGACCCATAAATAATAAAAGGACTGGTCAAATTTCTGTATGGCATTTGATCAGATCTTTTATTGCTACACTTACCCATTTCCTTTTATTTTAAATTTTGCTTGAAGAATATAATTCACATTTTTTATCTTTAAGATCTGATAAAAGCATGATAAAAGATAACGTTTCGGACCAGCCTGGTTGACCAAGCAAGTTCCAGGACAGTCTTCAAAACAATACAGAGAAACCCTGTCTCAAAAAACCATAAAGAAGTCAGGACTTAAAGCATGAAATGTAAGTACTCTTAAAAGTTAGATATGCCATATTCTGAGAGCATAATCTAGTGTATGGAAGCATATTTATTTAACATAGTACCATATTAAATCAATATGTACAATGAAAGATTTTTAAAAAGAAAACAGCTATTAACTATTAACTATAAACCCAGCCACAATCAATACCTTTGATAATTTGTCCTCCCACCCTTTGATAGGGCAAGGGTGGCACAAAACTTGTGGGAGTAGCCAACCAATGCTGATTTGACTTAAGACCCATTCCACAAGACAGAAGCCACCCACTGTAGAGTCCTAGGCTATTCATCCTGTCAAGTGCTATTTCATCAGCCTTTATTTGATGCATTTTTGTCTTTAAATGTTATAAATTGGAGTTATTTGACAAATCACTCGCATTTATAGTAAGCAGAATTCAAGTAACTAAACTAAATTTGCACAGGACTACAGATGCTCTGTCTTACACAGAATTTCCACTTTCCATTAATGCCTTGAGACTAAAGAAATATCAGGGAACACTTAAATCCATTTTAATTGAGAAATGTGATGAAGATTTTGACTTCTCTTTCAGGGTAATTTAATTTTAGTCTCTCTCTCTGTCTCTCTCTCTCTCTCTCTCTCTCTCTCTCTCTCTCTCTCTGTGTGTGTGTGTGTGTGTGTGTGTCATGACATATGTTCAAATCAGATGACAACCTCCAGTAGCTAGGTTTTTCCTAGCACCTTGGGGTCCTCTGCATGTGTCAATATTCACTCAGCCATTTGTAAAGGGCTTCCCACTCCAGTTTCACATTCCCTTCTGTTAAAATGTTAGATTTATAAAAGATACTTTTTTCAACATTGTACCTATAATCTTTGGTTACTTAGTTTGGGAGTTCTCATGTTTATCTCACCAGATGAACAGAATTCATCCATCTCAAATTTGCACTAATAGCTGTTTATTATAAAGTTTCCTGTTTTCATTAAGAGATAAATGAACTCATTTATATTTTAGATTACATAAATAGGCATAGTATTTGATCTAATACATTATGACTTCTATTTATTTTTTTCTTCTCCATTTTTTCCATATTTCATTGATTTAGTTAAATTACAATTCATTTTCCCTGGTAGTCCATACAAATTCAATCTGTCTCTTTGAAATATTTAATTCCCCTTCATTTGTATATACACAACTCCTTACATTTAGGAATAAATTATTTTCAAATATATGTCTCTGATGGGAGATGTCATTCTGTAAATATGTCTCTCTTATTGGTTGATGAATAAAACACTATTGTCTAATAAGGATGCAAGATATGCAGGACTAGGAGAGAAGGAGGACGCTGGGAAATGTAGTTGAGAGTCTCCATGTGATCCCAGGAAGAGAGGATACATGAGACTGGTTTTCTCGGTAAGATATTTGGTTGTAAAAATATATAGATTAGTAGTTATGGATTAATAATTAAGTCGGAGCTAGCCAATAAGAAACCATAGCAAGAGACCAACAGATTTATAATTAATACAATGTCTCCTGGGTCATTTGGAGTGGTGACAGGACCCAGGCGGGAATCCTGTAACGTTATGGCTCCCACAACGTGGGTATTAAGAATTTCCGTACAAAAACTTCACAAAAACTTAAAAAGGGATTTTAGAAGCAAAAAGAACAGAGCCAAGCACAGCTTCTTGGTAGCAGCATTTTCTTGGGTGAGTTCTGTTTCCCAGACATACCATGACTACTTTTAAGAGCAGCTTCCTGCTTTACATAATAAGTGGCCAAAACCTTGGCTGTTACAGAGCAAATAAGACTCATGTGATTAGAAAAAGATACAGATTTGCAGTAAAGAAAAATATTCATAGGTTTGGGAAAAAATGAAAAAATAATGAGCAATTGGGAATACTGAGACCAACAGCTTAATAACTAATACTGTATCTCATCTGTTATTGGGAGGGCTAAAGCGTCGATGGGACTCAGGCAGGAATCATGCAACATGTCTATAGATGTGTATACACTTAGTACATACATTTACATACACATGTATGTGCTACATACATGCACATATATAAAGACCTAAGTTTATTTATCAGTTGCAGTAAAGTTTATTCTAATGTTGTAGTAGTTTTGGTTGCTTGTTTCTTTATAACAAAAGTTCTTGTTTTCAGTTGATCAATGTCCTCAATTTAGCTTCTAGAGTCTATCTAGTCTCATGTTTTTGTCTTCTTTCCTTTCTTCCTGATTCCTTGAGGTGAATGTTCAACTCATATCACTTGAGTAATAGTTCTATTTTAGTTCATTTACTATGCCCACTATTTGAACCTGTATTTACTAAAAGTGAAAAATACTCCCTTTGAAGCATACAACGAGTTTTCTAATTATTTTCTCATCTTATTTTCCTATTCAAGTTGCCTTTATTATTATTTTATCATTTCAAATGAGAGACTATTAGAATATGTGACTTGAAGTACTTGTAAGAACAGCAGAGTATGCGGGAAGGGATTATGCCTTGGGGTTTAAATTACAGATATTTGAGAGTACTTATTCACTTTCTTGGGCAAAACTCAGTCAGCGTTCTTGCAGTCATTCTAACTTTGTCTCATTGCCTTTTACCGTTCAGATAACTCTCTTCTGTAAGTACCGCATACACAGAAATGGTGTCATGTATTTGTACAAACATGAATACCCCCATAGAATTCAGCATATCATCATTGTGCATTAACATTTCCTATAGAAGCATCTTAACTGAGCAATTTATAAATCTTCAGACCAATTTATCATCAAATGGGGGGCTATAAATTTAATTATTTTAGCAAGTACAAAATCACATGTGTACATATTTTGTTTTAAAAATAAATATTAGTAATTTATATAAATAACGATTTTATTAATTTTTTAAAATAGAAACTGTAAAGTAGCTAAGATTTCAAAATAGGGACTTAATTTTTGTTATATCATTAAGAAAAGTGCAGTGTTTATGAATTAAATAATAATTGTATATATTTAGTTTTGAAAGGGAATAATTGGATATTTTCTGGCTCCTGCGTATATCCTAATTTTCTCTAGGTATGATTGTATATTAGATGAGGTTTCAAACCTTGTTTAGGACCAAAGGTGAACTAAATTGCTTTAGCCACTTTTGAGTTGTGTGAAGGTGAAAGTACATTTTTCATACACCTAACGAAAGCAGGCTCCAACATTTCCTACTGACGTAAGTCACAAATGACTAATGCTGACAAAATTATTATAGTTCTTACAGAAACCTCTAAATTTAAAAGAAAATATCATTTTAAGGAAGTCAAAATTTTCCATTTGTGACTCACAAAATTGTAACTGAAGTCTATAGTTTCAAAGTGAAGAAAATACAGTTAAGGTTCAATTAAGTTTCTGTAAATTAGAAAAAGATACAGTGCAGATCTATTGAAGCTCTTAAGGGGAAAACAGTTTGGAAGCTAATGTGCTTTCATATGTTCAAGTAATTTAACCTCAGCCTCTCATATTCCATATAGAGAGAAAAAAGTGTTTATTTGCAGTATGAAGTTCATGCACATCACATCATTTAATGAGAGTTAAGAATCACAATGTATGTATTATTAATTGGGAAAATAAATTTGTTATAGACAATGCTACCATTGTTAGGCATGGTGGGATTTCTTTAAATCTGAGAACAAACTTGTTCCAATTTTAAGCTAAACAAATAATATGTCTGATGTTTAGAATGATAAAGAGGAAAGTACAATTTCCTTTGTTAACTTCATATTGGTGCTGACAGCATATTCATTTTATTTTACTCTAGGCATGTTTATTTCTATATTCACTCATACTTTAGTTTTCTGAGATTGCTTTGCATGTTACTTACTTCTCAGGCATTTTCCTACATTGTGATACACCTAGTCAATCAGTGAGGCAATGGTTCCACAGGAGTCTGGTGCCCTCAGGGGTAACAGATAGAATTGGAAATAAGAAACTCTGTGAATGTCAGACACCTTTCAAACATGGGCTAAGAAAGTATCAGAATAAATAAATTTTGGAATACCGTTCAACCTGAATCTGAACAGTTCCAAGTGTAGTAAGAAGGAAGAAGTCATCAAAAGGGTCTGGGCAAGACTCTTGTCAAGAACTGAATGAAAATGAAAGAAAAGATACCCGAGGAATCAATACACAGAGTAAAGGGACAAAAAGTGTTTGAGAACGTATTTATAACCATTAATAATTCAGTGGAAACCCAATAAGCTCAGGGAAATTTTATCTTTTTTTTAATTTCAATCTAACGTTTCTGTTTCTTTTTTATTTATTTTTATTTAACTTAGAAACAATCTTATTTTGCATATCAATCCCAGTTCTCTCTCCTTCCCAACCTCCCATTCCCCCCACCAACATCCCTTCCCAGCCCACATCCACTCCCCAGGGAGGGTGAGGCCTTCATGGGGGATCATCAATTCTGTCACACCATTTGGGGGAGGGCATAGGCCCTCCTCCATGTATCTGGACTGAGAGTGTATCCCTCTATAGGGAATGGGTTCCCAAACCAAGCCCTCTGAATGTGAGTATCAGTTTGGAGGTATGGGCAGTCTATGGGGCCTCTGACAGTGAAACCAGTATTTATCCCTAGGGAGTACACAAATGGGAATTTTTATCTTATAGTGACACTTGAAAAGAGTTTCTGTTTGAGGTTATTCCAAAATGGAAGTAAAGATTTCAACTTGCCATAGGGATGTACTTTCATATAACATAAATACAAAAATGTGCTGTATAAACAGCAAAACTTCATTAAAAATAGCAAATCTGTATTTTCAATAACACACACTTTAACCAACAGTAACCTGCAAAATCTCTTTAAAAATACTGTATTTTTTATGCATAATAGTGTTTTGTCTGCATGCCTGTCACTGTGCCACATGTATGGCTGCTGTCCATGTAGGGCAGAGCACAAGAAGGTATCAGATACTCAGGAAATGTAGCTACAGATGACTGTGAGTCATAATGTAAATGCTGAGAATTGAACCAGCATCTTTTCTGCAAGTACAGTGAGCACTCAACTACTCTGTCATTTCTCCAGCCCCAATTCTTCCTTCCTGTTTTAAATATATGTTTGCAATGTCTTGTTCCTTCTTCTAACTGATACAATTTTCAATTAAATAGGACACATCACCTGATTTACTTTCCATCTTTTATCCACTAGTATGCCCTAATTTTTCTGCATTGCTGAGACAAGTGACATCTCCGTTTCTTACCAGTTTACTGTCTTCTAGGCCAGTGTGGTCAGCTTTATTAGAGACAATATATCCATCAATAGCACACCATACTCATAGTATTATAAAGCTTCCCATTGGTTAATTGTTGTAAATTAATCACTTGGTGCATTCACAATAGTAGTGTTTGTTGTCACTGATTGTGAAATAAAACTAAAACTTAAAAACATCCTGATTTCCACTACTATTCTACATTATTGATAATTCTCAACAATGCCAGTGATGATTTCAAAAGCTCGACCATCTCAGTTCCTAGTCTTCCTACACTCTTCTGGAATTGAAATCAATTGCACTTCTAAATCTGCATTTTAAAAGCTTTCATAAATTTCTAACATTTCTCTTTCAATCTTGATATTCAAAGTAGAGATGTCCCTACTCCTGGTCCCTAGAATAGCCACTCAAATGCTGCAAAAATGAATACACCTGTAGAAAATAATCTAGCTTAATCAAAAAATAAACCTTAATCTTTGGCACTGGTAAAGTAACAGTTATTTCTGGATTAGTAGATTAGTTTATCTTTGTGGTCTAGGCTGACTGCTGCTGGTCCTTCTGTCTCAATTCTCAAAGGGCTTTGATCATAGATGGACCAGCAGGAAGAGACAGAAATTATTTTTACTTATTATAATTTTACGTGTATGAGTATTTACCTGCACATGTGCATATTGATGCCTAGCAACCTCAAAAGTCAGAAGATTATTGGCTACCCTGGAATGGGAGGTACAAAGAGCTGTAAACCACCATGCGGGTAATGGGAAATATCTCAGGTCCTCTGCAAGAGCAACAATTGCTCTCTGCCTCTGATTCATCTTTCCAGTGCCAGGAATTATGTTTAATAATGGCATAATTAACAATTCTTAGTTAATTATTATCATAATTATTGATTGAGATTGCTACTACAATGCCCTTTCAACATCGGGATGAACTCCCCAGATTAGGAAAAAGTACATTTAGATGCATGGTACTCTTACACCATATCTCATACTACATGTTTTAAAGCACCCATTATAATTAGCAAAAGTATATTTTGAGAATGACCTATCTGAAAGGGTTTTTTTAGTTTCATTTTCTCAGTGATTTTAAAATTGTTGTGATTTACATTGGGGTGAAATCAAGGCTTCTTCTCTTTTGATTTAAAAATAGACAACAAAGCAAAAATTCCCATATTTAAGAAATGATGTGTCCATAACTCACACTAAAACTTATTCCAACAATGGAGACAAAACACTGAATGTTACCAACGAAGAAAAACTATTTTCAAAAATATTTTAAAAATGTTTGTTACTCATTCAATAAGCTGGTTTCTTTGGAAACAGACAGATGATTTTGTCTAATTATTACTCTAGCCCCCTTTTTTCTTTATTAGACTTTGCTGCTGAGTTCTCTTTGTCTAAATGAACTTGTGTTAAAAATCACCACCATAGTTAATAAAATTAACACCTAAACCATCCTTGATATATGTCAGATGCTTTTCTAACCAGCTCTGTGATTAGCTCCCTGGTACGAATGTCTAAACTGACAACATGAGAACACATTTAACATTAAGATCATTATATCACTAGCATAATTGTACAACTAAGAAAGAGATCGTGAATCAGGTTGGCACACATGCCTGAGTGTGACATCATGTGACAAGTTATAGGACAGACTTTTCACCAATGTGTGGACACAGGCAAATAGGAGATTTCTCTCTTGGGTAGTTGTTTCTTCACCCAGGAATACAAGGCAACCAATTGAGAATATCATGCAATGGCAAACTATCAGAGCAGTGGGAAAGTGACAGATGACAAACTTATTTTTTCACCACTCAATATGACTAACAATATTGATTTATTTTTATTTTAAAAAGGTACACTAGCAGGACTCTAAAGCAACCACCACATAGTTTCCAGTCAAAAGCAACAATTTTGGATGTCACTTTCCAGGGCTGAGGAAATGACATCAGTTTTTCTCACATTCAGATGATTAATAAAAGAGATGATTTTGAAATAACTGAATTTGTATAAATTTTAAAAAATCAAAGAATGAATATTTCTCTATAGCAGGATTTTCTCAAACACTATTATCAGATTTAGTAATTACCACTTTGTTTAAAATTTGGAAACATACATTTTCTTTCTTTCTTAAAATTTGCTTCTCTTACTATATTTTTTATATATTCTTTCATACATTACTTACTGACCACAGTTTCCCTTCCCTCAACTCCTTCTATTCCCTCCCACATCAAACATACACAAAACCTACATTTTTTTCTCTGTCTTTGGATTGTTGCAACTTATACTTAACCAATTTGAAAAAATATATTCAACAAATACTTTTTTAAAGATTTATTCTATGAATCACTGTCAATGTTCAATCTTAGTGTCACAAGCATTTCAAAAACAAGGAGGAAGAACTTATGCATATACAGGGCTGGATTTATTGTTTAGTTATAATGCTTCTTGATTCTTTGAAGAAAACAAAATATAATAAGCAGAAGTGTAATAAAATCTCACAAGCCTTATGACTGTATTAAAATAAGTTATTTCAAAGTAAATGTTCTTGTGTTGCCCCTTCTTTTATTACTGTTTCAACTGAGGCAAAGAAAGAGGAGGGGTTTTGATGAGCAAAGTTGTCCCTTTGGGATTCTTGTGTAACAAAAAATTATTTTCACATTTATGACTTGTGGAAACCACTTACTTCATTTTACCTTTTTGATCTCTGTGGTTGCTGCCTTCCCTGACCTAAACAAAGGTTCTAACCATGCTAGATTAGGCTCATGTAATTTCCTTAGTGTTTATTCTGGCTTTTTAATCCTGACTCTAGGAGGAGAGATAAGAGTTTAAATTCTTATTTGTAGAAAATAGATGCTAGATGACAATATTGTACATTATTACAGTATCTAATATATTTTAATATTCTTATATCCTAATTATTATTTTAACATCTTTTCAAATATGAACTCAGCCTGGAAAGATGACTTGGCCATTAAAAAGCTAAGCTCATAAGCAAATAATAACTCATTTTTTTCCTCAACAAATCTGTCCTATCCTTGGCCTGGTGCTTATGACTCAGTTTCGATTTGACAGTTTCATGTGGATTATTATTGATAGAGATAATATTTGTTCTGAGATATACTGGCTTATAAACTCATTTCATCAAATATTGAAAGGAATGAATGGCTTTCTAATTTTTTTTAATTTAAAAGAGTAAATGAAAATACTCATTGACAAGATCTTGATAGTTAAGAAAATGTCATGTATTCATCAATACAGCGGGACAGGCAAAGACAACAGGAAGATATAGTAGTGAAATAGTTTCAACAAGCCCAGTAATTCAACACATAAACATTGGAAGGAAACAAAAGAGAAGTTAAATTTTATTATCATATTTTATGCATATCGTAAGGCTAACATGTTTCTTGAAAAGACTTAACTACTTTTTTTCTGGTCTTTGTTATAGTTGAGGGCAATGTGAAAACATTCCACACTGAAATCCATCCATACACTAACCTTCCCTCATTATCCCACTCTACCTCCAAATTTTCCTTATTGTGTACCATTTGGGTTGCGGGTGTTGTTGTTGTTGGTTTACAGTAATTTTTACACCCTAGGAAAGATATTACTGTGTCTTCTGATTATTCTTAGTTGAAGTTGAAATTTAAGTAAACACATAGCATAATTTTTCATTTCTATTTTCTGACTTAATAAAAAGAATCTCATGGATATATAATGTGAGTATTCTACCATAGTCAATACATTTTCTTTTTCCCTTTCTTCTTCTTTTCCTGAAATTTATGTTTCCATTATGTCTACATTTTTTCTATATGTTGTTCTTAATAATTAGGCTGTTCTTGTTTCCTTTTAGTTTTGGTGGATAAATTTTCATAATTAGAAATCATTAATATTACTAAAAATATTAAGGATATCTTCTATCTCTGTCACTATCAAACCAGTTCTAAATATCTTGATCTATAAATTTGAAGCCCACAATAAAAGATAAAATTATGACCTTTACCATGGAGAAGGGCCAGAAGTAATGATTTTAACAAGGAAGCAAGTGCTGAATTGGACTGAAATGTATTTAAAAATACCCAAAATCTTTAGAGATGGCTCAGCAGTAAAGATCACTGACTGCACCTCTGACAGACCTTGGCTCAATTCTCAGTATCTACGTAGCAGCAAGAAAAATTACTTCTAACATCACAGAAATCCACAGGACAGTAATGCCTTCTAAAATAATGATATGCCATTAAATTATACAATTTTATGAAATGATAATGTAGCTGGAAAGACTCAAATTACTGAACTGCCTGAGAAAAATCAATGAATCAAATTTGATATCCTTTTATACGGAAAACCATATTCAAACTATGAGGTTCACATGTTAAGAACACCTATGAAAATGTACAAACAACAATATAAGTAGTTGCCAAAAATACATAATCTGTTGTTAATATGAATTATGCTTTTTACTCTTACTGTGTCTATCAGTTATTGTGCTGGTTTTCTAACCAAGATTAGAAAAAATGAATAAATAACAACATTTAGGTTAGAGAAGAAGAAATGAATGTTATACTAATTTGTATTTGCATGTGTTTATGGTTATAGATAATGTGCCTGTGGTTCATCATGAGATGATGAAGATATTCTAAAATATACTGGGATGATAGTTACCCTCCACTAAAGTTCATTGAAATGAACATTTTAAATGAATAATAAAGAATATAAATTATATCCCCAAAAATCTCTTTTCAAAGACAGCAGTGTAATGTGCTTGTGTCTCTTCACTGCAGTAAAATAAATTACAAACTCAATGGAAAATTACACCTTCTACACATGATATTTATAGTCTTATTCATGTACTTGTTTTTAAAATACATATAATTAGTCCAATCATCTTTTATTCAATCTGAAAATATTTGCACCATGTTTCTGAATCATTATATATACTTGTTTGAATTATATTTTATTGTGGGGAAATACTTTTATTTGAAAA
Source organism: Mesocricetus auratus (assembly GCF_017639785.1). Taxonomy (NCBI): domain Eukaryota; kingdom Metazoa; phylum Chordata; class Mammalia; order Rodentia; family Cricetidae; genus Mesocricetus; species Mesocricetus auratus. Next base: position 43,895,781 of record NW_024429266.1, read on the forward strand.
TTCAACTTAACTTCAGCACTTTTGAACAGTTGAAGTTCTGTCCTTCAAATACATAGGAAACTAACCTAGGAGACTGAGAAATTGGGAAAGCATATACCATTTTGTATATGGTATATGAGAGAGAGAGAGAGAGAGAGAGAGAGAGGCAGAGACAGAGAGAGACAGAGAGAGACAGAGAGACAGAGACAGAGTTAAGGGACCAGGTCAATCATCAAGGAAGTTCTGATCAGTGTGTCAAGCTGATATACCTGAGTTTAATTTTCTACTCATGTCTTCCATGGTGACCAAGGTAAGTTCAACCAGAGAGGGCCCTCCTTATGGTCTTAGTAAAAACATTTATTAAGGGCTAACCCTTACTAAACAAGATAGACTATAGACTTTACTATTTTAAAATTTAGGAACTATAATTTTAACTCATATTTGGGAGAGAATGGTGTTCTCAATTTTATTGACTGAAAATACCACCCATGAGAGTTTTTGTTCTAGATTATTGTTTATAATAAGCCATCACAGATTTCTAGGAGAAAAGTATGGTCTGTAACACAATGCTATTAAGCTGATCCTTCAACCCCCCAAAAAAAGATTAAATTAAACATACTTGTATATATTTAGTGTCATTATGCAAATATTTATACTGAAACAAACAATGCAAAACAAAAGTGCTGAGTTATTTAAAGCAATGTGACTATGAAGTATATTTCACGCAACAAATTGAATTCCTTTTCAACTAATTTCTCTCATAAAAAATAGACTTATTTGTGTAGCATTTTAAAAATAAGAAAAATGTCACTATATAATCTGAAGCAAAAATCTCTTATTAAGGAGGAAGTTGTTATTAAGGAGGAAGTTGTCTTTTCTTTGGTTAATGTGTCTAGGAGAACCATTCTGATAAGATTATTCTCAGCTTCTTAAAATATGTAAATTATTTCATCAAAAATAAAATAAGCATGCTGCATAAATGTCATTGAAGAAAGGGATAATGCATTTCAGCTTAGCCCCCACAGAATATAAATTGAGTGGTCTCATCAGAGAAGGTACAATCTTTACTTCTGAAGTGACTGCTTCAGAACTAGATATTTAAGTTTAATTTAGGTGAAACAGCTTGAATTTTCTAGTGACCACACTACAGAATTAGTCCTTAAAATAGTGATTATACTTTGATGTTATTCACTGTAATTCCTATGAGTATTTTAACTGGTCGTAAAGTAGTAACAGCATGAAAGGTTTATGCTGAACACTTTTACGTTCCAAAAAAATAATGCTGGAAATATAGTGTACTATTAAAGCAAAAATAAATTTTTGTATCTGAAAGAAGTTGAAGCACCTAGTTAGAAATGAAGAGTTACAGCCAGTGTTTTGGAAAATGATACATTTGTTCTAAAGAGTATTGCCAAAAATCTAGAATCATTTAGAAGAGCCTCTTAGAATATATGTAAATTATCTTACTGAATCATTTGATGTTTGGAGACCTGTCCACTTTGGGCAGCCCTATTCCCTAGAGCTGAGATCCTGATGTGGAGATAGAAAGCTTGAGCTTCAGCAAGCTTGAATAAATTCACTGCGCTGTCCTCTTTACCATGAATGCAGTTTATCTGGCTGCTTTAAGTTCCTGTCCTGGTTTGCAAATACCAGTGGACTATAACCTAGAATTAGGAGTCAAATAAGTCCTTTTACTTCTAATTTATTTGTGTCATGTATTTTATCACAAAAGGAAAAGAAACCAAGAAACATGAGGAAGACATGCAAGAGAAGCACTTTAAAAACAAGTACTTTCAATTCTAAATACATACTTAAAAACTCACAGCAGAGTATCTCTGTCACACAGCAATAAACTGGAGTGAGATAAGCAAACACTTGAGGATTTTTAACAATAAAGAACAAAAGATGCTGTAGGTAAAGCACCATTCAGAGAATTAATAAAAACTTTCTTATAGGCAAGGGAAGCATAGCTGCCTTCATCCCAAGCAGAAAGACAAGGGGTGTGCCTGTTATAAATAAAATAAAGAAACACACAAAATGTTAACTCCTATTTTCAGGGTTATATGGTAGATTAAAACTCCACAGTGAATATAAAATCACCTAGTAAACTAAAACCATCAACCTTTCCTGAGTGTACTTCAGTGCTGTGTGGGACCTTATGCATAAAAAGCAGGAAAGAGAACTGTTTTCTGACTTAAGAGCTCTAAGTTTTTACTCAAATATGTTTTATGGAGGGGAGATGAACTGACAGAAAGCTCCATATTATTTTTTGATTTTCATCATATCTAAAAAATTAAAAAATGACAAGCTAAGAAAGTTGATTAATATCTATCCTAGCTTGTTACCAATTGCAGGAAATTTGATTTCAAAGGCTAGAGATGGTGAAATGAGATAGAAGAAAGACAGGAGATGTGTAGAAAAAGAAAGAATTCTACCACTGAACCACGAAGAAGCCAGGCATCAACAAGCCAAACAATGTAATTAAATAATGGAGTACAGGCCTAAACAGAAAATTCTCTTTAGATCAATCTGAAATAGCTGATAAACAATTAAAGAAATGTTCAACATCCTTAGACATCAGTGAATGCAAACCAAAACTATTCTGAGATTCCATCTTACATTTGAAAGATCAGCAAAACAAATGACAGACCATGTTGGTGAGGCTGTGGAGCAAGGGGAACACACCCTCAATTCTGGTAAGAATGCAAACTTGTACAGTCACTGTGGAAATCAAAGTGAGAGTTATTCAGAAAATTGAGAATGATCAACCTCAATATCCATCTATACTAACGTCTAAATCATGGATCTTCCTGGGAACAGAAGAGAGAACATATTTTGTGGGTGAACTAGATATGGATAGAGATGGGAATAGGAGGCATCAGGTATGGAAAGGAGAGATGGAGGGACATAGTTTGAAATAGGTGGGCATTTGTGGGGTAATATCGAAACCTAGTATATTGAAAACTTCCTGGAACCTATGAGATTGACCCTAGTGAGGACTACTACTAAAGGAGCCTGAACCAGCCATCTTCTGTGATCCAGATAAGTACCCAAGACACATTAGTCCATGCCATGCCTGACAGCCTAGTTAGCCCTGATCTGGAAGCTGGGTGGCTCAGAGACCTAGGGTAGAATCAAATATAAATGACAAAGAGAAAAAAGTCAACAACATTGTTATTAATGATATTCAAATACACTTATAGATCAGCATGTAGTCCATTGGTCATCAGAGGAGCTTCCTAAAGCAAATATTGTGAGCAGAAACTCAGAAACAGAACAAAGCATTAGGCAGAGCTATGGGTACTTGGAAGAAGAGGGACAGATATGATTGGAGGAGACAGGGGGCTTGAGAGCAGCAGAATACAGCCCACAGAATCAACTAAGCAGGATCATAGGGGTTCACAGATGTAACTAGCAATCATGGAGCCTTCCTGGGTTTGTATGAGGCCCTTGGCATGCATGCTGTAGTCAGTTCTTTAGCTTGTGGTGGTTGGTGGTCTCTTAATGATGGGAGTGGGAGTATCTCTGATATTTTTTGCCTGTACAAAGGTATTACTTCCTTTTACTTGATTGTCGTGTCTAGCTTGATATGTGGGTTTGTGCACATATCTTACTGCATCTTGTTATCCTGAATTTGGTTAGATAACACTTGGAGGCTGAGTCTTTTTTCTGAAGGGAAACGGGTAGGTGGAGAGGTATTGGGAGAGGAAGAGGGAGGGGAGGTTATATTTGAAATGTATTCTATGAGAGAAGAATAAATAAAGTAAAATAAATGATCTGTAGAAAACAATGATCTGGTAAACAGAGATGCCTAACAAGTCGAAAGAGAAAAGTAACTGAAAAAGAGGACATTTCCTATGATTTAGAGAGCCTGATTGTATTTAAACATATGGCCGCCTCTTGAAGTTCATTGGTTTTACACTGAACTAAATAACATTTCCATTGGCTAATCTGTATAAGAAACAGCAAATGGTTGCTTATAGTTTTGTGGTTACTGGAATTTTTTTCTTAAAATTATGTTTGATACAATATATTAAAAACCTTAAAATATTTTTGTTCTTAGCTCTTTAATTCTATGTTAAAAACTTCACCCTAAATCATAAAGTTAGAGGAGATCATTATGCCAAGTAAATCAGACTGTAGGTGCAGTGATTATATGTCTTTTTTTTCATGTGCCATGTGAAATCTGTATTAACAGCAAACATAGAAAAGAAAGAAGGGACCTGTAGGAGGAGGAAGGGATCACTGGAGGGGACAGAAATAAAAGAGGGGGAATTATGATTGAGTTCATTTTATCCACATATACATATGACACAATAAATCTCATGAATTATACAGGAATATGTCCAATGACAATAATTTAAAGATCGATAATACAAGAGATAATTTAGGCTTCCTGCTCAACAACAATCCAAATATCTAAAAAGGAATACTAAAGCGTATGTTCCAGCATCACTGAAACAAAGAAAAATGTGAAGGCATAAACACCGAGACAGAGAAAAATTCTGATACTAATTGCTTCTTACATTATATGTGGAATTTTGAAAAATAATTTACACACTAATTCTGTTATACACATAGAGGTTGAAAAGGACAATGGAATATTGGTAATATTTTTGCAAAATAGTAATTTCATCACCTTTTACCACATCTTAATTTTCATTGTGTACCTTTTAATAAACTTCCACATTAATCAATTTTGTCCTTTAAAAATGCATGAAGCAAGACAAGGAATAATTTTAAAACTGAAAAACTAACAAAATGGAAGACAAGAATTGTCTGAGATATTAAAGATGATATATGTATACATTTGTGTGAATTGAGATGAATATGGATTATACATACAAATTTTATAAATATATATAATGATTGAGTACATTATATCCACATGCACATATGACACAATAGATTTATAAGAATTATGATATACATGTATATATTTCCAGAAAAAAAGGAAAGCATTATTGGATAATAGAATAAACCAGCCAAAAATACATCAAAAATATTCAAAGGCATCTACCAGATCTAAGAAGTACAGGAAGGATAAACTGAAAAACAAATTCGTTTTTATGAGAAAAGCATTGCTGAGAAATTGAAAACAAAAGCAAACTGAAAAAGAAGCAAAGAAACCACAAGAGTTTTTATTAAGGCTATTGATATTTGTATGTACCTTTCACCTACTTATTCTGTGTTTGAGGGTCATGACTTTTCCCTCTGTTGGAGACTGAGTATCTTCTTGTGTACCAGGGTAGATGCCAGTCTGGCTGTCCAATGCACTTCCAGTATTCTCTTTGTCTGAGAATCACTAGGTGTACATATGCTTCTGAATTCGTGTGTGTTCTAAGGAGCTAAACTCAGGAAGCACTTCGTGCACTGAGCCATCTCTTCAACATGGTTTCCTTTTACCTTTTCATTACCCCACTAGAGTATGTTATTCTATTTTTAATATTTGATGACTCATCATACATCTTTCCAGTGCTAATTAATGCTTGCTTGCCTTGCATGACACCCACTTAAATTTGTCATTTTATTGCTGATCACAGCTTTCTTTTCTGTGACTAAGAGAAAGCTGTTAAAACATGTGACAGTTTTGGGTTTCTGTATTTTCCTGCTTCTTAATTTGTATCGAAGCCCTGATATTGACATAAGTGTCAGAAATATTGTTTACTCTAGGCTAATTAGCTACGATATTCTTTTCAGAATATCTATCCTGGTCATTTTCTCTAAAACCATCTTTTTAAATATTAAATAGGCTACATCATCTGCATGATCTATCTACTCTCATGTCTTACTTTTTGTTGTTGTGTTTTGTCAGGGTATTACTATGTATCCTTAGATCATCTGGTACACACGATAGCTATTGACATATTGCAAAATCCAAAGCATGAATATAAACTCAGTTCTGAATGATAACAAAGACAACATGGTATGTGGAAACAGAAAGCAACTGGAGCCTGACAGCCTCCACGAGTGTCCTTTTCCATCGGAGGAAAAAATGACGTGAATTTAAAAAGATCTGGATAAAAAATGTAAATATAATGAACACATCATAAGGAATGGGCATGCTTAGTATTTTCCCTATTTCTCTTATTATTTAATGTAACAAGCAAAAATTTAACACCTCTTAGTAACTACCACACACACATGCATGCAGACACACACACACACACACACACACACACACACTCACACACACAATGTTTGGTTAAAAAAAAACAGAAAATAATAACAAGTTCTCCTTATGCTACCAGGGAGTATAATTTCAAAAAAATAAAACAAAAAAAATTCCTAACATGAAAAGTGGAAAATTCTGATAAACATCAGGAAAAATTTAAACCCATACATAAATGTTAGTGATGATGGTTATTTTATTATCACAAATTAAAAATTGACAAAATACCTCCATTATATACACACAAAATTTTTTCTAATCACTTATGTTACCAAAAATGGAAGCAAGGAATATAACATAAAAGCATTATGTAAATTTACATAAATGCATATGAGTGTATATATACATATGTGTATACATGCATGTGCTCATTATAGCATTATCCCCAAAAGCTAAGAAAATAGAGCATGTATTTTTATGAGAAGTTATGGATTGTATGTACAACATTCTAGTTTTGTACATGAAAACAAGGGAATTAAGTCATTTATGACAATAACAAGGTACTTTGAACACACAGACTATAACCAATCAAGGAAATTGTGCATTTTGTTATTCTAATACCAGCTTATATATAATAATGCATGGATAAAGGTAATAAATGGAAACTATAGGGATTTAATGAAGAAATAGAATTTAGATTAAACACAGTATAGCATCACTCTGTATTCAATTATTTACTGCCTTACATTGATTTTATCATTTGTATTCTCTTACAGATTTTTTATGTGTATGGGGGGGTGGTTAGGGACTGGATAAGTCTTGGAGTGCTTTCCAAAAGGTAGTTTTGTATCATTTTTATTCATATGTGGATTTTCTTGATATTGTCACTCCCTTTGTCCATGTTTACCACGTTCACTCTATCGTTTGCACATTGTTTATTATGTTACTATCATACTCAAAAAAGGCTTCTTTAAACCACATAGGTACTCCTTTTATAGTATTTGTACTTTAAAAAGTTTTTTTTCCTGAGGCTCATGCAAACACCTACCATTGTGTTCCATTTCAGCTTGAACACTGCACAGTGGCATAAACTCTTTAGAATATCACAGAATGCATTTTTTTTATTTTAAATAGCTTGTTTTACATGTCAATCCCAGTTCCCTCTCCCTCCCCTCCTCCCGCACCCCCCCACCATCCCCCCATCCTCCCACCCGATTGCCAATTCCTTCCACATAGGGGATATCTAGAGTCTATCATTTCATTCAGGGTAGGGTCCAGGCACTTCCCTAAGAGTCCAGACAGAGAGAGCAACCCCCCTTTGTGTTATGCACACACGATGTCTGTTAGTATTCGAGGGATAAACACTGATCCACTGCTCAGCACCCCATAAGTAGCCCAGGCCTCCTCATTGACTCTCACATTCAGGGGGTCTAGATTGGTCCCATGTTGGCCTCCCAGCTGTCGGTCTGGGGTCCAAGAGCTCTCCCCTGTTCAGATCAGCTGTCTCTGCTGGTTTTGCCAGCTCATTATTTGCCAATTTGCTCATCGCTCCTCTCTCTCTGTCGCTGGGTTCCTTGGGTTCTGTTCAGTATTTAACTGTGGGTGTTTCCCTCTGCTTCCATCACTCACTGGATGAAGGCTCCAGGATGGTTATACACATCAAGTTCACTATCAGGAATAGGCATTCGAAGTGGTCTCTACACTATTGCTTAGCTTGCCGATTGGTGTCATCTGTTTAGATCACTAGAGGTCACAATGGTGCCTGAACTGTCTTCTAACCTATGATTCCCTCTTCCCCCTATCCTCCTCCCCCCCAGTCGACCTTCCTGTTCCTCCAAGTCCTATTCTCTCTTCCACTTCTCCCCTTCTCTATTTCCCAGGTCCCCCTCCCCCCACCCCTTGCTATGTTCCCCATCTGTTCAGAGGATCTTGCGTCATTTCTCTTCTCTTGGGTACCATGAATATCTTTTAGGTTCTTACCTGTTTCCCAGACTCTCTGTCAGCGGAAGTGCAGACTGGCACTCTCCTGATCCATGTTTAAAATCCATATATGAGTGAGGACATACCATGTTTGTCTTTTTGTGACTGGGTTACCTCTCTCAGGATGGTTTCTTCCAGTGCTATCCATTTACCTGCGAATTTCAAGATTCCATTTTTTTTCTGCTGAGTAATACTCCATTGTGTAAATGTACCACATATTCTCTATCCACTCTTCAGTTGAGGGGCATCTAGGTTGTTTCTAGGTTCTGGCTATTACAAATAATGCTGCTACGAACATAGTGGAGCAGATGCCCTTGTTGTATGAATTTGCCTCCTTTGGATATATGCCTAAGAGTGGAATGGCTGGGTCTTGTGGTAGATTGATTCCCACTTTCCTGAGGTATCTCCATACTGCTTTCCAAAGTGGCTGAACCAGTTGGCACTCCCACCAGCAATGGAGGAGTGTCCCCCTTTCACCACATCCTCTCCAGCATAAATTGTCATTGGTGGTTTTGATTTTAGCCATTCTGACAGGAGTGAGATGGTATCTCAGAATTGTTTTGATTTGCATTTCCCGGATGGCAAAGGATGTTGAGCACTTTCTCAAGTGCCTCTCAGCCATTTTAGACTCCTCTATTGAAAACTCTCTATTTACTTCTGCAACCCACTTTTTAATTGGGTCCTTTGGTGTTTTGGAGACTTGCTTCTTGAGTTCTTTGTAAATTTTGGAGATCAACCCTCTGTCAGATGTGGGATTAGTGAATATTTTTTCCCATTCTGTGGGCTGCCTTTTTGTCTTGCTGACTGTGTCCTTTGCCTTACAGAAGCTTCTCAGTTTCAGGAGGTCCCATTTATTAATTTTATTAATTGTTGATCTCACTATCTGTGCTAGTGGTATTATGTTCAGGAAACTGTCTCCTGTACCAATTCGTTCAAGGGTACCACCCACTTTCTCTTCTAAAAGGTTCAGTGTGGCTGGAATTATGTTGAGGTCTTTGATCCTTTGGGACTTAAGTTTTGTGCATGGCGATAAACATGGATCGATCAGCATTCTTCTACATGCCAGCCTCCAGTTATGCCAGCACCATTTGTTGAAGATGCTATCATTATTCCATTGTATATTTTTAGCTTCTTTGTCAAAGATTAGATGTTCATACGTGTGTGGGTTAATATTCGGGTTTTCAATTCGATTCCATTTGTCTACCTGTCTATTTTTGTGCCAATACCAAGCTGTTTTCAGGAATATAGCTCTATAATAGAGCTTGAGGTCAGGGATGGTGATGCCTCCGGACGTTGCCTTGTTGAACCAGCAGTGGAGGAGTATTCCCCTCTCTCCACATCCTCTCTAGCATAAATAGTCTTTGGTGTTTTTTGATTTTAGTCATTCTGACAGGAGTAAGATGGTATCTCAGAGTTGTTTTGATTTGCATTTCCCTGATGGCTAAGGATGTTGAGCACTTTCTTAAGTGTCTCTTGGCCATTTTAGCCTCCTCAATTGAGAATTCTCTGTTTAGTTCTGTACCCCACCCTTTGAATGAATCCTTTGGTGTTTTGGAGACTTGCTTCTTGAGTTTTTTGTAAATTTTGGAGATTAGCCCTCTGTCAGATGTAGGGTCAGTGAATATCTTTTCCCATTCTGTGAACTGCCTTTCTGTCTTGTTGACTGTGTCCTTTGCCTTACAGAAGCTTTTTAGTTTCATGAGGTCCCATTTGTTAATTGTCGATCTCAGTGTCTGTGCCACTGGTGTTATGTTCAGGAAGTGGTCTCCTGTACCAACTCGTTGAAGAGTATCTCCCACTTTCTCTTCTAAAAGTTTCAGTGTGGCTGGATTTATGTTGAGATCTTTGATCCATTTGGACTTAAGTTTTGTACAAGGCGATAAACATGGATATATCTGCAGTCTTCTGCATACCAGTATCCAGTTATGCTAGCAGCATTTGTTGAAGATGCTTGCTTTTTTCCATTGTATAGTTTCTAAGGATGAGAATATTAAATATATGGAATCATGTGTAAATGACGAATGCAAAAAAATGAATGATTCCATGACGTCCTTAGAAAATTATTTGACCCAAAAACTTCAAGAGCTCAGAGAAACAATGATGAATAGATTGCAGGTCTTAGAAGACATCCAATCTGATACTTCAGAATCAGACATACAGGCAACAGGTCAGGATAGGGGTTACCCCACATCTCTCAAATGCTGGAAAGATCTCTCTAAGCTTGCTATTCCTTCACCTATGGTTTTCCCAGTATCTGTAACCAAAAACACAGTCAAGAAAAAGCACCCAAATGGTCCCATTGGTTATCAATAGGAACCTATACAGATGAAGGACCTACAGGGAATCAAGGAGGACATTGTTTCATATGGTCTTCATTCTCTCTATGTCAGAGAGATCCTAACCTCATGGGCCATTGCAAATAGAGTAACCCCAAGAGACTGGGCCCAATTAGCCTTGCCAGTGCTTGAAAATTCGTGTCAAATTCAATGGAGAGTTTTATGGAGGCAAGAAGGAAAAGCACTAGAGACTCAGGAATTAAAGAAGGGTCATGAAGTGCCCCAAGACAAGATTCTTGGGGAGGGGCTTATACTGACCCACAGGTTCAGTCTGCATATGACACGCACATGTTGTCTTTATGCCGTACAGCTGCTTTGAATGCTTTGGGTAAGGTCTGTGAAAAGGGAGGGATAAAGCAACTCTATACCAAGGTAGTACAGGGTCCAAAGGAAAGGTTTACTGAATTTTTAGAGAGATTGTCCAGAGCAATAGAAGTACAAGAAGCAAATCCACAATTTAGGTGACTCCTTATAGAATCTTTGGCATATGAGAACACAAATCCACAATGTTAGCAGGTACTTTGGCCATTAAAAATAAAATCAGCACCATTGGAGAAATGGGTCCTATATATAGCTAACCTTGAATGTAAAAGTTAGGATATGGGAGCTTGGGTAGGTGAACCAATTTCTACAGGTTTGAGGAGGCACCAGGATGCCAAATACCCTACCCATCACAATACAGAGGCAATCTCCAAAAAATTTAACAGACATAAAGATGCCATGTGCTTTAACTATGGTAAAATAGGTCATCTGACTAGGAACTGTAGACAGCGCATTCCTAGAAATAATGTTTCTACCAGGAATCCTTCAGACAGAAGGCCTCAGCCTTCCGGTCTCTGTAGGAGGTGTGGAAAGGGAAATCATTGGACCAAGGAATGCTGGTTAACTACAGATAGACAAGGTAGACGTTTACAGCCAGGAAACTTAACCAGGGGCCTCAGGAAGGCCTGAAAACAAAGATTATCTGGTCATTCCCAGTGACAATGGAGGAAAACCTCTCCCAGGACAATTAGAAGATCCACTGCCCATTGTAAATAATATGGCACTGGATAATACATTAGTTCCATAGGATGAAGCAATTATATAAGGAGGAAATACAAAATGTATATTTTGGCAAACATCTATACAATATCATAGACCCAAGTTACCAGTTAAAGTAAATAATATGGTGATTAATGGCATTTTAGTCACTGGAGATGATGTCACCATTATAAATCAGAAGTCTTGGCCCCCAATTTGGCCTTTAAAAGAGGTTAACATTTAATTTTTAGGGATTGGAACCCTATCTCAAGTTAAACAGCGTTAGATGGATTAACTTTATTGGGACAGAAGGACAGAAAGGTTGAAGCCATATGTTGCAGATATTGCTATAAACCTCTGGGATCATGATCTATTACAGCAATGGAATACACAGATTAACATTCCTCCTGTATCAGCTAGGAATTATAGACAAACCCTTGGTGGTAGAAAGAATATAGTAAGGCAGTACAGAAAACAGATGCCAAATGTACAGGCTGTACAGAAACAGGTTGCTAGTGCCAAGCCTATAGAGCAACCAAAAGCTCTACCTTTAAAATGGCTAATAGATGAACCTGTCTTGGTGGGTAAATGGCCTATAGCATCTGAGAAGTTAGAGGCTTTGGAGATGTTAGTTCAGGAATAGCTAGATGCTGGACACATTGAGGAATCAACTAATGCATGGAATTCACCTGTTGTTGTTGACAATAAGTCTGGTAAGTGGAGAATGGTTACTGATCTTAGACCCATCAACAAGGTAATTCAGTCTATGGGGTGTCTACAACCTGGGATGCCACTACCTTCTTTAATACCTAAGGATTTGCCAGTTATAGTTATAGACTTAAAAGATTGCTTCTTCACCATACCATTACAAGAAAACGACAGAGAAAATTTTGCCTTCACAGTACCTACCTATAATTCCCGACTGGTACAAAGATTCCAGTGGAAACTGCTGCCTCAAGGTATGTTAAATAGCCCAACTTTGTGTCAATATTTTGTCCATAAACTCTAGAAATAATTCATAAAAAATTTCCACATTCGTTAATATATCATTATATGGATAACATATTACTGCCTGATTCAAATAAGGATACTTTGGAAAAGATGTTTGAAGCAGTAAAGGAAACTTTGCCTCACTGGGGATTACAAAATTGCCCCCCAAAAAATACAAAGATATGCTCAGAAAATTAGACCACAGAAAGTACAGATCAAAAGAGATCATTACTGGACTCTTAATGATCTTCAAAAACTATTAGGAGAAATCTCTCAATTACAGACAATTATTGGTATAGAAGGGCATGATTTAAAACACCTGAAAATTGCTTTAAAAGGAGATAAAGACCTAAATAGTCTATGAGTACTAAAGTGAGGCTGAAAAAGAATTAGAATGGTTAGAAAAGAGAATATTAGAAGCATATGTGGACCATGTGGATCCAAAACTGGACTGTAGTCTGGTTATTTTAGAGAATACCCCTCAAGAATATTAATGCAGAAGGAAGACATTATATTAGAATGGGTATTTCTGCCACATAAACAGAATAAAAAATTGAAAACACATATAGAAAAGATCCCCAATTTGATATTGAAAGGTAAGTTAAGGCTTCGTCAACTGACTGGGAAAGACCCAGCTGAAATTATTGTATGTTTAACTAATAAGAAAATTTCCTCCTTATGGAAGGATAATGAGTATTGGCAAATAGCTTGCAGTGACTTTTTGGGAACTATTAGCAACAATTATCCCAAAACATAGAGAATCAATTCATAAAGAAAACAATTTGGATTCTTCCATGTATTGTGAGGCAAACACGTATTTCTGGAGTTCTTACCTTCTACACGGATGCAAACAAATCAGGTAAGGCAGGGTATAAATCAGGAAATATAAGTAAAGTGGTTCAAAGCCCTTACAACTCTGTACAAAAGGCAGAGTTATACGCCGTTCTCATGGTACTTAAAGACTTTACAGAGCCTCTCAATATAGTCACGGATTCTCAGTATGCAGGGAGAGTTGTCTTGAACATTGAGACTGCAGAATTTGTTCCTGATAGTACAGAATTAACCTCATTGTGTTTTACAATTACAGGAAACCATCAGAAACAGGACTCATCCTATATATATATTACACGTCAGATCCCATACAGGTCTGCCAGGTCCTCTAGCACAAGGCAATGATGAAATTGATCGTTTATTAATAGGTAATGTGTTGGAAGCTTCAGAATTTCATAAGAAACACCATGTTAAGAGCAACAGTTTAAAGAAGGATTTTTCTATCACCTGGCAACAAGCCAAAGAAATAGTAAGAAATTGCCCCACTTGCTCATTCTACAATCAAACTCCATTACCAGCAGGTTTTAATTCTAAAGGTATTCACAGAAATGAAATTTTGCAAATGGATGTATTTCACTTCCCAGAATTTGGAATTTTAAAATATGTACACCATACCATAGACATGTTCTCAGGTTCCCATGGACTAATCCCCTCAGCTCTGAAAAAGCTGATTCTGTTATTACACACCTCTTAGAGGTGATGGCTGTTATGGGTATACCTAAAGCAATAATAACGGACAACTCTCCAGCATATGTCTCCAGTAAATTGGAACACTTTTTCAAATATTATAATATAAAACATGTAACTGGTATACCTTACAATCCCACAGGATAAGCAGTGGTTGACAGATCTAACCGAACCTTAAAAGAGATGCTTCATAAACAGCCAGGGGGAACAAAGACCCCCAAACACAGGTTTCATAATGCTTTACTAAAGTTGAATTTTCTTAACGCTGATGAAAAAGGACAAACTGCAGCAGAAAGACACTGGACTACAGAGAAGACTTCTGAACTGAACCCACTGGTGTATTTTAAGGATGTTATGACCCCAGTCTGGGAACCAGGATATGTGTTATGTTGGGAAAGGGGTTTTGCTTTTGTTTCCACAGGAGAAGAAAACTTTGGGTTCCATCGAAATTAATTAAGATACAATTAGAATAGAAGACATCTCAGGAGGAGGAAAGTTAACAGCTTATCTATAAAATCATATTCTACCATGGGTAACATGACCTCATAAAAGGAAAGAGAAGTGTTTTGTTTTTTGTCTTCACAGGTAAACTCAGCAGAGAATACTGGACATATAGATTCCTGAAGAAGAATGAATAGCTACCCTGAGGACCATCAAACAAACAGTAACTTACTGTGTTGTATCAAAGTCTAAATCTCTCTATATTGTTTTTTATAATACCCTTTTATCTATGTTTCTTCATATACTTTAGTCCCCATTCATTTAGCTGAAGATGGCTTTGGAGTTGGATTGGCTCTCCTACTCTAAATTCAACCATATTATTTAAATAAAATTCAGAATTTCTGTATTATATCAAAGAATTGATATAAGACAGAAGAAAATAAAATTAGGGACTGTTATCTGTGGATTTCTTTTTCTGAAAAGTCTAATTTCCTTCATGTTTACCATCTTCCCTATTGTTACCTCTTCCAGTATGCATACATATAAAATTTAAAATATTTCTTTGTTAACATTAATGTTTGAGTTTTCCAGAGAACAAGGGATTTCCTGACAGCAATCTTCAATGGCTTCAGAAAGAGAATGAGGATCTACTTCCTTTACTCCACCTGATTTGACTGGATGCATCTGAACTGCCCCATATCATCGACTCCACCTGACAAGCACTATATTGGCTTGAAACTACATCACTCGACACAACTCCGGACCAAGGAACTGAAACAGCGTACCTTCTACAATCTGGCCAGAGCTTCAGTCGAGAGCTTCAATCAACACTAGAACTCCAGTCAGGAACTTCAATCAAGCATCTCCTGCCAAACAGAGACTGACTGATCTACTGAAGATTTTGTTACACTAACATTTTTCTTCTCACAGGTCCCCATGAGATTGTCATCGTCCCATCTCAGCAGGAAGTAGTTTTGAGAATTCCACGCCCTCTCTCCCTACTATTTATATTATAGGATAGTTTACACCTGTTAATGTTAGTTTTCAATTATTTTAGAGTTGGGATTGGAAAGATGTGTTCAGACTTGGGTGTTTCTTTCAGATAAGTTTAGTTTTAGATGGGATAGATGTTTGATACATTTTGTTCATTGACACAAGTTAGTTGTTTTAATGTTTAAATATCCTTTTTAGACTAAAAGGGGAATTGTAGGAGGAAACAGTGCTCCGCCATTAACCATGTGACATATTAGAGGTGCATACAGATGAGGTAATAAAAGGGCAGTTTACCACACCGCTAACCACACCCCCTTTAGGCATGACTAAAGACATATACGGACATAGGCTGTGAACTATGTCACTAGCCAGGCCCACTTTTGGGCATGGCTAGGGGCTTTACGGAGGAGGGTATAAAAGACTGAACAGCAGAAGTCTCGTTCTCTTTTCTGCCTTTCCGGCTTCCAGTTCCGTGGTGGAAAACTACTCTGCTCATCTGGGTTACTTGTTTGTCTCTTGTGGGTAATTTCTACAATAATACTTACTTTTACTTTCAGTAAGTGTGCTGTTCATCATTGCAGCATCATGTCAATCTCTTTTTTTCTTTGTCTCTTGAATTCTGTCTCTCTACAGTTTTGGAAGATATAGGTATATATGTATGTTTGCAACAGTAATTCTTTTTACAATACAATGTGAGGCTTGAGTTTCTCCGGGTCAGCAAGGCAGATTAGATTGACACACACAGCAATAAACTAAAACTGCTAGGAGAAATTTTGAGCATCCATTATTTAGGGCTGTGGGTCAAAGAGAGGGTCTAAGTTTAATTTGCACAAGAAACAAAACCTGGCGCCTTCCAGTGCTCTGGCCACAGTGGCAGCACAGACCTTCAGGAAATTTTACTTTTCCCTGCAAATGAGAAAATGGGCTGATTACCTTTGTCTTTATTTTCTCAGGGGAAACAGGAGGAAGCAGTAAATATCTGAGCTAAAATCTTGAGTTAATAAAACCAGAAGTTTGAGAATCTTTTACTGCAGAGTTAGTTTAGGCTAACACTTCTCTATATGTCAGTGAGTTAAAACCAGGCCATGCTTACTTTTTTCTATCCATTTAGGCAGCTATGAATCAGCAACTTTGGGTGTGTACTATTTCCTTGTCCTTGTATATCTGTGTTTGCCTTAGAGGGAATGCTTTTGCCTAGGCCCTAAACACTGATCAAATGTCTGTCAATAAAGATAATTGCAGGAAGGCAGATCTCTGCAATTACAATGGAGAAGGAAATGTGGTCTTGATAATGGGAAACAGGTCTCACACATAGCTAAGGAACATAATAAGTAAACTAGGACCTATTGATGGAGAACGGGTATTAACTTATATCAAGGGAGTGTAATCAGTAAAACCCCAAATGCATGAGAGAAATTTGTTTCCAGTAAATGATTAGATAGTGCTAAACTGTGGGAAGTAAAACCCAAGTTTGTTACATGAAGAATCTACAGCAAGACACAGCCAATTAATTCGAGAGATTATTACCCCATGTACAGCTTTGTATTGGTTTCATCCTTTAGGAAAATTCTTAATTCTTCTGAATTATCTCATGATATGAAGGCTGTATAATTACTGTGCTATCTTGTGGCTTGCAGCAAGAGCCTCGTTCTTCTGGACCTCATTTCAATGACACAGGTAGACTGTGAGATATGTGGAGTCTTATCTTTCCAATGTACTAGTGCAGTCAAACTTTGAAACATTTTTCATATGCAGTTACATTCTACATTAAAATACAGGCTTTCAATGACATGCTTCTTTTGTAAGATTAAAAGTCTATGGCAAATATTCATTAATTTTAGCTATGAGGTGTGGGTGAATATTTTTTGCTTATGTGTGTTAAAGACTTGGTTGTATTATTATTTTTACTTTTCTTGAACAAAAAGTCAATAGCTATTCAATAAGCATACATCCATGCTTTCTCCATTAGAAATTATAGCTGAATATTGTTTTCATTATTATAATTGGTTTCTGGGAAAGTCTATTTCTCTTCAGCATTATGAAGTAAATAGCTAACAATATACTACTTTCAAGCTTTTCTCCATTGCCAGATATCTGAAACTGTACTGATTCTGTGTTTATCTATAGAGTTTTAACATTGCTTACATGCTGAGTTTTTCAATGTAAGTTCCTCAGTTAGAGGCTAAATTCTAACGTATATTTTATAAGGTATATAATATGTTAAATTTCATTTCATAGTTTCTACTTACAGAAAAAATCCCAAATCCTTGTACTAGAAACACTAAACAAACTTATGTGAGAATATTCCATATTGTTTGATGATCCTTTTGCTAAAGATATTTCAACATTTTTCAAAATTATCGTGTGTGTATGTGTGTGTGTGAGCGCGCATGTGTGAGACAGTGTGCATGCTCAAATTTCCCCAAATATCAAAGTGATCACCTTTCAACTTAGAGGCAAATGACATGCATACATTCATTTTCATTTCATAAAAAACAATTTTCATACTTAGTATTTGCTTCTTGTATTAAGAATGGCATGTGAGATATGTAATGACAAAAATATTCTTTGTATTGATTTTGTTATTGTTACATTCATCCAAGAACTTACTGTGCCCACTCTTTTCTCAGTCATTAATACTCTTGCCATGTGATGAACACAATAATATGATTAGCTTAATATTCTATAGAAATGCCACTAAAATGGTATAATTGCAAAACCCCACTCTTCAAAATCCCATTTTCTTCTTCTCTTTCTTTAGTTCTTATTTATTTTGATTGTTTACCTATATAGTTTTCAGATGATAACTTTTGATATTCAAGCTTACTAAGTACAAAGTCAGATGACTTTAGTGAGCAGAAAGTATTATTCTACTAATTCCACATTAGTACATTTGTCTTCCAGAAATCTCCTCCAAATACTTATATATTCTAATTCTACTTTTAAATACCTTAGAAAAGAACTCTTCATGGTTTTTTTTTTTTTTTGGTGTGTGTGCTGTCACTCACTTTCATCCTAGCACTTACATATTGCTATATTTTAAAATTATAATATGAGAAACAATTTAAATATAATCTATATGATTTTTAAGGTTTATCTTACACTGTTCCAAGGAATATCTCTCAGCAAGACTGAACTTCAAAATTTAAGTAAATTTTGATTCTATTTTCCCATTAAAACTGAAAAAACGTCCTACTTATCAATTGAAAGTACTGTATCATTCTGTATACTATTATATTTTATAATTAAAAGCAATTGCAAAATTAAAACACATTTCTATAACAATTATTTAAATCACTGGCCCAAGAAAGACCCAGATGGACATCCTAGAAATAGGATAATGAAGGAAAAGGACAATACTAGTGAGACTTCATGCTTACCTTAATGGCAGTGGATGCAATTTGGATATGGTGAAGTCTGCGAAGAGTGCTGTCCCTGTCAATAAAATAGGAAGCAGCCAACTGATGAAGGGTCTCTAGGGTGACAGACGAGCTGTTGCTGCTTGTATCACTTCCCTCAGATCTTTTGCTCAGCTTCCGCTTGTCGACGAAAATTGTGAGTGACTCCTCTCCTGTATTAATGATATAAAAAGATTGTATTTCCCAGTGAAAGTAAGTTTTATACTTATCTCCAAGAATTAATACCTACAAAATACTGTGAAGTCGTGATCCTCCTGCCTCTGACTCCTTCAGCAAACCCTACCAGTGTGACTACCACCATTACAGGCTTGGTGGTGCATGCCTTTAATTCCAAAACTTGGGAGACAGTGGCAGGAGGATCTCTGTGAGTTTGAGACCAGCCTGGTCTAAAAGAGCTATTTCCAGGAAAGCCTCCAAAGCCACAGAGAAACCCTGTCTCAAAAAACAAAAACAATAACAACAACGACAAAAAAATAAAAAAGCAACAAAAAGAAAATTACTGTAAAGGAAAAACTAGTTAAAACCACAAAATTTAATAAAGTTTAAATTTTTTTATACTTTTCTTTCCAATGTATCTAGAAGAACTAAAGATCTTTAAGGCTTTGGATGCATATTTAGTGAATTTTCAATATGGAGATATTAAAGGATGATTTTTATTAAACTAATTATTTTGTCATGTAGTTTAGCCTAGTGAATGCTTGACATCCACAATATCTGATAAAATATTAACTGAAGTGTTGTAGCACTGTATTCTACCATAAATTTTATCAGGGGACAGTGTATCAAGAAAAAAGCAAGGAACTTTTAAAATGCACAGAATACCTATTTGAAGCATATTAGCAACACATTCAGAAGTGAACTTCTAAGCATTTATTAAATAACTAAACTCAATGGAAGTCATAGAAACTGATAATGATGATGGCCAGTGAGACAAGACTTAACAGTGAGCTACAGGGAGGTTTTGATTCTCAAAGGTCAAATGGTAATGAAAACCACACATACTGTCTATGTTGGAGTTGGAGAATTTGTTCTTCTCAGACTTTAACAACATTGCATATTCATCTAATGAACAATTGCCAAATATGCTGTATGTTCTCTCTTAGGAACATATGTGTTGTGGTGGCATTGCTCACATATAAAATCTGAAAGTGTGTCCTTAAGATAGGTCAAATAAGATCTTCCACAGACAAGTATATATCTCCTGCCAATCAGAAAGATGATAAATTTTCTATAATACCATAGCTCATGTGATCATCCAATGAAATGAGCCCATAGAGCTCTTTAAGACAGTAAATTCACATTGTAATTTTTTAAATTTTAGTATAAAAATGACATTTCTCCCCTTTCTTTTCCTCCTGCAAAATATAAGGGAAATATTTACTATTTAATATTTTTCTATATTAAATGATGTAGGAAACACTGTAATTTTTCTACAATATTTTCTGTACTTAAGTGTGCAAGCTATATGAATCTAATACAAAACTGTAGAGAGAAGCCTTTTCCTTTCCAGCTGCTTTGGTTTTTCCCCACCAGTCGCCTGGGCTCTGCCAAGCTGTAGTCCCCAAATAACACACAAGACGCTGTATTCATTATGTAGCTGTTGGCTGTTTGATTGTTTCTTACTGGATATCTTTGACTTAAGTATTTAACCCATCTAAGTATTTCTCTTACTGGACGGACATCTTACTTCTCTGGCGGGCTACATGATGACTCCCTGTGTTTCTCCTACCCAGAGTCCTCCTGGACTCCTAGTCCCACCTATCTTGCTTCCCTATTGGCCAACAGTGCTTTATTAACATATACACAGGACTTCCTCATCGCAAAACCAGTGACAAAATGAAGCATATATGAAATAAAAAAATAACTACGAAATGAATACTTTTCAATGGGTTCTAAGATATAAAAAAAAACATAAATAAATCTCAAATCAGATTCCTTGAGAAAACAGGTAGAAAATACATTAACAACTGTCAACTCCCATTTTCTTTCAAGCGACAATTTCATGGACAATTGACATAGTAAATATAAAATAAATCAAATTGGATACCATAAAATAATTATTTTTATTTTGTTTAAATAAATGTTTTGGTTTCTAGGTAATATAATACTTTAAACACAACATTTACTGAGCTAACATAAATGATTTCATAGGGAAATTCTGTAAAAATTTCCAAAGACTATGAAAGAAAAAATGTTTACATAATTTCACATAAAATTGGCATAGATATTTGAAAACATATACACACAACAATTATTTATTAGTCTAAATCAAAGATAAGAAATATGATGGTAATAAATAGTATCTACCAGTAAAATTGATATACTTCTTAATCCTGACCAAATGTGATCATTTTAATAGTGTAAAGCTTTTTAAGATTTGGAAATCAAGAAAATATTTAACATATGATGTTGTGGAATATTTCTTTACACTGTGTGAATATATATCACTGTGATTAGTTTAATAAAAATATAAACAGGCCCAAGCCCTAAGCTTCTTTCTCTGTCTTGCCTTCCAGCTCCCAAAAGCCACATTAATTGTGAGCTCAGCTGATAGCAGCACAGGCAGTATAAGTAAAGGCAATAAATCCACATAATAGAAGCAGGAAATTCATTGCCAAAATCTTTTTATGAGGCTGTGATTACCTTGGTACCCAAACCCCACAAAGACTTCATTCTAGGGATGCAGGGATGGTTCAAAACATGAAAATCTATCAGTGTAATTCACCATATAAACAAACTGCAAAGGAAAACCACATTATCATTTCACTCAATGTTGAAAAAACCTTTGGCAAAATTCAACACCCCTTACTGATAAAGGTCTTGGAAAGATCAGGATAACAGGAACATACCTAAACATAATACAGGCAATAAACAGCAAACCAACAGCAAGCATCAAAATAAATGGAGAGAAATTCAATGAGATTCCGCAAAAATCAGGAACAAGACAAGGTTAGCCACTCTTTCCATATCTCATCAATATTGTACTTTAAGTTCTTGCTAGAGCAGTAAGACAACAAAAGGAGATCCAGGGAATTCACATTGGAAAGGAAGAAATAAAACTTTCACTATTTGCACATGATGAGATAGTTTACATAAGTGACCTGAAGAATTCTACCAGGAAAATCCTACAGCTAAAAAACACCTTCAGCAAAGTGGCAGGATACAAAATTAACCCAAAAACAAAACAAAACAACAACAACAACAAAAATCAATAGCCCTACTATATATAGACAATAAAGGGCTGAGAAAGAAATCAGAGAAACATCACCATTTACAAAAGCCACTAACTACATAAGGTATCTTGGGTAACTCTAACCAAAGAGGAGAAAAACCTGTATGGCAAGAACATTGAGTCATTAAAGAAAGAAATTAAAGAATATACCAGAAAATGGAACAATCTCCCATGCTCTTGGACAGGTAGGATCAATATAGAGTAATAATAGCAATCTTACCAAAAGCAACGTACAGATTCAAGTCATGCCCTATTAAAATCCCAGAAGAATTCTTCACAGAACTTAAAAGGACAATCAATAGTCAACTTTATGTGGAAAAACTATATTAATGAATACAGCATGGCATTGACACAAAAACAGACAGTTAGACCAATGGAATTGAATTGAAGACCCTGATATTAACCCACACACCTATGAACACCTGATCTTCGACAAAGAAGCTAAAACAATGCAATGTAAAAAATAAAGCATCTTCAACAAATGTGCTGGCATAGCAGGAGGCTAGCATATAGAAGACTGCAGATAGATCCATATCTATTGCCATGCACACAATTAAGTCAAATGGATCAAAGGCCTCAACATAAATCCAGCCACACTGAACCTCTTAGTTCAGAAAGTGGGAGGCACCCTTGAATGAAATGGCATAGGAAACCACTTCCTGAACATAACACCAGTAGCACAGACACTGAGATCAACAATTAATACATGGGATCTCCTAAAACTGAGAAGCTTCTACAGGCAAAAGACACAGAATGGGAAAAGATCTTCACCAACCCAACATCAGACAAAGGGTTGATTTCAAAAATATACAAAGAGCTCAAGATACTAGTCACTAAAACACCAAATAATTCAATTCAAAAGTGGGGTACAGAACTACACAAAGAATTCTCAATAGAGGAATATAAAATGGCTTAACGACATTTAAGAAATTGCTCAATTTTAGCCATCAGGGAAATACAAATCAAAACAACTCTGAGATATCATCTTATACCTGTTAGAATGGCTAAAATCAAAAACATCAATGGCAATTTATGCTGGAGAGGATGTGGACAAAGGGGGAAACTTCTCCATTGCTGGTGGTAGTGCAAACCTGTACAGCCACTTTGGAAATCAGTATGGCAGATTCTCCAGAAAATGGAAACTAGTTTCCCTCAACATCCAGATATTCCCCTCTTAGGCATATACCTAAAGGATACACATTCATACAACAAGGACATCTGTTCAACTGTGTTCATAGCAGCATTATTTGTAATAGCCAGAAGCTGGAAGCAAAGGAGATGCCCATCAACTGAAGAATAGATACAGAAAATGTGGGACATGTACCCAATGGAGTACTACACAGTTGAAAAAACAGTGGAATCTTGAAATTTGCAAGTAAATGGATGGAACTAGAAGAAACCATTCTAAGTGAGGTAACCCAGTGACAAAAAGAGAAACATGGCATGTACTCATATATGGATATTAGATATAGAGAAAAGGAATACCAGCTTACAATCCAGACCTTCAGAGAAGCTAGCGCACAAAGAGGGCCATAGGAGAGACATATAGGGTCCCCTAGTGAAGCAGAAAGAGCCATGAGCCCCTGAACATTTTGGGAGCATGGGGGGAGAGAGGTAGCAGAAAGAGGATGGGAGGAGAAGAATGGGAAGGAGAACATGGAGGAACAGGAAGATTGAGTGGGGAGAGGAATAGAGAAGAACAAGAAAACAGACACATCACTAGAGAGAGCCACTATAGGTTTAAAGAGAAATTTGGCACTAGGCAATTGTATAGAGATCCACAAGTGTGACCCCAGCTGGGAATCTAAGCAATGGTGAAGAGGATACCTTAAATGTCCTTCTCCTATAATGAGAATGATAACTACCTTAAATGCCACCCTAGAGTCTTTATTCAGTAGCTGATGGAAGCAGAAGCAAAGATCCACAGCTAAGCACTGAGCCAAACTCCTGGAATCCAATTGCAGAGAGGGAGGATAATATGACTAGTTTAAGTCATTATACAGTGATAGATGCTTCAATGAATTACACTGAGTTCAAAATTGTCATTTGACAAATAATGTGACTGCATTTAAAAATAAATTTCAAAGAAATTGCAGTTAATAAAGTTTAATGTGTTGATGAGATACATACATGTCAAACTCAGGAAACAAAGCATTGCTTCTTTTAAGATTCTAGAAGCCTACAGGGACAACTGAACCAAGCTCATGGAAACTCATGAACTCTGGACTGACAGCTGTGGAGCCTCCCTGGGCCTGATCTAGGCCCTCCGTATGTGGGAGACACTTATGAAGCTTGGGCTATCTGAGTGGCCGCTGGCAGTAGGACAGGTCTATCCTTGAGCTAGCTTTAGAGCTCATTCGTTTCCAGGGAATAATTATGCTCAGCCTTAACACGGTGGGGAGGGGCCTAGTCCTGCCTCAACTTAATATGCCAGACTTTGTTGACTCCCCATGCGAGGTCTTATCTGTTGGGAGGAGTGGATGAAGGGGAGGCTGGGTTGTGGAGGTAAGGGGCTCAGGAGGAAGATTGGGAGGGAGAATTGTGGTTGGACTGTAAAACGAAATTTAAAATAAATAAAAGAATGTCAGGTTACGAGGAAAGAAAAGATTTTAACACCCTTAAATATGAAGGCAAAGAAAAGCAGAATTGTGACCAATGTAATTTAATGTACAGGTGGCCTCTGTACAAGCTGTTGAAAAAATGGAACAAAATAAGGGGAAATAAAAGGAGTCTACCATAAAGAAAGCAGTAGAGAGAACTATCTGAGTTACATAAATAAAAATAAAAATTACCTTGCCCCCAACACAAAAAGTCATGAAACACAAGAGAAGAGAGATAAATACAACTTCAGTCACTGAGTTATGTGGGGGTGAAATAAGCTCACTTAGAAATGCTTCTAAAAGGTAAACCAAATATAAGATTGGTGTTTTTATCCTCAGGGGAAGCCATAAGCTCTGTCAAGCTTCACAACCAATTGTAGGTTTTGGTGACATAGTCTCTGGCAGATCTGTTAATGAAAGAGTAATCACATTTGTGTCATTTTACAAGACACAGAGGACAAAATCTTGCAAAAATCTATTTTTAAAAGCTATCAAGAGAGGCTTTGATCAGGTAACATATATATTGAAAAGTCAGACTTTGCCCTGACACATCACCAAGTGAGTCAAGACAAAAACCAGTTTCGTAAAAAAGGAAGACTTGGCATTGCTAAACAAAAGCCAAAGGAGGCACAAGACTGGCATACGTTTGGCAGTTCACAGGGAGAGACGTCATCCTTGCCACATAGGCAGCATCTGAACATAGATGAACTGAGAATAAGTGAGTTTGTTGGCAGCATGTGGACCAAATTCCAGTGACACCTATCTGTTATTCAGTAGATCCTTAGAAATTTGATGGTACTGGTATGTGCATCATAAAATTCCAATCATCTGTTAACCCATTTTTTTAACTTCACTAATGGTTAGTGATTTGATACTATTTACCAAATATGCTATCCCATATAAAATTGAAAATAGCACATAGCAAGGTGCAGCAAAAACTTTTTAGATAGAATAACTCAAAATATGCTAATGTGAGTGACAACATACAGAATACTGTACATTTAAACAGATATGAGAATAAGGAAATGCGAATCAGAAATGAACAAGCAAGAACAACAAGCATTTTTCATCTAAGCAAGAGTTAATTGCATCCTTATTTTTTATTACACTAGTGCATATAATCACAGGTATTTGTGTTCTCTTTTAACCTTAAAAATCAATAGATAATTCACACAATAAGAATAAAATATATTGCATATATTACTATGCTTATTTATTCAAATTTGGGTGGTTTAAATAGGAATTATAAAGGCAACATAATATAATGAGAGGGTCATGCACATCGTTGCTATCACATATGATGGATTAAAATTTTTATTATTTACTGTCCTCTGCTTGCTGATCTTGACATTTTTAAAGTTGCATAGACTGTTAGCATCCTCAGTTCCAAATGAAAACTAATATCCTCTCTCAAGTCTTTGGGAACATTAAACAATGCTACAGCCCTTGGCAGAGCAAAACTGAGTTAAGAAATATTTGTTTATTCTCTTTTTTCCCCAATTTTATTGTGCCTCATGATGAAAATATTTTATATTAAGTTCATTTTACTGAGTTATTTTAAAAACCTGAATCTAGATTCAATCATTGTTATTACCTACAGTATATTTATTAATAGAATGTTTAAAAATAGTGGTAGGTTTTTAATAGCCTGATAAAGTTGACCCACTTGCAAATTGCTTGTCTTTTTTGTATAATAGGATATTAATTCATGTTTGTAAAAGATCCCCATTAAGTCAAATATGTCAAACAGCTTAGATCTCATAATAAGTTGCAATACTTTTTTTAAAAATCTTTGTTAACTTATTGTTTATAATATGCCAAACATCTATTTGATGTTAACCAGCTTATGCTAAAGATCATTTAATATGTTGCATTTTCAAGAAACATCAATCTTTATGGAGAATAAACTTTTTTCTTTCTAAGAGTTCTGATTTTAATCTTAAAGTATGAATGACTGTCATATTTTCCCAATTTTTATGATACTCAACTCATTTGAGATAGTTATACAAATACTTGAGGAAGAAGACTGAATTCTCAATTCTAAAATTTCCCACAAGTCTTCAATTATACAAATATTTTAGTAATGTGTGTTTAAATGTGCTGCTATCTACAAGCAAGACATGGGTTCTAAAGTGCAGTCACACATTGCAAGCATGGACTATGCTTTTGAAAGTGACTCAGTATCCCAAGTCTGCTAGAAAATGAAAAGTATAAATGACTGCAAATATAAAAATATCTGAATATTCCACTGAAAGCCATGCACCTGTCCACTGTAACTGAAATTCTGTGATGGTTTGTGGACAATACAAGCACAAATTGAAGCATTCTTTTGTGGAAAGGGTGAAACACAGAAAGAAAGCAAAATCACAATTTGGTGTTATGCCAGTTGTCAGTATTCAGGCATCTGAACTGGTCTGTCCTTGGGCTTCTGACAGGATATACTAGCAGCTGCCACCACTAAGAGCACCATCTCTGCATATTCACTGGGTTCACCCTCTTTCCTCTCTACTCTCTCCTGCTGCTCCTGTCTTTGGAGGCCAGTCTCCCCTCTACCCATTTCCCCTTTTTTTATGATCCCTTTCCCTAATGAAAAACCTCTCTGCTTGAACCCTGTCTCATGGCATCTTTCTCTCCCATGTGCTGCTCTTCTTAAATTACAACACCAATGACTAGCTGAAAGAATTATACACTTCTGTAACGTGGGCTTTTCAGATATGTTTATATTTCCTGTCTTGATATGCGAACCGACTCTGTTAATTCCAACAGAAATTTTTATTAAAATTTACTTTTGTTCTATTTGTTTTATACTTGGTTCGTGCCAATTTTCATTCTCATATGCATATGACATTATTATTCATAAAAGTAATATACTTAAAAATTTAGAACAGAAATTAACAAAATATAAATTACAGGAAGAGTCTAGAGCCATGGTTAAGAGCACTTGCTGCTCTCGCAAGGACTTGTGTTCATTTACCAGAACCCACATGGCAACTTACAGTCTTCCTTATTTCCAGCTTTGGAAATCTAATACCCTCTTTGGGCTTCCATGGACAACTTGCAAACATGCACGTAGGCAAAACACTCAGATACCTAAAGCGAGAGCACAGAAATTGATTGTTCCTTTCTAAATGGCCAGCCCTGAAAACATATTTACAAATTCCAATGTATATTATATGGACTGAACAGGTTATATTCAGGAATATAGGTTTATATACATGGACATACACATGTGAAATAACAAAGTAAAAATGAGGTCATGAATTTAAAGGAGTTTAGGGAGAGGTATATGGTAAGTTTTTGTAGGAAGAAGGAAAAGGAAAAAATTTGTATTATAATCTCACATATTTTTTTAAAGATCCATCAGTACATGAATCTGGGGTGAAATCTATAAGAATAATTCAACACACTATATGTTACTATGCATTAATTTTTTGTTTTTGTAGTGACATATAAACAAATATAGAAAAGTGACCCATTGCTGAGATCTGTAGGCAGCATTTAAAGGTGATCTATTTCTTATGGCATTGAAAGGGAGAGCTTTGATCAACAGATAGAAAGCAAACAAGGTGTGTGTCATCATCATGCAGTGGAAATGTTCGCCAGGATAGAAAACTTAATACCTCTTTTCTCCCACTTTCCCTCTGAAGAAAGGACAGTCCAAAAGGAACCTGCTCAACTTAACTTCCAAACTAAGAAGAAAAATCGGAGAGAACCACGGGGTTTCTACAGCCGCCAGCAGATGCCATTATAAACTATCAAATTTTAATCCACTGATTTTTGAAGCCTTCATATTTTATGATATATTTTTCATATAAGTATATGATGGTTTGCACAGCAATGGCCTCCCTAGACTCATATATTTGAATGAATGTTTAGTTCAGGAAGTGGCACTATTATGATTAGAAGGATTAGGACGTGTGGCCTTATTGGAGAAAATATGTGTCACTGTGTGTGAACGTTGAAATTCAGAATCCTATGCCAAACCTAGAATATCTTTCTCTCTCTGACTATGGACCAAGTTGTAGCTCTCAGCTACTGCTCCAGCATCTACCAGCATGTCACCATGTTACCTGCCATGATCATAAGGGACTTAACCTCTGAAACTGTAACCAAGCCTGTGTTAAATGATTTCTATTATAATAGTTGCCACAGTCATTTTATCTCTTGACAGCAGTATTACAGTGACTAAGACAAAGTATATTGTAGCATGCTTTCTTTTGGGTGCCCAGTCAGCTCCCAAATCATGACACGGAGACTTATTATTGGTTAAGAATGCTTAGTCTTAGCTTATGCTTGCCCTCCTGAAGGGACCAGCCCCCTGCTTTAGAAGCCATGACAGGCTACAGGAAAGACATGGAGGCCTCTGACTCAGCACATGTCTGAACTTTCTGGGCTTGCCCTAGTCACTAGGAGGTCAGATAACCTCCTCGTGGCAAGGAACCAATCAGAAGTTAACTGGTGGAAGTCTGGATGTGCTTTACGGCGGTACAAGTGGCACAACAGTGATGTGCATCCTGGGAAGGCCTATAGGCCATAGCAGCCAGTTGACCAATCAAGACAAGGCAGGCCGCCCAAGCCTGGAGGTGAACCAAACCTGAGACTGATACTTAGGTACTCCCCTGAAAATTCCCAATTAGTTCCCCACCTTGCAGTTTCTCCAGGTCCTTCTCTCACCATCCCTAGTGATGAACAAGGTCAGTCATTTGGATAAGGTTCTCCATTTCCTTTGGAGCTTGAGGAAAGTTCCTGCTTGATAAAGCAGTCACTCTTCTTACCTCCAGGGAGAGGAACTTCCCTTTCATTATCATGACTGGGGCCTAATGTCGAGGTCAAAGCTACCTTCCTCAACTCCTGATTTCAATACACATCCCAGTTCACATGGTCTTTGTCTCCAGTTTAACCCTAGGGGCAACTATACAGCAGAAAAAGTGAAACCTTTTCTCTATTAAAGACTGCTCCCTAATTTACCCTCAGATTGTGTCTTCCTCCTCCCTCTCTTCCCCTGCTGGTTCCACACATCCTCTTCTTGACCTGAAAATACCCCACCCTCCCCTCCTTCTGTTGAAGCAGGACTCCTGCAATGAATAATTATTCTAACTTTTCTGGTTGACCATATTTTATTCATATTGTGATTGGTTAGAATTTCGGGGCTCCTACACTACCATGCCATTTCATAAAAATAGATATTAACCATAGAGGGCAGTTAAATCTTAATCCCTTTCACATCTTTACTCTCCAAAGCTTATTGTGATGTATTTTGTTTGATGCTATATGAATACCAACTCTCCGTGAGAAGAAACATCTCAATTTGGCTTAAATATATTTATAATTCTTACATCTGATATAAGCAAGTATCTCAAATGATGCTGTTACAAATTTGTAATAGGAAACCACATTATTCCTTGTATGAAATTTTACAATACATCTGAGTCTTGCCCTTTTGACTTGTGTTCAGTTTGCCTTTGCATTTTGCTTTCATGAATTATCTTCCTCAGGATAGTGAAGGTGAATATAAGGCCCAGAACAGCTTGGACACACTGCTGGCATGGCATAGTTAATAAAAGCCAGTTAAAAAGCAGGCCCTGGCCGGCAGCACCGGGTTCCACGAAAAGCCATAAGCTGATACCCTCCTTGCCTCCTCGGGGAGGGCTTGCATCTACAGGGAAGTACCTGACATTCCAAACATTCCAAGCATTAAATAAATCACCAGATACCCTTGAACCTAGCATACACCTATCTTCACCCCCAATCTCTACTAAGATAAAAACCCTGGGAAAAGAGTGCTTCAATAATAAAGAGTAATAAGAAACAAATAGCCTTAATTTGTTTTTTCTTAGCCAGGTGTTGGTGGCGCACACCTTTAGTCTCAGCACTCAGGAGCCAGAGGCAGGCAGATCTCTGTGAGTTCGAGGCCAACATGGGCTAAAGAGTGAGTTCCAGGACAGCCTCCAAAACAATACTCTGTCTTGAAAAAACAAACAAACAAAAATTTTTTTCTGGCAAAAAGCAGAACTATTTTTATAAATAAAGACTGTAGATAAAATGCAGGTGAGTTGGTTTAACAACAATCAACATTTGCATCATATTATAGAAGAGAAATAGCTAACCTTCTACAGGATAGACAACAATTCAAAATGTTTCCCAACATACTCTAAAGGAAAGCAAATGACCTCATGATCATTAACAGTTATCTGCAAGAAAAGGCAAAACTGTTATCACTAGAATTGCTCAAACACCATAATGCTCACTGTAGTGCATAGAAATGAAAAAAGTAATTGGACATAGTTCAACGTTAGTTAGCAATGAATCTCCACTGACTGAAAGAAAATTAAGCTACTTCTAATTTTGAAGCCAGTTAAAAATCAAGAGAAAATGAAGATGTTTGTATGCTTCTTTAATATTTAGTTCAGAATTCCACGTATTCTTTCTATGCATTATTCTCAGAAGCCAGGTTTCTGAACACTTGAGTGCACTTTGAATTTAGTTAGGCACTGCAAGCAGTGCTGTTCAAACTCAATGTGCATTGAAGTCACCTGTAAATGTTGTTAGTTTGATCTGGGACTGAGTGTGCGATTGTGCATTTCTAACAAGCTCCAAGGTGGAGCTGTTGATCTTCTCTCAAGTGCATGAGATCCTTAGTCAGAAAAGGATTAATTCTCAAAGATAGGGCTCTCTTCATTATCCATCCAAGTGATACTATTGCAGAAGCACTTAGGTCTTTTGCTTTGCCATAGATAGCAGGTATATATTAATCAAACATTGTGCATATGATTGACCAGCTTTGTCAATGTACTGGATAAAGGAAAGCTGAGTAAAATCATAGGCAAATGACAGGCAATCTACCATTTGACTTCCATCTAGTCCTTCATTACTGAGAAGACTATTATTAAAAACAGACAACACAGAAATTTTATTTCAAATTATCCTATTATGTTTATCAATAATATTTAAGCATGGCATTTTAATCATTTTAGTAGATAACATTTCTTTAGCTTCAGGTCTTTCATTTCCATATCAGAGGAATGGGAACGATTGAGAGAAAGAAGAATCATGATTGAATACCATGTCTTAACCATAAAGATTATGTCCTTTTCACAATTGGATGCATTTTATATCGACAATCCCCAGTGTACTTCAGAAAATATTTGTGTTTCTCTCCTTGCTATCTTTTCCCCATTATAAAATTTGATATCTCCACAGAATTTCTCAGACTTTGAAATAATTATTCAAGTATAAGATAAGTTTTTATATTCAGTTGCTTCCTCAATTATGCTACTTTTTAACTAAATTAAAAGAATTTTGGGGCTGGAGAGATGGCTCAGCAGCTAATAGCACTGGCTGCTTTTCCAGAGGTCCTGAATTCAACTCTCAGCAACCACATAGTGGTTTACAAGCAACCTTAATGAGATTTGATGCCCTCTTCTGACATGCGGTAATACATGCAGGCAGAATATTGTATACTCAATAGATAAGATGGATAGATAGATAGATAGATAGATCTCTAAAAGAAATTTATGGTTCCTTAGAAGAGTTCCAGATGGAAGAATGGTACTAGTGTTAACTGACTGCAAAAAGGTGTCATATAAAAAAGAATTACAGGTAGGGATACTTTATACAGAACACACTTCACAAGGAAAAATTAAAAATTGACGACTTCTAAACTTAAATATGAATATTTAAGCTTTAAAGTTTATGGAAATTTAACAAATAGGGAGGAAACAGTAATGGTTATTCTATCACAACTTTATCTTACTATTTCCTCATTTTGGTTTTTTGACACAGGGTTTCTCTTTATTGCTTTGGAGGTTGTCCTGGAACTCTCTCTGTAGACCAAGCTGTCCTGCCTCTGCTTCCCAAGTGCTAGGATTAAAGGCTTGAATCACCAATGCCCGGCTATCTTACTATTTCTTATCTTTCTTTAAAGATACATAAAGGAAATATTTTTAAGTAGTTAAACAAAGTGAACTATTAAAATGACATTTGGAAAGAAATTAAAGAAGCCCTCAGAAAATGGAAAGATCTCCCATGCTCTTGGATAGGTAGGATCAATGTAGTAAAAATGGCAATCCTGCCAAAAGAAATCTACAGATTCAATGCAATCCCCATTAAAATCCCAGCACAATTCTTCACAGACCTTGAAAGAACAATAATCAATTTTGTATGGAAAAACAAAAGACCCAGGATAGCCAAAACAACCCTGTTCAACAAGGCAACGTCCGGAGGCATCACCATCCCTGACCTCAAGCTCTATTATAGAGCTATAGTCCTGAAAACAGCTTGGTATTGGCACAAAAATAGACAGGTAGACCAATGGAATCGAATTGAAAATCCGGGTATTAACCCACACACGTACGAACATCTGATCTTTGACAAAGAAGCTAAAAATATACAATGGAATAAAGAAAGCATCTTCAACAAATGGTGCTGGCATAATTGGAGACTGGCATGTAGAAGAATGCAGATCGATCCATGTTTATCGCCATGCACAAAACGTAAGCCCAAATGGATCAAAGACCTCAACATAAATCCAGCCACACTGAACCTCTTAGAAGAGAAAGTGGGTGGTACCCTTGAACGAATTGGTACAGGAGACAGCTTCCTGAACATAACACCAGTAGCACAGACAGTGAGATCAACAATTAATAAATGGGACCTACTGAAACTGAGAAGCTTCTGTAAAGCAAAGGACACAGTCAGCAAGACAAAAAGGCAGCCCACAGAATGGGAAAAAATATTTACTAATCCCACATCTGACAGAGGGTTGATCTCCAAAATTTACAAAGAACTCAAGAAGCAAGTCTCCAAAACACCAATGGACCCTATTAAAAAGTGGGCTGCAGAACTAAATAGAGAGTTTTCAATAGAGGAGTCTAAAATGGCCGAGAGGCACTTGAGAAAGTGCTCAACATCCTTAGCCATCCGGGAAATGCAAATCAAAACAGCTCTCAGATACCATCTCACTCCTGTCAGAATGGCTAAAATCAAAAACACCAATGACAATTTATGCTGGAGAGGATGTGGTGAAAGGGGGACACTCCTCTATTGCTGGTGGGAGTGCCAACTGGTTCAGCCACTTTGGAAATCAGTATGGAGATTCCTCAGAAAAATGGGAATAAACCTACCACAAGACCCAGCAACTCCACTCTTAGGCATATATCCAAAAGATGCCCATTCATACAACAAAGATGTCTGTTCCACTATGTTCATAGCAGCTTTATTTGTAATTGCCAGAACTTGGAAGCAACCTAGATGTCCCTCACCTGAAGAGTGGATAGAGAAAATGTGGTACATCTACACAATGGAGTACTATTCAGCAGAAAAAAATAATGGAATCATGAGATTCACAGGAAAATGGATGACACTAGAAGAAACCATCCTGAGTGAGGTAACCCAGTCACAAAAAGAGAAACATGGCATGTACTCTCTCATATATGGATTTTAGACATAGATCTGGGGAGTGCCAGCCTTCAATCCTATGGCCAGAGAGTCTGGGAAACAGAAACTTTATTTAGTGGCTGATCGAAGAAGAGGCAGACTCCCTTGGTTAAGTACTGAGCTGAACTCAAGAAAGCCAGTAACAGAGAGGGAGGACTGATGATCAAAGGGATTAAGACTGGGCTGGTTTAACCCCCAGAAACAGCTGACCAGACAAAGGTTAACTCTTGCATCCCAGGCATCAGCCTGGGAAGCCAGCATGGGACTGATCAAGACACCCCTGAATGTGGGTGTCAGTGAGGAGGCCTAGGGAATCTATTGAGCCTTGGGCAGCAGATCAGTACCCATCCCAAGTATACATATGGACTTTGGACTCCCATAGAACAATGTGAGGTGCACTCTCACCCCGAACTCTTGGGGAAGGGTCTAGGCCCTGCCCTATATGAAATGACAGACTATGCACACCCCCATGGAGGGCCTCACCCTCCCTGGGGAAATGAGGGGATACCGGGGGGGGGCTCGGGAGGGAGGGAGGGAATGGGAGAGGGACCTGGAACTGACTTGTGAAGCAACCTTGTTTCTTAACTAAATTTAAACTGGAAAATAAAATAAAAAAAATGACATTTGGTCTCATGGTTCATTTTTTATTGGGTTAGAATTAATATATTATATATACTTATTCTGTCAATAATACTGTTGATACCATATGTACATATTTTCAGTTAATCTTTGAAGAAAATACTGTTTATTATCAAGCAAAATTAAATATTTTAAAATGTTGTTTTGTAACATGGCAAACAAAAATATATCCTCACAAGAATTTAAGAAAAATTCATGAGGACTTGCAACTGACATGTTATTTGGAAAGTATTTAGTTGTGGCTTTTAATGACTCTGTACATTCAAAATGATGTTTGCATTGGAAATTATATTTTGCCTCATCCAGAATGAAATATATTAAAAATTGTTTTGCAGTAATAAAGAGCAACACATCAGCTTGCTCCTAAAACAAAATTTTATCAAATTAATAATATGTTCATTAGAAAAGTAATTTTACTGGGGAGTAATAGAGTGATTAGCGGTTAATGGACTTGCTCCTCTACCTGAGGACCTGAGTTTGGTTTCCAGCACCTGTGTCAGTCAATTCAAAACTGCCTGAACCACAGGCTATACCATGGGACACTCTCCTGAACACTGGAAAAGTATCTGGACTTACACTCCGCCACACATACACACAAATTAAATCAATAAAAAATACTGTTTCTTTAACTCATTTGTTGGATTGCTTTCACAAGATTGCAATAGAGTGAAATAAAAGCTTCTGATGTTAAGGATGCAGGAGCAAGTGTAATATATTATTGCTCTTCTGCCTTTGGCAGATTGTTTACTGGAAGAGCCAACTGGTTCTTGTTTTTCTCAGTTCTTGAAAGAGGTTAAGAGCATAGACTTAGTTGAAAATATCACTCAGGTAAATTTAAAATTATTGTACAGGTGTGACAAAGTAATCTTATAAAATAATTAATATTTTGATAACAATACTATTTAAATGGTTTACTTGAGGACTTGAAACCAGAAATCAAATAAAATATTACAGGTTACTGTCTCTCTAAATAAATTAATACCTTCAATTTGAAGGTCATCTTTTTGTTCTCATTTCTTATTCTTATATTTTCATGTACATTATAGAGATGCAATCTTATTTGTGAATTTGTTATACATTATATTATAATAAAATGGAAAACCAAACAGTCATGAAATATATTCCATAGCCAGAAATCAATACATCCAAACAGTGCAAAATTTTTAAGATGCATTCTTTAAATTGAATGACCTATTTTAGAAATATAAACAATGATGAGGCTTAGATACCATTGTTCAAAGTAACAGCAAGTAATATCATTGCACTGATGAACAGTCAAAGCGATACAAATTGAAGGAGGTTTTTTTATAGTGGATTTTCTCTGAAGGAAGATAATTCAATCAATAATTTTTATCTATCATACAATATCTTATTAAAGTCTTCAAATAGAGTATCCAGATTTTATACCTAAGTCAAAAGCATAATGCCCTAGGGAACTCTGGGAAAAATCATCTTTCACTTATTTAGTTTGATGTCTTTAATATTGACAGTGAATATTTTAAAGTCAATTTAGTTTTTCCAAATGCTTACATTATGGAAAATATTATATTTGTCATAAAAAAGTGATAATGCTTTTACATTTTTGTTTTTAAAAATTTTGCATATATGACCCTTCAGTGTGCTGATGTCTTGATTATTCTTAGTATTTTAGTATGGTCAAGACAAAAATAGAGAAGAAAAGGTGCAGAGAGAATTGGTTGAAGTTAATTATTATAAATCTTTGTTGCCTTAAAAACAGAATATAATAATCTCATGCTTGATCAGATTAAGCACGTGAAGCAAATGAACACAGAGATTAAAAATACAGGGTAAGTCCAATTACAATGTCTGCATTTGTAAAATTGCCTGTAATTAGTCTTTGTTCACTTTGTAATTGAAGACAATGTATATGCTTAACCTATTTAATAATTTCACTTAATGCAATTCCAAATGAAAAGTCCTGAAGGAATCTACAGGTAACATTTAGAGAAAACATCATTAGAATAGAGAATGCCTTGATCTTTAAATTCAAGATTATTCCATGATCAGAAGGTTGGGTAGGGATTCCAATTCAATGAACTTAAGGGAATGCTTGACCTTTCACATAAACAAACCATAAACAATACTGACTGAAAAAAATGTTATCATCACGAATTACCATGGCTTTGAACTTTATTTTAGATCAGGATTTTGTATCACTAATTGTTCAGTGTCTTATTGCTTTTCAAATGTCAAAATGGCTTTATATATTTTGAATGATTTTTTTACTTTCATACACTTTTTAAAAATTATTTTCCATTCACGTCAATAATGTCTTTAATAGTGGGGCAAAGATTTTATAGAGTCTCAAATTAGCTTAAGTGGTAAGAATATTCTAGCAATACTTGTTCCTCTAATCTATTCATACAGATTGATTTTTGATTGCTTTGTTTTGATTTAATTGTCATCACTGTATTGTTACTTTCATGATAGATTTTTTGTAATATCATTGGATAAATTTATCCCTAGCTTTCTTAGTTTATAAATGTTGTACATTGAATTTCTTGTCATATATATATATATATATATATATATATATATATATATATATATATGTATATGTTCGTTTTTCAAGACAGGGTTTCTCAGTCTTGTTTTGGAGGCTGTCCTGGAACTCTCTCTGCAAACCAGGCTGGTCTCTAACTTACCGAGATCCTCCTGCCTCTGCCTCCCAAGTGCTGGGATTAAAGGCGTGTGCCACAAATGCTTAGCAAATTTTCTTGCTTTATTTTTGAGGCACAATCTTATTTTATATTATCCAGTCCTACGTTGACTTTGGATCATGCAATTTCATTTAATATGTTCATTGGTATTAATAGTTCCTATTGGAATTATTTGAATATTTTGTAGAAAATAATGTGGAATATGTAAATACTGACATATCCTTCTGTGACTGAAAAGTTAACCCCAAAGTGGTTTATGAAGATTTTAAACACTACTTCTATACCACTGGTACCAGAAGCAGCAGCAGCAACAACAAAAACAACCACAAAAGAGTGAAAGATAAACAAAATGCACCATTCATATTATGAAAATAATAAATTAATTAAGTAAAACATCAGCAAAATTTAAACAATGCATTAAGAATTAAATTCATAGAAGACACATATACTTCTGTTTTCCCTACTTGTAAACATTTTATACTTGGAAAT
Organism: Mesocricetus auratus; assembly: GCF_017639785.1. NCBI lineage: Eukaryota > Metazoa > Chordata > Mammalia > Rodentia > Cricetidae > Mesocricetus > Mesocricetus auratus. Next base: position 43,933,645 of record NW_024429266.1, read on the forward strand.
TCTTCTAGCTAGACTGTTTTGTTGATAAAGGCAATGAAAATTTACACATATCTGATTCAACTTCTTACAAGTGGAAGCTTTATAAACTCTGTTACTTTTACTCTTCAGATTTTATTGTATTTGTAGTACTTGAAATTGTAAAGCAAAATAGAAAAAGATTGTACAAAATCATAATTGGTAAGATAGTCTATTATTTTCTCACATATGTACTAGTATGTATGGCAGAGTCTTAAAGGCCACACATATTGAAAATGAAGTATATGCTGCATTAAGGGATCTTCATTCATTAAACAAAGTCTTCATATGACTTCCATAAAAATACTGTTGCCTCCTTAACTATAAAATAAATTGCACAATTGCAAAGATTAATAAAGAGATTTCCAATGTCTTCACTCATTTTAAATAGGGACATAGATGGAACATATTAGCATATATTTGTTGCCTCTATCTTGGTTAATACTCATCTGTGAAAAAGGAAATGGGGAATTTGTATCCACATATAGTAACCTGTTCTTTGTGTCTACAACCTATACTCTGCACTTTTAATATTATGATATGAAATGGTAGAATGCCACGTTCTAAATATGCGAGATCTGCTTATGTTTTACATATATCCCTTTTGCTATGATCCTGATCCTTTTCAATTATGAACCTTTGTGAAGTTCACTAATTTTAGCTTTTTAATTTCATTTCTCCTTTTGAGGATTAGAACTCCAGTATCCTCTATAATTATTATAAACATTTACATTAGTAAGAAAACTTGGCACTCTTGTTCCTTGGTAGAAGATGTTTATTAAACAGGCAGTTTGATCAAAGCCTATCTTATACCAACAAGTATTATAACCGCAAAAAGATGACACATATAGGCGAGGTCTTTGTTTTTAAGAAGGCGAAGGAAAGACGTCACAATTTTACAATTACATTATTTTGATAAATATAAATTCTATGAACAAGGCAAAATATGATGATGATAATCAAGTTCAGAAATATAGTTTTGCTGTGTTTCTGGCTGGCAAGGAAGGCCTCTGAAACACATACAATTAAGTAGTAATGTAAAGGTCACTGAAATTAACATATATATTAGGAAGACACATTCGATGCTTGAGATGATTTGTAATTTGTCCAAAGCACAGCTATCTAAGATTTTATGGTAAGTGCCACATTTACATCCCTCATAAAACAGGGATTATATATAGTCTCAGGTTTTTAGATATCCTGCATGACGGATAAACCACAAAAGAATCCCTCGATAAATTTTGGAGATTTTCCTATCTGTGATGACTTGCTGTAAGTATCCCACCTAGAAGGTGAAGACAGAGTTTCTTATGAGATATATTCTGAAATAATTAGTTAACTGCCTGAATTTCTGACAGATGGGTTTGGGAAGCTAAGAACTGAAAGGACTGATCCTTTAATGCTGAGAGCCGTGGAGAATGCAGTTTTCCATAGATCAGCACAGCCACTGAGAAGCTGACAAGAAAGCACATACTCTTCCGCCAGCTTCCTCGCCCAAATTTTACAACCAGTTTCACAATAGTATCTGTAATGTCAGTTACTAATTTGTATATTACTTGGAATGTGCAGAGCTTACAGAAGACACGTATAATTACATATAGAGAATTGGAAGATTGAGGAATATTTTATGACAATGTCATGTCATATTTTCTTTCTAAGTTATTATTTCCTTAAACATATTTCAGGATGATCCAAGCTTCTGATTACGAATCACATTATTAAGCCCATATTTAATCAGGGTTAATCATAGGTCTCTTATCCTCACTAACCTAAGGAATAAGCCAGAGTCTTAAATCTTTTTCTTTAAATATTATATTTTATCCTTCCCATAATCATAAGTCAGGTACAGGCTACTAATGGGGCAGAATTTTAAAAACAGAGTTTTACCACTTAATTCTGGAAATCATTTCTTTTCTCTGTTCCCAGAAGTGACGTCTCTCACCTGCACTGAAGCTATTTATTTTAGAAACATGATTTACTGTATCACTTTGTATAACAGATTGACACAACTGTGCATACATTTCATGTATATTGGCACTCTAGGGAGCTTTTAGGAAGACACTACGTAATACTCTCATCTTTCTCATGAGTGTAAATATTAGAGGAGGCATTATGTGAACAGTTCATCAACATTTTTGATAATGAAGAGAGTCTACAGTGGCGATATGGATTAAGTGAACCCATGGAGTGAATATACAGTTTTATCCACAGGCAAGCACAAGCACAAATATTTTCAAAGGCTCCTACCTCCCAGAGTAGCAGATAGCAAGAAATGAGTCCCATATTTCTTGATAAGGTTTTCTGTAATTTGCTGAAGAGTCGGTCGCCGTCCCAAAAGTCTTATGTTGCGGAAGAATTCAGGGGCAAGAGGCAGAGGAGAGCCAAGGAAATTTCTTCTCTCAACTGCAAGGTTATTTACCTTCCAACGGCCAAACTCCCTGAAAAGCAAATTTATTTTTATTCACAACTGCATAATCTGAGTATTTTTATTTTTAATTAATGTCCTAATTTCACTTGGACATTTAGCTGAGGTCACTACATTACAATAGCTGCAGCTTGTAGTAACGTGTAGCTATGAGTAGAAGAGGCCACATCTATAATTCACCTACCTGGAATCCAAACCGACTCACAGAGACAATAAGCTACTACTGACGAATTTTCCTCAGGACATAAATATTCATAAACATATGTTCTTTTAAAGAAAATGAATGTAGTTACTAAAATAGAAACAAGAATAATAAAATTTAAAATAATTTATTTTGAAGTACCAACGGTACTATGGGGTTGTCCTATTTTTTAATTAATTGCCAGGGAGGGTAAGGCTGCAAAGGCAGTATGTAAGGCAACACTCAAGGGAGAAAGGGCTGCTTGATGAAGAGAAGTAGGGCAACATTTCACACAAATTAATGAAAGACATTTAGGTATTTCTAGAAATAAGAGGTCAGAACTTGCCCTTCCTAATTGTATGTATATTTTGCAAATGTGTTTTGGGAGTTTAAAAATACCTAATTTTGGAAAACTAGTTGTAAGGGGAGATTCACTAAGGAATTTAAAGAAGACATTGTCCCGAACACTACTTGGCTTACTCCTTTCTTTCTTTCTTTCTTTCTTTCTTTCTTTCTTTCTTTCTTTCTTTCTTTCTTTCTTTCCTTCCTTCCTTCCTTCTTTCTTTCCTTCTTTCTTTCTTTCTTTCTTTTCTTCTTTCTTTCCTTCTTTCTTTCTTTCTTTCATGAGTACCTCTTAATAGCTTTTCTATTACATCATTTATAAAGCTTTAAACACTCTTGCCTCAACAAGTGATCTTAAAATCAGCAGTTATTAAAGATATTTTGGAATTCTACTACAGAGTTGACAGTTCATTGGATGTTACATGGAAATGACATTATACATATTAAAATAAAAATTTAGTATAGTGTGTTAATTATATGTGCAGTGGAGTTTCATTATGCTAACTGTCTATTTGTGAATAATTTAATCATTTTCATCCTCGTTTACCCTCTTTTGATTCCAGTCTGTCCTGTTGGTCTTTCTATTCTCAAATACCCCTTCTACTTCCACGCCTCTGTCTTTCTCTAAGCCTTCCTTCTGCATTTATTTCCTTAACATGATTCATTTTCCTGCAAATGACGTAATTCTCTTCTTCTTTACTGCTGAATAATAAAAAGAAATCTTAATGCTGCTGTTCAAGGAACCACACTGTGAAGAAAACTACTCTCTGTATAATTTGGTATGTCTCTTTAAAACCATTAAATGTGCTGTCCTTCATTAAGCAAACAGCTTTTAACAACTGAATATATTAGAATACTTACGCACACACACACACACACATGTCTTTTTTACCTGTCTAAGCTCGAGTTGATGTCAAAATTTTTGCATTATAAAATCCTCTTCTACAAAAATTTGCCTGAGTATTTTCATATTATATTCATAATGTAGAATAATATGTAGAAATATGCATTCAAATATTGTAAAATGAGGTAATTGTACATCAATATACATCACATTATTGAGAATATGTCAGCAAGATTAAGGAATACAGTTCTGAGAAGTTATTTGTTAAACAATAATATGGAAATATTCTCACTCATTAAAGCATACATTTAAATCACAGTTGCTTACCAATTAAAAACATGTAGCCTTGTATTCAGCTAATAAATGGAATCCTGTAATTTTTGCCAACTGGAACTGGAGGTATTACCATTAGGTAAAATATAACAGGCATAGGAAAAATAACCATGTCATCTGATTCATGAGAGAAACATAAAAATAATGGTTGCTTAAAAATTGAGAAAGAAATTCTGCAGAAGAGGTAGGAAACAGAAGAGAAGTCACAGTAAGGCTGATCAATCCGTGCTACTGGTAGAGGTACCAGTCACTTAATGCAGTGTCTCTACTTAATGATACTATAAAATATGATATGAGAAGATAAAGGAATAGTTTTTCAATTTTCTTCATAATGAGATGACCAATATTTGAGGAGGTTAAAATGTCTATCCTGATTTACATATATTATTTAGATGAATATGCATGAAAATGTCACATGGTAGCCCATAAATATGTAAGATATTTCTGTTTTGGTTATCATCTAAAATAGTATATTTAATTTAAGTAGAGTAACTCTCTAGCCACAGGGACCTGAAAATTATACTGACATATAATCTGAACAAAAGAGATGAAGTTAAATGCTGTGAAATATATCTTTCTGAATAAAATACAAGTTCTTATAACTCACATAATGTCAAGGCTATCATTTGATATGAAGTATTCTCACCTAACTCATTTGGTGTGTTTTGACTACTCTTAGATTTACATATGGCATACATTCATGTGAAGAGCCTAAGACAGTTGATACCCTTATTTATGGAGTATGCTTCTGCCCTAAATGGTTTTGATTGACTGCTTACCAAGTCCAATAATCTCACTATCTCAATTTACCTTTTATCATTTATTTTGTACAAAACATTTCTTTAATCATCGTTTTTCTCAGTGTCACCTACCAAAAAATAAGAAGCAGATTGTAGATATCACTAAACAAAGATCAATTAAGTATTCTAGTAATTTACAAGGAATTATTTTCTTAGTTGTCAGTGAATTAATTAAGATTATCTTACTGTCTCATTCTTCATATTTTCTCTTGATTAGTCAGGTAAAATATGACATAATTGTATGTCCAATATTTTTAGTTTATGGAGAAAAAGAGAAATTGACAATATCTAATTTGTCTGTCATTTCTACTTAGAAAGATTACTTGTACTTTAATTAAATCTAACCTCAAACCCTCTGCAATACTTTTCTGAAAATTCACACAAACCTGTTGGAACATCCTGAGAAAGAGGTAAAAAAGAATACTGTATGAAAGGAAGTCTCTCTGGAGACTAAGTGTTACTCAGAGATAATTGTAAACATGCATTGTGCCTTTCCTGGACAAGGAATCAGTTGGCATCTTCTACTTTTCCCTAAAGCAACTGTAGCTTTCTTTGACTAATAACGTTTAAACATGTGATTCTCTTTTGATACAGTGAAAACCGATTACTGCTCTATATGTCTTCAAATGTATTGTTGCACACTGCAGGAACAAAAAATATCCATGAATTAAAAATAAATATGGTTGGTCATGTAAAGTCACTAAGATTATAGAATCATTGTTTTTACTGTTTCCTTGCCCTCTAGAAATATTATCAACATCATGACAGATACATTTTGACACTAGAAAAACTTTGGAAAATAAATTAGGAAATAAGATCTGCACATGAATTGGAACCAAAGGAGTGAAGTTTTAATTTCCTTTTCAGGAAGGAAAAAGTCATCACATTGGTGATTCAGCTCTGTATTAAATTTCTTCAAAACAAAACAAGACAGTGCTCAATTGAAAACATGGTATTAGGTATGATTGCCATAATGAGAACATTTTACCTAAGGATATTTTAGGAATTCATCCAGATGTTGAATTACTGGAATAAACAAGAACTTTCTGATAGTTCATTATGTTATTCATTGCTACTTGGAGCTACGCAGAATATAAATAAATCCTCATCATAACCATTGGAAATCTTTAAATGATATAGTTACCACCACAAGAACTCAGTCTCCACAACTAAATGAGGCCAGGGTGCTGTGCACTGCAGTTCCCACCAAGGCAGGAGCCAGCCCGCCCAGAGCCTGCCAGCATCCAGTTCCAATTCTCTACCCACAGGAGAGGCGAGCCTAACTTCTGGTGCCCTAAACAGAACTATTGGAGATCTGGGGATTGTGCAGTGATTTTACCATCCCGATGGGATTCAACCCACTCAGAGACTGTCAGCACCATAGTTCCTTTCTCCATCCACGGGGGCTAAATCGGCCTGGGCCTGTTTACAGCCTGCCTTCCAGTGATCTGCGCATAACTAGCTGAGGTCAGGGTACTGCACACTGCAGTTCCCACCCCAACAGGAGCCAGCCAGCCCAGAGACTGCCAGCATCCAAGTCCCATTGTCCACCTAAGGGACAGGCGAACTTAACTTCCGGTGCCCTGAGCAGAACTACGGGAGACCTGAGGACTGTACACTATGGATCCCATCCTGACAGACTTCAGAATATTCAAAGATTGTCAAGGCACTGGTATTAGGACTACCTCCAGCCACAGAAGAGAAAAGCCACTAGAGTGTTGGACATGCTCCCACACACCAGAAAGGAACCATGATCACAATACCCACCAGGAGAGGAAGAGAATCCTTTCTTCTCCCACTGGAAGAAATGATGGGAAGGAGGCAATTAAAAAAAAAAACACCCTGTGACAGAAAAAAACAATATGACACCTCCAGAGACTAGAGACTCTACACCCGCAAGACCAGAACAGCCCAATGCAGATGAAGCAGATGAGAAAGACCTTAAAAACAACTTCATGAAAATGATAGAGGCCCTCAAAGAGGACATGAGAAAATCCTTTAAAGAAATGGAAGGAAAAGCAAACCAAAAAATGCAAAAATGGAAGAAATGGAAGAAAAAACAAACCAAAAATATCCAACAAATGCAAGAAAGAGAGGAAAAGACAAAGCAAAAATTGCAAGAAATGATTCAAACAGTGCAAGGGTTGAAAGCTGAAATAGAGACTATAAGAAACAAAACAAAGTCTGAAGGAATGCTGGAAATAGCAAAGCTGGGCAAATGGTCAGGTACTACAGATGCAAGCATAACCAGCAGAATACAAGAGATAGAAGAGAAAATCTCAGATGTTGAGGATACACTAGGGTAAACATATCCATTGACCAAAGAAAACCTTAAGTCCAAGAAATCCCTAACACAAAATGTCCAGGAAATATGGGTCACAGTAAAATACCAAACCTAAAAATAATAAGGATAGAAGAAGGTGAAGAAAACAACCTCAAAGGGACAGAAAACATATTCACCAAAATCATAGAAGAAAACTTTCCCAACCTAAAAAAAAATGCCAATGAAGGTGCAAGAAGCTTACAGAACATCAAATAGTGTGGACAACAAAAAAAAGTCCCCTTGACACATAATAATCAAGACCCCAAGCATACAGAAGAAAGAAAGAATATTAAGAGCAGCTAGGGAAACAGGTAAAGTAACATATAAAGGCAAACTTATCAGAATTACACCTGACTTCTCGATGGAAACTCTGAAAGGCAGAAGGTCCTGGATAAATATTCTACCAACATTAAGAGACCACAGATGCCAGCCCAGACTGCTATAACCAGCAAAGCTTGCAGTCACTATAGATGGAGAAAAGAAGATATCCCAGGAAAAAACCAGATTTAAACAATATGTATCCACTAAGCCAGCCCTACAGAAAGTTCTGGAAGGAAAAGTCCAACCCAAGAAAGTTAACCACAACCAGAAAAACATAGGCAATCGATAGTCCCACTTTACCAACAACCGAAAGAAAAAAGGGATGAAAATCCGCACACAATTCCACCAATAGTAACAACTCCAAAACAAATAAAAATAAACAACAAGTTGTCATTAATATCTCTCATTATTAGTGGTCTTAATATTCCCATAAAAAGACACAGGCTAACAGAATGGATTCAAAGACAGAATCCATCCTTCTGCTGCATGAAAGAAACACACCACATCTTCAAAGACAGACATTACCTCAGAGTTAAGGGTTGGGGAAAGATTTTCCAATCAAATGGACCCAAGAAACAAACAGGGGTAGCAATCCTAATATCTAACAAATTAGACTTTAAAATAAAATCAGTCAAAAGAGATGAAGGAGGTCATTTCATACTCATCACAGGAGAAATCCACCAGCATGAAGTATCAATTCTGAACATCTATGCCCCAAATATAAAGGCATCTATGTTCATAAAAGAAATATTACTAAAATTCAAATCATACATAAAACCTCACACTCTTATAGTGGGAGACTCCACTTTCACCACTAGACATGACCACCAGATAGAAAGTTAACAAAGAAGTAAAGGAACTAAGAGAAGTTATTGCCCAATTGGGTTTAACAGACATCTACAGAACTTTTCATTCAAACATAAAAGAATACACCGCATGGAACCTTCTCAAAAGTCAACCACATACTCGACAACATATTAAACCTTAACAGGTACAAAAAGATTGGAATAGCTCCATGTACCTTATAAGGCCACCATATGTTATAGTTAGAATTAAACAACAACACAAATTGCAGAAACCCTACAAACTCATGGAAATTGAATAATGTGCAATTGCCCCATTCCTGGGTCAAAGAAGAAATAAAAAGAGAAATTAAAAACTTCCTACAATTCGGTGAGAATGAAGACACAACATACACAAATTTTTATGGACACTTGAAAGCCGTGCTAAGAAGAAAGTTCATAGCACTAAGTGCCCACGTGAAGAAATTGGAGAATACTCACACTAAAGAATTAACCATACAACTGAAAGCCCTAGAACACAAAGAATCAAACTCACCCAGGAGGAGTAGATGCCAGGAAATAATCAAATTGAGGGCTGAAATCAATAAAGTAGAAACTAGGAAAATAATACAAAGAATCAAAAAGATAGACAAAACTTTATCCAAACTTACCAAACGACAAAGTGTGAACATGCAAGTTAACAAAATCAGAAATGAAAAGGGGGTCATAACAACAGACACTGAGGAAATCCAGAGAATCATCAAGTCATACTTTGAAAACCTGTACTCCACAAAACACCAATGACAGTTTATGCTAGAGAGGATGTGGAAAAAGAGGAACACTCCTTCACTGTTGGTACAGCCACTTTGGAAATCAATGTGGAGATTCCTCAGAAAAATGGGAATCAGTCTACCACAAGACCCAGCAATTCCACTCACAGGTATATACCGAAAAGATGCACATTCATACAACAAGGACTTTTCTTCCACTATGTTCATAGCAGCATTATTTGTAATAGCCAAAACCTGGAAGCAACCTAGATGTCCATCAACTGTAGAGTAGATACAGAAAATGTGGTACATTTAGACAATGAAGACTATTCAGCAGAAAAAAAATGGAATCTTGAAATTTGCAGGCAAATGGACAGCAACAGAAGTAACCAGTCACTAAAAGAGAAACATGGTATGTACTTATATGGATTTTAGACATGAATCAGGGGAGTGCCAGCCTACAATCCCACTGCCTGAGTGTCTGGGAAACAGAACCTTCATCCTTTGACTGATGGAAGCAGAGGCAGACCCCCACAGATAAACAATGAACTTACCTCCTGGAATCCAGTGATAGAAAGGTAGAACTGATGAGCAAAGGGTTAAGTCTGGGCTGGTTTAACCCACAGAAACAGTTGACCTGAACAAGGGGGAGCACTTGGACCCCAGGCTGAATGCTGGATGGACAGCATGGGACTGATATAGATCTCCTGAATGTGGGTGTCAGTGAGGAGGCCTAGGTAATCTATGGGGCCTTCGGTAGTATTTATCCCTGTCATACAAATGGACTTTGGCTGCCCATCCCATAATGAGGGATGTTCTCTCAGCCTGGACTCTTGGGGGAGGGCTTAGGCCCTGCCCAGGATGAAATGACTCTGGAGATCCCCCGTGGAGGGCCTTAACCTCCCTGGAGATTGGAGTGGAGATATTTGGGGCACTAGGGGGCCTGGTGGGGAGGCCAGAGGAGGAGGAGAGGAAGAGGGAGCTGGAATTGACATGTGAAGCAAGCTTGGTTTTAACTTAAATAAGAAAAAATTTAAAAAAAGAGAAAAAAAAGAACTTAACGTATTTTGGCCCTTTTAGAAGCACAATTATTCTGTAGATTATAAATGAACCATGACCAGTTCAAACAGAAAATCATTTAAAAAGTCTTCTTGGCTCTATGAAATCTCTATTAATTTACTAGCATCATATGGTTGTTTGTTAAAAAGTCTGACTTGAAATTATTTATAATTTATATCCTATATATTTATTTACCTACAATATCAGTTATGGTTTTATTCCTACTCGTCTTACAAAAAGGTTGGAGAACAAATGCTACATTATCAACATGCATTGAGATCATAGTTATATAACATCCACATTGCCACTGTTCTCTCATGCTCATACTTAAATTTTGTGTTGAGTAATTATGTGTTCAATGCAATTAATAGCACCACAGTTTCCTTTAGATTCCTCGAGGATAGAAAATTAGTCATAATACATATGAAAATATTTGAACATAATATTATAGGGAAAAGTGTCTAAAATTTTGGCAGAACAAGATGCTAAAAGATTTATTTTAACTGTAATTTGTATACGTTTTCATGTCACTATATATGTTAGTTTATGATTTCATTTTTGTTAACACTCACTAAATTTAAAATATGGTATCAAAACAATATATTATTGATGTAGTAATGTAAAAAATTTAATGACTATCATAGAGTGACCTGCCAACTGCTAGTAGTATTAACCTTGTAATTGCAGGTATAAAAACATACTAATCTTAAGAATTGCCTGCTGTAATTGATATTTTCCACAATTTTATTATGTGTAACTATTATACATGTAATTGGCTTGCTATTGCAATGATCACTATGCCACTTTGTGATTCTATAAATGGCTGGAATGATCAAAATATGAATAACCAATCAAAATAAAATAAAATAAAATAAAACAAAAAGACTCATTCAAAAAAATAGGCCATGGACCTGAACAGAGAGTTCTCAAAAGAAGAAAACAATGGCTAAAATATAACTGTAAAATTATTCATTTTTTGGCAATGAGGGAAACACAAATCAGAACACCTGGAGATTTAATTATACCCTACCCAAAATGTCAAAGACCAACATAATAAACTACAACAAATGCTAAAGTGGACATGAGGAATATAGAACCTTCACTAATTGTTAGTGCAATTGTAAACTGGCATGGACACTGTAAAACAGCTTCTCAAAAAACACAACATAAATTTACCCCTATGTTGCTCTTTGGCATATGCTTAAACAAATCAATATCCCAATGCATAGATATTCATTGATGCTGTAGTCACAATAGCTAAGAAATGGAAATAACTTAATGTCCGTCAATAGACAACTGAATAATAAAAATGTTCTACACGTATACTGTAGATTGCTATAAAACCAGACATTTAATGGAATTAATCTTTGAGTAGGTGGCAGAGTAGTAGATGTATTGCCTTTCACTGTCTTGAACTCAAGCAGAGGATACTTATTACAAACCTAAAGTTTTGGAGATCCTTTTGGAACAAAGCTAGGAATTTAACCCAAAGAATCTATGAAAATTTCATCCAAGAGGAAAATTACAATACCTTAAATGATTTTTAAAAATGTTGCCTATTGCAGGCTCAATATTAACAAACAATGACTACATTGTTTTGAGTAACCTGTCAAGCTGAGAGTAGACGAGTAAAAGCAAGTAAAATGATTACAAGAAACAATTGTTGATCACAGTAAAACAATAAGCATTGATTTCAATAGTGGGCATTTGATTATAAAATTGAATCAAAGAAGATAATTTGAGTTATTGAGAAATTCTTAAAGATTGTACTATTTATATTTAACTGTGCTTATTTTGTTTTTTTAATTTACTAATTTTATAGGAATATGTAATGACTTACAACAATCTAGTTTTATAATTGTTTTGAAATATTTTTTATGATTTAATAGAAATTCAAATTTTATGGAAAATGCCACCAATTTTAATAATCAGAAGAGTAGCAATGTATATGCATTTCAATACTTCAGTATATACCTGACTGCACTGAGGTTTATTATTCATTTTTAATCAGGTGTTATAAAAATTTCATGTAAAGAACACACATGGGTGCACACACATACACACACACACACACACACACACACACAAACACATACACATTGGATTTTTTTTAGTTTAGTCTTTTTAAAATGCACAATTTGCTGGCCATGTCTGGGTACGTGGTTTTGCCAAAGCTGAGCTCTGTGCTGATATCCATTGTCCATGTTACCACAGGGGCCCATGTGACCCATGTGTTGAACCATGAGTTGAAGTACAAGGGCTTCCCTCAGCTGATTCCATCCCAGTCCAACCAGGGTAATGAATCCTGATAACCCCAGCACGGGAAAGTTGGATCTCCGTCTAACAGGAGAGTTGGCTCCCCACACTTAAGAACAATGGCCCAAATCATAATGTCCTAAATCATGTAAAGTAACATAAGGTTAACAAAGGCAAAATCAAAGATGCTCCTTGTAATAATGTCAATATAGCGACAATGAAAAAATAGGTCAAACTTTCAAAGGAAATTGTATACAGAAAGAATTATTTCTAGAACATTAAAAATTTTGTAGGATACAATGCTGTTTTGAAAGAGAATTTTAAACTCTTAAAGACTTTTTACAAAATTCAACAGGATTGAACTGCCTTCTGTCATACTATATATTCAGTGACTTCACTTCAATCTGCAAGTCCTCTCCCTTCCTCAAGGTTTTAACCCAATAGTGCCACAGGTGGGGACCAAGCTTTTAGCATGAGTGTTTGGAAGACACTCCAGACCTGAATAACATAGTATCTAAATTTTTTGTGTATATCATTAACCAGGCAATGTGGGAGAGAACATTATTAATGTGATATCTGTTTTAACATCTTAGGATGAATTTTAGAGGAGACTTTTAAAGGTAGAATGATAGTAGAGCAAACAACAGTGACAATGAACTTGTCTACCATGTTGTCCTATCACAAGACCCTAAACCATGGGCTGAAAACCCAGAAATCTTGGAGGCCATGACCCCAAATTTTTTAATAGTTATGTAAAATACCTTGAAACGAAACTCTTACCAAAGAAGTAAAAGACCTCTGCAATGAAAAATTTGAAAGCAAGTACAAAAATAGACTATAATAGATGTTGGAAAGGTTTCCCATGTGCATTAATTGCTAGAATTGATATTTCTAAAATGGCTAACTTACTAAAATATTCAACAAGTTCAATGGAAATCCCATCAAAATTCACAGAAATAATATTGGAAATTGTAAATTTTCACGAAAACACAAAAGATACCAAAACAATCACAAGCAAAAGACATTGCTGAAGTATCTCCATATCTGACTACAAGTTATTCTGCAGAACTATAGTGACAACAAATGAAACGAAAGCATACTGTAGTACTGGAACAAAATCCAACATGAAGATCTATGCAGTGAACTAGGGGATCCAGATAAAGGGCCATAAGGCTACAGTCCTCCAGTTTGTGACAAAGGTGTAAATGATATAATTGGAAAAAGACAGCCTATTCAAAAAAGGATTCTGGAGAATACTATGTATCCTTCTGCAGAAAAATGAAACAAGTTCTTTATCTATACAAATAAACTTCAAATAGATCATTGTAATAAGTAAACATATGAAACTCTGAAACTATTAGAATCAAACATAGATAAAACAATAAAAAATACAGTAATGGAAAGGGGCTTATTCACCAAGACTCCAGTTGCTCAGTATAAAAATCTCAAAAAATTAGCAGTAAAGTCTTCATGGTTTTTTTAAGTGATTTATTTGCTCACTGGAAAGATGAGTCAGCATTTAGAAGCACTGATTGCTCTTCCAAAGGACCCAAGTTCAATCAGTGTAACTCATTACCATCTGTAATGCTAATTTCACATGATCTGTTACTTTTACTAGCCTATTTAAATATTGAATACATAGGGTGTGCCGGCATACTAGCAGGCTAAATACGAATACAGATAAAATAAAATGAAGACATAATTTTATCTGTGTGTGAAATAATGAAGGTAGTTTACCAAAATTGAGGAAAGTATTCCTTATTATAAGCAATATAATTTTTCTACAAGTAGATATTCAATGGTATATAAAATCATGTGTTTGAATCTCAGATATATGACAACACCACAATGCTCTGAACTGTGTTATATATTTATATTATTGTTTGACAGCTGGATTTCAGAACAGTGTCTGACCTTAGTAGAGTGTGTGAATAGGTATATGGAACTCATAGGATGGATTTGGGACAGAGGTATGGAACGATTAAAATAAAATCAGACAGGCCACAAAAAAGAGGTGTATAATACTATTTAATGTAAAAGACTGTGGGAAAATTCTAAGATGATCTGAATCAAAGGTTAATCATTGAACACAAATTACTCTTTTCTTGTTCTGACTAAATTACCTCCAAGAAATTATAAATATCACACTATAAAAAGGTAATAAGGGCATTTAACATTGATTCGCAGTTTGCTGAAACAGGAATCCTAGGAATAGAAAGGATAAGCAGAATTATTGTTTATTACTGCTATAGCTGATTAGCCATAAATAGTCTCAGCATCTGGTCAAATATGCAGAGAACAAAATCCCAAAAAGAATGACAGACAGATAGTAAGAAACAACAAGCATTCTTAGATGGGACTAGAAAACAATACTGAATAAAATCAAGGATGAAATTATAAATGGTAGGAAAATGATTTTCATCAAACAGCCACTGACCTGAAGGTAGCCTAATATATGAGTAATCCATGTAAATTCATAGCCAACGCTGAGACTCACTTAGTATGATCTATGAGCATAAAGAAAAAACCCATCATAATTTACAACAACATGATTTTGTAAAGAAATATCATTTGACCTTTCAAAACCTTCTAGCAAAAAGTAGATGTTAGTGAAAGGGAAGTTCCCAGGAATCTACAAGGATGACCTCAGCTAAGATTCCTGAAAACAAGGGATATGTAGCTTGAACTAGCTATTTCCTGTGACAAGGCAAGACTACCAGTAGAGGGTTTGGAGGCAAACAAAGCCACATAACCTTCAACCTACAGTGTGTTTGGCCTATGGGATGTTCTGGAGTAACAGAACAGGAACAGGGTTTGTGGGAGTGGCCAACCAATGGCTGATCCTGCCTGAGGCCCATGCCACAAAAGTGAACCTATGCCTGATACTGCCTGGAGTGCCAGGATCCAGAGGCTGTATAGCCCAGAAACCTAGGATAGAATCAAACATGACTGGAGATAAAACAAACAAACAAAAACATAAAAAAACAACAAAAGGCAATGTGATGATATCTAAACATTTTCTGCTGTACACATAGATTGGTGCCCAGCCAAATCCTTATAGTCACCAGAGAGACTTCATCCAGCTATTGCTGGAAACAGATGTAGAGACTCTCAATCAAACATTAAGCCCATCTCAGGAAATCCTGATGAAGAGAGAGAAGAAGAATTGTAGGAGCCAGAGGAGTCAAGGACATCACAAGTAAAACCACAGAATCAACTAACCTTGGCTCCTAAATGCTTACAAAGACTGAAAAGACAACCAGGGAGTCTGCAAGGAACTGACCTAGGCACCCTGCATATATGTGACATTTCTGTAGCTTGGTCTTCTTGTGAAACTCCTAATAATGGGAGTAGGAACTGTCCCTGACTCTTTTGCTGGGTTTGGGACTATAGTTCTCATACTGGGTTGTATGGTCCAACCTCAATACAAGGTTAGGTTCTTAGCCTCACTGCAACTTGTTATGCCCTGTTTTGTTGATCCATGGGGGGTATCTGTCCTGTTCTGAATAGAAATAGAGGAGGAGTGGATGGAGGGGGTATAAGAGGGTGGGGGAGGGACTGAGAGGAGAAGGAAGGAGGGGAAACTGCAGTTGGGATGTAAATAAATATTAAAAAAAGAAAATGTTGATGCTTAGAACTCACTATTTTATGACTATTTAAAACATGATATAATATTTTTAAATTTATATGTAAATTTTTGGTGATTAAAAGAGTTAGAGAGCTCACATTTGATTATATATATATGTGTGTGTATATACACGTAGTCGGAATATTTGAAAAGATGAATCAAAACAGGAATAGTTCAATAGATCAGCTGTGTACATGATACACAAAACAAAAGCTATGTCCCCCTAGAAATAATGTACCTCAGAGAACAGAAACACAGCAGTATCTTAGTATACAATGATTAAAATACAAGTATACGAGATAAGAAATACTTCAGACAACAAGAGGGTTATGAAACTCAAGGTTATCACAGAAACGTGTCTGAGAGTACAGTGAAAGATAAGATTTTGTCAAATTCAAGAATCATTTAGAACAACCAGATAGTCATGTATTACTGCTTCATATTACCTTGTATTGATAGTTTGGTTCAGTGCGGCATCATTATTCCACAATGGAGATACAGGGCAATGATTGAATCACAAGTGCTTTTACCTCAGTAGCCAGTTATCCACTGAAAATTTATGGCTAATAAGTAAGCTACTGTTGTGGTTAAGGTGTTAAGAACTTGTCTTCACCATTTTCTCTCCTTTATTTCCTTGTCTATCTAAATTTATACATGTCAACTCTAGTATTTTGTTCTTTTACCTTTGATAGTCTGAATTTTATTTGCTTTTATGATTTTCTTTCTTTTAGTTTTTGAAGACAGGATTTCTCTGTGAAGCCTTGACTGTCCTGGAACTGGTTCTTACACCATGCTGGTAAGCTGCCCTCATATATAAGTCATTTCATTATTTTGTGATGGTGGTGTCTAAGAAGCGTACTTTCCCTTTTGTTATTGAGTAATTTTCCTTCTCCTGTAAAACTTCACTTTTTCCTATTTCTCTCAATTTGTCTTTAAGCTATTAACATTGATGCCATTTTGGCATTGCTGGTTCATGTCTTTAATCCCAGCACTTAAGAGGCAGAGGCAGGCAGATCTCTGTGAGTTCAAGGCCAGCCTGGTTTACAAAATGAGTGCCAGGATAGGCTCCAAAGCTACACAGAGAAACCCTGTCTCGAAAAACCAGAAAGAAAAAAATTGATGATGCCATTTTTGTCTCCTTTTCTTTGTTTTGTTATAGTCTTTCATTTGTTTGATTTGTTTACCTTTTTAATACTTAGGGTTTCCCAAGTAGTTCCATTCTCCAATTCCAAATTTTAATTCTACAAGGCAAAAGATATCGACTAACTTTCAACTTTGTTGTTCAGTATTTTCCCTGCATTTTCATCTTAGATATGTTTTGTGTGAACTCTTCTTTTCATTTCTAATTTCTTTTCACATCACACTGTATTCCTCTCACACATTAATCTATTTACCCATAGTTGCTCAGACCATAGGTATAAACATTACTCAAGAGTTTAGTATGGTATAGTTAGTCTGTAAATATTGTTGTGCCTAGATTGTGTACATGTCTAATACAAATTCTTCTTTAGAATACAGAAAACATTTATTCAGTTCCTATCTACTGCATACAGCTGTGCTTATTGGAAAATACAATTATTCATGATCACCAAATACCTTTTTTTAATATGGATACTTCTATCAAAATGCAGCAACCAGAGAAAAATGATAATTTAAATTTATCATGTAAAACAGATTGGCATACTACCTTCCAAGCAGTGAAGGAAATCCCAAGGCACAGTTTTACACTTGTAAAGGACATAAGGAAAACTCTTAAAATTCAATAACATATTTTAATTTTCTAAGTTTGTGCATATAGTAGCAGATGGAAATTAACTTTCTTATTTAATAAGTAGTTTATGCCAAGATGATCTCCAAAGAGTAATTAAATTAAGGTTTTAGAAACATCAATAATTTGCTATCCCATAAACATAAGCTAAGTAGCATGACTTTAAGATATTTTTTTATGGTTTACAGAAACCAAACCATCCTGATGAGAGTGGAAGGGCTCTGAATTTGAAGGTAACTGTACTTTTCAAAATAAACATATCTTAAGCATACATATAGAGACAGGAAACATGTAAGCAATAATCACAATAGACTGAAATTGAAATAATGTCAAAACAAAATTAAGTGTTAAGAAAATAAACTATTATATTGTGAAATTATTAAATTAAAATGAGTTTCAAATGAGATTTTTAACATTATGTATCATTTCTTATTTTATTTGTTGTGATTTGAATAGACAGTAATTAAGTATTTTAACATGTGTTCTGACTCATTCTGGTTTGAATTTAAACATCTATTTTACAAATTAGATATTGAGATTCTTTTGAAAGAAGTAGGTCAATTAAAAGTTAGGAAAGCCAGAAGTCCAGATGGCACTGAATTTACCCAACTAAAATTAACTCCCCTAGATTTGGCTCATTCTCATTATTCAATTATTCATGTGATACATGCGAAAATCTGGCAAATTGGAAAATTGTAGGTAATTTACCCCGTCAATGGAAGATGACTCACTTCTTTCTAATTACAGACTCAGCTAAAATAAGGAACTTCCTTTCTCCTCTAGATATTTTAAAAGCAACTATCATTGTATTAATAAATTTAACAATCAAAGAAAGTCATAGATAATTTAATTTTTCTTGAGCTACTCATTCAAGGAGCAATTCAAATAAAGTTATCAAGTATTCATATACAGGGCAAGAGCACTACCTGTCATTAAAATAACTGTTTTGTATTTAAGACAAGATATGGAAAAAGTCTATAGTCATGTTAATCTACCCCCAAGTAGCTTTATGACACCCCAAAACCATTTTATCATGTAGATAATCAAAATGTTTTATGTAAAGGAGTTATACTTAAAACTAAACGTTCAGAATTCATACTTCATATGATTCTTTTGAAGCAAATAAAATGTACACGCTGAACTTCTCAAGATTTAATGTGTTACTAGGTAGCTATTATGTGACTCTTCTTTGATTTGAATAAACAATAATGGAATTTCTTACTTTTGATTGCTTTTTGTGTAACTGTTCTTAGTGTAATCAATCATAAATATGCATATTTTCAATCTGAAGGCTCACAATAACTTTATAAAATATAACTCATTATTATCTTATGAGTTGTATAGGTAGTAAATAAAAGATTATGTCCTAATATTGTGACATGAGATTAGGATACCACACCTATTTAAACCATATTATAAGTCATTGCTGCTGTGAAGACACATTTAGAAACTATAGATATACCTTCATCAGCTGGCAGAAGAGTGACATATTCCCCAATATGTTGTGAACAGAGAACAGTGTGAGATGACACCAAGAATGGAAAGTAATACCTTAATTTAAATAAATCACTATATCTGGTATTGAGACAGTATTCTCATTGTTAGATGTATCTCAAAGATCAAATGCAGAAAAAAAGTGATTTTTGGAAGGAAAAAAATACTTATGTTTGATAAAATCTCTATTAGCAGAAATATCTTCTATTTGCGGTATGTAAATATCAATGGAGTCATTTTTACTCATATAACTTACAAATCACATATACAATATTTAGGTAAATGGGCTTGACATAAAATGATGCATCACCTCTGTTATTACCATTCTCCCAATTACACAACTTCACATAGTAGTAAGAATTAAAATTGAAGGTACTAGTTCTAAATGAATAAGTAAATAAATACCCTTGGCAGAGGGACAAGGACTTATCCTGGAGGTATGAACTGGTTTTCTGGAAGCCATTGCCTGTGTTGATATACCTTCCTCAGCCTGGATGCAGTGGGGAGGCGCTAGATCCTGCCTCAAGTTATTATATCACACATTGTTGATTCCCAAGGTAGGTGGGATGAGGGAGATGAGGGAGAAGGAGAAGGAGAAGGAGGGAGGGGGAACTGGTGCTAGTATTCAAAATGAAAAACAAATTAAATAAAGGAAGATCACAATGCAAAAATAAAATAATAATAAATAATCTTCAATGGAGCTATGTGATACAGAGGAAAGGCTGTGTAGCAGTTTTGTCCTAATTAAGCATTCATTCTTGGAGGGACACCCTAAAGACTCAGAGAGCTCTAAAGGGATGTTCATTATGATTCAGGGAGTAAAAAGACTTTCAAATCTCTGGAAATCCCTGGAGCTTGTGACATATATAAATTCCCTCTTTCCACAAGGTTTTACTAGCTGGATGGACCGCTGTGGAGAGGAAACCTTTTATCTGTGCAGATGATGGCACAGTGTGCAGCAAGTAAACTGGCTCCTGCTGGCATTCATGGTCACACAGGTAAGACAGAGTTTTGGGGATACATCTATCTGCCTTAGAGTTATCTTTGTCCTTGTGTATATCTCCTCATTCCTGGAAGTGAGCAGAATTAAAGAACCGATTCACTGAGCTGGACTTTTTTGGTATTGTTACTTTGCTCTGCCCTTTGTTTTGTATCTTGGGTTATCTGATGTTTGTTTAGAGTTCCCCAAGTAGTATTACAAAACATAATGTAGATTACTTAAAATCCTTTGACTGAAGAAACCATCTATTTTCCATAGTATGTTTTGTGAGTTAACTTTAAAAAATGCCTTTATATGGATTGGATAAAAGTATCATTGAAGGAAATAATAATAATTTGAATTAAATACAAGATTTGGAAAAATAATTGAATCTGAGTTTATACTCAGTGTATACATTTACTGAAACATTGCAGAAAAACGGTTATAAATCCAAAATATGCCCTAATAGACCTATAAAATACTACATAGACCTAGCTGGCATTGAAATCATTCATCTACCTGACCCAAGTCTTGGGTGATCTTATTCCTGCCATCCTGATACTAAAGTCCTGTCTCTCAATTCAATTTAGATAGTTCAGAAGAAGAAAGAAGAAGCAGAAGCAGAAGCAGAAGCAGAAGAAGAAGAAGAAGAAGAAGAAGAAGAAGAAGAAGAAGAAGAAGAAGAAGAAGAAGGAAGAGGAGGAGGAGGAAGAGGAGGAGGAGGAGGAGGAAGAGGGGGAGGAGGAGGAGGAGGAGAAGAAGAAGAAACAAAAGAAGCAAAAGAAGAAGAAGAAGGAGGAGGAGGAGGAAGAGAAGGAGGAGGAGAAGGAGAAGGGGAAGGGGAAGGGGAAGGAGAAGAAGGAGTAGAAGAAGAAGAAGGACAACAACAACAACAGAAAGAAGACATTAAAATTAATTGTTTTGTTACATACATGTTCTATAATAATGACTGTTCTGGTGTAAGCTTCATCCCAGCTCCTGGCATCCATAATCCCAAAGAGTATGGAATGTTCTGGTGGAAGTTCCACCCAATCCCCCTCATGCTTAGAGCAGACCAGCCCTGCCAGAAAGGACCACACTGAGTCTGGCCAAACCTCAGTCTTGGGTCCTCTCCAACGCCCCCACCGCTTGTGTTGAGTGGGGGCTCTGCTTGGGGCCCCAAATCCCTACATCCTCCTGTTTTGATCTTCCTGGGCCTAACCTTCCAATAGAGTGTCTAAGACCCACCTGCATCCATCGTGAGACCCATTGGAGTATTGGACTTGCATGAACACACCAGAAGAGAACCTTAGACCTGTACCCACCCAGAGAGGAAAAGACCCGGCGAGCTCCCACTGGAAGAAGGGAAGATGACTATGTATAAACACAGTCAAGAACAGAAAAACCAATATGACCCCGCCAGTGTCTAGGGACTCTACACCAGCAAGATCTGAACATCCCAAAACAGATGAAACAGAAAAGAATGACCTTCAAACAGCCTCATGAAAATGATAGAGGCCCTCGAAGAAGATATGAGAAAATCCATTAAAGAAATAGAAGAAAAAACAAACCAAAAAAGTACAAGAAATCAACAAATCTCTTAAAGAAGGCCAAGAAAAACAATCAAAGAGATGAAGGAATCAATTCAAACAGTTCAAGACCTGAAAACCAAAATAGAGGAAATAAAGAAAACACAAACTGAAGGAATGCTGGAAATAGAAAAGCTGAGCAAACAATCAGGAACTACAGATGCAAACTTAACCAACAGAATACAAGAGATGGAAGAGAGAATCTCAGGCACTGAAGATAAACTAGAGGAAATAGATTCACAGACCAAAGAAAATAAATCTTAAATCCAACAAATCCTTAACACAAAATATCCAGGAAATATGGGACAACATGAAAAGACCAAATCTAACGATAATAGGTATAATAGGTATTGCAGATGATATAATAGTGTACATAAGGGACCCAAAGAGTTCTAACAGGGAACTCCTACAGCTGATAAACACCTTCATCAAAGTGGTAGGATACAAGATTAACTAAAAAATAAATCAGTAGCCCCACTATATATAGACAATAAATGCGCTGAGAAAAAGTCAGAGAAATATCACCCTTTACAATAATCACAAACAACATAAAATATCTTGGGGTAACTAACCAAACAGGTGAAAGACCTGTATGACAAGAAATTTGATTCTTTAAAGAAAGAAATTAAAGAACACACCAGAAAATGGAAAGATATCCCATGCTTTGATAGGTAGGATCAACAGAGTAAAAATGGAAATCTTACCAAAAGCAATCTACACCCACATTGAACCTCTTAGAAGAGGAAAGTACCCTTGAATTGCTGATCTCTAAAATTTACAGATAACTCTAGAAGCAAGTCTCCATAATACCAAAGTGTCCAATTAAAAAGTGGGGTACAGAACTAAATAGATAATTCTCCATAGAGGACTTAAGAAAGTGCTCAACATCCTTAGCCATCAGAGAAATGCAAAAGCAACAGTACAAATGCCCTGCCCTAATAATGAGATTGATGACTGCCTTGTATGCCATCCTAGAGCCTTCATCCAGTCGCTGATGGAAGCAGAGGCAGACACCCACAGCTAAACACTGAGCTGAACTAATGGAACCCAGTTGCAGAGAGGGAGGAATGATGAGGGAAGGAGTCAAGACCCAGCTAGTGAAACACACAGAGACATTTTATCCGAACATAGGGGATCTCATGGAAACCAGACTGGTGACTGAGAGGCCAAATTGGGACTGATCCAGACTCCCTGAACGCGGGAGTCAGTGAGGAGGCCTGGGCAATCTATGGGGCCTTGGATAGCAGATCAGTATTTAGCCTTGGCATGCAAATGGACTTGGAGACCCATTCACATAGAGGGACAGTCTCTCTGTCTGGTCACATGCAGAAGGGCCTAGGCCCTACAGGGGATGATGTAAAAGACTTTGAAGATTCCCCACAGAAGGTCTTACCTTCCCTGGGGAGCAGAGGGTTGGTGTGATGAGGGGTTGTGGGAGTTGGTTGGGAGCAGGGAAGGAGGAGAGGGAGAGGGAAATGGGACTGACATATCAAGCATGCCTGTTTCTATATTAAATAATAAATAAATTATTAAAAAAGAAATCTAGATCTAGCCTGTGAAGAACAAACATTGATGATTCTTAAATTGTTCTATAAAATAGAAATATGAATAGCAATATCAACATAATACAACAAAGCCTACAATACCCTGATAACCAACATAAAGAAAGAAATGTATAGAGAAATCCTTAGTTAACATTAATGCAAACTTGTTCAATCTCTTATGGCTAATTGACTTTAGAACACTTTCAGCAGGGTGTATATTATAATATTGTTGTTTATTCCTGGGATAGAAGGTTGGTTCAACACATGCAAATCTGTGTTTGAGCCAATACATTGACATTAGAATTGCAACTGAATAAATTCAATTAATGTAGTAAAGCCTTTTCAGAAAAGGCAGCAACCTCTCATAAAAATAGCCCTGATAGAAGTACGAATAGAAGAAGCATGTATCAACTTAATAATCAGACCTATAGTTAAGCAATTTATCAAACTGAAAGATATTTTCTTAATCTTAAATAAGACCATAATATAAAATTGTATTCAATGTAGGGCTAAAAATTTTAACTATAGCAAGAAGACAAAAGAAAGAAAGAAAAGCTGTAAAGATCTTAATGAAATCAAATTATCAATGTTCTCCAAAACCATATTTCTGTCCTTAAAAAACTTAAGTGTCTGCTTGCTAACTATTAATCCTAAGAAAGACTTACTACAAAATTAGCAGGGTAAAAAGCAACATGCAAAAATAATTTACTAAATATATCAATCATAATCTTGTTGGGAAAGTAAAGAAAGGAAAAGGCCTATTCAGGATAAAACTTTCCTGCCATTTATAGAAGACACAAGATCATAGAAGAACTTTTGGTTATCTGGCTTTGAGAATCTTTGTGGTCCTCCTCTGTGATGTTCCTGAGACCTAGGTGAAGAGTTCGTGTAGTACATGTATCAGTTGGAGCTGTGCCCCGCATAGTCAGCTTGTCTCTGCATTCTGGCCAATGGTGACTTTTCCTCATGGACTCAGTATGTTCCAAAGGGAAGCTTTCAGGATGATGGCTAAGAGATAACATATCTGTGGCATAAGGATATTTGCTTAGAATGTAGTTAAGAAAAATTAGGTTTACTAAAGTAGTGGTTGTCCTTTCATCACTGTACTGATGACCTCTCTAGCTCTTGGTAGTTGGGTTAGAATTCCAGTACTAATATAGTTTCTCTCCTGTTGAATAAAATAAATCTAATCATAGAATATTCTAAATAGCTTCAAAGTAGTAAAATATTTAGGCATAAATATAAAGAAGAAGAAAAACTTCTACAAAGAATAGATGAGAAAATGAACAACTTTGAAGATGGGAGGACTTCTGTGCTCATGGCTTATCAGAAGGATAATTGTGGAAATATTATATTACCAAAACAAATATATATTCAGTGCATTCCTATCCAAATCAACTTGAAATCCTCAATTACACCAAGACACATATTCTAAATTTATAGATAAACAAAGCCACAAATAATCTAAAGTAACTTTTAGCAAAACAAAAACAATACAATTTTTAAAATTTTTTATTTAAATTAAAACCATCTTGTTTTACAAACCAATTCCAGTTTCCTTTCCCTCTGTCCTCCCATTCCCCCAACAATCTCCCCACTCCTCACCCCCATCCACTCCTCAGAGAGGGTAAGGCTTTCTTAGGGGGAATCATCAAAGTCTGTCATATTATTAGGGACAGGACTTAGGCCCTCCCGGGGGTATCTAGGCTGAGAGCATATCCCTCCATAGGGAATGGGCTTTCAAAGCCCATTCATGTCATAGGGATAAATACTGTTTCCACTGCCAGAGGCCCCATAGACTGCCCTGACCTCCCAAACTGACACCCACATTCAGAGGGTCTGGTTCCATCTTATGCAGGTTCACTAGCTGTCAGTCTGGAGTCAAAGAGCTTTCATTTGCTCAGGTATGTTGTTTCTATGAGTTTCTACTGCTCCTCCCTATTCCCTAAATCTGGAGTCCAGGAGTTATGCTCAGTACTTAGTGGTGAATCTCTGCTTCTGCTTAAATTAGTTACTGGATGAAGGCTGCGTGATGACATTTAAGGTAGTCATCAGTCTCATTATAGGGGAAAGACAATATCTTCACTCTTGCTTAGATTCTTACTTGGGGGTCTTCCTTGTGGATTCCTGAAAATTCCCATAATGTCTCCCTCCATTATCTCTTTCCTTGTCCTTCTCTGTTCTTCCCCAACTTTACCTTACTTATTCCTCAGGGACAAGATCTCCTTAATAAATTGGGATCAAGCACTGGGGGAGGGGAGTGGGAGGGAGGGAGGAGAAATAAGAGGGGAGAAAGGGGGATGTACAGATCAAAAAATTGAGTCAATCATAATACTTGATCTTAAATATATTTAAAACACACAATAAAATAATCAACATTGTTTTGACACAACAAGCCTAAAGACCAATGGAGAAAACCAAAACAAAACATGAGAACACAGATATAAACTCGTTATATTTTGGGAAAGATAAACAAACGTATATTTGATAAAAAACGGGCCCTGTATCAATTTATGCTGGGAAACCTGGATTTTTGCAAGCAGAGAATGGAATGAGACATATAACTATTACTATTAAAAACAACAAAAAGTAATAAAAAAACCCACCTCAACATGAACTAAAAATCATAATATAAGGACTAGAACTGGGAAACTGCTAAAGGAAACCAAAGAAAAAAATACATACAAATGTAGGCAATGGTAATACTTCCTGAAAAGAACATCAGTATTACACACACACAAACAAAAGTTGAAGTATCTGAAATCAACACATCAGCTAGCAAATACAAAGTTCATTACAGTGAACAAACAGCATATGGAATGGAAAATATATGTATCAGTTTCACAATGGATAGGTGTGAAACAATATCTGGAACATATAATTAAGTACAAAATGCAAACACCAGGAGACCAAATCTTCAATAAAACAATCAATGTGTTAATGGTTTGAAGAGACAATACTCAAAAGAAAAGATATAAAAGGCTAATAAAAACTTAAATTTTTCTTCCTTTGTAGTAATTGGGGCAATGTAAATTAGATATGTTTTGAGATTAAAGAGAAGAGAAGACGATCAAAATGTGGTGCATAATCAAATGGAGCTTAACAATATTCTCATCTATTTATTGTAACTGTAAAAACACATATTACAGTTTTCTAAAATTATGGGACTCGATGAGACTTGTATTTTACAAATATCATTTTGTATTTTGCTGTACATTCCTCTACAGAATGAAATACATTGTATAGGAATATTTGATCTAAAAATAAGATTATGTAATAAAAGAATTGTTTAAAACATTTTCATGTAGAAGTTACTCCATTTCATGTAGAAAATATTGTGCAATTTCTCCTTCTATGTTTGTGTAGTTCTAAGGTTATATTCATATCCAAAGTTCATGTTGCAAGTTGCTTTAGCTGCTGAACTGCTATCAGTTCTGAGAGGTTAATTCTCAATTTTTATAGGAACACTGTTCATGGCTGCAGATTAAAGTCTTGAAATGGATGAGCCTTCAAGTGTATGTATGACCTCCTTGCTAGATTTTGGAAAATATCAAGATAATCAAGGCTTATCTCTTCTTGGTAGTTTCTTTTTAAACCTGCTATTTTAATTTATGTAATTATTTGTTTTTCTAAAAAATAAAACCAAGAAATAAACGTACTATGGGAAGAGATAGACAGAATAGGTAGGTGTAAGAACACAGAAACAGCTGACCTGAACAAGAGGAACTCCATACTGACAGCTCAGAAACCATCATAGGATAGAACCAGACCGCCTGAACATGGGTGTCAGTTAAGGGAACTATGCAGTCTATGGGGCCTCTGGTAGTGGAACAGTATTTATGCCCAGCATACGAATGAACATTGGGAGCCCATTCCCCATAGAGGGATACTCTCTCAGACTAGACACATGGGAGGACCTAGGCCCTGGTTCAAATGATGTGACAGTCTTTGATGATCCCCCATGAGAGGCCTCACCCTTTCTATGGAGCAGAAGAGACATGGTCTGTGGGCCGGGTAGGGGCATGGAAGGATGTGATTGAGATGGATCTGGGATTGATATTTAAAATAAGATTGTTTCTAATTTAAATTAAAAAGGAAAAAAGATTGCATACAGTTTCAATAAATTTCAAAAACTGTCCATAAAATTGTTTGGTGCTTGAAAGGCTGAGAAAAACTTTATGGCAGCTAATTTTGTTTATACAAAACTTAAAATATAATAAAGGATTACTGCCAATGTTAATTTGTAGTAGACAATAATTCAAGTGCTAGTAACCACAATTAAGTTAAGACACAGACTCTTTCTAGTATGCTCAGTGCTAATGTATTTTTTGCATAATTAGAAGTGTACAATCATTCTGTACTTACCAAGGTATTTGGGGAGTAAGATATGAAGTCATATTATAGTAGCTAACACTGTGCCTGATTTTAATTGTCTACAAAATGAGTTTTTCTAAGTCAAAATCATCAGTGGTGGCAAACTTGATGGTCTATTTTGATTTTTTGATTTACAATTATCAAAAATTTTCCTTTTGTTAGCTTAGTTTTACTCTTTTCTCTGTTTCTGCAACTCATCTGTAAAATAATAAAAGAATACTCTTCTTTCAGATATTGATAACACTTCCACACTCTCATCTAAAGCCCTTTTACTGTTCACAACCCTAAACTGATATTTCCTTCCTTTTATCTTTCTTCTTCAAGTTATGCAAAATGCACTGAAGGAAAAGAAATGACAGATTTGGTCAAGGGAGGCAATTACAGCACAATACAATTCAAGTGCAGATATTAAATCCATGTTGCAGCTGCATGTGGATTCTTTAATCGCAAAAATTATGATATCTAAATAACAGTAAGGGAATAAGTCCCACTTATTTCTCATAGCAAATTCATTTCAACACAAGGATCCTGATGTGAAATGCTGATACTTTTGCTGAAAGATAAGTTGTTTTTCAGTTATTTTGCACCAACTCTTGGCTGCAGCCAGAAACCCAGTAAGAGTGCCAACCAACTAAAGGGCAGGCACAAAATCCTATCGAAGGGAGTCATAAGTTGTTGTGGTTCAAAGATGTTGGAGATTTATTTTAATCTTGAATATCAGAAAAGGGAGCATAGAAGACGCAGCATTTAAACATTGCCTTGAAGGCTGACAAGGATTTTCATAAATGAGAAATGTGAAAAAGCATTCAAGGCTGCAAAAGAGAATCGGACACAGACAGGGATAAATGGAAGCACAAAGCATGCAGATGGAGCAAAGATTGATAGGAGACTGAGAAAAGTGTAAGGAGGTATGCAGTAACACGAAAGAATATTGGCAACAGGATGTGATCATTAAGAGCCAGAAATTTGGAGCGTAAGGGTGAAGAAACAGGGCTTGCTAGAAGAATTCAATGAATAATGCTAGAAAAAGTTTTTCCAAATACTCAGAAGGTGGAATTAACAACATTTGAATGTTATTTAAAATTGCATTTGCTTTTTGATAAATAAAAATTGGAGAATAACTAGATATGAGAGACAGAGAGAGAGAGAGGGAGAGAGAGAGAGAGAGAGAGAGAGAGAGAGAGAGAGAGAGAGAGAGAGAGAGAGAGAGAATGGTTGTGGTAAAAGAGTCAATGAAGACACAAGTAAATGCAGTTTACTCTCAAAGATAAAAACAACAACAAAAATGTATGATCATCAAACATGGCGCAACCATATGGGCACTGTTAGCAGAACAAGAACCCACATGTCTAGGAATATGTTCTATACTTTAGTATTTCTGGACTATAAATTCAAAGCATAATGTCTCTTAACAGAACATTTAAAATGAGTGTGGCCATATAGAAACAAGGAATGCTATATTTTTCCTTAAGTCATCTGAGATAACAAAAAGCCTTCATAATCCACATAACTAAGCACATGCAGTATGTTCAAGTAACTAACCACATTTGAAACTATGCCAAACTTTAACAGACTATGATGATCTTTTTTAAATTGTGTTTTTACAAATTTAAATGTAATGATCACCATAAGAATTTCTACATAGTTTAAAATTAGCTGTAATTTAGAGATATTGTAAAATGGAACGAATTTCAAAGAGCTAAAATAACACTTGGAATGGCATCCAAGTGAAGAGAAGTCAAAATATAGAATTTCTAACAATACTCTTATATGATCCCCAGAGATATTTGGGGGAAAAGATACTTCATGCTTCAAAGTTAGCTCCTAAATATATCCCCTCATCCAGAAGCTGCTGAAATGAACAAAGCAGCCTGAGTGTTCAGAACTCTCAGTTGTGAATTCAGTCATATCACAGATTGCCCTCGTTCTCTGAAACAGTAAAGGAATTAGACCTTGAATTGTCACATTGAACTTCTTTCTGTCCCCTTCAATACCCTCAGTCCCTTTTCCCAGAAGTTTCATCCTAATGTCCTTGAGATCTTTCAGGTCAAGAAGTAGAAGGGTATTTTACAGAAATACTAAACATTTCAAGACTGAACCTAATTCTTACATATCTGTTTGTACCATCTGATAAAAGAAGACAGAGTAGATTACGGTTTTCTTTCCACATTTTTGGCAATGAAACACAGTATGTGATAAGGTATTACTTTCAGATTCTCTGATATTAAATTAGAAATACTCAACAATTTGCAACACTGTAGCCTATTCTGAAATGGGTGCTTTAAAGCCACAGGGCCATAATCATTCTATTCACTTTGAGTTTAAATATACATCAAATTAAACAATGTATCCCTGCAATAACAGCAGCCCTGTTACAAATTGCAACTTCTAGCTGGTGCAAGGATTTCTAATTTTTAAATTATGTTAATAAAAATTTTCCATTTACAATGAGGTAGCTACTTAAAAGTCATCTGCATCTAGTTGAAAACTGAAAAATATAATTTCATTCCTATATGAGCGCAACAAATTTAAATATAATAGGAGATATGCTGTTCTTTTAAACCGTAAAAGAGATGGGTAGGCTTTATTGTCCTCCAGAGAAACTGAAGCTATGCTGTGTAAATCGGGCCAACACATCAGGTCATTTGTATTCTGATATTCAAAGGAAACAGATAAAATAAACATATAAAATCAAAATAAAAGGACTACGTGACATAGTTATAAAGGGACTCAGAAAAGAGATTAGAAGACACAATAAAGAATGGGAACATCGAGATGTGAAACTGATAAATTTTTTAAGATACACCAAGTTTAAATTTAAAGGAATTTGACATTTTTTGTTAGGGAGAGAAATGTCTCTGAGTGTATTTAATTATCAAGGGAATTTACAAATAAGCTATCTATACCTAAAGAACCACCACCTGTAGTTTGCAATATAATATCTATCCAGCTATTTTTATGCTATTTTCTTTTTCTTATAACATAATCCCCAGTAATAATACTTAATCATCTCCTCATCACAGGTATTTCTGTAGGTAATTTCTATGTAATTTCTTGTTTTATCTTTAAAGGTTTTTTTTTATATAACTACTTGAACTATTTCCCTATACATAATAAGAAAAATGAGGTTTAACAGGATAATTAAATGTATAAGGGCATATAGCCACCAGGAAACAACCATTCTGACTCAGAGTTATCTGACTTCCAATCTTCACATTGCTTCAGTATCACACCTTTGTCATGTAGACATTAATTAATTAAATAGATAAAATATCTTTAAATACTTATAATCAAGTCCAAAAGTAGGAAACACGCAAGCTAGCTCAGCAGATAAGAAATCTTGTGTTTCTTTCAGAGAACTAAGTTGGTTCTTACCACACACAAGCCCACTCACAACCATTTGTAACTACAGGTCCAGAGAATCTGATGCCCTCCTTTTCTAACCTCTATGCTTGCATGTGGTACACACACTCAACATACATACAAACAAAACATTCACACACTAAATAAAATATATGTGCCCAACTTCAAGATAATTAAATATACGGTTATTTCTTTTGACCTTAGTTTGCCAAATGCCATTCTCTTAAAAGATACTGGTAATTATGCTAAATGTTCCCAGGCTTTATCTTTTTCATATAGGGTCATTTCTTCATATGTAACATTGTGATAGGCTTCTTGAGACTTTAGAGGAATTCTTTAAAGATTGGTTTATTTTCAAGGAAGCAAACTGTATTAAAAAGTTTAATTTTGAAGAAAATAAAAATTTGAGGTAACACCCCAAAAATGGTATTTTCTATAATGTAGAGATAATGCAATCAGTGATAAATAAGAATACTGAGCTCTTAGAAAGCATATACATTTTAAAAACATTAAGGGATAGTTTTATATTCTATAAAACATGAGAAGAAATATAGCAGAATCCTGGGGACAGAGTTAACAGCAGAAATCTGAGATCTCAGGATATGTTTGGTGAACCATAGTCTGAGAAAAATCTCAAAGGAATTCCAGAATTAAAAATGCAGTTTGAGAAAGTGTAAGATATAGGAGGGATTCAAGTGGGAATTGGTCAAAGTCTCTAAAAAGAGGAAAAATGAAAGTTGTATATTCCTATCTCAATTTAAAAAATTGAAAACAAACAATGCATTGGCTAATGTGTAATTCTTAAAACAGTTAAAATATCTACCCAGCATTCGTGAGGTTACATTTAGAGAAAGAATAAACAGTTTGCTATAAGTAGTTCAATATCCTTTGAATAGACATTTCATGATTAAATTTAATGTCATGGCATTTTATAAAGAACACAGAAAGGGTTTAATCTAAAGGAGACCTATCTATGAGCTGTGATATGTAATTGTTTTAAGTTGATGATGGAGAAGCTTACTCTAATTCTACAATATTATTAGATTTCCTGAACTTTTGTGCCTAGACTTTTGAGAGAGTAAAATGATGCATGTTTTTAAACCCCAACACTTTTACATTTGTCAAATATGTTTCTCAATGAAAATATGCTTTAGTACATATTCTTAATTTAAAAATTTGGGAACTTCGAATGTGCTGCATAGTTTATATAATTTTTGAGCAAGGAGAAGGATGGAAAATATTAGATTTGGGGTAGAAAAACAAACAGCAACAAACAACAAAAACAAGATTTAATACCGTAATGTAACTTCCTATGTAGGTTTTTTGCATGATGTATCTGTCTATTGCCCTAACTTTAGAGAGTTCCTCTGTGTGGTAACATTGAGCAATACATGGTCCCAACATGAGGTGGTTTATAGATTAGTCATAGACAGTTTTCTTGCAATGCCAAATAAGTCCACTCTGTTTTGTACAAAGTTGTCAGTGTCTATGATCTCTAGCTTCTTGCCTCTCTTTCTGTGATAGGCATTTAGATAGCCAGGTTTACACATGACACACACTGTTCTATTCATATTCTATTATGTACAATTCAGGTGCACAGATACCTGTATTCACTATGAGGACAAAGAAGAAATAGATTGTTTAGCGAAAACAGAATATTTCCTGCCTTAATGTTGGCAATCGAGCTCAGGAACTTGTTCATGCTAGATACCACTGTGCCCCTGTTTTGTATGCTCAGTCCTCAAAACGGAATAATTTTGAGGACTGATTAGTAACCAGGGCCACAAACACATGTTGATTAAAATATGTATGGAACCCAGTACTTAGTAATGTTTCTAATTATGACTTTTCTGTGTTTACTAATATTATTCCCTTCTATTTAGTTTTCTTCTTAATTCAGTTGAAAGACCTCCTCCATTCCTTATAGTCCCTGTCCACACTCCAGATGAATCATCTTATTGTTTTCAGTCATTCGTTTTCATATTAATATCTTCTTTTTAAAACTAATCATAACACATTTTATATATACTTTGCTAATTTCTATGTACTTTACATAAATTCTATATTGAAAATTTGAAGGAATGTACATTAGTCGTGACTTTGTTCTGAGCACCAGAAACAATGCATATTATTTGATATTTACTCAGCAGGCCAGAAAAAAATGATGAGAATCAGATTACAATGAATGCAAAATATGTCATTGAAACTTCAGTAGTTATTTGATGCTGTAGCTCATGAAACTGCGTCGTAGACATCCTTGGACACTAAGGAGGGAGATACGTTCATTTCACATCAGAAATGATCAAACAGTAGGCCTTAGAAACCAGACTTCTTGCCCAAGGTTACTCTAGTTCATCTTCAATACAGGCAGTTTGGCTGTAGATGCTTTTTCCTTAATTGTTATTGTTATTCTGATATATAGCTAATGGATTTGAACAAAAACAATGCACTGCTGACCACAGAAAGATGTATGTCACAGCAGAAGTGAGAATAAGTTGTGATTGTGTGCCAAAGATATAAAGGTAGTGAATATAGATGGCTTCACTGAAGTGCCCACATAAGATCAATAATTTTTCATAACTCTGACAGCTCAGTGATTCAAAGCTTAACGTATCTGCAGGTCAGCAAAACTCCAACACCCATAGCATTTCTTGGCAAAGACACTTCAATGGCAATATGCTACTTGCTTGTAACTTACGATAGAATTATTGATGCTTATACTGGATTCATTCCAAATTTACCAATTTAAATATTCTCATATATGTAAAAACAAGGAAACAGAAGGATGGGAATTAAAAACTAATTTTTGTGAGGATTTGGCTGCACTGACACGCTAAAGTGTATCTATAATTTTTGTCATTCATTTTCTTTTCTCTCTCAGCAACCACTACTCCATGGATCATCTTTGGAAGAAGAATAACATTCAGTCTTTGCAAGATGTTAAACTGGAAAAAGATGTATGAAATTGTGGTTGCTTACACTTGTCTCAAACCCAACCAATCCTTGGTGAAACACATGTTTGTATTATTCACCTGCCTCTCCCCAGAACTTTCATCCCTGTCCATACACAACTTTGTATTTTACTTCATGAGAGAAAGTGAGGCCGTTTTGTAGAACGTCCTTGAATTTCTTAATCTAATTGTATAGTTTGCAGCAGTGAATTCCTCTAAGAAAATGCTGCTGTGTCCTTCCTTTGCAAACTGTGCTCGGGATCTGTGTCGATGTGCAATTTTCATGACTTCTGTGCTGGGATTAAAGGCATGAGCCAACAGGGCCCGGTTGTTAACAACCGAATGAAAACATGTTCAGATATTACCATTTTAGAAAGCAGCCCATTTTAAAAACATATACTTTCACTTCTGTTGTTTCCTCAGCATAAAATGTCTGTTCCATATTTTTGTCTGTGTAATTCATACTCATACCATTAGATTCTCCCACAGGTCTATCTTCTTTGAATCACTTTTGGCTTGCATAATGTACTCTCACATCTACAAACCCATTTTCCCCTAAAATTTATTGTTATCTTCTGTTCCTGTCACTTTAAATAAAAGAAAACAAACCAAGAGTTACCCCTGTGAGACTGAAGGCAGGTTTTATGCAAAAACTCAATAGATTCTGAACATGAACTATCGTACACACACTCAACCTCTATTTTCAAGAATGAATGAAATTATTATTCATATCTAGAAAACAAAGATGTAACATTTTCCTTTATTTGTCCTAGCAGCACCTGTAAAGAGGGAAGGCATTCTCACAGTGGCTTCTTTATGTTTGATTTCACAGCTAGATACAATTGCTGTGCTGGTCAGATTTCTAACCAATACAGGAATGTTGGAATTTTCAGTACTTTCTAAAAATTTCCTTTTTTCTATTTTCTATTTAAATCACATATCTGTGATTTTATTTAACTTCATTTGATATCATCATTATTTTATCAAATAATGAGAATACTAATCTTGTAGTTTGATTCTTTCATCCTTATAGAAAGAATTTCCTTGATCTCAATATTTTTACTTGTTTAAATTCCCCTTCACATGATTAGAATTATTTGTAAATGTGAAACAACTTATCTCATGGTTATTTATTCAAGTACATACAAGGTGTGAATTTGTCTGTTATTGACTGCCTATGAAATTTAACCATGCAACCTGTCCATCAAGGTAATACAACATTGGACAAAAGAACTGAGCACATGCGTGAAGTTTAAAGTCATAGTAAGAAATAATGCTCATAATTACGGTAGCTACATGCGTTTCCTTTTCTTTTGTTAAATAAGTAACTACCATTGTGGCATGACATCAATAGTATGTCATGTATGTATGTATGTATATATATATATATATATATATATACATCCTGGTGATTCCTTAGTTAGGATGACGGCTTTGGCTTTTGACCCATATATTTTCCTAGAAAATGAAATGTGTATTTTTTTAGGTCTTAGTTGATTAAATAAATAATTCCAATATTTTCTTTGCCTTGGGAATGAGTTAAAGTTAAAAACAGAAGAAATGGCACAGATTTTAGTGAACATGAATGATGATACAAGCAGGCTTTATTTGCCTTCAAACAGCATTGTTTTAAATTGCTCATTTAGATTCGAAAGACTAGGAAAGAATTATTCAAAGAAATAATGAGATCAGCCTCAGGTTTTCAAGCATTCCAGTTTACCTGGCTTTCTCAGAGCCTTGGGACACCATGTTTAATATTTTAGAACTGCTGACATCATACAGCAAACTGAACTGAAAATTCTATCTGTGGCAAAGGGCTTAAAACCACACTGATTAGTAGCATGCTGTATTTCAGATTCATGATGGAGCTCCTTTTATTATTTTTAATCAATAAATAAAAATGTTTGCCTGTAAAAAAAATAAATAAATAAATTGCTCATCTTAATTTTTCATGATGACTAATCACAAAAACAATTTTAGAACTTTCCTTACCACATGATGGCTTAAAAATAACATATTCAGCCAAATCTTCCCATTATGATCTTCCTCTAGTCCATCTGGATTTATATCCTGTTTCTGATTTTTGGAGTGTCACAGACTTCCTTATTCTCCTGCTAGCTCTATAATGATTATGTTCTCTC
This sequence comes from Mesocricetus auratus, assembly GCF_017639785.1. Taxonomy (NCBI): domain Eukaryota; kingdom Metazoa; phylum Chordata; class Mammalia; order Rodentia; family Cricetidae; genus Mesocricetus; species Mesocricetus auratus. The sequence goes on from NW_024429266.1 coordinate 43,969,906, forward strand.
TTCTGATGTCTCTGGTATCTTTTGCTAGCTTCTTTCTGGTTTAATGCCCCTTGTGTCTCTCTGGAAATGTTTGTATCCAAATGTAATTTCATTTTTTTATTATTTATTTCCTCCATAAGGGAGTAGGTTTCTTAATACATGCATGTGATGTGTGTTTTTTCTATACCTGATATCTAGTACTTGGGCTCATATTCATCAGATACCCTGAAAATTAGTCTGAACTTAAAACCAAGATGGTCAAGAAAATACCAAGTAATAGAAATGCATATCCTTGTTCATTTAAGTCTTGATCATTGCATTATTCCTATTTGTGTACAAAAATAAATGCAAATAATAAATGTTTCTTACAATTTTCATCTTTTGAGGGGAACAGAATCAGACTACTACACTTAGGCAAAACAACCCTACCATCTAGTGGTCAAAACTTTGAAGGATAGAGTTGGCTTAGCACATGAAGAAGACTAAATCAATGCTAATCTCCAAGAAGAACCCAATACCCAATTACAAAACTGGGAAGTCTATAGAGCTTCTTAGCATTCTCCTTATCATTACGTTGGTATGAATAAAACTTTGATGTAATTTTATTTAAGGAAACATATAGACCTATACTTGTCTCTAGCTTTCCATGTACTGGGGATTTGTCCCATGCCATTACAGTCTGTTCAAAATCTATTAAACCAAAGACATTTAATATGTGCAAAATGTTTACTCCAAGAGAACATTGTACTTGACTCTGAAATTGTGGCTTCATCCCTTTGTAATAATTGTAGCATGGGAGAAAGGGAGCGATTAAACAGGTCTTGGTATTTGTCATAGCTAAGATGAAGAACAATCATCTGCCACTAAGTATGGTGCAGAAAAAAATTGTCAAGTTTACCAGTATCCCTTTTTTTTGTTTGTTTGCTTGCCTGGTATCGAGGTAACACACGTCCTCCTATTGTGTTGTTGATGAGACTTAATGCCCTGTCATGCATGATAGAAAATAATTGATCAAGCAGGCAAACGTGAAGCATGCATCTGAAAAGAAGAAATGTCATGAAATGATGCTTGTCCATGAAATTATAGCTATGGTGAAGACTAAAAAACTACCAGCTTAATCACTGGTGGCTCAGAGGATCTGAGATGCTTAGCATCATGCTCTGCCATAAGTACCAGGCCAAAGTTTCCAATTCATTTCAAGAATGAAAAGATGATTCCTGAGCTGTAGAACTTAAACTTCTCATGTCCAGCACAGCAGGAACTCTTATAATGCTGTACAGTTTTAGATTTGAAACTGTAAGATTGTCAGCAGTGACATAAAAGATATTCAAAATATTCCAGTAATTAGTTTTCAGCAGGTAATGAATCATTCATTCACATTACTTGCTTAAATGACTCCCTGAAATAGTAGATGATGTAACTTGAAATTATTTAAAAATATCAAAAATATTAAATTATTTGCCTAATTCCCAAGGTCTTAGTAGTGTTGTATCAATGCAAACTTTGTGCTACACCATTAGTTTATTTAAAATGTAAATTAGACATAGAAGTCTGGATAGCCTGCCAATTAGTGTAGATGCATTTATTGAATGACTGCACAGATGATGTGGCCCTTTCATATTCATGATTTAAACAGTGACAATTTCTTTTTTAAAAACGAATTTTTATTTAAATTAAAACAATCTCATTTTACATACCAATCCTACTTCCCTCTCCTCCCCATCCTTCCATGCCCCCTACCATGAGGCCTCCCATGAGGGATCCTCAAAGTCTGACACATCTAGGCCTTCTCCATGTATCTAGGCTGAGAGAGTGTCCCTCCATAGGGAATGGACTCTCAAAGCCCATTTGTGCAAGAATGATAAATACTGGTTCCACTGCCAGAGGCTCCATAGACTGTGGAAATCTAGTTGTAGAGAGGAAGGAATGATAAGCAAAGGGGTAAAGACAATGCTGTGGAAACCCAGTTGACCTGAGAAAGTGGAAGTTCATGGACCCCAGTCTGACAGCTGAGGAACCAGCACAGTACTGAACCATGCTCCCTGAATGCAGAGTTCAGTGACAATTTCACAACAACAATCTGCAAATAGTAATATTATTTTCCAAAACATATAAATGAGTTAAGTTTTTGCGATCTTTAAAATAAATATTATTATCTTAATGAATGAATGTCACAACTGGAAAGACAATAGACTGGCCAATATCTCATTTGAATGGGAAAAAAGCATAATATATTAATAATGACTTTTTCAAGAATTGTTGAGGTTCTTTTAGTGTTCAAATGTGAGAAGGGAGGCTTCAATATAAAAGAAGAAAAAAATAAACATCTTAAATATAATTTCAGAGAAGAAAGAAAAGTTCAGAATAGTTTGAGCTATTACATAATATTTTTGGCTGAAAAAATAACAAGGGACAACATTTAGCACATAATGTATTGTGTGCAGCAGAGGCGTGATGAAATGTAGACAGAAAGATTCCTGATTTTTCTCCCTTTTACTGATCTACATTAAGGCTGGTTATGTAACAGTTTTTTGTGGTTGAATGCTATAATTCATGTCACTGAGATTACACAAAGAATCAAGACTGGCATGACAAGCATGACGGAATCGCAAGACAGCTGGATAATTACTGCTCACCAAAAGCCTTCAGCAACCTGTAGGATAGTGTAAGAGAAAAATCCCTTTACAGCTTCACCACTTGAAAGGTGTTAATGCTAAGTGATATACATCAAATTCTTTAAAAAATTACCTATAGTAACACAACCTGAATTCCTACCACAACAAATAAAAAGGTTTTTGGAAGAAAGCCAAGGTACTATCACAAATGCACTTGTTTGGCATGCAGAAAGGAACTCTAACAAGTAAATAACAAATGCAAATAATTGCCTGTGACTACTAGAAGGTGGAGTTCAATTAAAATCAATCACTGCTTGTTCCACAGTACAAAAAAGGAGAAAAAAATGATAAATTTATTAACATTGAAGTAGATCACCACTTGCTGTCAGGCTTAAATTAGATTCCCAGGTCCCATATGTTGGAAGGAACCAATTTCCACCAGTTTTTTTCTGATATTCATATGTGTGTTTCTGCATATTAATTAACTGTAAAATTTATTAAGAACAAAACAAAATGTTACACATTTAGAAAAACTTTTAGAAAAAAAGAAAAACATTTAGAGAGAGTCAAATGTATTCTTTTATAACAACACAATTTTTAAATTGCTTTTAAGTTGCAAGAAAGGAAGACCCTTCTATAAACTTATAGCTATGTAATATTTGATGTTTCAAACCAAATAACACAAATGGAAAGAGATTTTGCTAAAAGGTGGAAATACAAATAATATGTAAATCAATATGGCGTATTTCAAAACCATGCTTTGCTTCAATAATCATGAACGTGATTACATATATATCTGGAACACTAAGGAGTCCCAGACACTAATGATTCATGTGACACTGAAGAAGATAGTTTCCTGATTATTATACGCAGTAAAAAAGAAGTTGCCACTACATATACCTAAAGGATGCACATTCATACAACAAGAGCATCTGGTTCAGTTATGTTCATAGCAGCATTATTTGTAATAGCCAGAACCTGGAAGCAACCTAGATGCCCCTCAACTGAAGAATGGATAGGGAGAACATGATACAATGGAGGACTACTCAGCAGAAAAATTTATGGAATCTTGAAATTTGCAGGCAAATGAATGTCACTAGAAGAAATCATCCTGAGTGAGGTAACACAGTCATCAAAGGACAAACATGGCATGTACTCACTCATATATGGATTTTCGACATAGAGTAAAGGATTAGCAGCCTATAATCCACAACACCAGAGAAGCTAGGAAACAAGGAAGACACTAAGAGAGACACACATGGTCCCCTGGAGAAGGGGAAAGGAACAAGATCTCATGAGCTAATTGGGAGCATGGGGGGAAGGGAGAGGGAGTTAGGATACAGAGAAGGAGATAAGAGGAGGGGAGAGGAGGACATGAGGAAGCAGGAAGATTGAGTCAGGGAAAGAATAGAGGAAAGAGTTACCATAATAAAGGGGGCCATTATAAGTTTAAAGAGAAATCTGGCACTAGAGAAATGTCCAGAGGTTTACAATGATGACCCCAACTAGCAATCTAAGCAATAGTGCGGAGGCTACCTTAAGTGTCCTTCTCCAATAATGAGATTGATGACTACATTATATGCCATCCTAGAGCCTTCATCCAATAGATAATGGAAGCAGAAGCAGACACTGACAGCTAAACACTGAGCTGAACTCCTGAAATCCAATTGCAGAGAAGGAATGATGAGCCAAGAGGACAAGACCAAGCTGTAGAGGCCAACAGAAACAGTTGACCTGAACAAGGGGGAGCTCATGGATCCCAGACTGATGACTGGGAAACCGGCATAGGACTGTTCCAGACCCCCTGAACATGGATGTCAGTTTGGAGGTCTGGGCAATCTATGGAGCCCCTGGTAGTGGATCAGTATTCATCCCTAGTACTCGAATGGACTTTGGAAGCCCACTCCACATAGAGTTACTCTCTCTGCCTAGACCCACAATGGATGGTCTAGGCCCTGCTTCAAATAATATGACAGACTTTAAAAATCTCCCATGTAAGGCCTCACTCTCTGTGGGGAGGAGAAAGGAGATAGAATAAGTGCTGTTAAAATGTCTAGGTTTACTCAGTAACGAGACACAAACCGTGACTCAACGATCCCACGTGGAGTTTCTTGGTGGACAGGGAAGGTAAGAGGGGTGAGAGATAACCAACCCTTGCAGAGCTGAGAGAGGAGAGAGAGAGAGAGAGAGAGAGAGAGAGAGAGAGAGAGAGAGAGGGAGAGGATGAGAGTAAGACAAGAGTAAAAGAGAGAGAGAGACGAGAGTAAGAGAGAAGATGAGATGGAAAGGAAGATGAGAGTATAAGAGAGATTAAGCAAGGGGTCTGTCCTTCAAAGGGGTCCTTTGCACCTGCTTGGTTATCACAGAACTCTGACCTGGCCAGAGTGTTGCCTGAGTGCATCCTGCCAGGTAACAGGGCAGGCCAGCATAATGCCTGAACCTTTCAGTAAGAGGTCAGTGGGGGGTAGGGGAGGAGGGGAAGAAGAGGGAACTTGGATTAACATGTAAAACAAGCTTGTTTCTAATTTAAATTAAAAAAAGAAAAAAGAAAAAAAATAATAAAAAATTAAAACATGAAAAAAAAAGAAGTTGCCACTTAAACACTTAAACTTACAGTCTTTAATGTACAGGAAGATAGCTCAGCAGTTAAATTATCAGTCACATTCATAACCAACCAGAACTCACATACATGTATATTGGGTGTGGTGCCTTCCTGTAAATCCAGCCTTGGAAGGTAGAAAAAAGTAGGTTTTTAGGAGAAATTCAGTTTCAGAGTCATGGAACAATTATTAATTTAAAAATATAATAATTCATTTTTCTTTTTTTCGCTACAATTTATGAATTGATATTTCATTTGTATTAACAAAGCATTCTAATATTTCCACCTCCTATTTCCTGTTGACTCCTTCTCTTTTTAAATGTCTTTCTAGCATTCATATCACTTTTTTGTTTTGCTTTGCTTTGTTTTATGACCCATTTTGTTTAACTATGGCCATCAGGGCTGTCATGGGTTTGCAACTGTGAGTTGGAACTTTAAGGGCTCAACTATGAGAATAGTGAAAACAATGATTCCCTTTTCTTAGGAGAAGGAAGGATAAATGTATTCATTTGAGTGTTAGAACACCATGAGTTCTTGCCCTTCCCTGACTGGTTGGTCTCTTTTACATACCGCTAGTCTGGAAAACTCAGCCACTGTGAGTTCAAGACTGAAAACACTATATGCCATTTCCAGATACAGCATTCTACACCCCTTTCCATATCTTCTTCCCTTCTTTTTTTCTCTTTTTTCCATAATGCATGATAGCAGTTTCCCAACCTGTGGGTCGAGATCCCTTTGGGTTGCATAACAGTACGAAAATTACAGTTATGAAGCCACAACAAAATGATTTTCACTTTTTGGGCCACCAGAATACAAGGAACTGTATTAAAGGGTTGTAGTATTAGAAAGATTGAGAAACATTGGCTTTGAGAGAGTAATATAAATGCCTTGTTTCACTGAGTACACAACTACCACTTACTCTCAGCATCTTGGGCAACTGTCAGTTTCACAATCATTCACAGTAAAAAGAGGCTTTGTTGATTTATACTGAGAATAACATTAGTTCATATAAACACAAATATTTAGAAGGCAATTTTCTAAAACTATGTCACTGTAACGAAACCACACAATTAAGTCCCGTACTAGGGCTTATGACCTTCCACAGCCATATATATTTTGCTTCAATTTACGAATCAGATATACGATCCCCCTTGAGGAATTAGCCTCAAACCCAATTTTTAAATGGTCCCCTTCATGAGAATCAGGTTAGCATTACATAAGTGGGTATACCTTGCCTGGAATGCGGGTATTGATACCCGCAGAGTTCATAGCTGGTTAATACTACCTATGCCTTTTCTGCCCTGACATCCTGCACAGCATGGTGCAAGAGTATCAAAGCTTGCCTGAAGGGAAGACTTTTCTAGCTCAGTCACACTGGAAACTGTAACCTTCAATGGAATCTGCTGTAAACACCTTCTAAAGGAATAAGGATGATAACAGTCTGGGAGGCCATTCAGGATGATTTTTTTCAAATGATACAGTAAATAGTAAATAATATTCTACTAATCTCAATTGTAAAGATTTACATGATTCTGTCTCTTTCCCTTCATCTATACTCTTTCTTTGTTCCTTTCACCTACTTAAATGACATTAAAAAGAAAAATACCCACAAGAAGCGCAATGAATATTTGATGAAATAACTTTAGGATTCTGTGGATATCAGCAAAAAGCATTATTTACACACAGTGATACGTAGTACTGATAAAGTAAGGCATCTAGGGAGGAAATAAAGACTTATGACACTATGGAGGAAAGAAGGACAAATGCATGACTGATTTGTAGAAAATCAAAAGAAGTCAGTATTTCTTCCTATCTCCACTCTTTTTGTTTCTTTTTTAAAGTATGTATCTTTGTTTTAAAAAATCACTGAATTTGCTTCCTATCCATCAATCCATGGAAAGTGAGGCAATGGATATTAGTCTGTGTGGTTTACTTGCCTAAACATTTGAACGCTTTAACATGCAGGACAAGTGAAAGCAGAGACACATTGAGGATTTTACCCAGCCAAATATCCAGTTCAGTGCTGAGCTTCTCATATTTAGCACGATAAAAATCCATGATAAAAATAAAAATTAAATGTATTTAATGTTTTTGTTACAAAGACTCATGTAAACTTTGTTCATTTGGCAAATAATATTTCTTTTTGTACCTGTAAGCCTTAAAAGTCTGATATACAAAATTGTAATAACATACTGATAATTCCAATGTGCAGTACAGTCTTGTTTCCTATGGTTTTTCAGCCTGAAAACATCTGCAATCTTCTCTTTGAATTCACACACAGACATGAACATAATCTATAATCATTCACAGAATTTTCTTTTGACTGTGTGTATTTTTTATTTTTACAATGGAAAATATTTCTGCTTAATTTTTCTTCACGAAATAAGTTATGTAAAACCATAGGAAAATTTGTGTTGAATTTCATTATTTTTTCAAGTCCCTATTGATCTTTCTGGTTGGTCTTACCATATTTGTCCCAACTATACACTTCTGGTCTGAGGAATCAAAGGTAGCAAGCTCTCAGAAACAGTATATGATGCTTAGGAAGGAAGGTATCATAGCAAAGGGAAAAAATGGTTCATTCAAGGTACCGAACAGAGAAACTGATATACAGGAAAATACAAACATTTAGGGGTCACTGTGGGAAAACTTGAAAGTCAACAGAAAAAAATAGAAGGCTTGTGTGATTCAGTAATCTGGGACAGTTTAATAAAAGAAATAAAATATAAAGATGCCTTCTACCCTGGCTACAGAAGCACGTTGAATGTCTCCCAAAAGCAATCATATATGTGAATGAGAGACTTAAGAAATCTTATCAGGGAAGATAATGACAATTCCACCTAATCAAAAGGCTCATAATCATAACTGTCTTGTTGACTATCTGAATAAATAACATGAATGTTCATATTAGCCTTGCATTGAAAAGAGAATTTACATTATCTTCCAGTGAAGTCACAGGGTGTTGACTCCAGAACTTACACAAGAGAAGGGACCTAGTATGCAAATAACAAAGTGCTCTAGTGGGATTGAGACTTCTGTCCGGTTCAATCTGTGAGCTATCACTGGCATTCCAACGGACTCCTTATACTGTATGATAGGTGATGGGTGATTGTGTAACAAGGTTAAAAATGAACTGTGTTCTCTTCAACAACTTAGGCATCATGGAGAATGTTCTCCAACAGTACATCAACAGTCAGGTTTAGAGTTATACTTGTTAAAGGACTGTGCCTATCAACCATGTCGTTTATGCCACTTCAATAAGCACTGACCAAAGCCCGTTATTAAATAACAGATAAAAATATTGCTTCCACTGATGCTTGACTATGAGACTGCTCGTGAACAAGGCCTTTGGCTGTGTACCTACTTCCATTGTAATTGCAGGCACACAGCCTAAGAAGCTTGAGAAATCCTTTGCAACTACCCAGATACATTCTATTTTGCTTACTCTTCTGGGCATTTCAGTTTAGGATCTTTTGCCTGGATCTTGCTCTTGTACACTCTTGCTTATGCCCTGGAAGTAACTGCAGATAAGAATTAGTGTGAAAAAAGTTTCTCCCGGGTGTCTAAAGCAGTTAGCAATACATTTTTTCCAGTTGTAGTTACATATTGCTTCTATGTGAGACTATAGATATATAGAAGAATCAAAATAAGGGAATCTGTGGTGGTTTATGATTCATTAAAGCTTGTCTGAGGATTCAAAAAGCAAAGTCAACCTCAAGCTATAGAGATCAGGAGGTGATGGTACACACCTTTAATCCCACCGCTTGGGAGGTAGAAGTAGATGCTTTCTGTTAGTTCAAAGTCACACTGAGTTACAAGAAATATATCCAGTCATAAGGAGAAACAGCTCCCACAAAGATGATCTCAGCACTTGGGACCACATGCCTTTAATCCCAGGACTGGTTATAGGTATTTAAGACAGGAACAGGTTCTAAGAGCAGGCATTCATTCATTCTCCAGCCCCACTGAGGATAGGAAGACATTGAAGTCTCAGGATTCTCCAACTATACTGAGTAGACGCAGCAGTCTGAGGTTTGATGAGATCTTGTGGAGACAGGATCAGCCCTTCTAGCCAGAGGTATCGGTAAGAGCTAGTGGCGAACTGATTTGCTTTTTTGATCTTCAAGTTCTGCTTGAAGTTTCCTATGTTCAGTGTCTTAGTAGACTTCCTGTTGTCTTCAAGATATAAGACTCTCAAGTCCGGCGCCACTTCTGCCTGCATGCTCTCTACCATAATGAAAATTCACTTAACATCTGAACTGTTAAGTGAGCCACCATCAATTAAATGTTTGCCTTTATAAGATTTGCTGTGGTCCTGGTGTCTCTTCACAATAATGAAATCCCTAAGACATTTAGTTATCAATTAAATTAGTTTATTTCTTCTGGTTACAGTACAATAATCCTATGGTAAATGAGAGAAATTAAGAAATTATAAAATTATATACAAAATGAATGACATATGCGTGGTGATATTTTGTTTGTAATCTAACAAATAAAGATTCCCTGAAGATAAGAGTGTAGAGCTAAGCCACTAGTTATCCTTAGAGACTAAGCAGTGGTGGCACCCACCTTTAATCCCAGCATTTGAAAGGAGGAAGCAGGAGAGTTCAAGGCCATCTGGGGTTACATGAGACTGAATCAGACTAAAAGAGAAGGAGAGTCAGGAGGTGGTGGCACAGACCTTTGGTCTCAGCATTAGGGAGGTGCAGACTGGAAGTGACATGGCTGGGTGGACAGAGGAATATAAGACAGGAGGAGACAGGAACTCAGCTATTCAGTCACGATTCATAGAGATGGCATTCAGTTGAGGACTTGTAGGGACAGGATCACCCTTTTGGTTCTGAAGATTCAGTAGAGGTAAGAACTAGTGGCAGGCTGCTATACTTCTCTGAACTCTCAGCATTAACCCGTATATATGATTCTGGGTTTTAATGATTAAAAACAATTAGAATTCGTGGAGATACACGCAGTGAGTCCTCAAGGAATTCAGAAGGAAAAATTTGAGCATAATTAACAGAAAAAAATAAAGGATGAAAATGGAAACACAGTAGACCAGAACCTGTGAAAGATGGATAGAGCATTGTTAATAGGGAATGACGAAAATGACGATCTCACATGTAAATGGAGTGTTTTCTAATAAGAAACCTGATGATGGGTCTTTAGAAACAAAACGGAAAAAAACATAAAAAATTAGTGTAGAAAATGAGATTATTAATGCCAGAGAAAATTCAGACTCTGAAATGCAGCAAAAAGATAAATAAAACAGAAGGTTGACTCTTTGAAATGTTAAATACATTGGAAATTTATTTACCTGTCTAATCAAAAATAGTGATTATGATTTTTGATGATCACTATGATGGTGATAATGATTGAGAGAACTAAAAAGGGAAATTACACATAACCATGCAGATAAAATGAAAACAAAATGGAGAAGAAACGAACAGATTTCTGAACACACATGATCTATAAAAAATAGGCAGGCCCAATGTAAATAGTAAGACTGAAGCCACGGAATGGAAGACTTCACTATTGAGTTTTATCACATTTTTAAATAACTGACAATGATGTCTCTGGAACTACAAGACTATGAACTATTCTTTTTTATTGTAAAAATAGTTACAAAATAAAAATAAACTTTTAACAATACCCCCCCAAAAATTGAAATGTGGAGAGTCATCCCAAACTTATTTTATAGGGTCAATACTAGCCTGTTTCCCAAACCTGACTATAACGTATCATCACAATCAACAAAGATTCAAAACAATAGTCCAAGTGTTCTGATAGCCATACATAAAAAATTATCAGCAAAATACGAGGGGATCAAAATCAACAGATCTGTAAAAATATCCTGTGCTTTCTGTGAATCAGTGTCTTCTATTAATATTTTTCATAATTATAAGAAACTCATAAAGCATAAGATGTTTCCAGAGAGGTGAAATAACAGGATGTTCAGGGTATGAAAGTAATTTTCTTGACAGACACATCTTTAAGTTAAGGAAATAAATAACTTGAATAGGCGTTAGGAAGTCCTTAAATCTAACCATATTCACCAGGTCCCCCTTCCCCAAATATAAGTGATATGGATTTCTGAGAAACAGTTCTTGATATTCTGAGCTGCCTCAGAGAAGCAGAAACCTGCTGATCAGCCTGAAAAGACTTAGTCAATTGAACTACTAGCAAGGGACATGCTCCTCACCCCCAAATGTTTACCTGCCTGCATGTTATTCAATATTCTCCTGGTTTCCATATGCTGTGATTTGTATTCCATTCACGGGCAGACTTTGGTGATGTAGCTGTCTTTGAGTCATTTTTCACTTAAGTAATTCTTTATCCACATTTCAGTAAGCTCAATAAAACTCATTGGTTCACCAAGTTGCTCTTTGTTAATATCCTTGTTCTTTTCTACTATTGTATCCCTGCCTAGGATGAGTAGTAATTTGTTCACATTTCTCCAGGAATAGTAAGTATCACACAACAATGTCACAACAGAACTGGTTTGATTTCATGAATTAAGCTATAGATCAACAAGCAAAAGTCAATACACAAAAATATATGCAGATAGAAGTTTATGCCCTGTACAGTCCTGCAGCTGTTTAGTCCCAAACAAACACACAGAGGCTTATATAAATTATAATATGTTTGGCTGATGGCTCAGACTTCTCATTGAATTTTTAACACATTTCTATTAATCAGTGTATGTCCACAAGGTCTTGGATTACTTGCCTCCTTGGAAGCTACATGGCATCTTCTGACTTCACCTACTACCTTTCTCTATTCCTGTCTGTATTTTCTTCCTGACTAATTACTGCCTGACCATTGACCAAAATAGCTTTATTTTTCAATCATCATTAGAAACATATATTCACATTATAAAGAAGGACATCTACCATCAAATATATCTTCTACACATAAGTGGCAGATAAAACCCTTAAAATTTTTACAACAAAACAAGAGAAAACACTAGAAAGAATTTCATAGTTCTTTCAATATGACTGCTACAAAAACTTGCATAGTAACCAGCATAATAATGGGCATAAGAGGTAAACTCACAGTCAATATCATATTGAATATTCAAGACTAAAAGCATTTCCTTTCAGTTATAGAATGAATAAAATGTGCCTTGTATCATTTTTTGTTTTGTTTCATTTATTTTTGTAATATAGTTGCAGAAATTATAGCCAGAATAACTGGGCAAAAGAAAACAAATAAATAAAAATCATACAGATAGTAAAAGTGCCCATTAAATCACCCATGGTTGCAGATAATATGACTCTTTAAGTAGAAATAAGTTTCCAAAATGGAATACTAGAACTAAAAGAATCTTTCAGAAAAATACATGTAAAATCTGTAGCATACTTTCTCTCTCTCTCTCTCTCTCTCTCTCTCTCTCTCTCTCTCTCTCTCTCTCTCTCTGTCTGTCTCCCACTCTCACTGTGAGTGTGTTTGAATATGTGATGTGTCTCTCTGGCTCTCTGTATTTGTGTATGTGCTATGTGTAGGGAGTCAAAAGAGTAGATCTACAAATGGCTTTAAATGTAACATGACTTTTGGTATAATGATAATAAAATATTGATAACTATTATTTTACTTTATATCTATGAATTTTTGTCCACAAAAGCTAGACAAAATCATTTTATCCTCTGAAACTGGAGTTACAAAAATTTGTAAGCCACAATGTAGATGCCATTCATAGAAACCAGATCCTCTGCAAAAACCAGCCAGTGCACTTAAGTGCTGAGCCATCTTTCTGCCTCTGGTTTAGTTGTCTTTAGTTTGTTTGTTTTTATTTTTTATTTTCACAACAGGGATTCTCTGTGTAGCTTTGGAGTCTGCCCTGGACTCACTCTGTAAACCAGACTGGCTTCGAACTCACAGAGTTCTGCTTGCCTCTGCCTCCTGAGTGTTTGGATTAAAGACATGGGCCACCACTGCAGGACTTGTTTTTAAATAACTAAAACTAAAAGATTAAATAACCTCACTTATTGGATACTGAGAAAAAGTAAATTTCTTATTCTCTTTGGTATGATATTTTAATTAAGTTGCTGAACAGACAAATTTTAATCCGTGTACAATTGAGAGTTCTTTCTCTTTTCAGCTTCTAATCTAATGAAGTAGAATAATATACTGCTCCTGTTAGCAATAATATGTCTATTTTATAAAAGTATATTATATATAGTACATCATACAATATCTGTTACATAATTTTAGAGAAAACAGAAGCTTTATATCAAATATAGGTCCGGTTGAAATTAAATAAGCAAAATAAATTTGTACATTTTGGAAACATGTTTGTCTTTTTTATTACCTTATATAACAGTTTCTGTAACATTACTTCAGTCTAGTGAGCTATTCCCTGTTTATTTATACTGTCACATCTATATTTTCTAGAACTCTGCAGAAATGAATACAGTCTATCAGTTTATGATACAGTTTAATGTAATTTTTGACTTAGAAATTGTTAGAAAGGGGCTACAACTAAGAAGAGCTGTATCATATAATGTCAGGCTTTCACAAAGCATAAAACATAGTGAGCAATATGTTCTTGCCTTGAAAGGGAACAGTTCTTATTATATATCTTCAAGATCTAAAAGGGTAAGCATATTTTAAGAGACTTTTTTTATTCCTATATTTTGTGTTAAGAGGCAGAGTACTCTGGTTCTTAATGGAAAATAATTAAGCTTTTCCTCAGGTTTTGGTTTAGAAATTTGGTCATATGTTTTCAATCTTCAAGGAAGATTCTACAATGAGATAATTTGTTTAACCATTTTCTGGGCAGCTATGTGACACTAATGCTCAATATGTGTAGCTATGGGGAAAAGAGAAATAATATCAAAGGTCCAAAGTTAAAAAATACCAAATGCAAACAAATGTAAATATATTGCTGCAAATAAAATAAATATACACAAACATAGAAGATAAGGTACCACTTTCTGGAAGTCTACTAACTCCTTCATCATCCTGTACTAAATAAGGGCACAATTCTTTTTTGTTTTGGTTTGGTTTTTGGTTTTTCAAGACAGGTTTTCTCTGTGGTTTTGGAGGCTGTCCTGGAATTATCTCTTGTATACCAGGCTGGTCTTGAACTCACAGAGATCCACTTGCCTCTGACCCCCAAGTGCTGGGATTAAAAGCCTGCTCCAGCAATGCCTGGCCCGAATCCTTATTGTAAGAAAAAAAATCACAAATTTAGTGTCTTAAATCATTACAAGGTCATTATCTTGAAACTTGGATGTCAAAGACCAATTGTGTCTCACTAGGCTAAAATTATGGTGATGATGATACATGGAGGATCTATTTTGCATAAGGGATTCTTAGGTGCTCTCATTCTTCATACCATATCTTCAACCGTAGCACTTCTGACCTAGTTTGCTTTCTGATGGTACAATAAACACCAGGAGTATAAGCCACTTGGTAGGAAACAGTTTATTTAAGTTTATGGTCCATCACTGAGAGAAGTCAAAGAAGGGATTCAAGCTAAGAATTTAGATGTGGGGAATTGAAACAGAGACCATGGAAGAACATTGATTATAGCCTTGTTCTTTCCATGTGCTCAGGTCCCTTTCTTATGGGCCCTAGACACATCTTTCCAGGGATGGTATTATCAACAGTAGGCTGATTCTCTCCAGCATCATATCTTAATTAAAAAAAAACACAATTCTGCCTAGATGTACTCAAGGCCAATCTGATGGATGAAATTCATCAATGGAAGATCCTTCTTCCTAGATGAAAGTAGTTTATGTAAAACCCTCAAGAAGTGATCAGTACAAACTATTCATCCAGAAATTTAGCACAGTCACATTCTAAAGGGTTATTTTGCAAGTCAATATTCTGACCATATATAAATGACTACAAGTTTCCTTGTAAAAGAATTTGATATGCAAATACCCACTAAGCATCATCACCCAAGCTTTTATAAACTTCTAGATTAATGAATTGAGGATTTCATGACAACCAATATCAATGCATTGACAGGTGACATCTCACCTCATTGCAACACATGGGGCTAATGTTAAAGGAATTGGTCTGAGTATTTATGTAAGGAAAAAAATATAAATCCCTAGTTCTTCTCCAGAAGTCAATGATTATTTTAAGAATGAAAATGGATAAATGCAAATATAATAAGCTTCTAAGGCTTATCCCAGATGACAAACATTTCTGTTTGCTTGAAGCCTAGAATAAATAACAGAAATGTCTATATGGCAAAAGACTTTGAAATAGTTCAAGGGTTGTGGACATTATTTAGTGGAATTGAAAGTACTGGTGTATGCCTTTAAACAGAGCCCTCATGTGTTTTTGAACTGTATATATTGGTAAAAAGCATTATTCTCAGTCAGGAATGCATTAAAATTATAAAAGCATAATGATATATTAATCACTTATTTATTGAAATATGGAAATGAAAATTGCTGCCAAAAAAGCCGAGGAAGAAACACCAGGGTTAAGCTTGTACACACAAATAACAACAAATTAATTTAATAATTGTATGTGCATATATGCATCATATATTTGACATGAAAATAAATAAGAATAGGTCATGATTTTGAAAAGGAGTAGGAAGAAGGGGAGGAGTTTGTGGAAAAGAAGAAAGGGCAAAAATAATATAAATCCATTACTCTTGTATGCAATGTAATGTACTAATGTAGGCACTTCTCAGTTTTTTCTAAGAATTCAGAACATTAGAAAAATAGAATGCTTATTATTTATAGAAATAAATATTTAGGCTTGTGTGGCTGATAGACATAAATATAACTTAATCAGTTGAATTCATTTTAGAGATATGCTAAGGTTAGAGATAGCCAAAACTAATTCTGAACAGCAAAGAAAATACAAATAAGTTTATCGTGAATGAGGATTTTAATTCTGATAATACTGTGACAAGTCCACTGGGGAAGACAGCTCAGCTCTCCAGTCACTCCTTAGCTTATTCAGCTAAAATGTTTGAAGCCAATAGTCACTCTGCACAAGACCATGAACTTGTGTGACTTTGGATGCAAATGATGTGCTCATTTGGATGCCTAGTGTTTCTTTCTTCACTATGATTTTCACTTTAATTTTTATCATTACTATGAAAGTAATAAAAATAAGAACTAAAATAACTATCATAATCACTGTATCCAGTAGTTGGTTTATTAAAGTAACACATTTAATGAACTAGATGTTATTTCTATGAAAGTATATTTTTGGAGACAAAATAATAATACCCCTCTATGTCCTTCAGTCAACCTTCAAGAACCAAAAGATGTATGTTCACAAAATGAGATTTGGTACCTTTTAGCCATCTATTACAAAAAAAAAAAACAGTGTCATTAGGGAACTATCATTAATAGAAACTGTTTGGTCTGGGAACATCTTATGCTAGATACTGGTGAACTGTGCAGTTTGTGTTACTGTGTTTTCCCTATGCCTTTTTTACTTTAATATTTCCAGAGCTTTTCTGGATAGCCTGAGATAGAGAACATGACTGAGTATTGTGAGGTCAGTCAGTTAGATAGTGAAAGTGTTGAGGACAGCTATTGTGCAGCAAGTTTTAATCTGCTGGGGTCACTTTCCAGATCTGCTCACAATATCAAGTTCCAGAAGTAGCAACTTATAATTGCAAGAGTGTAGGCTGTTCCATTCTAAGCTCTAGTTAGGCTAGGGATTTGTGAACAAAATCAAATGTTAATCATTTACTTCTCTTTACACTCTCATAGCATACATACAAAAGCCATTCAATAACTATTTGCTTGAGAAGTACACAAAAGTTTCAGCAAAACAACATTGCTATTTACAGAAACTGATAAAAATAATGAATTTGTCATCCCAAATAAGATATATTCCTATAGTTTATCTCAGTAAATCCATTGATCTTTGAAGGTTTGCTTCAAGATATATCTATAATGTGATCACTGTATGCCTGAATAGAGTATGCTTAATTAACATTTTATTTATTGGTTTACAGTTAGCCATTCAGAAATTGCAACAAATGAGAGAAATGTTTACATTGTTATTTAGAGTAAATTTTAAAGCAGGTAGAGCATGAACACACACACCACACACAACATATACACAAAATAAATAAATGAGTATATAAATAGTGAGGTTGTATAATCCATAGTAATATAAACAACATGGCATTGGTACAAAAACAGACATGTAGATCATCAGAAAAAAATCTAAGAATCAAAGGTGAAGATATAGAATTTCAGCTTTTTATTATTTGACAAAGATGGCAAAAACATAATTTGTAGAGGTAAAAATCATTTAAACAAATGGTTCAGGGAAAACAGAACATAATTAGAAAAAGAATATAATTAAACATATATATGTTACCTTGAACAAAGACAAATTTTGAATGGATGAAAAGCCTAAATGTAAAAACCCAAAACCCTGAAGCTTCTACACAAAAACATAGACAGCTCCTTACATGATACAGATTTAGGAAAAGACTTTCTGAATAGCACTGTATTTGCCCAAGAATAATTCCAGGAGTTGGCTAGTGGGAATTCCTAAAACTGAATAACTCCTGCATAACTAAAAAAAGAATCAATTGGGTGAATAGAAAGCCCATTAAAAGTCGAAAAATCTTTCCCAGTGATATATCTGACAGAGTACTAATAACCAGAATATTTAAAGAATTTGTGGGACAATAAGGACCAAGAAACTAAATGATCCACTAGAAAAATTGTTCTAGTATCTGATCATCAGAAGAAAAAAATAAATGCAAACAAAGAGAAAAAAGAGCTGAGAAATGTCTCAAAAATGTTCATTTTCCCTAAGAATTAGGGAAATGTAAATCAAAACAAACTTGAATGTTCGTTTTGCAGTCAGAATGACAAATATCAACAAAAAACAGACAGCAAGAGGGTGGGCAAGAAGGGAACTCTCATACTTATTGGGTTTGCAATCAGGTATATGAACTCAGAAAATCAGTATAGAGAATTCTCAAAAGGCAAAAAAAAATGTCTAATGCATCATATCTGTATGCTTTGGCATATTCCCAAAGGACTTGTCTTAGCTACAGCTTTTAAGTTTTTTATCTTTGTTTTTTAAGACAGGGATTCTCTGTGTAGCCTTGGAGACTGTCCTGGTCCTAGTGTTGTAGACCCAGGTTGGTCTTGAACTCACGTAGATCCACCTACTGTGGTGTCTCTTCACAGCAACAGAAAACACTAATAAAGACATGGAGGTGGTTTACAGATTCAAATGCTTAATCTGTTATCATCATGGTGGGAAGCATGGCAGAATGTAGGTAGACATGGTGCTAGAGAAAGAACAGAGAACTCTACATCTGGATTGGCAGGCAGCAGGAAGAGAATGCCATACTACGTCTCACTTGAGTATCTGAGACCTCAAAGCCAGTGTTCAGGGACACACTTGCTTCAACAATGCCACATCTACTCCAAAAATGCCACACCTAATAATAATGCCACTCCCTATGAGCCTATGAGGCTTTTATTTTTCAAACTACTACAGGACTAGATATTGTACTCCACAGGTACTTGCTCTGCCATGTTCATTATTTATCTATGCACAATAGGTAGGAAATTAAAACAACCTAAATGTAACTGATGAATGGTAATGAAATTCTGATACATAAAACACTATGAAATAATATTCAGTTGTACAATAAAATGAAACCTTGAACTTTACAAATAAAGATGGATGTTAATGACTGATCCAGATAAGGAAGAAAATATTGTATGTTCTCTTTCATTGCAGACTCTTAGCTCTAAATCCTCAGATGTGAGTCAATATCCTAGAGTTAATGAAGAAACCACAGAAGTAAAATGAATCATTGCTGTGGTGAAATTGTGGGAGGAACAATAGAGAGGGAATATTAGGGTACATATTTTATAATATGGAAAATGGTTAAAGGGGGTGACACTCTAATTAGGAGGAAAGGAGGGATATTAATACAGAAGAGGGTGGTGGAAGAATACCATGACAGTAAGAAAAGGAATCATACCATTAATTGTTTACACACACACACACACACACACACACACACACACATATATATATATATATATATATATATATATATGAAATTTTTCTCATCTAGGCTGATATCTTCTTCCAATAGCCAAAACTCCAACACACTAGGCATGAGAAATGATCTCTTTTATACATTTTATTTAACTTTTTACACATATTACTCTCAGTTCCCTTTCCCTCTCCTCCCATCTTCTTTTTTATGTTGTTGCCCAATAGAAGTAGAAAGTTAGTCTCTCTTGGTGAAGACATCAACCACTTCTGATACTGGGAACCAATGTCCCTGAAATATAACTGACTTTGTTGCATACTCCCTTAACAAAGAGAATAACTAGATAATCCTAAGGCTACAGTAGAGATAAAAACATTTTTCAGTAAACAAATCATGTCTGATAGTAGCCAACTCACAAGGAACAGTGAAGTCATAGAATTTACAACCACCACTTCTCTAATAAACATAATCCCTAATTATATTACAAATATTTTTCTTTATAACCACAGATAAGCGTACTACTCATCAAAATATGTTATCCTTGCAAAAGAACAGAGACCATTACATAAACCAAAAACAATCAAAATGCTGGCTTGTGGAGCCCAGTCTCAATGGATACATCTACTAAACTAGTCTGGTATCTATGGCTCAGGGAACATGGTATTGAGGGAATAGAAATAGTGTAAAAACTAAATGATCAGTGTGTTTGTTGTGAGACTGTGTCTCCTGGTAACATAGAAGTTACATCCATAAAGGCCCATGAAAATGACTGCCTAACAAGAGTTGAACAGGGTCAACAATAATAGACATGTTCACATGGATGAGGAAAGCCCATGAGATCTCGATCCTACACAAATAACTACAGGCAACTAAAAACACTAAGAGTGGAAGAAGTAGTCTTTCTCTGTAAAGAGCACATGAATATCAAATGGTCAGTTCTGAAAATATAGACAGAAGTGTTTTATATATTCCTAATATTTATATTTATGAATATATATATAATAAAATGATGTCAATGTAAAACAAAACAAGGAGGGATAGATGGGAGACTTTGGAGGAACAAATGACACAATTACACTATAATTTTAAAAAGAAAGAATTTTACAGAAAAATATCTGTAGCCAGAAGGACGTTGGGTAATAAGGAATTGTGTGATTTTGAATCTAGGTTGAATCACCATATTTTACAATATTTATCAAAGTATAATCTACATGACTACATATCTATCTTTAAGGTCTGAGGTCCTATAGCATCAACAAATGTTTTTCTGTCAATGATGTGTCACACGTTAGAGTAAAAATAGTCTAAAGATTTTGTATCCTCCATGGCTTTTGGCTGTCACTCTACAGATGTATTATCACATATGCCCATTTGCAGCTTCTGTCCTCATTTTCTTTGTTGACATGTTTTGTTTCCTCCAAGAATAGAAGCATGAAATTCTTGGTCTCTGTCTTTAATGTACTTACTTCAGGTGAACTATGATTCAATACAAATTTAGTATTCATTCACTGTGTATTTCTAAAGAAGATATACACATCTTTCTGAAGGATATCATTGGTTTCTACTGATATTTATTCCTAAAAATTTTCTGAGTCAAACAAGACCTTAGGAGACATTTTTCTGTTTAGTTCACATGATGTTTCCCAGTCAAATAGCTGCTATATTTTGAGAATAGACCATACAAACTAGCCAGTTCACAGGTAACCAAAAAGGTGATCCCTGATATATCTGAATCAGTAATAAGATAGGAATGACATACAAATAACAACTGACCACAGAAAATTATCAAGATACTGGAAAAGGTTTTGAGTTGGCTCAGATTCCTTTATTGAAATACCCACGGAAAGTGTAAGAGAGATAACTGTGTTCAGAATGTAAAATGAAATTAAAAAAGAAAAACATACGCACTGAAATAGACTTTTCCTGTTTTATTTTCAAAATCTACTTTAATTCACCTATTTTTATTATTTTTAGAGCACTTTGAAGAGATTTTCAGACATGTATGATTGTCAGAGAATGATGTCAGGCAGCAGAGAGAAGAAAAACAGGAAATTCTGGTTACAAATCTGACCTGTCTGTCAAGTTCTGATATGAAGAATTTACTAGTATCATACACAGCTCTGTTTCAGTGGTTCTCACCTTCCTTTAAGCATTTCCTATGTTGTGATACACAACCACAAAATTATTTTCATTGCTATTTCATGAATGTAATTTTGGTACTATTATGAATAGTAATGGGATTGTAAATATTTTTGAAGATTGAGGAATGGTGATCCACAGGTTGAGAACTGCTCTTCTAGACAAAAGAAGTTTGAAATTTTGCTGCCAATGTCTTTCTTGCTGGGCTGAGAATGTATATCCCCTTAGTTTTAGTGTTATAGGAGCTACCAGAGCTATGGGAAGAGGAAGAGGAATCTTTCCCAGGAAGAGTCTGTGGGTTCTATTAGGTTGCTTATAGTTACAAAATAGAGTGTGTGATTTAAAATTCTTTAATTACACTCTCCAATAGTTGTTGAAGCTTTTTTCACATATATTCAAGAGCATTTCCTTCTGTGAAGTGTCACAATTTATTGTTTCATAACAAATACACAAATTATATATATATATATATATATATATATTCTACACAAAGGGAAATGGAGAAGAGTTTATTACCTGTGGTGGACCTCTCCTGAAATTATAGTTACTTGTAGTAACTGAACTGAAATTACTTACAGAAATCAAAGTCAAACTCTAAAATGTGATCAACAATAAAAATATTTTTCTCTACAGTGCACCATCTTTCAGCAATGATTTCTGAAAGAGTCGGGTAAAATTGAATGCTTGGTTTCCAGAAAAGAGAATATATGAAAATGATGAGATTCAGGATTAACAATGAAAGTTGACTAGTAATCCTTGATGTTTGCAGATGAAATGGAATAAAGGAAGACTAAAACCACAGCCACAGTCACAAACATTGTAGCACCAATGTGTCAGTTTACAGTCATTGGTCCATAAGGTTACAGCAGTAAAGGATGTGAGAAAGTGTGACTGATTAAACTTCATGCAATAATCTATGAACATGTTCAGATATTAAACTCTGTACTCTGTCCAAATCTTTAGAAGAAAATCACATGTTTTAAGCCAAAGTTCTCCAGATAATATAGCAAGCAGGAGCCTGGGATACACCTGCCAGTATTCTTTATTTCCCTCACTGCTTGAGAGGATTTCTTGTGGTGTTAATAAAGGCCAACTTTTGGCGTTTAGATCACTTACTCAACAAAATGGAAATAGAAAAATGATGTTCTTAATAAGTGAAAAAATTCTTTTGCCTTAGAGACTTTATATTGTGTGTGTGTGTCTTTGTGTGCGTGTTCATGTATGTATGCATAAGTGCACATATTTGTGAGGGCAGCTTAGTTTTAGATTTCCATTAATTATAAAATTTCAGAATTTCTTTCTTTAATTTGTATCTTTATTTTTGCTAAATGGATGTTGTGCTTTTCCTGTATGTTTGTTTTTCTTGTGTGTGCCTGGTCACTCTGTAGGTCATGTAAAGGTATCAGATCCCCTGATCAGATTATTCCGAGCAACAATGTGGGTACTGGGAATTTAATCTGGATCCTTTTCAAGAGCGTTCAGTGTTCTTAACCACTGAGCCCTTCCACAGCTCCTCAGATTTCAAAATTTCACCCACACTTCATTGTGTTTCTTTGGAAAAATATTTACCAGATTTGGAAAGGAACATTTTTGGCTCAAACTCAGGATCACAGTCCATCCCTGAGGACAGTGAGAGTAGTAGCTCAAGTGGGTTCTAAAACAGAAACCAAGGGGGAACTGGTTTGCCTTCTCACATCCCTTTCTTTATACCATTTATGTCTTGCGATGGAGCTGCCCATAGGGGCTCCATCCCTCCCACATCAATCAAGGATCATGAAACCCTTCAGAAACATGACTACTGCCTAATCAGACTCCATCTGAGACCCCACACACTTCAGGTGACTTCAGGTTGTTTCACATTAATAACTTCATATAACTAGGACACATACCAAGAAGAATGAAGAATCTACAAACACTTTCAGCACATAAAAATGAATTTGCACAGTCACTGTTCATAATATGAAGACACTTATAACCTCTCTGCCAGTTAATTTCAGGAATGGTTAACTTCACAGGAGGCTGAGACAGGTGGATCAGGTAGATACCAGTCTGGTCTGCTTACATAGTAAGTTTTGCAGGCCAGCCATGGCTACAGTGTGAGATCTGTCTTAAAGCAAAAGTTTAGAACAGGCTATGTTCAATGAAGAAATTGCAGATAGAAAATTTCTGTCACTCTATATTAGCTCATCTCTTTAGTGGATAGAAATTTACTATGGAAACTTTATTCTTAAGTACTGAGTTGTTACTATGAACTGTCTCAAAACTTAACAATGTAGGTGCTTTATCCCACTCTGACACACCAATCCAAACCTTTCTGCCTTTTCTGGCACCTGTCTCCCTAACCCTACCACAATATAGAACAAAACCTATTTTTAATGCTTTTATAAGATAAATTGAGGCCACGTTTTTCTTTAGGTTAATTGTAATGGAATTTTTTATCTCTTTCACAGACATAAGCACAAAGCATGTATATGTTTAAATTTGACTGTTTTAGAATTCTCAGAATTCTCTCAAATATCTTCTGAGACAACTGGTCCCTCTGGCAGACACAGGTGACTATTTGGAAATGATGTGTTATTTTTCCTGCGCAAGAACAGCAGAAATGGTTCTCTGCATTTATTAAATACTCCAATTAAAATGATATATGTAGACCCACAAAAGGGAAGCGTTTTCTTTAAAATATATTCCACATTTTACATACTGCTACACTTTTCATAATGAGGTACATGTTTTAATGGGCTTGAAAAAAAGACTAGCATTGTAAGAATAAAATTCCCTATAATTAGCTATAGAAATTCATAAAATAAAGAGCCAAAGGTTAATATCTTTTAGTATTCTTCAGCACGATTAAAATATAGTCAGAATAATACTTCCTGCCAGAATTTTATTACCAGTTCTTCCATAATCAGTGGCTAAGTAAAAGCAAGGAGTTTATAAGATGCATGGCACTAGAGTTCTGTCTGCAGGGTCAGTGAGCATTCAACTGACAGGTAGTCTTGGTTAAATTTTGATTGTCACTGCTATAGTAGCAATCATGTAATAGACTGAAAATGATAAGCAGGTTTTAAAACAGCTACAACTGGACTATTACAAAAACCATAGCTTATGGATATGTAAAGAAACATAATGCACCCTGATCTAGAGTACAACTCAAAAACTAAGGTTCAAGGAAGATCACAAAAAGCAGAGAAAGACTTTAAGATTCAGAAGAAGAATAGGAGGACGTGTGTGTGTGTGTGTGTGTGTGTGTGTGTGTGTGTGTTTATGTGTGATTTCACGTGCTAGAAATGTCAGGCAAGCTTCTACATGTGTCTCTCTAATATATCTGTCTGAACATACCTGAAGAAAGACAACAACGATCAGGATAAAATGGAAGAGGTGAGACAAAGGTCTATATGGAACTAGAGAATGTCCATACTTTTAATAGCCACTGATATTATTTTGGTTTATTGGGAATCAACCCTGTTTTTTTAACAGCCTTTAGAAAACAGTGTCTTAGTTATGCTTTTGGTAATACTGATCTCCCTTTATTTTCTCCTTTAATAAGCTCTAAGTGCTGTCAGTAAACAATCTAACTTCTTTAATACATGAGCAACTAATCCAGCATTTGCATACATCTTCATCTCACTGTCACCTTGAGATTTGGCATTCTTTATGACCCTGGCTTCCCAATGTGACTAACCATTGCATTTCTTCTCTCATAACAGGATTTGTAATTCATTATTACTGAAGCAGATTTTTCTGTTATTTGTCTTTCCTACCAGGTTTCCCCTTAAGACTATAGTCTTAGGAAACCTATCAAAGTTAATTATTTATTCATTTATACTGAAGATACAGAGGAGTGGTAATATGAGCAAAGGGGTCAAGATGATTTTGGACATATCCACAGAAACAGCTGACCTGAGCTAGTTGGAGCTCACTGACTATGGTCTGACAGCAGAGGGACATGCATTGGAACCATAATAGGCCCTCAGAATGTGGGTGACAGTTGTGGGGTTTGGGAATTCTGTAGATCCCCTTGTAGTTGTATAAGGATTTATTCCTAGTGCTTGAACTGGTTTCTTGGAGACCATTCTCTTTGGAGGGATACCCTGCTCAATCTAGCTATAGGGGGAGAGCCTTGATCCTTCCTCAAAGTGATATGCCAGACTTTTTGACACTCCCATAGGAAGCCTTATCCTCTTACAGTTCTGATACTGCTAAAATAAATGCATAATCTGTTTCTCTGTCTCCCTTTCCATCTTTCTCTCCATCACTTTCTCTGGCTCTGTTTCTCTGACTGTCTGTCTGTCTGTATGTCTCTGTCTCTCTGTGACTCTGTCTCTGACACAGACACACACACACACACACACACAGAGCCAACTCTCATATTTATTTATTTTGTTACAATTTTAAACTTTAATTTTAATATAGAAAGAATGCTTTTATTTTAATTTATCTAAAAAAATTCTAAGCATATAAGTGTCCCAGGCAGTATGAGGACACAATACATATCTGTGATGCATTGACTTGAATTGTTTGAAGCTCACGGAGTTGGAGAAAAAAGAATGGAGACAAATACTCTGTATGTTGGGTGTGGAGACTTGGGTGTCTAATTATTTACATTGTCATTTACATACACCCTTTGTTTCCCAAACATATTTAATAGCAGAAGGAAAAAGTGCTGGTGTGGTTCCCTCTAACATGCATTGCAGCTCAGATGGAATGAGATCCTTGGGTGGAAGGTTTCCCCACCAAAGTGTTAGAGGTCTGCTCTGTTCTGCTCCCATCTGGCTCTGGCGAAAGGAGTTACTTCTTTTCTCCACACCTGTGAAAAAATGTCTTCACCCAAACCTCATTCAAGAGATTTAGCTAGAGGGAAGAGTCCAGAATAGTGGCTGCCTCTTCCAGGGTGACAAAAAGGCAGTTCCCAACTGAACAGCAGCCCCTATGTCAAAACATACCCAATGCCTCTATGCTCTATGGCACATGAGTACGCCACTGCCTACCTACCAGGTGCTCTGGGTCTTTTGCCCTGGCATTGCTTTTTCCAAAGGTAGGTGTGGTACCTAGTGAAGAATTCTTGTCAATCCCATCACTGAGTTTATGGTGGCATGGCATTAGAAATGAGTGATTCAAGTCATAACCCTTATAGCAGTCCTGGGCGTAAGTGCCAGTGTTACCACCAGAACAGCAGGATTGTCTGTCTTCCAAGCGATTTACCATTGGCTTAGGGCCAACTATTTCCCTAGTTATTTACCATCAGCTTTCCTTGAAGTTCATTCAGGATCTTCAACAGGTGGCTCAGACCATGCTAACCCTCCAGGGACAAGTAGACTCACTAGCTGCCATATTACTACACAATCTGTGAGGACTAGATTTACTAACAGCAGAGAGAGGTCTTTGTCTCTTCCTTGGGGAGGAATGTTGCTTCTAATGTTAATCCATCAGGTACAGAAAAGATAAGATCTGATAACTTCAGGATCTTCAGAAATGTAAGAAACAGCTTGATGCCTCTGGCCAGTTGATCACTGATAACCCAATATGGAACTGGGTGCTATCCTTATTAACCCCTCTTCTCCTCCTTTTCTTATATACTTCTTGTCTAGATAACTTCAACAACAGATCCGAGAGATTTCTAACAGACATTTAGCCAGTTACTATTAAAAGATTACCAGTCCCTAGCTACAGAGCCAGAGACCTGCAGCACCTGGTTACTTCCTGAAAATGAAAATCAAGATTGCCCCAAGAACCTCGATTGCCCCCATTCAACAGGAAATAGACTAATGATAATGCTGCCCCCTTGCAAGCCCCCAGTTGTTTATTAATAAACAAAAAAGAGGGAATGGAGAGTAAAAGGGCCAGTGAAAGAAACATACCCTGGTCCTGAAACCAGAGCCAAAGAAACACACTTTGACTTGACCAACTCAGCACAAAAATCAACCAGTCCCTGAGCAGGAAAACCAACCAATGCCTGAGCAGGAAAACCAACCAGTCTCTGAGCACAACATCCAGCCAATCTGTGAGCACAAAATCTAGCCAATCTGTGAACTCAGAATCTTCATCCTGGAAAAACTCTGCCCCTAAGAAGCCATATATAAGCCCTGTGACTGTTCAGTTGGGAACCAAATCTCATATTTAAAACCCTCCAGGTTGCATCACCCTATCTAGGCACACATATATTTTGAATTTTTAAAAAATGAATCAGTGAGAAATACCTAAGAAATCTTGATAGTCCTCCTTCCTCTGTTTTTAAATTCTCCCTTTTTATTTTAGGCTGTGGCCAAAGAGGAAACTTCACAACTGTTTCAGTGGGAGCAAATTAGGGGTTTTAATTAGTACACCTCCTGATGGAATTCATAGAATTTTTAAATAAAGTTTATAAAGGACTTTGAAGCTTGGGAGGTGGTACTAACGATTTGTTTTTTTAAAGCCATCTCCCCAGTTCTGGAAACACAAGGAGAAGACAATGGACACGCCATATTTGACATTTTTTTCAAATTTTACTGTAGTGGTTAAAATTGTGATTTTATTTTGTAATATTTTCTTTAAATAAATATGGCTGTGATTATGATTGTATGAGTGTGTTATTTTTGTTCTTTTGGTGAATTTCCAAGTGGAGAATTGTAGGTACCCATGGATACTAGATATCAGGTGTGAGGACATTCTTATATCAGACTAGGTAGTATATATACATCTAGCTACTTTCTTCTCATTACATGACAACTCTATGAAGGAATATGCAAAAATACTTTATTACTTAGAAAAGTAATATTTTATGCTTTTGTGAATTACATAGTTTAAAAGCGTAAAAAGTATTATATTTTTTATTCATGTGGTTTTTCTTTTTTACCTTTTAGAAATGTAAATGCAATCTATGTAATAAATTTGCCTCATTTTAATACTCATTCTCCTTGGAGGTTGTTTGTGCTTAACACTCAAAATAACTAGTAACAACTAAGAAGAGTTACTCAAGTTTTCTAGTGTGATGTCCTTCAAAGGTCATTGAGACACTCTAATTAAATTACTGATGTTTGCAATAAATAGAGCAATTGCATAATTATTATCCAAGATGGGAGAATTTTGATATTAAGGAAGTTATTTTTAATAAATTATGCCAACAAATAAATTTTCTGGACTATCCCAGAAAATTAAGACATGCAAAGGCCATATCTTCATTCCACTGTGGAAGTAGAGTTATCTGAGAAAATACTTAGACATAATGAAAATAAAATAAGACAGCTATATCCTGTGTAATTTCTGGAAGCTAAGAATGAATTAAATGAAGGTTATTTTTATTACTTTTAATAGTTTATGAGTTGTGGACATTAGTTCTTTAAGGTTATAAATTTCTCTAAGAATATTATTTTGCATA
This sequence comes from Mesocricetus auratus, assembly GCF_017639785.1. NCBI lineage: Eukaryota > Metazoa > Chordata > Mammalia > Rodentia > Cricetidae > Mesocricetus > Mesocricetus auratus. Next base: position 43,998,558 of record NW_024429266.1, read on the forward strand.
TGTCTTGAGAAGTGACCACATGAGAATATTAATTATGGAACAGTCAACCAATGGGATTTTCTGGGTTCACTGTTTTCTTGGTTGGAAATATGTGATTTAAATTTCATCCTATCTTCCTGGTTTTATATCTGCTTTCAAAGGAGTTTACAATATAAGAAAGACATAAGGAAATAAACATGTATAGTCCAATGTAGCAAACACACACACACACACACACACACACACACACACACACATGCACACATAATCACAAACACTTACGAGGGGAGCAAAATATAAGTCCACTAAGTTCGATAATGGAGTCTGGAAAATGCCATTAAGGTTTTGCTTAATATTGATGTTTTTATAGCATGGCAGTTTTGGTTAAAGCATTTTGTTGTAGGGAAAATATAAAGACAATTGTGGTAAAATTCTGAAAAATGAAAGGGATTAACTTTGACTCAGAAAATGAGCATCATGTTCTATTTCTTGCAAACTTACTGTTTGGATCTAAACAAATACACTAATTTTAACATGAATTTTAAATGAATTTTGCAATTTTATATTTCTACTTTTGTGAACAGACAGGTAAATTCCACTTGAAGAAAGGAATTTGCATGAAAGGAATATTAAACATGTTTGATAACCCTAATTTTTTTTTAACACTGATGTTTTATAGCTGTAAATAAAGACCAGCACTTGGGAGAAAGTATGAACTGGATATACAGACTGGTTAGGTAACTATTTCATCTATATTCTCTGGGTGAAGCAATTATATAAAGTATATTATGGAAGTGAACAAAGATGAACCCAAGGACACAAGCCTTAAAATATTCAAAATTTAAAGGAGAGGAATATAAGCAAGAAAAAATAAATTGTTCTTGATGAATTTTAGTAATGTGTTCAATAGCAGGAGCTGCTAAGAGGGTTAATGCATGAAATAAGGATGGATGGGTGTTATCATAAACGGAAAATAATGATTAAGTGTATTGAAAGCCATAGTAGCTTTAGTACATTTAGAAAACTGATGAGTTTTCAGCTTAACTAAATAATCTCAGTCATCAGCAAAGAATGCTTCCAAAGAAATGAGAGTTCTGACAGGTTTTTCAAGATTATGAAAAAGAGCCAGTGCTTCTTAAAAGGTAAGAGGTAGTTTTTGAAAGTCATCTTCCTTACATCGAACAAGTGTTTAGTGAGACCACTACATCTCCATACTATAGTAAGGAAAGAGGAACAGCCATATAAAGAATCTCCTTTTTCCAGACACCCCATCATCTCTGTTGAGATAGAAGAGGAAAAGGAAAATTAAGAATTTTCCCAATATACAGGGAAAATGTGAGCCATGACAACTCCTGAAGAAAATGGATTAAGAATGGGATTTGTTTTGTTTATAGAATAAGTATGAATATCCCTTTCTTAGAAAGCAGGAATTAATAAGTACAAGGAAAGCCAGGTAACAGCATGTCTTACATATGAGGAGCTGTATCCTTTCCTTTCTTGATTTAAATGCACTCTTTAGCATGGTGTGATCTTGCACATGTGCTCGTTCACAGACACACACACACATAAACACACACACAGAGTATTAATCAAATCCCTTGCATGTCAATAAATGAGTATGTATTTCTGAAAATAAATCAATAGGGTAGGAATTCTAGTTGTTTATAAAATTCGATATTTTCTAGGAGATACAAACATAGTACCACACAGAGAAAAAACATGAACGTGTAACCATCAGTATGAATGTGTTTACATTACTAATTTTCATGCTTTTCTGGTATTATTCTTTCTGGTAATAGAACCTGTGATCGAGAAAGTACGTTATCTGGACACCAAAATGTAACTATCTTTTTCATTATGAAGAAGGAAAACAGAGCTGTTACCACCCATAACTTACAAGGTAGATTGTGCACCTCATGGCTATGGTAGTTCATTCTGACTAACTAGAATAGTGCTGTAACTACTTCTGACCTAGAACAGTATGTACAACTCACAGACAGATATGCACAGAGGAATCCTAGAATTCATTTAGGCTTATCAAATCTATGCATGAAATATGACAAAGGAAAAAGTCAAGTCATTAAGAATAGCAACAAATTTGTTAATACAAGCAGGGTGTTATTGAAACTGTATTAATCAAGATGCGAAATTTGTTTTAAAATGAGAGGAGCATCTATACTGTATCAGAAACATAGGAAATTACTGGTTTCCATTTATTCAAAAACAAATTGATTTTTGCATTTTGATTCATCATATGAATCTTGCTAAAGTGTCTGCAAATATTTGATGTATCACTGCACAAGGAGTTACTTGACAACATAAGAGTTTGTTACATGTTATTAACATTATTTTTACATTTATTTCTCTTCCAGTTTATTTCAGCATTCTAAATCCAAGCCACAAATATTTTAAAATGTTTATTTCTTAATAATGTGTAAGTTTTTAAGGATATAAACACATATAAAACAAAGACCCTTAGAACCAAGCCCTACTGTCTATGTGGCAGAGGTATGAAATAAATAGAAAATAAATAATAGAAAAGTTTTTTCCTTAGGGCAATATTTTATTACTGTTTTAGCCTTATCAATATTCATTTCAATTATTTTATGGAGTTTAATTTCTATTGTACATATTATTTTCAGTAAGGTTTTGATTGCCTTGATCAATGGGGTTTTCATATTTTTTCATTTTGTTTGCTTGCTCTGTAATGCTAAAATTAAAGAACAGCTATTTATTTTTGTATTTCTTTTCTCCAAGCAAAACAATTATATAAATATAGACTTTAACTACATGCAATAAATGGCACTCAAGGTCAAAGCTGAAGAATAAAATTACATAGAAAGTTATACATGGCCTTTTCTAATAAATTCAAACATACATAGTTGTGTAAACAGAATTCTAGCATGTCGTCCTTTGAATAAAAATCACAGAAGACAGTTTTTGTAATTACTTTCCTGCATTGGGCACAACAGAAAAGCAGATCCCATCAATGCCAGAATGAGTATAGTCCTACAAAATTAACCAAAACTGAACTGTCTATCTGGCCTTCAAAAAATTAGAAAATAGTGGATAACAAGTCAGATTTCCCAAACAGGCTAGCTTCAATTGCCCTGAAAATGCTTTCCTTCTGCTCTCATCCATTTACAAAAATTTAATATCACACAATCTGAAGTTAACAAGCATCAATTTTCCTATCAGCTCCTATTCCTTTACTCCACAGTAAAATGAAAACTTTGGAGAATCTAATCTGTTCTTTGTTCTTTGTTTCTGCCTCTTTAGACTTTCTTCATCAGCCTATCTTTCTCAGCCCATTAGAATACTTTATTTCTATGGAATGAAGTATAGCCTAATTATGCAATCAAAAAATATTTTTGGACTAATCCTTTTAATTTTGCTTTCTGATATGTCTAAACTTTTGAATTCCTTTGTGCAATCAAGTGTGGCATTATTCTCCTCTATCAGAAAAGCCCTCAGTGAACATGGGTCCTACCTGAAAGCAGAATGATGGATGGGGGCAGGGGGCCGGGAGAGGTAACCTAGTGATGAGCTGACAAGGGTTCTGAACGAAGCCACAATAGATGGAAAGAAGAGTCTGTGCATGTGCAAGTGAAAGAGGATCTAGAGCTCCAGATTCCACAGAAATAAATGTGCAATTAAGCCACAGACGGATTTTAGCCTGGTGGCTCTTTGGTCAGAAGTGCCAGCTCACCTATAAATTCCTGAACTACAGAGTTGGCAAGGTTTGGTTGTCATAAGCAATTTGTTGATATTTTTGGTACCAAATAAGTATCAAATAAGTTATTAAAATATGTAAAAATTAATAACTAAGTGGGGGAAAGCAGTTAAGATTTTTAAGTATCTTTTAACAAGTTTGGACTTAATCGTGTGTAATGGGCATGCGTTCCAATATTGCAAGCAGACATATGAAAGGACAGATTCCATCATATGTAAAAGATGCTCTTGCAGGACTTTAGGGGATTGATAAAGAGAGAGAATACAGCCAGTTCTACACAGTGTTACTGCAACTGTGAGGACGACATAAAAAAAGAGCCCAGACCAGTATATAAGTCAGACAGTGAGGTGGAAATTAAGGCATTTAGAAAAATTTAGGTTAAAAGACAGACACAGAGACAATTTAGACCAGACACAGGAAGGAAAACTAACAAAATCTGTGGTAAAAGCAATATATCAAAGTTTAAGCTGTGTGTTAAATGTATTTCATAATTGCCTTCTTGGAAAGAAATTAACATTTCTGATAAAATGCTCAAGCACTTTCAAGATAAATTTTAAATGGTATCCAGGATGTTTCCGAGAAACTAATTGTCCTCCCACTCAACTGTCAATCAATAATCTAATGTTCTAAGTTTTTCTTTCACTTTTAATTTAGTAGGGATATTGTAATTCTTTTTATATTCAATATTTCTAATATGCATACATTTGCTGATATTATACAGGAATATTCTCATACATCATTTGAAGCAATAGATGGATATATGGCTAATCTTAGTATACTGAAAGCCTTATTTTTATTTATTTTAATGATTTAATAATGTTTCAGAAACTGTTCCTGGTGTATATGTTAGCACATTCTAAACACTGAAATTTGGTTAAAAATCTAGGAAACTATCAAGTTTTTTCTTTTATTTCCTTCCCTTTTTTATTTAAGTTAGAAACAAGTTTGTTTCACATGTCAATCACAGCTCCCTCTCCCTCTCCTCCTCCTCATCCCTCCCCACCAGGCACCCCCAGTCCCCCACCCAATCTCCACTCCAATCCCCAGGGAGGGTGAGCTCTCCATGGTGTATCTCCAGAGTCTGTCTGTCATGTAATACAGAATGGGTGAGTAACAAAGAGACTATCATTTTGATGTTATTAAGTTTAGAGCAGACCATGAATATAATGATTGTTAAGAATCTAGTATTACACATAGCAAGTTGACAGCCAAGATTTTTACCAAAGGAAAATAAAAAGTGGTTATGATAGGATAGGTACTTTATTTATTTCAAAAATATGAATTTTCATTACCAAACATGAAATTTTCTAGACCCAAAATCGTTTTGATTTTGTTATTTGGTATCCTTCAATAAACACTATTTTATTTTTAAGTCTGAAACTAGTCAGCCACATGGTGATATCTGAGAATGAAGCATCAGCACACTATGAGAGAAATTAAGAGACATCTTCCATCTATCTTTTATCTTCCAATCTTGCATCAAAATCATTTAGAGTAAAACAAAATAGATGCCACAATTGATGTCACAGGAGAGAGGTTAAGATAAAAGGAAGAGCTGAAGTCAGAAAGAGAAAAGGCAGGAATGAAGGGAGGAAAGGCATAAAGTAAGAAACAGAAATTATCTTTGTTATACAATCATGTACAGTGCATAAGTATGTGATTTAGCAACGAGTACTCAGAGACAGTGGTGTCGTAAGATTATATGTCCTAATCATATATTAGCCACGTTTTCCTTATATAAGCAAACACTGTGTTTGTCAATGACAAAGGCATATGATGACTCATTCCTCAGAATTCTAAATGCTGTGTGTGGGTGTCTGTATGCAGTCCATTTGTCTCTGCACCTATGTATCATTTATCTATAGGCTGCCAAATTTGTGACATGAGAATGAACATCTTTGAAGAAATGTTGAGGAAGAAGAAAAGAACAGGAGGGGGACAAGCAGGCACAGACTTTTATACAGCATTCCAAAGGAAGAACACGGCAGACTGCACGGAAACCTGAAGAACTGCAGCCAGTGAGTCTGGCAGCACTAGGACACAAGAGCAGTTTGTTCAGAGAAACTGTCTCAGACGCAGTCCAAAACACCGGGAATTTTTATGTTTCCATAGATTTATGCTAGTCATTTTCTCCATTTATATACATATCACCAATAATGATAAAGTTAAAATTCACAAGTGAAATAAAACAAAGTTAGAAGCAAAAAATCTAATGTTATTCAGTGGATCCACCAGCAACTTTTTTTTTGAAATTATAGTATAGTCCCTATTGCATTGTGAGAACTAAAGTCAATAAACTATTATCACTGTAAAATTTCTGTAATCAGTGTTCCAACAATATTTGAAATTTGAAAAACAAGCATATGCAGAGTTCAAAATTTCTTTCAAAACCAGATATAATGAGCTTAATGAGATTTAGTTTAAAGAAGGATTCAAACATTATAATTCATATGATTTGGATAAAAAGATGAGTATCTTAAAGTTAGTGGAACTGTTTTATAAGTCAATATATTAATATTTTAGAATAAGAAAGACCTTTGGTATTAAGACTACGTATGTGTTCTATGAGTATACATTAAAAAAACATTTGTTTTCCAAAACACCTTTAGCTCAGTTAATACAGGCATGAGAAAAGTACTTACTTGGTGTTCAAAAGTATTCATCCACTATTTTAACTAGCCTGCATGCCAAAATACTAACCTGGGAGACAGTCATATAAATAATGAGCTTATGTACCAAGAATAGTTGCAAAATTTTATATTCAAATTCTACAGTAATAAATCATTTTATAAAATGCCATGGCTGTGGCAATGTTTCAATTTGTGATTAGTTATCACTAAATGACACATGTGTAAATACCCTCAGATAGCTTATTAATAATTAGATTGACTGAATGTTTAACTCTTCTCATAGTAGTTTAGTTCATATCTGGTACTTTACTGCTTGTCATGACAGCATACACCATACTCACTGGATTTTCTGGTTAGGTAGATTTTAGAATGATTATGAGTAAGTGAAGCTACTGCAAAAAAAGAGTCTTTACTGTTTCCTTACTCATTACATGGTCAGAGAGCTAATTTAGTTAATATATGCTTGTATAGGTACATAAGCAAATGGTTTTCTAAAGCTGATTATTTGAAAATTAATTAAGTGGATAAATGATCAGGTAAACTAATCAAGAAAAAAATCACAAGCAAAAACAAATAACCACAGAAACAGAAGATATTTTTAGAAATTTTAAGTCTTCTTCATATAACTTAGAATAAATAAACCTGAAATGTTAGGTAAAATGGGTACTTTCCAAAAATAAGTAATCCTAAAAACCAGCTACAGTAAGTGATAAAGATCTCAATATGCCATATATATATATATATATATATATATATATATATATATATATATGTGTGTGTGTGTGTATATATATATTAGAAAATGTGTAAAACAAAAGGAAAAAGAAAATCCAACCCAGAAAATAAGTGAAAACAATGACTTTAAATAAATAATTTTTCAATCATAGGAGTTCCTAAATTTCAATATTTAAGAACATTACAAACCTGTGTCCTAGATACTTGAGAGACTGAAGAACAATAGAATGTCTATATTTAGAAGTAAGTGTTACATGAAAAAGACACTGCCTCACTGGTAGGGTGTAGGGACATGTCAGAACTCTTTCCTTGATTATATGAGGCTCTAAGATCAAACACCAGTCATATATGTAGAGAAAGGTTGGGCACAGTATGAGAAATTAGCCTAGCTGAGAGGCAATCATTCTGGTTCCTTTTTCCAGATCTTAAATCAAACTGACACTCATAGATAATTACATTCAGGATGTTTTCTCTTCTCTGTGTCTTCACCAAAAATGGATACCCATTACATTTGACAGGAGATATTTTAAATTTGGGATTGAAATTTTTATCTTTTTGTTTTCATTTCCTTGTTGACAGAGAAGGCTTTTTATTTCTCATACTGGTGGCCATTTGTCTGTCTTTTGAGAAACACCTATTAAGATACTTAAACTATTTTATTATCAGGTTATTTCTTTGTCATTGAATTACTTATTTCCTTATATATTTTTGAGGTTACTCTCAGATCCATAGTTTGCACACATTTTTTCAATTTGTAGGCTTATTTGTAATGTTTATTTTTCACTTTGTAACACAAGAATAAAATATGCATTTTATTACCAAGCAATCACTGTATGAAAAAAATCATTATAACGTAACAGATATGTATATTTTATATGTGCTGTGTATGCTTTGAGAGTCTCATTAATACTGTCTTTTTTTCCGACCACATTTTGTAATTTCTGTCTGACTTTTTCTCTTACTAAATAATTTTAATTCTTTGATCTGATGCTATTTCTAGAATTGATTTTGATTGTATTTATGTGTATGCTGTAAGATTATAATGCTATTTGTAATCCATTTCCTATGAATAACCAATTTAAGCAGCACTATTTATTGCAGTTCAAGTTTGTGCTATTGACAGCCTTACTGTAAGTCAGTTGTTTGCAAACGTGTAGAGCAATACTGTACTACAACAGGCTGAAAGTGCATTGTATCTAAGTTAATACATGTCTATATATCAGGACTTTTTCATTACATGAGTCTGAAGACTTTCAAAAGAAAGGATATTTACTTAGCTCATAATTTGGGAATCAGAGAGATCACAGATCATTGATGCTAGGGTACCCAGTCTATGTCACTGTCTTGCAGAACATATAAGATCTGAGATACTAGGGAGAGTGAGAAGCAGAAAAGGGTTAAAAGATCGTAGCAGAATAGAGAATGAGAAAAGTGGAGAGAGGAAGATAGAAAGACGAGGAGAAGAGCAGGGAGGGAGCAGTCACGTACAGTAGTGTAAGAAGTATTCCTATATACTATAAATTCTGTTTTCTTTCTCTCTCTAAATGTCCCCAGTATTTACTCACGAAGACACATCCTGTTCAACTCTCTCTAATCCCATTTACTGACCCAAAGATCCACACTAAATGGCAAATTTGGCTTGAGCTAGCTCTATGCCCCTAATACCTTACAATGATTTTTAGTCTTTAAAGTTCAAGTTCAAAAGCTGTGTTCAAACTTTAGCACTCTACTGAATCTGCAATGCTCATGTCAGTGACAACACAACACTAACAGATCCAGCCTTAGTTTGCTGTATCACTATGCCCAACGTTGAAAGTATTTCACGAAATAACTCAAAATTCTTATCAATTGTGTGTCAGTAAAAATCAAAACAGAGTGCTCATTGCTAATATGCAAAGGTGGAACCGGCATGAAATGCCATTTGAAAAGGAAAGCTAGGATGCAGAAAGGAGGTCAAAGTTCAAAGCAGTACTGAGACCTGGCAAGTCTGAAGTGTGGACTCTCTACATGCAGCATTTTTTCCCTTTTTGGTTTTTCGAGGCAGGGTTTATCTGTGTAACAGCCCTTTCTGTCCTACAACTCTTTCTGTAGCCCAGGCTGGCCTCAAACTCACTGAGATCTGCCTTTTTCTGCCTTCCTAGAGCTGGTATTAAAGGCATGAGCCACCAAGCTAGGCTTTTAAACATGCAGTTCTTGCATGTTGTCACAGGATTTGGTCCGTCAAGGGTTCAAGTGCCCCATCCCCATTTGCTGAGTTATATTCTTGACTCGATTACCAAGGCTGCCCTCTCACAGCTGCATTCACACGATTGAGGAATGTGAAAGCCTTCGAAATATGAGTTGTAAAAATCAATGCTAATTTTTATACCATATAAATAATCATGTATGCCTTCTTATTTTGCCCATGTTCCAGCAAATAATATCACACACACACACATACACACGCACACACACACACACACAAACACACATTTGTGCCCATGAAATCAAAATGATGAAAGTTGGTGCAAAAAGGAAGATATCAACATAGGAGATGGCTTACTGGGAATTAAAATGGAAACACTGGGAGGACAAGGCGAATGAGAAATGGTAAGAACAGTGAAGCGACCAAAATTCAGTATATAAATGTGTGAGCCATCAAAAGTCATAAAAGTGAAAAAAATCTTTTTGTGAATTTCATTAAAATAGTTATGAGAGAATAATTTCAAAAGAACCTGAGAATACTTGACATTTTAATTAGTTATCACTCTGAGGAGAATAAAGTAAATTAATGTTAGTGATCTTATTTTTCCATTTTGCATAATCAAGAAAAATTATTCTTGATGACATCTTCACACCTCAATAAATGTAATCTGCATCATAATAAAAATAAGAATTTCAAATCAGGCACAATTTCTGTCATTGATCTTTCTGAACACAAATTTTCTTTGAAATTTTACGGAAAGTAAAGCAAATGATGACTGTAGTCTCTTTGTATAGTGAAGAACTCTTAGGGTACCAAAATCATAGTACTGAAATGAATTATCTTCTCATCTATCTGTTTATTTAAATCGGGTTTTCATAGTATTACTTTATGATTCTGTGGAGATGTAGAATATGTTAAACAAAGCTCTGTACATTTATTTGATTCTTTCTCATAATGGTTTACGTACAAAGACGTGTCATCTACCCATCATATATGTGAAGAGTGGATGGTTGACAGAAGTACTGTTAATAGAATAGAAATTTCAGGCTGACTGGGGCTGGGTAGGGAAGGAAACAGGAAAGATCCAATGGGGGATGGAGAGAGAGAGTACTGAGAGAGATGACTGGAATTGGGAGGCATTTCGAGGGAGATATGGAAATTCCATGGAATCTATGAAGTTGATCCTATTGAAGACCTCTAGTAATAGGAGATATGAAGCCTGAACTGACCATCTTCTGTAACCAGGAAAGGCTTCCAGTGGTGGGACTAGGACACCAACCCAGTCATAAAATCTTTGACCTAAAATTGTCCTGCTTCAGGATGTGGCTCAGAGCTTGTGAGAGTGGTCAACCAATTACTGGTCCAACTTGAGGGACACACCACTTGAGGGAGTCCATGAGTGACAACTTAAGGATGGCCATCAATCAGAGGCTGGATAGCCCAGAGATCTTAGATAGAACAAAACATGACTGGGGAAATAAAAAAGTCAATGGACTGATTGGTAATGACATTTTGCTCTACTTGTAGACAGGAACCTATCATGAGCTTCAACAAAGAGAATTCATCTAGCAACTGATATGATCAGATGACGAGCCAAAGATTAGGAGAAACAGAAGAGATATACATTTCTATTCTAATCAGTTGCCACTAGCCATGTGTGGCTGCTGCATACTGGTAAACAGGCCAGTGTAATGAAAAATTAAATGTTTAATTTGGAGTAATTATATCAATTTACATATTTACATGTGGTTAGTGGACATTACTCCTCTATAGACCATGCCTATCAGCACTCTGTCTGTTTTCTCTGGAAGAGCTATCATCTGACATGAGAAATATCTGGATTCCTTGGACTCATTTTCATGCTTCTAGACAAAGCAGCAGCAGGTACTGTAATTGTTTTAAAATAGGAACGTTTGCTTCTACACATTTCACACTACTGTTCACACAGCAAAAATATTAAGCTCTTGTAAAACTTGTCTGTACTATACAATATTTAATAGGAAAGACTGATTTTGGCATAATAGCAGCAAGATGAGCATGACTTCTTGCATCATTTGTAAGCTACAAAGTACTAGAAAATTTACACTGAGTAATCATGCTTTGTAAAATAATAAATGACACCCAGTTCAGGAGAGATGTAAAACTTTGGTCTAAACACTGAAAAGGAAAGATCTTATGTAGGCACAATTCTAAGAAACACAGCACATACATACACACACACATACACACACACACATATACACACTCACACACACATGCACACACCCTGTTGGCATGAATAAATTCAATAAAATATAGGACTTCAAAATCTTTAGGCAAAATTCAGCTCCATTTCTATAAACAGTGCACAATTTAAGATTAAAATTAATAAAACAATTATATTTACAATGGTATAAAAACCAGAAAATGTATTTAGAAATGTATTGATATAAAGGAAATTAATAATTGAGCAATAACAGAAAAATTGCATTGAAATGCAAAAATGTCAATGTTTAAGGATCAAAGTTAGTAGTCTTTAAAATTGGAAATCCTACTTTAAATAATATTCATCTCTGAGTAGCCACAAAAATTTCATACTCTAAATTTCATCAAGAGATCAATTACCAAAGGAATATTAAAAAAGAAAATATTGTAGTTTCACTGCCCTTGATTTCAAAATCTACCTTGAGGTTAAATTAGACATAAGAATCCCCTTTCATACTACATCATTGTCTAGGTTTGCATACAGGATTCTTAATAGGTGTCCTGTGCTCACTCTAGGAAAGACTTTAAGTCTAAAAGAAAGCATTAAACTAATAAAGTGAATCCATCTATGTTGTTCTCTTTTCTCTGCATGAAAATAATTGAGTGAAGGCACACATTGGTAACAACAGCAGGCTACGAAAGGCATTCCACATAGGATTTTCCCTTTTCTGATTAAATGCTTCATCCAAATGACCTATTGTTGAATGCTTTTGTGTATAATCCTAGTCCTGACATCTAGAATAACATTTCCCCTTGGGAAAGGAAGGTTTCTTTGTTTTCTGTCTATTGTAATAAGGATGCTGTTTGGATCCCTCCAGTATAAGGATTGGCCATGTTTGTAGGCATCCTCCTTAAAATATAGAAATTTCCTAGGTTGAGTTTTGTCAGTCCTCTGTGACACAAAGTGACTGTGTATGCAGCATCCACATGAACTGTTTAAAAAGTCTTTGTGTGACTCTCTGGACAAGGAGAACAGATTTGGACATAAACTAATTCTGCCTGTGATACCATGGTTAATAACATTCTTTCTACTTCACAATAATGATTGCTGTTCCTATCTGTGAAGCTATGCATATGGCATAGCCACTACATACTTAGAAAGAAGGGTTTTATGAGAAATGTAGTTGCCAATGAATAAGAGTTTAATTACAGAAGCAAGTTCCTGAAATACAACATAGCAGGAGACAGAAACATTCTTCTAAGCTGCTAACTCTCTTTCTCTCTCTCTATTTTTTCTCTTCTCTTCCTCTCTATATATACACATGTATTTATATATAATATATGTATCATATATATATATTATACAGTTTTTAAAAAAAAACTATTATTCACAATAGAGTTGGTAGACAGAGCTGACCCAAAAATATCAACACAGCTTATGAAATTTGTAATACAGGATGAAAACAATGCAATTGCATATTTGGGAACTCCAGAAAATAATTCGGGTAACCCTCTATGAGATCTTCTTTTGTGTTAGTCTTCATAAGGTATTTGTAAAATTTACCATGCATCTATATTAATTCTCAGAATATAAAGAAAAATAACATACAAGGGACAATAAAATTAAGTAATCATTTAATTGTTACTATAACTTCAATAGATACTTTTACCTCAGTGTACGTTTAGTTCATCAAACAAACAAATATGTTTGTGAATTTTGGAATGATGTTTGGATTTTGTTCTAATAGAAACATGGGATTACTGCATATTATTGTTCATAATAATGATGGTACCCTACTGATGTTCCTTAGAAGGCACTCAGTTAAGTCTGGAGCAAGTACAAATGGAGGAAGCCTGGAGACTTAAACGTGTTAGTGAACTAAATATGGTAAAGGAGAATGAACTGGGTGTTTTAATCATGCAGGTGGTTGGGTTCTGACTGGTGACAACAAGTGAGGAAAGGCAGAAGAATTATGGGGAAATGTCAAAGCTCCATTTTCATTGTGTTCATATTGATGTGACTTATATTCAATATCCAGAAGGGAGGGGATTTTAACAAAATAGATCAATGTTAATGTTAGGATGTATTTGTGATATGAAATATAAAATTGAAGAAATGTATTCCAGTGGAAATAAATCTCTATCACAAATTGTTTTTCTTTAACACAATAAAACTGAATGAGACTACTGAAATACCAACGTTTTGGCATTTGAAAAATATAACATGATCAAGTATTGAGTTTGGGTATTGTTTAAGTGAAACACATTACATCAATTACGACAAAATTAAGAAACTCACTACTAACTATATGAAAATTCAGAGTTATAATGAAATCAGGGTTTGTAGATTTATCACAAAAATGACAACGACAATCCTGAAAGATTAGGAGGTGTGGTTTGCCTATTCTACTAATAACAGGGATTTTATCATCTCAAAGATGAGGCAACATGTTTGACCTTACAGAATCAGTAAACAGAACAATCAAACTGAAGATTATTTGTCTCTCTTTTTTGTCATAAATAATAAATTTTAGAACTCTTTGTCAGAATTGAAATTTTTCATGGTTAGGTAAATTTTGGTTGGGCTATAATTTTGAATGGACCTAAATCTCTTAACTCTCAAAAACTTTCTTTTTTTTTTTTCAAAGTTTGTTCAAGGTCATGACTGACGGATAGCTAGGAGTGTGGAACTCTTGCTCTAGGAACACTATCCCCTGTGCATAGAGCCCAAAGATCCAGTCCGCCTGACTGTCTGCATTCCTGCTGTAAAAGAAGATACGCATTTCTTTGTTTCCTGTAAGATGTTGCTGTCTTGTATTCAAATGCATTGTTCTCTGTTTATTAATTTGGCCACACTTTGTTTCCTTCAGTTACTCCTGTACCAAGAAAGTGGCACTAGTGAAAGATGAGAATTCCTCAGCACAGACTGCCAATGAACAGAAAGCACTTGCGCTGAACAAGCCCCTAAAAGAGCAGAGCTGTATTCCTTCTGATCTTATGTAATTTTTACTCACCACTTGGTAGGGGAATAAAGCAACTGGATCTGTCAATTTTCAGAAATTGATGCCTACTTGTATTTTTCTCGAATATTTTAATTGGTAATGTAAATTATGTCATCCACTGGGTTATACTCTTTACTTTTCTTTTATTGCTTCAATCATCAACATAGTTCATCACTTTTTGCTCCTTATTCATTATTTATAAACAAATTAAAATGATGTAGATATTGGTGAAGAGTTCACTTTTTTTTACATTAACCATAGAGTTTATTACAGGTGGGGAGAGGGGAGAGCGAGATGGGGGAGAGACGAAAAAAGACGAAATGAGAAAAAGAGAGTAAGAGAGTGTCAGAGTTCACTTTTGATTAAACTCATTATCTAAGTCTCATTAAACACATACTATCTTTCATCTGGATCAGTTATTATTCTTTATAATGGATTAATAATTATTACTATTAATAGTTATATCTAATGATACAATTTTACTGTTTTGTACTATTTTCCTTTTTATATTGATAATGTAGCTAGTTAACTTTTTAAATTTTTCATGGCAATTTACACATCATTATATTTACATTAAGTATAAATTTTTCAGCCGGGCGGTGGTGGCACACACCTTTAATCCCAGCACTCGGGAGGCAGAGGCAGGCAGATCTCTGTGAGTTCGAGGCCAGGCTGGACCAATAGCCTCCAAAACAATACAGAGAAACCCTGTCTTGGAAAAACCAAAAAAAAGTGTAAATTTTTCAGATAAATATTAAGATAAAGAAAACACACTAAAAGAGCAGAGAATTATACGTATTCCTATTATGCATATGTGTATCTCTTAAACATCATTCATTTATTGAAGAAACTGGGCCTGATAGTACATTTCTCCATTAATATTAAGAAAACTTGTTCAAATATAACATTATTTTATTTATGGAAATTCAAAAGTATTCTTTACAATAAACTTTCCTTTTCTATGAGATAAAATATAAACCTCAGGGTAAGAAAGAGAATCTAAGGCACTACTTCTAAAGAGTGGCAAGATCTTTGTTTTTGTTCAATGCTCACAACTTTTCCTAATTGCTTCATACTTAGAAATCTTGTCACATCTTTCCTTGTCACACAGCAGGGATTTACATTCTCTGTCCTAAAACACCATTACAAATGAAAACATTGTTTCTGGTTCCAACTGCATATCCAGTAGCTGGTGAGAAATGAGAATTGAGAAATCACTTAGAAAGTTTGAACAAGCTCATTCTTCAATCTAGTAGTGTAAAAAATTAAGAAATTCCTAAATTATAAATTTTTATCAAGATCATTCTGACCCAAGATTTAACTTATTCAAAGGAGGAGAAGTAGCACCTACAACATTTTTGTTAAAAATCTTAGAAGGGCGAATATCACAGAAAAGAGAATATTTACTATTTTTTGGCTTTTCAGAACATACCATTGAAAATTATTTCACAATTCAAAAGTTCTTCTATTGAATTCAACCCCATTTGGAAAATCTCATCATTATTTGTTTTCTTTTAAAAATAAGTAACCTCCAAACTATGTGAAGCCAGTGCTCACAGGATTGTCCAGAAAGAACTAAGTGAAGGTCCCCAATTAGGAATATAGAGGTCCAAACAGCGTGACTGAAAGCTCGAGGAGCAGACGCTGCAATCATTTCAATTCCCTACAGTCTTGTGAATGCAGTCCCACTCTAAATTTCTTCGAGTATTTTGCCTGCTTTGGTTTGGCAAAACGACAAGACAGAATAGATACAGCACTGATCTATGTCTTCCAAGCACTGCAGCTGGAATGGGATATGAAAGGAAGCCCTTGAAATTTAAACTCTGGCAACTATCCATTCCTGATATACATAGTTTTTCACTCTAGGCATCCAATTTTTCATCTGGAAAATACCTATTTGGATACACAAGAGGAATGACAATACAGTATCCTTTGTTTTAATTATTTCCCGTGGTAGTAGAGGGGGGAAACCATGAGTAAAAGAACCCATTTTCTTTTTGTGGTAGAAGAACAAAACATGACACTATTCACAGGACATCATTTGCCACCTTTAGAGGGCAGTGACATGACACTTGGTAACAACAGTCTAATACAGATGAAAGAAAGGTCATATCTACCTTCCTACAGCATGTTTTCCTTTTAAAAGAACACAGAGGAAGCCGGGGGTGGTGGTAATGCATGCCTTTATTTTGATTTATTTATTTATTTATTTATTTATTTATTTTTTCTTTTTTTATTTAAATTAGAAACATGCATGCTTCAAATGTCAATCCCGGCTCCGCCCTTTTCCCTCCCAGCCCCACCCCGTCACCCCCAGCCCAGTCCCCATATCTTTCTCCAGGGAGGTGAGGCCCTACTTGGGGGGATATCCAGAGTCTGTCATTTAATCTAGGGCAGGATCTATGCCCTTCCGCATGTGTCCAGGCTGAGAGAGCATCCCCTCATGTGGAATGGGCTCCTAAAGTTCATTTGTATGCCATGGTGAACACTAATCTACTACCCAAGGCCCCAGAGATTTCTGAGGCCTCCTCACTAACATTACATTCATGGAGTTTGTATCAGTCCCCTGTTGGCCTCTTAGCCATCATTCTGGGGTTCATGAGATCCCCCTTGTCCACTCAGCTGTCTTTGTGGGTTTCACCAGCAAGGTCTGGTCTTGACTCCTTTGCTTATCACTCCTCATCTCTGTCAGTGGATTCCTGTGGGTTAGTTCAGTATTTAGCTGTGAGTATCTGTCTCTGCTTCCATCAGTCACTGGATGAAGGTTTTAGGATGTCATAAGAGGAAGTCATCAACCGTATCATTAGGTAGGGGCTATTATTTGTAGTCTCACCACTATTATTTAGTTTTCCAGTTGGTGTTATCCTTGTAGATCTCTGGAAAACTCACTAGTGTCAGCTCTCTCCTCAAAGCTATAATGACTCCAACTATTATGGTATCTCTCATCCTGGTCTCCTCTATTCTTACCCCAACTCAGCCTTCCTTCTCCCTCATGTCTTCTTCTACCCTTCTCTTACCCTCCTCTTTTTCTCCTGGTTCCCTCTCCTCTCCCCCCATGTTCCCAATGTGCTCAGGAGATCTTGCCTCTTTCTGCTTCTCTGGGGTATAATGCTTACCTCTTGGGAACCTCCCTCTTTCCTAGACTCTCTGGCACTGGGATTCTAGGCTGACACTCCCCTGATCCATGTCTAAAATCCACATATGAGTGAGTAAATACCGTGTTTGTCTTTTTGTGACTGGGTTACCTCACTCAGCAAGATTTCTTCTAGTGCTATCCATTTGCCTGCAAATTTCAAGATAACATTTTTTTCCACTGAGTAGTACTCCACTGTGTAAATGTTCCACATTTTCTCTATCTACTCTTCAGTTGTGGGGCATCTAGGTTGCTTCCAGGATCTAACTATTACAAATAATGCTGCTATGAACATAGTGGAACAGACATCCTTGTTGTGTGAATGCACATCTTTTGGGTATATGCCTAAGAGTGGAATTGCTGGGTCGTGTGGTAGACTGATTCCCATTTTTCCGAGGAATCTCCATACTGATTTCCAAAGTGGCTGTACAAGTTTTCAGTCTCACAAGCAATGGAAAAATGTTCCCTTTTCTCCACATCCTCTCCAGCATAAGCTTTCATTGCTGTTTTTGATTTTGGGTATTCTGACAGGAGTAAGATGATATCTCAGTGTTGTTTTGATTTGCATTTCCCTAATGGCTAAGGATGTTGAGCACTTTCTCAAGTGTCTCTCAGCCATTTTAGTCTCCTCTATTGAGAATTCTCTATTTAGTTTAGTCCCCCACTGTTTAATTGGGTCCTTTGGTGTTTTGCAGAATAGCTTCTTGACTTCTTTGTAAATGTTGGAGATGAGCCCTCTGTCAGATGGGGGTTAGTGAATATGTTTTCCCAATCTGTGGGTTGTCTTTTTCTCTTGCTGACTGTGTCTTTTGCCTTACAGAAGCTACCCAGTTTCAGGAGGTCCCATTTATTAATTGTCAATCTCAGTGTTTGTGCTATTGGTGTTATGTCCAGGAAGCTGTCTCCTGTACCAATTCGTCCAAGGGTACCTCCCATTTTCTCTTCTAACAGGTCCATTGTGGCTGGATTTATGTTGTGGTCTTTGATCCATTTGGACTTAAGTTTTGTGCATGGCAATATACATGGATCTATTTGCAGTCTTCTACATGCCAATATTCAGTTATGCCAGTACCATTTGTTGAAGATGCTATCTTTTTTCCATTGTGTAATTTAGATTCTTTGTTGAAAATCAGTTGTTCATAGGTTTGTGGATTAATCTCAGAGTGTTCAATTTGATTCCATTGATCTACCTGTCCATTTTTGTCCCAATACCAAGCTGTTTTTAGAACTACAGCTCTATAATAGAGCTTGAATTCAGGGATGTTGTTGCCTCCAGATGTTGCTATGTTGAGTAAGGTTGTTTTGGCTATCCTGGCTCTTTTGTTTTAACATATAAATTTGAGATTGGTTCTTTCAAGGTCTGTGAAGACTTGTGCTGGAATTTTGATGGGGATTGCGTTGAATCTGTAGATTGCTTTTGGTAGGATTGCCATGCTTACTACATTGATCCTACCTATCCAAGAGCATGGGAGATCTTTCCATTTTCTTGTGTCTACTTTAATTTCTTTCTTTACACACTCAAAGTTCTTGTGATACAGGTTTCACTTGTTTGGTTAGCGTTACCCCAAGGTATTTTATGTTGTTTGTGGCAATTGTAAAGGGTGATGTTTCTCTGATTTCTTTCTCAGCCCTCTCGTCTTCTGTATATCGTATGGTTACTGATTTTCTTGAGTTGATCTTATATCCTGCCCCTTTGCTGAAGGTGTTAATCAGCTGTAAGAATTCCCTGGAAGAGTTCTTTGGGTCACTCATATCATCTTCAAATAGTGAAATATTTACCTCTTCCTTTCCAATTTGTATCCCCTTGATCTCCTTTTGTTCTTTTATTGCTATAGCTAGAACGTCGAGTAAAATATTGAAGTGGTATGGGGAGAGGGGACAGCCTTGTCTTGTTCCTGATTTTAGAGGAATCGCATTGAGTTTGTGTCCATTTAATTTGATGTTGGCTATTGGTTTGCTGTATATAGTTTTTATTATGTTTAGGTATGTTCCTGTTGTCCCAGGTCAAGACTTTTACCATGAAGTGGTTTTGGATATTGTCAAAGGCTTTTTCAGCATCTAGTAGATGATCATGTGATGTTTGTTTCTCAGTGTGTTTGTATGGTGGATTACATTGATAGATTTTCATGCACCCATCCCTGCATCCCTGGAATGAAGCCTAGTTGGTCATGGTGGATGAGTTTTCTGATGTGTTCTACGATCTGATTTGCCAGTATTTTATGAGGGAAATTGGTCTGAAGTTCTCTTTCGTAGTTGTGTCTTTGTGTGGCTTGGGTATCAATGTTATTGAAGCCTTGTAAAAAGAGTTTGTCAAAGACCCTTCTGCTTTTATTGCATGGAGTACTTTTGAGGAGAATTGCTATAAGCTGTTCTTTGAATTTCTGGTAAAATTCTGCACTGAAGCTATCTGGCCATGGGCTTTTTTTTTTAGTTGGGAGACTTTTGATGACTGCTTCTATTACCTTAGGTGTTATAGGTCTATTTAAATTGCTTATATGTTCTTGATTTCATTTTGGCAGGTGATATCTGTCCGGGAAGCCTTCCATTTCCTTTAAATTTTCATATTTTGTGGAGTACAGTTTTTCAAAGTATGACCTGATGATTCTCTGGATTTCCTCAGTGTCCATTGTTATGTCCCAGCACTTGAGAAGCAATGGCAGAGGCAAAGGAAGGCAGATCTCTGTGAGTTCAAGACCAGCCTGGTCTACAGAGTGAGTTTCACGACAGCCTCCAAAGGCAGAGTAACCGGGGTGTCAACCCCTCACCCCCCAAAAAAGAACAAGGGCAACCTGAACAGTTATCTAGCAAAAACTATTGCCCAAATATGAAATCTAAGTACAGATCTCTGATATTCCCTTAAACAATGAATGAACCATGTATCACTTGTGAATCAGTCAGGATTTGTAGCAGGCATTTCATGATGTTAGTATTTAACTCAGCTTTTACTAACGCAAAGTCAAATAAAATTCGCATCAGAAGTTCTTGTTATGAGTTCTGTTATTGAACATTTGATTCTTCTGTCTATTTCCCTTGGTATTCCCTAGCTTTGTACTTCCTGACCTATATGAGGAAAATGACACTGTGACTTCAAAAGTTTCTGTGAAAAAATAATGTCATGAACATCCATAAAGCCTGTGGTTAGCATCACAGTTTGTAAGCCAGCAGTTTCCTTTTATCAGATAGTATAGACACATAAAACAAAGCATTTTTATCCATCATTAACCAATTATTACTTGTTTTTTTGTTTTCATTTTTGTTTATTGGTTGTGTGTGGTTTTTGTTTGTTTATTTGTGTTTGTCTTTTGTCACTCTAAGCATCTCTCATGAACTACCCCATAGAGTCATTAAAACAATCTCATGAGGTGGTGATTTTAGTTATATAAATGGGGAAACTGAGGCACAAATAAGCAAATCTAAGACAATCTGAGTCTATGCTCTGAACTATCAACCTAATCACCATCCTTTAATGGTTTTCAATTATCTAATAAGATGTAAGCAAAACTAGATTATAAAGTTGAACTTGTATGTTAATAAGGATTTCTGCCACAGTTAATCATCTGAAAAAAAATTAGTGCTAGGCTTCCCATTCCTTAATAACTTCTTGACTCCAATTAGTACTGCAATATTTTGTAGTTTAACACAGACTCACTATTTGGATTTTTGGAGAGTAAGGAATTCATTTCCCAAATATCAGGTTAAAACATGGAATAAAACAGAAACCTTTTACACAGAAAATTTAAAGATTATTTATAGACTTATTTAAAAAAAACTCACAGCATTCCAGATAGACCAAATGGAAGTAACCCATATTTCACAGCATTGGAAAATGTCAACATAAGCATTTTTTCGTCATCTCTGCAAAATGTGTCTACAGATCATAGAAAACACATGTGCATAGCTAGAACTTTCCATGGATTACATTAAATCAAAGATGGCATTGAAGTTAAGCCTAACTATGAATGGACATCCCCAATTTCTTCAGTTGACAGTGAAAAGTTTATGAAAAACATCCCCACCCATATTTTTCCTAAGTAAAAGCACTTTCAACATTATTGGTTGTTGACTTCTAATGTGCTAGTAAATGAAACTCCTGGTACTTAAGTAACCTTCTTATAGGTTTTCTTTGGTAAATGCCTGGGAGTATTATGACCTTGAAGTGTTCATGTTTAGTCAAGTATTCCTGCAACAGCAAAATATTCGCTTCATTCATTAAAAAAAGGAAACAAGAAGATGAAAATATCACAATGCTATGTGTCATTTTAATTGAAAACTATAAGATAAATATTCATTTCTAATGACTTCACTTTCTACTTCATTAAATTCTTACATCCTATTATTATTAATGTGGAATTATTCATGTTAGTTATCAAAATTTTATGTATTTTTCTTTCAAGGTTTATGTTACAAATTAGAGAGGAAAGATTATGGTTTGGCCAGAGAAAATGTTCAAAACTTTATATATATATACATATATATATGCATACATATATGTGTATGTATAATTGATGAGACATTATACCTTAAGCTGGCATATTAATTCAATATTGTAGTCTACAAGACAATTTTTACAGTGTATGTATAAAACTGTGTATCTTTACTTAACACCATTCTAAGATTAGTCTGGAAATTCTTTATATATTTATACCCAAACTTTATGAAAATATTGTTTTTATTGTATTATTTTGAATAGACACCTTGAAGATTACAGAATATGAGTAATTAATTTAAAGTCATATCAACATTTCAGGGGACACTTCCTAATCAAATTCCAAACAATTTGGTTATGAAAGAGTATATGGAAATATCTCCAATACACTATCATTTTCTCACATTTAAACATGCATACATCGTGTGTTTTAATAATATTATGTGGAAACAAATTTAGGAGATAAACTACTGGTATAATGAAGTCTATTGTGCAATATGTGTAGAAGACAGATTATTTCTGAAGGTTTTGTTGTAGGTTTTTATCTTTTCAAATGGCTTTGTATCCATTTATTCCTGACTTAGAACTAGAGAATTTTAGATTGTGAAATCTTCTATATAGTATTATTTTAATTTATTTTTTCCAAATATCCAAGTGATGAAGTATACTAAGATGTTAGTTATGTGAAAATATTCATAATAGTTATTATGCAATTGTAAAAACCACAATATTAATGAAGCAGGGATTTTCTTAGAGAAGATGATTTTGGGAAGGCATAATATTTTTCACTCACTGAGTTACCATTTAAGGAAGTAGATGTCAGAGCTGACATATCAGCTCCCGTCTTTGAGTTTTGATGAGTGTCAAAAGATACTTTACTCATTTCTTTAAACCTAAGTATCCTTTGCTCTTATCGAATTGATAATAGCATCCATTTTAAAGAGTTGCAATAAACATTAGTGAGTATGCATTTGAAGAGCCTGTGATTAAGATTGGTGAAGTTTTTTATATGCCTTGTTATAAAATGCTTTTATTATATGTTTATCTCTAAGTTTACCAAAAGAAACCTTCATTATTGAAAAGCAGGAATAACAGGATTCATATAAAATTCTAAAAGTCATTTACATTACTTGCACCAAGAAACACCATATTTTGGGCCTGGAGTGATGGCTCAGCACTTTGTGATCTTATAAGAGACCTGAGTTCAAATTCCAGCACCCGCATGGCTGTTTAAAAGTGTCAGTAACTTCACTTCTAGGGAATCTATTGCCCACTTCTTGCTTCTGTGGGCATCATACATGCAAATGATACATAGACATATATTTATGCAAAACACACATGCACCTTAACGAGAGAAAGACTATTTTTAGTGATGAATCACTATAAATTAATTCTCATTGAACTCATGTTACTGTGAAAGGAGATTCTATTTGATCACTGTAGACCTTAATTCTTGTGATTATTGTTATTGATTAATTGGAAAGAGCAATTAAAGTATGCTTCTCTGATTCCCATTGGCATCTTATTAGCATCAAAGCTATTTTATCTAATTGCTTACTGAAGGACCAGAATGAATTTCAAAGGAACAATCTGGTAAGACGAAATGATGACTCGTAAAAAAAAATAAATGCAAACCTCCAGATACAATTTCTAGAAATCAGTAAGAGAAGTTAGAAGTTGGGAGAAGCTTGAAACAATTCATGTACCAAAGATCTTGAGGTTTTCAGTTAGTCAGAGAAGATCATAAGACAAGATAGCCAAAATTAATGTAATCCTAGACAGCATTAATAGAGTTATAGTGTGGGTATCATGAGACTTTATGGACCCAATGCACTCTGTACTGTCAAAATGAACTTGAAACATTGTTTAATTGCAGACACTACAATTTATGAAGAACAACAAAAATAATAAGCCAGTTAACGATCGTTAAAGGTGTCTGTTTATAAAACGTTTGTGTTTCAGGATAGCATATTTTTCTGATTAGTATATGGTGTAGGTGTGTTTTTGACAATACAATATGCTCACTCACCTAAATATTGGTGTATGACAAATTCATTTTTTGCATCATGATAAAAGTGTGTTATACATGATATATTGTGAATTATGATTACAATGAGAAATCACTTTCTCATCACTTCCAAATTACCCTCTTAGCCTGGGTTATCTCAGTCTGTAAAGTACTTGCACAAGCACAAGGACCAGAATACAACCCTTACTATCTAGTGTAAAAGGCCAGGTATGATGGTATATGCCTGTAAACCTTGTGCAGAGTCAGGTGGATTTCTGTAGTCTAATCAGTAAACTTCAGCACACTGAGAGACTTTGTCTCACAATGCAGAAGATATCACCTAATTAACAACACCTTGTCTGCTAGCTTTAACACACACACACACAACACACACACATGCATACACACATGTATGTCCTCCCCCATATATGTATATATATTATATATATATTTTACATATATATACAAATAAGTATAATATTAGTAAAATTTAAACATGTATTATAGTAACACTGAGTTCAGTGAAGAAACACAAAAACACACATTGCTCCTGACCATATTCTCTCTATTACACCCACACCACAAGTTTTAGCTCCTTCTAGAATCCATCCACATATCTCTCTCAGCTTTATTTATTTCAGTTACCATGTATTGCAGGATAATTGAACACAATGTAAACCCCCAGATCACATTAATTAAATAAAATCAACCTTGGGGCAAGAGGCAGAGACAGCAATTATTTTTGACAGGAAATAATCATAGAGAGTAAGAAGCAGTCAGGAAAACCAATAGAGAAATGCAGAAGATTGTAGTGACACAGACTTTGTGTTTAGTGGCCTTATTGGTTTGGGAAAGCAGAAAAGAATTTCTCATTGTGAAATGCTGGCTAAGGAGAAAGGTCAGTTTGTTTCTCCTTGGCCTCACTGAGCTAGCAAATTTTCACCCAGTATCTGACTCCTAAGTAAAAATCATAAAATTGATATTTAGCTTAAAAACAACAATCATGATCTTGGACAGATGAAATTATACAACTGTCAAAGATAATAATTTCAAACATTTTTGATAAAATATTCAGAAGTAAGATATCTGGATTGAATGATGAGTATATTTTAGTATTTTCACATTTTAAAGATCTGCATATGATTATATAGCAGCTTTACTAAAAATAACTAATATTAACTGCTCCCAGGAGTTCTCATTTCATCCATATCCTCAAAAACAAATTGTCTTTCATCTTTTCATTGAAGCCACTCTTGTCTACCTTAACTGAAATATTGTGGCTTGAGAATTCATTTTGCCAATGATCAGTACTGTGGAATATTTTTCTCCATTGAAGATTTACATATTTTTAATGAATATTCATTCAAGTATCTTGTTCATTCAAAATTAATGAAATGTTTTCTGTTGAGATATTTGAGTTCTTTATGTATTATAAATATCAATCCACTATACTATGTGTGACTTTTAACTACTCCTTGTGGTTGTAGGCTATTCTGTCTCTGCATGCTGTTTGTTTTGGAGAAGCTGTTTCACTTACTGCTCTCTCTCTGTCTCTGTCTCTGTCTCTGTCTCTGTCTGTCTGTCTCTTTCTCACTTGCTCTCTCTCTCTCTCTGTCTCTCTCTCCTGTGTGTGTGTGTGTGTGTGTGTGTGTGTGTGTGTGTGTTTAATGGTTAATGTTTACTGTCAAAGTGCTTGGGATCACCATGGAAGCACACATTTGGTTGTTTCTGTGAAGACATTTACAGGAAAGTTTAGCTGAGGAAAGAAACCCTATCCTGAATGTGAGAAACATATTTGAAATGAAAAGGTTACAAGACTCAATAAGAGGAGCTTCAAGGGTGTTTCAGCATTTATATCTCTCCAGGTCCTGAATGTGGATGCAAAGCCTCAAGCTCTTACTTCCGTGACATCCTCTTTATGATGTACTTAACTCTGCCCACGTGAATCACAATAAACCCTTCCCCCATTGAAGCACTTTTATCAAATCTTATCAAAGCAATAAAAAGTACATATTATGGATTAAGGACATACTAAGAATTAAATCTACATACAGCCAGCATTGATAGGCTTTTCTCTTTTTTAGATTTCAGCAATTTTGACTTTCAGAGACTAAAACTTTAGCATTTGGCAATGATTTTTTAATACATGGTGTAAAAATGATATAATTTCATTCTTATGCATGTTGATATTTGGCTTTCCAAGCATTGCTTACCAAGGACACTATGTTCTTCACATTTGTTATATTTGGAACTTTGTAAGAACTTTCACATGTGTAGTTTTCTAGACTCTCTACTTTGTTATACTGGTTTTTGTGTGTTTGTAAAACATACAATATTTTTATTACCATACCTTTGTATTATAGTTGAAATAGGAATCTTAATACTACAATATTTTTTCTGGGATAATTCCCAAATAAGCACTATAGGCAAGGCCTGTAGATTGGATTTTTTACTACTCCTTTCCAACATTATTTAAAAACTCATTTTAATTATAACAAAAATTCATAGATACAGATTTCTACTCATTGGCATATTCTTCATTTTTTTCATTGATGTTTATCATCTTTAAGACTTGTGCCTGTTTAGTACATTCCTAACATTGTGTGTATTTGTTGCATTACTATAAGTACAAATGACATCCTAATTCATTTTGGGTAGCTCATTTTTCCTAATATAATCACTTTTTTTAGCTACTGTTCGTCTTCTTGTTGCTACTCTTGGTAATCAGTCCTGAAAATAGCTTGATTTGTCATCACTCCTGAATTTATTTTACAAGGATCTTTAGGAATTTAAACTTTTCCTCTTGCCTATTTTTTCTGTCAAGTTCTCCCATCATCTGCTGAGTATATGGTTGAATAAAGTAATCATCTTTGCAATTTTTCACATCTTTGAAAAATACTTTCATTGTTCTTGATTTAGTAAAATGTCAGTTACCATCTTCTCACTAACACCCTTCACTGTAGTGAGGCACATTGGTTCATCCTAGTAAAGTAACTGTCTTTATCCTAGATGGGGTTAAATTCTGCCAAATGTTCAGTAATCCCCTCATTTTTTGTATGTTAATACTGACGTACTTGATGACTTTATCTAGTTCTATTGCTATAAACACCATCTTTGTGTTAATGATCCACCAATGTAAATGTCCACCCTAGTTTTTGTGTGTTGAGTGTAAACTTTGTGCAGCGATGCCTAATACCTTTTCATGGAGTAAATTCAATGTTCTCCTTCCAAACCTGACTTTTCAGTGTTCCCCCTCTTCTTAATTAATGGCAATTTGATCCTTTCTGTCACTCAAACAAGGCATACAATGTCATCCTTGACACATCTCTCTTCCTCATTCCACCTCCAATTCATGACAATCTTCATATGTGTATGGAAACTGTCACTTCTCACATTCTCCTGAATTATTAACTTCCTCTGATCCTCTCACTGAGATGGTTTAATGAATAAAGCTCCCTACTATGTCTTCGTTCAGTCAGTTTACAACACAATAAAGTTATCTCAAAAGTAAAACCCCAGTTCTCATATATATTTGCCTATTATTATTTTGAAAAAATAAACAGTAAGATAATATAAACTTAAAAGAACATTATCCCACCTTAAATGTTCAAATACATGCTGAAGACACATACTGTTTTATGGATTATAATGGTATTTCTTCCTGAGTTTCCATAAAGGGAAAGAGCATTGGCATCCACTTACAAATTCAGACATTTCAGACAATGTAGAAAATTGCTTCTCCTTTTAGTATTCATGAGATTAAAGAGATCAATATAGGACACTGAAGATCTGACTCTGGTTTTAAGAACGTCTGATGCTCTTGAAAAGGACTTAGGATCAGTTTCCAGCACCCAAACGATAGTTATGTCTATAACTACAGTTCCTCAGTATCAGAGTCCTCTTCTGCATGCCATTAGTATTTAGCATGCACTTGACAGACATACAAATATGTAGTGGAAAAAACTCATACACTGACAATCAAAACAAAATAAAAATATCAATCAAGAATATCCTTAAATTCATGAAAGAGATATCTTAATAGAGAGAGCCACTATGGGCTTAAGGAGAAATCTGGTGCTAGGGTCACTGCAAAGAATCCACAAAGAGGACCCCAGCTAAGACATCTAGCAATAGTTGAAGGGATGCACAACTTGTCCTACCCCTCTAATAAGATTGATGAATACCAAAACTATCATCATAGAGCCTTCATCCAGTAATTCATGGAACCAGATGCAGAGATCCACAGCCAAGAACCAGGCTGAATTCCAGAGACCCAGTAGAAGAGAGGGAGGAGGGAATATATGAGCAAGGGAGGTCAAGATCATGATGAAGAAATCTACAGATACAGTTGAACCAAGCTTGTGGAAATTCATGAATTCTGGGCCTACAATTGTGGAGACTCCAGAGGACTGAACTAGGCCCTCCATATGTGGGAAATAGTTGTGAACCTTGGATTATCTGAGGGTAACCTGGAAATAGGACCAAGACACAAACCTGAACATGAGCAAGCTTGTTGAAGCCTACTCCCTATGTTGGGAAGCCATGCCTAACCCTAATATATGGGGGAAGGGCCTAGCCCTGTCTCAAACTATTGTGCCAGATTATGTAGACACCTCAGGAGAGCTCTTACCTCTTGGGAGGAGTGGACTTGGGGTGAGCTTGGGGCATGTGAGGGATGAGAAGAGGCAAGTGGCGGGGAGGAGGAGCTATGGGAGGGAGAACTGTGGTTGGAATGTAAAATGATATTAAAAAATAAAAAATGGCAAAAAGAATATACTTAAATCCTCATTTGATTCCATATAATACAGGGTACACTCAACACCTGTTGGTACTACCTACTTTTACCTTATTATCTACAGTGTCTCTGAAACTGATCTTCCACTGGATTGGCAAAGACTTTATGATGATGTGGGATTCTGGATATAAAATGGAGTTGAACACTTATATGTTAGATACTGAAAGAAAAGTCAAGGATATGAGGTCTCTTGGAATGAGTAACATCTTCCATACAAATAGCCGAAACATCAAGGCTTATAAATGACATAATGCTATAGAAGAGACAGCTAACAGATCATGGGACAAATTGTCAGGACTCTAATGGTGACATTCAGAATGGAAAAAGCTTTAGGTAGGAAAGAAGATACAGTGGTCATTTGGCTGCATCCTTGGCCTATTGGCATTATTGTTTGAAAGGAAACCAAACAACATTGATGAATGTTTCAGTGTCCTCAAGGAAGAGCAGGTTGTAAGAATCTACAAAGGGAAAGTAGAGGTAAGTATACATGTAGACTATGGTGCCTCTCAATCCACAGTTTCAAGTAGAAAAAAGATTTCCTTTTGATTCAGCATGGGGAATTCATGGTAAGCTTGGAGTGAGCCTGATAGTCATGGATATTTTGTAGGGACTAATGTAAACCGTGGAAGTTGATAAACTCCAGGGGTGCTCAGAGTGCTTAGTTAAGCAAAGTCTTGATTTTGAGTAGGAGAAATGGAACACTGACGAGTTCCCTGTGTCTCTTTGCTTCATTTATTGCATTTGGAATAGGAAAATTAATGTCCAGTCTGCCTTTACTATTATAACCAGTCTATGAGGTGTGATAAGAGCTTTACACACGTAGCAATACAGTATATGGGATTTCACTGTGAATCAGTTGACCAGCAAATACTTCACTCTATCCTCTGTACCCTAGGATGGTCTGAAACACACTATGTATCTTAGGTTGGGCTAAAACCTAAGCTAACCCTCCTTCCTCTGCTTATTGAGCAGGATTATAAGCATGAGCCACCACATCTACATTAAAACTGTTGTATTAAAAAGTTCAAAAGATCAAACTGACATTTAAAAAACTATATCATTTTCTTAGATGTTGTAGTACGTAGCCGTGTTCTTTTTATTTAAATTAAAAGCAATCGTATTTTACATACAAATCCCATTACCCTCTCCCTTCTGTCCCTCCTCCCATTCCCACCAGCACCACCCCCATCCCACCCTCATCCAATTCTCAGGGAGGGTAAGGCCTCCCATGGACGATCAGCAATGTCTGTCTCATCATTTGGGGCAGGGCCTAGACCTTCCCCTGTGATTTCTAGGCTGAGTGAGCATCCCTTCATAGGGAATGGGCTCCCAAAGCTCATTCTTGCACAAGGGGTAAATACTGGTTCCATTGCCAGAGGCCCCACAGACTACCAAAGCTCCTGGATCACAGGAGTTCAGCTAAGTACTTAGCTGTGAATCTCTGATTTGCATAGCTATGCTCTTTTCCCTTTGTTTTTCTTAGGAACCAGGCTCCCTAAGTTGATTTAACCAAAGACAATGATGGGGATGAAGTGCTCTAAGAGATGAATTGAAAGTATTGAACGACACTGGCCAGTTTTTTTTTTTTTTGTCATCTATGATACAGAGCATAGCATGCCTGTTTCTGCAATCCTCTCAATTAAAACCAGGCTCCTCTTATCAGTTTATACATCACACATGAAGGAGGAGACATGACTAATTCTTTTGTGCATACGATATTCTTTAGTTAACAATATATTCTGAGAATGTTATGTTGAATAACCCATATCTATAAAGTGCTGTCATGTTGCTTGGTGAATATAGCCAAAACTTAAAATGGAACAAAAGATTGTTTAAGTACTCCAAAGTATGAAAATAAAAGCCTCCTCAGAGATTAGCTTCAAAAAGGTTTTGTTCCTGATGATTAATATTCCCATTAAAATGTGCTTTATATTATATTGTGCTCTGTGTATGACACTTCATAACACAAATATTAAATTAAAGTAATAAAATGATAATTAATAATGACAGCCTGGATGGTTATTGCAGTATATATCCATAACAGTATCATCTAGAGTCTGCAATAACTTAAAACAGCTTCATAGCAAACTTGCAGACCAAGAAATGATCCTCACTTAATCTCAGCATTTCTTTGAGGTAGCACTACTGTTATCTTATATTGACTGATAAAAATAAAAGATCCATCCTGGACAAAAGAGGTTAAGGATGAAGCTTTACTCAGGTGAAACTGAGTGTGACTGGAGCCCATAAGCAAGATGATACTTGGAGCCAGAGTGACTTAAAGCACAGTGTAGAGGTGACAGTGTCAAGTTAAAAAAATATGAGGTTAATTTAAATACTTAATGTACCTGTTATTGAAAATAAAGGCACTTTCAATAAATAATGATTAAATTATTTATGTGCTTTTCCTTTCTTCATGTTATTTTTCAGTAAATATAAGAAAGAAAAATCCAAAGTAGCCATTTCTTTTAGAATGCTCAAGTTGCCTGTTATAATGTAAAACTGAAATAGTTGTAGGGCACATAATCTCAACTATCAAAGGGAAAAGTAGAACACTATATATGTATATATATGTATATATATGTAGTGTGTAATTAATTAAAATTAATTTCAATCAAAACTTATATCTTACTATTTATATAGTATGAAAAACTCAATAAAATAACTAACGCAATGTTTAATTTGTCTATTTTTTATTTTCTTAGTTATTACAGCCAGACTTAATGACAATTTTGAAAGAAAATATATCTGAAGAAAATGCTACTTATTTCAAAGCCACTTTGCCATGGGCCTGACAATACCCTTCAATTCCTAAAAATATTGTGACTTTTTATAGAAGACATTTTCTATATAATTCTGTTTTCATAACAGAAAGATGTGTGACCATACCTTGATATTAAATTTGTAAGCAAATATGTATGTGGATAAGGAAGAGTCTGTTTCACCTATATGCATAGGCTTGATAAATACAGCAAATACGATTAAAATATTCATTAAAATCATCACAGGAACCAAGAACTATATTCAGTAATGTCAAACATACTGCAGCTGATATGGTGGGGATCTGCATAAAGAGGGGAGCAAGATACCATGCATTAATTAGTGTGCAGGATTTTTTTCCTTTGGGTTTCAGCATAATATGCTTAGGACGTGAACCAAATCTCTCGTTTAAAATGTATATGGAGTCTAACTCAGTAATATATGCATGGAATATATGACTGAATATGCATACACATATACATAATATACATAGGAAATGAAAATGTAGAAACACTGAACATACCTTTGTACTTACTTTTCATTCTCCAGTACTGTCTTATGTGTGAAAAGGAATCATTGATATGTTTTATAAGAGTTTTCTTATACATAGCTCACATCTCTAGTGGTAAATTTTAAATTGTGTTGAAAAAGTTTTCCTTGGCATATTACTATAAATGTTTTATTAAAATTTGCATTGATTATCCAAAATGGATTTGATAGTTAGTTGTATGCATTCACCATAAAATTTTAGTTTATTGCATTTAAACATTTTCCTATGCCCTAAAATGAACTCAAAGAATTAATCAAGTGCTTGAAGAAATGGTGTCAAGTATTTTAACATTTTTGAATTAAAATGTTTTTTGTTGGTGAATTATAAGATTTCAAATATTCTATTATTTTAGATACAACTTTAATCCATACAATCCACTTAATGTCAATTGTGCTACAGTTTGAATAGCTTATCTGTCAGGTGGGCTAAGTGTTGCAGGCAAATTGCTCATCATAATTCCTTTGGGCTGGATTCAGAGTAAAAAATTAAACCAGCAAGATGTACAAAATGTTAAAAAGTATCAGGTATTTCACATGTTTAAAACTGTATCCTACTTGAAGATACTTTTTTTCCTCCTTGTCTCTTAAATTTATTTAGTCTCACTAATGTGGAGTATATAATGATTCTTTAGAACAAAATATAATTTCTTGTTCAACAAAATGATATTATTAAACATAGCACAATTAAAATACCATTTTTTCCAGTACTGCTGACTTCAGATGGTAATATGCTGCTTAAACTGTTTTATCAACTGCTAATTCTCTTTTTTAAAGAAATATGCATGTGCATGTGCCAAAAAATAGCAGCTTCTACATTTGTATTTTTACAAACTGCACTCACTTCTTCAACAGTTATGAAGCAGATTTCACAGAGGCGTCTTTTTGCCCTGGAATAAAGTTGTTGAAGTTCTGTTTATCTCTAGCTATAAGGAGAGATACTGAAATTAAAGCTAGCAAAGAGGATTAAGGAAAAGAATTTAATTAAAGTAGGAACATATTTTAATTCAGTCTCAAAATTTCTTCTTTCAAGTAGTGTGTTAAGGAACTCGCTATTAACTTTTATTACTTTGAAATAATTTATAAACATTTAATATTTATTTTGTATTAATATTACCATAGTCACAAAATATGGCTTACATAGTTTCACTTAAATTGCAGCATAAAGTTTCTAGTACATGGGAACTAGTGCACGAAAAAGCAATTGAGGTCTAGAGAGGGAAGCACTCATGAAAGTATTTTAGTTTGGGGGCTTTCTTAGTAGCATGCTTAGCATCCCATATTTCTCCTAAGGATACTCAGTAATTCCATTGAGGAAGGATTGACCTAGTAGCTTTAGTCTGCTGGGATGTGTGTGGTAATTGTAATTACTGTATCAGTGGCTTATGGCTAGATGGTTATTTCTTCAGTTATTTTTCTGAAGATAATATTTTGGTGATGATGCCATTGGTACTTCATTAAAATAGTTTGGGTTGATGGTCTAGCGACATCATTTTAAAAGAAAACAACTAAGATATTATCATGAGAAGGTGTGGACTGTTGCATTCTTTTCTAAATTCAATGATTAGTTGAAAAAATAAATCGAAAGGCTTCTATTTGCCATTCATTATAGAATGAAATTGAAAAGCTTCTGTAAACATAGTAAGAAGAAAAATGAAATCTTTGTGTGGAAAAATATGATTCGAATTTAACTGTTTTTCACCTGTTTCAGTTCTTCATTAAGATATTGTACAACCTGATCCATGGATTTTTATGTAACTTTCCTACTATACCTACTTACATGCTTAGATTACAGGTGTTTATTACCGTGCCCTGTATCAGACTTAATACATTTCACCAACATACTACAATTGTCATACCATCTTAGTGTTGTACCCAGCAATTATTCACAGATGGTTTGTATTACAATTTGTATATTATATGTTGCATAGTCAAGTTGCAGTGTGCTTTTTGTTTCATCTCTGCAGGGCTACTGATCAATGCGGATTGGACTCAATTTTATCATCATTCATCTTCATTCATTGCCGCTATGGAAGGATGCAAACAGGTCTGTTCAAGTCAGTTTGCTAGAAGTGTTTCTTCTGTAAATTTAATTTAGCTGTGTTGAATTCCAGTGTAGCAATTTGGAGGGACCCATTGACTCTCATTATTCTTAGGGGAGAATTTGATTTCTATCCATAATTAGTGCTTATGGTATACCTGATTTCGAAAAAGTTCTCCATATTCATTATACCATTTCCCCAATAATTGTAGAAATCAGGTATAAGCAGGATCATTGCTACTTAATAGATGGAGAGGACTAAAGGGTGATGAGCTAAAGTAATTGTACATCCATTCTGCTAATAAACTGATAATGCCTCCTTGCTCATTTCCACCTGCTGTAGGTGGGAAAGCTGGCCCTTGCCCTTACCAGTTGCAGCTCCCTGGAGAGCAGGACCAACATATTGTTTGGACAGTGCAGTAGAGCTGACTCTGTTGTCAGGGGCGCCAGTGAGCAGGCCCCAAGGATTTAAGAGTAGTTGAGCTGGCCCCACTCTCCTGTCTTCCATGTGATGCTGTGGGTAAGGGAAAGTTGCCTGTCCCCTCTCACCCCTCCCACCTGATGCAGTTGGGAGAGCGATCTTGACCACATGAGAGGGGAGAGCAGATTATGTCCTTCACAAGCTACAACACTCAGGACAGTGGGTGCTGCACTTTGCCATGTCAATACAGTAGAGCTGTCCCTGAAATTTTAGGTGTGGGTGCGCTGACACTGAGGAATTGAAAACAGGAGAAACGCTCCACTCCTTGCTCCCTGCTGCAGAGGGTGAACAAGCCAAGGCAGTTCTATAGAGCTCAACCTGGTGGTGATAATGAGAAAAATCTGGCAGGCTGATCAACCCAGCTACCACCCAGGCCCAGAACCAGGACTGTGAGTTGGCCTTCCCTTAGAGGCACTCCACGTATGAACTGCTGGATCATGTGAAGGGGCAAATCCTGCAGATCCAAAGCTGCAGGATCTTCTGACACAGGAAAACAACAGGATATCCAAGAGGAGTCCCAATGAGTGCCCAGTACAGACAGATAGTGTAGCAGAAATCAGAGACCTCATACCAAAACAATGAGATGAGAGAGGTTTCAAGGTAGACATGAAGGCACTGGGAGATGAATGGATCATGATGCATCATAGGAAATCCACATAGAATCAGTAAAAAGTTAAAAAAATAAGCAAACTAATGATTTTGATACTGAAATCTGATTTCCACCATTATGTAATGCTTTGATGAGCTGTACTTATACAGTACACACATTTATCAAATACAACATAGAATCATCCTCATGTAGTGTTATCATAAATATTTATGTATAATATAAACATATATTTGTTGTATGATATCTATATATGCAAAAGAAAATGTATTTCTAGAGCATTATGAAATACAAAATACACAAAGTTAAAATAACTCACATTTTTGAGCTTTTATTATATACTAAGAACAATTTTTTGTTTGAATGTATTTTAATTTTGTTATGTAGATGTTTATATCATTGATACTATAGTAACTGTTGTGTAAAACAAGATAATCAGATTAGTAGGATAGAGTTCTAACTAGTTGGTCAATATCATCTTCCATTCTTACTCAGCTAAAGACTTAAACCACATTGATGTTAAACTCCTTCAAACATCCCTGATACTCTACCTTCCCCAGTGACTTGTTTTTGTTTCTCTTCTAATGTAAAAAGTAATCAATAAAAAGTCACAACTGATAAATCTACAACATATACAATGGAACTCCTGCACTTCAGGCTCTGGGGGCATTGGGGAAGAGGGGTGGAAAGATTGTATGAGCCAGAGAAGCAGGGAATTGGCTGTGATATTGTATATCCTAGGAATGCCAGAGCTACACCTATGAAGTCTCACCAATGTGACTCCCTAATCATGAACTGAACAAGGACCACAACAGACATGCCAGCATGAACAGGGAAGGTTCAGTATATTTCAACACTACATAAAAACTATGGCAATGACACAGTGTTAATAGCAGCAGAAATGTATTCCCTGGGGAAGTGCACACTGAATTCCAATTGTTATCTAGTACAAATGGTCAGCCCTGAAAAAAATATACAGATATATGTGATATTTTATGTGTAATTATATATGTATATTGACAGGTTGTGTTTATATATTTAGGAAGGGGTGTGTTTCAGTGTGTGTGTGTGTGTGTGTGTGTGTGTGTGTGTGTGTGTGTGTAAAACAACAAAGAAAAAAGGCCAAGAATTTGAAAGAGAACAAGGGAAGGTTTCTTATGTGGAATGAAAGAAAAAGTAATCATAGTCTTGTGGTGATATATTATTTGTAATCTAATAAAGCTTTCCAGGAGAGCAGAATGCAAAGCTAGCCGGAGCCATAGAAGTTGGGCAGTAGTGGTACACACCTTTAATCCCAGCCTCGGGAGACAGAGGCCGATGTATGTCTTTGAGTTCAAGGCCATCCTGATACACATGAGAGTGAATCAGTCTAAAGAGAAAAAGAGCTCCCAGCACTAGAGAGAATATAAAGTCTCAGTGAAGTCTCAGGCAACAGTCTGAGATTTGGTGAGGAGCAGTGCAGTCTGGAGATGCAGTCTGAGGTTTTGTGGATCTCCTTTATGGTCTGAGCATTGGTAGAGGTGAGAGCTCCCTGGTGACTTTGTTGTTTTGTTCATTGATCTTCAGCTTGAACACCAATATTTGCAACAGGGTTTATTGTATTGCTGCTACATAGTATGATCATAATTTTAATTTTATATATTTTTTAGAAACAATCTTATTTTACATTATCAATCCTCCCATTCTCTCACCCTCGCATCCTTCCATGTTTCCCACCAACCCATTCCCCAATGACAGTGAGGCCCTCCACGGGGGCCATCAAAGTCTGTCACATCATTTGGGGGAGGGCCTAGGCAGGCTTTCTTGTAACTAATCTGCAATCGTATCCCTCCATAGGAAATGGACTCTGAAAGTCCATTTGTGCACTGACTGCACTGTTAGAGGTCCCATAGACTACCCAGCTAGCACCCACGTTCATTGGTCCAATGCTAGTTCCCCAGCTTCATGACTAGGGTCTCTGTGCTATCACTAGGTCAGGTCAACTCTTTCTGAGGGTTTCTCCAGCACCATCTTGGCTCCTTTCTCAGCCCTCCTCCCTCTCCACAAATGGATTACAGGATTATGGCTCAGTGTTTAGCTGTGGGTGCCTGCTTCTGCTTCGATCAGCTACTGGTTGAAGGCTCTAGGAATAGTATCCAAGGTAGTCATCAATCTCATTATAGGGGAAGGGCGTCAAAGACCGCCTCTCCATTGCTTCCTAAATTCTTAATTGGAGTCATCCTTGTGTATCCCCAAATATGTCTCCAGTGCCAGATCTTTCCCCAAATCTATACTGGCTCTCTCTATCAAAGCATCTCTTTTCTTGCTCTCCTCTACTTCTCCCTTGTCCTCCTGATCCCTCCTGTTCTCCACCCTCCTCCTATTCTCATCCTCTCCCTTTCCCACCTCCTTCCCCTGTCCCTTCATGCCCCCAATTTGCTCAGAGATTCTTGACCCCCTCCCCTTCTTCAGGGGACCATGTGATCACAATTTTTTTAGATAATAAAAATGTAATCAGAAACTCTGTCTCAAAAAACCAAAAAAAAATGTATAAAAGTATTCAAACCTTAGTTAGTCATGTTTTCCTTTAGCCAAGACTTTAACTTCAGCTGTTTAAACAGCTGAGGAACTTGGATTGCAATTACAAATATTATTTGAGTGGTGCAATATGTTCACAGTCAGTCTGGTCAACTAACTGGTATCTTTGTCTTAAAATAAAAGCGAAAAGACGTATTAGGATTATATCTCAGTTATAGAGTGGTGCCTATTATATGTGATGCCCTGAGTTCTGCCCTGAACAGTGCAACAAGAGGGAAAACCAAAACCACAAACCAACAAAAACAATGTGTTTTTATATCTATTTTCTTCAGAAAGGATGAATTCTTTCTTGATAAAATGCTAACTCCATTGTTTTTGAGGCTACAAAACTGAAGACTTAAATAAATGTAAAAAAATATAAAGCAAATTATTTTTCCATTTCTTAACATATATCAACACCATTGTATCCTAAATAAGAGAGCTCATTCAGCAAAAAAATAGATGCCTTCATGTTTAATTATCATTTTATTAAGATGCTAATTATAAAATACCTGTGATTTTCTATGCATGTATATTTCACGTATTATTTGTACTATTCAATTATTATCTCATTTATTCCAAATGTATGGTTCCTTTTACCTTCTCTTTTATCTAATTAAAGCATGAAAAATAAATGTGGAGGCTGCCTCAAATAATGGACATTATCCTTTGAAAAGAATAATATAAGACATTTTTAGGATGGTTTAGTAGACTTATTTCTTGTTTTATTTATTAATAAATTTATTTAGTACCTTTTTTATTTTACTTCACAGAAAGACAAACTTTTCCCAGAGGAGTTAATCCGTGATTCTTTGACTCCTCTCAAGTCACTATGGCTTCAAGATAAAAATGAAAGGGTTAGAACTGGGTCATGAAACTGAAGTTTTTGGTTATAAAATAAATAGTTCTTGTGTAGGTTTTCCCACAGTTTTTAGTATTTACAAAATTTAAGTGAATCTTTGTTATCCTTATTCACATGGAAATGAAACAGGGAATTAAATATGCATTGCATAGAATTTTGCTACAGGAAGTCCCTATCGGAACAATAATATGCCTCAGAAATGGGGTAAGATCCTTAATGTGCTTTTCAAAGGGACTCCCATCTTCCAAGTCTGTCAATTTAACATCCATTTTATACCATTAGTTATCCTTGGATGAGAAACAAAGGTGTTCAGATCGTTATTTTTTGAATAGTTTAAGCTTGTTTGAGTTCATTTAAATTTTATTTATCCTTACCTTATGGACAGATATATCCAGTCTCCAATTTTAATATTTGGTTTAAGGTTTTTTAGCCAAGTGACAATAACGTGACTGATTCATTGTTTCTTTTATGACATCACACACTTTCCACATCAAAAATATACTCAGTAATTCACAAGTAATAGTACCTTTGATAATCTGGTGTGAATGGTTGAGCTCAAGAGAGGCACCAATACTTTGAACTTTTGGCTTAACACATCTGGTATTATAAATAAATAATGGCTGAACCTATTTTTCCTTCATTGGAATTTATGATGAATTCCATCAATCATTGGAAATTTGTAGATGTTGGAATCCAGAAAAGGTCGTAAAATTTTTCAGAGATATTAACAATGTATGTAACTACAGATGATGATAAGTCATAAAATTTAAAGTTAGAGGAGTGCCAAAGAACCACAAAATATTTTAATATTTCAAGACTTGCTTTAAGGCAAGCAGCGATGCTTCAACATACGAAAATCCACAATATGATTCAGCAACCCTAGTTTAACCTTAACATATAGCACAATTCCCTGTGAATTATTCAGTCACAATTAAGTGTATGCTTATGTTAGTCTAAGGAGGCATCAGAAAAGTCTTATAGTTCATGATTCTGAGAGTCTTCACTTTTAACTTATGGTAAGCAAAGTAGTTTCTTCTCAATTTCTGCCTGTTGTCACATTGAGGCACTAGGGAACTCTATCTGAAGATAAACACAAAATGTGACAGGTGTTATTCAGTAAAACAAAATATTTAGAAGAACAAATAAAACCCACAGAATTTCCTTGTTACTTGAGGCAAACCCTGAAACTATGTAATATCTTTTTACTCAGCCCATGGGTTCCAACACCTAGACAGTGAACAAAACCTGGGAAGATAACAAGACAGTAGGCTCGAGCCACAGTACCAACTTACTGAATGAGAAGGCAGACTGATGCCTGTGGATGCACATAAGGCTAAGGAGGTCTTCACCACACTCTCAAAGTTCATTGTAGTTTAAGAATCATCAACATGGTTCACTTTGAGTTAAAACTTTCCTTCTTACCACCAAGTTAACATAAGCTTGTAAAAGATAAGAATTTTTTTTCAAAGAAAGTGAACAAGTTGTGATCAAACTCATGGTTGCTAATAGCAGAATAATTGGCATGCTTAAAAATGTATTTTCTCTTTCTTTTTTCTTGTATCATTAGACATTAAATCATGTTTTTGTGGATGTTAGGCATGTCCTCAATCAATGATTTATATATGTAGCCTAATTTTTATTCTTTTACTTCAAACTTTTGAAATAAAAAACAAAAGTTTTCTATTGACCCTTGTTCTTAATCCTTCAACTAACAAAAATAAATACATTGCCTATGGACACATACATATATACTCATGTGTATTCATATATACTTAATTTTAGCAGGAGATGTTCTCTTTTCTAATAAACCCTATGCACATTCTAAACTAATTAGTTAATGAAAAATGTTTTTCCCAGTGATCAAGCACGTTCCTAGCAAGCACACACTCAGGTTCCAATTCTCAGCACAAACAAAATAAAAGAGAGAGACAATAAAATTAGTAACATGTATATTTTTATTATTTGAGAAATTCATGCGTATATATTATGTTTTTTCTTTTTTCCAACACCTCCCAGATCTCCCTTACCAAATGTGTTCCGTCCAACTTGATGTCCTCATTTTTCTTTTAATCGCTAAGGCCAGTTTGTGGGGTCAGCATGCACAGGATTGTAGCACCATTCCCTGGATCATCTACAACCTACACGGGACAATGACATTGAAAAAAATGGAAATGCTCTTTGCCAACAGCCATCAATTACCAGTGTTGCCAAAGCTAGTGAGGGGATTTGAAATTCATTCTCATTCATGTTGGTGTATATGATCAGGCTGATCTTTATAAAGGTTTTGGACATCAGCTACCACATCTACTGTGAGTTCCTATATGTAACAGGTCTGTTCTGTGTGAAAAACACCATTTCACAGAGTATTCAACAACTGATTTCTCTTACAAACTGATTCCTCATTCACAATGATTCCTGAACCTTGGGGGAAAGAGGTGCCATAGATGCTCAGTTTAGAGTTGAAGAATCCATGGTCTCTTACTCTCTGTGTTTTAACCAATAGTAGATCTCTGTATCAATAACCGCTATACCAAAAAGCTTCCCAGAGTAAGACAGATGCATTAATCACTGAGTATAAACATGGGCTTTTAAAGAACATTTGGACACTATGACCATTTAGGAACAACAACAACAAAAAATGCGCTCAGTGGCATATCCAGCCTAAGTTGTCATTTGCAGGTTTGAATTCTATCCTATGTGGTAGACCTTAATTCCAATTAGAAACCCAATTAGATACCCAAATAACAATCATGACACTATTGTACCCTTGGACATTTCTTGTCAGTATGCTATTTTAGCTCAAGGGGTCATAGCTGGGTAAAACTGTACATGGCTCTTTCTCCTCCAAGAAGACTGAATAACACTTTGTTTTATCATGAAAGCAAGCCAGTAAAGGAGGAAGCATCAAAATCAATATCAAGGTGATGTCTTACATGTTCTGTATATAGTATGTGTGGGGTCTTCAGCCAAAGTGTTTTCCCATTATGTTCTGGTGGGCAACCAAAAACAATGGTAATGTCATCTGTATTTTGAAAGACTCCATAATCCTTGAAAAGCTACTCAAAATCAAGTATCCTATTCCTGGCACTTAATTTTTCATTTGACACTATTTGGCTTCTGAGGAGAGAACTCTTCCCTGTGTAGGGTAACTTCATTTAAACGCTTTTTAAAATAAGTGAAGATTTTTACATAGGTTTCTATACTGACATTTTCATTTTCTTTAGGGTTAATACCTTTTACTCTTAAGAATAAATTAATGATATATTCTATAATATGTATTTGCCATATCTGTATGTGCATGTGTGTGACAATAAAGCTTTCTCTCTGTGAAGTTTCCCCCAAAGACATTTTATCTTAAATGAATTAGAGTAAAACATTTTAAAAATTTAAATAAAATTTCATAGTTGATTTTATTACACTGTGAAAGTATAAGGCATTTTCAAAAATATATAAATAAATGCTATTAATGTATTCTTACATTCATCAACTGGAAGACTTTTAGACACATGAGCATTCAAATGTTAATGGACTATAACAGCTTCTTCTTATTCTAAATTAAAATTAGCTACATCATCTTTATACTTAATAGCAACTATCAATTTAGAAATTTAATTTTACTTTAAGAATATCATTTCAGGCTCTATATTACAATCTTTGAGAAGCTCCCACAGAGGAGGGTACCATTAAAACTATCCATTCACACAGTAGAGGAAAATGGCTTAGACTCACATACCAGTGCTGAAATTACTAGAAAATTTACATTACTTTTTATACTCCACCACACATGGTTAATGATTCTATACTATAAGCCAACTAAGTTTTCCAACTTAAAATAAATATATTGCATCTGAAAATGATGAGGTGGATTTTCTGCATTAAATTTTCAAAGGTGTATTTATATTTGATCATTATAAAATTTTTAAATTTAATTATTTGAGAATTTCCACATATATTTGATCATGATCATTTTCCTAGCCCAACCTTCTTCCAGATCTATCCTTCATTCCTTGCCTACCAAATTAAAAATAATAATGCATTAAATCTCATCACATCTGTCTAGATTGTATTAGATGTGTTGCCATCCACTGAGTCTGGGAAACATACCGGGCTCACATTCTTAAAGAAAGTTTTCTCTTTGGAAGATATCAATTACTAATAGCTCCTCAGCTAAGGTGGATTTAATGCCCACCTCCCCTCTCCATCCTGGGAGTCTGTCTAGTTTTTTTATGTACATATTTTGTACTTGCTATAACACCACTGTGAGTTTATGTATGCAATTCCTATATTGTATCCATAAAACAGTGTTTCCTCCCAGTTATCCACTGACTGTGGGTTTTCCTGTTCCCTTTGTTTGAGTGAACTGGAAGCCTACAGAAGAAAAGTATGAGTCCTATTAAGAGATGAACATTCCACACTCTCTTATCTCCTGCACCTTGACCAGTTATGGGGGTCTGTGTTAATTACCATCTTGTACAATTCCCTAATTCAATTTGGGAGTGTTAGTTAACACGGAAGACTTTCTTTGAAAAACAAACACATAACCAAAGAACACGATGAGGTTTGAGAAATTCACTAATCTATGGAAATAATGATGGCATTATAACTCAGTGTATAATATGTGCCACAACCAGAAGGGTATACGCAGGATCTCCGTTACAGCCAATGATTTGCCTAGACACAGGTTCATACCCCTCCCACGACACACACAATAAAAGACCTCTTCCAGGTATAAGTTCCATTTTAATAAGTCAGAAAGTGGATAATAATTTGCATAACATGTATGTCACTATTGCATCAGTGAGCATATCTTGACACAAAGACTACTATTGTAGAACACAAGTTAATATGCAGATAAAATTAACAATTATCTTTTCCTGCTATTAGTATGTAAAGCATCTTCCAATAGTATGAAGGTAGGGATGAAACTTCGAAGTGAATATCAGGTTCATTGTTGCATGTGCTATGACTCAAGTATCTGATGACTTCAACAATAAGGTCCTGTTTTCAATTCTTGGAGGTTAATAACCAGGAATAATGCAACAGCCTATAGTATTCAGGGGTTGATATCTCTTGAAGCTCTATGTTCAACAACTCCAATAGAGATAATTGACAAATGTGATCTGACAAATATCTTGTTTTCCCTCTCATTATGCATATTCGCTTAGAATAATTAGACATTCGTGTCTCAATGGAAGCACCCACAGAAGTCAGGAAATTAGTAAGGAGCCATAAGGATAGATGGGTGTCAAGAAAGGGAAGACAGACAGAATCGAATCCACTGATATAAAGTGGGGAGAGAATAATGGAACAAGAATGGTGAAACAGGTTGGGTTTGGGAGGGTAAAGTAAAAGAAGTAATTCAATTTGGGAGTGTTAGTTAACACGGAAGACTTTCTTTGAAAAACAAACACATAACCAAAGAACATGAAATATTAGAACTTTATTGGAGTTACCCTATTAAGGAGCAAAAATGGTCCCTCTGGATACACAATTTAACAAATAACACCATGGTTTTCCTCTCTATTACCTAACTTTTCTCCTACTGTCATGAAAACCTAAAGTTTTGAACTAACAAATGGTACAAAATGTTACATGAAACATTCATATTTTTGTCACAGGGTGATATGAGTGCAAATAAACATTCCATGGTATAATTCCATCCAAGATAAATTATAATTGGTCTTAAGGAAGGCCAATTTATTCAGGTTCTAATCAGGTAACTCATAAATTTATCCTAAGCAAATAACTTGAATAATATCAGTAAGACAGACACAGTTGTACAGCCCCAGTCCTAATTCTGTTCTCTAACTGACTGATTGCAAAGGTTGTATGATCTTATCACCTAAGAGAACCTAGTATACCAAGGGAGTTGACAGCATCATGTGACTAGTGTTTAAAGAACTGACTTCTGTGTTTATTGCATAGCAAGCCACATACTCAGCTATTCTCTGAGTATCATGTAGCAGTGTGCAGATGATTTAAGGGTAATTATTATGGGACAGAGTTTGACTAAGAAATGCACTTTCTGAGGTAAGTTAAAGTATTTGTAGGGAGCTTTTAACGTATTGAGCATTTGCAATTTCTTTTTCATTTTTAAGTTGTTTTGTTACCAAATATTTTATATTATTCATGTTTCAACACTATTCATCATCACTCATATTAGTTTGATAAAATCATTATGCACATAAAGATTTGATAGAACCAACTTTTTTTTCTTCCAGTACATAACTTTGTAAATGGTTACAGACCATGGA
This sequence comes from Mesocricetus auratus, assembly GCF_017639785.1. Classification (NCBI taxonomy): domain Eukaryota; kingdom Metazoa; phylum Chordata; class Mammalia; order Rodentia; family Cricetidae; genus Mesocricetus; species Mesocricetus auratus. The sequence continues at coordinate 44,043,475 of NW_024429266.1, forward strand.
AAATTATGGCCATCAGAAACTAAACCCCTGGGCTGAGAGAGCAATATATGTTTAAAAGCATGATTCTAGAAAGCAAACTATCAGACAAGATAAATTCGTCTATACAATAGTGACACTACAGTTAGGAGAGTCATCAACTATTTTCTAATTGAAATTGTAACCTGTTGCACAGGAAATGGTCCATGTCCAATAATGTAACCATGGTAAAAAAATAAATGGGGAGGAAAATTGTATGTCCTTGGTGGCAACTGAATACTGTTATTTATTGAAAGGCACAGGGTCAAGTTGCCTTTTAAACACTGATGTGTAAACTCATAGATAAGCTCTATTCTCAGCCTTAATCAAATGGCTGACTGGGGCGGTTAATAAAGATGAGAGACAGAGGGGAATTAGAATATAATAAGTTAATGTAATTCATTGATAAACAACAAAATTGAATTGGAAAACTTTCCAAAATATATTACATGGGGTTAAAATCCATAAAATTCATCTACTATATTTTCTAAAATAATTTTGTTTAGACAGAAAATGAAATCATACTAAAATATGCGGTTGCTCCTTCTTGTTATATTATGAACAAAGTGTTATGATGTTGAGGTAAAGGGATGGCTCTGTGGCTACAAACACTGGCTGCCCTTCAAGTAGGACCAGGTTTATTTTCTGGCATAGACAAACAAGGAAAAATAATATTTAATTGAAGCTAGCAGTTCCAAAGACTTAGAGTTCAAGGCCGTCATGGCGGGGAGCATGCTGGCAGGCCCGTATGTCACTGGAGTAGCTGGGAGCTTTATATTCATCCACAGTCAAGAAGAACAGTGAGAGTTGAACTCTCAGCTCCCATCCCCAATGACACACTATCTAAAATGCACTTCTTAATTCTACCCAAATAACTCCATCACCTGGGGATATATTTAAATATATAAGCCTGTCGGAGACATGCATAAGTCACTACATTAATCAGGAATGAAAAGCCCCCTTCCAACTTCCATGGGTATCTCACATGTCTATAGAATATCAGCATGCACACAGGCAAAACACTCAAAAGCATAAAATAAAAATATGATCATTTTTAAAACCTTTACAGATATTTATATGCTTACTTCTCTTTGCTTAGAGAAATTCAATTGTTAAAAATATTTAATATCTATATAGTAACGAAGATAGGATATGATGTGCAAATGTCCTGCAATGTGGCATGAAACATGGTCTGTAGGGGAAAAGAGGCTAGCAAATAATATTACCTTCCATTTTTTTAAATTTTAAATAGCTTGTTTTACATGTCAATCCCAGTTCCCTCTCCCACCTCTCTTCCCGCACTCCCCCATCCCCCCCCCCAGCCTCCCACCCTATTGCCAATTCCTTCTATATAGGGGATATATAATGTCTGTCATTTCACTCAGGGTAGGGTCCAGGCACTCTCCTAAGAGTCCAGGCTGAGAGAGCATCCCTCTTTGTGCTATGGGCACACGATGACTGTTTGTATTCCAGGGATAGACACTGATCCACTGCTCAGGGCCCCATAGGTTGCCTAGGCCTTCTCACTGACACTCACATTCGGGGGGGGGTCCAGATAAGTCCCATGCTGGCCTCCCCGCTGTCGGTCTGGGGTCCAAGAGCTCTCCCCTGTTCAGATCAGCTGTCTCTGCTGGTTTTGCCAGCCCATTCTTTGCCAATTTGCTCATCATTCCTCTCTCTCTGTCACTGGGTTCCTTGGGTTCAGTTCAGTGCTTAATTGTGGGTGTTTGCCTCTGCTTCCATCAGTCACTGGATGAAGGCTCCCGGATGGTTATAGACATCAAGTTCATTATCAGGAATGATCATTCGAGGTGGTCTCTCCACTATTGCTTAGCTTGTCAATTTGTGTCATCCCTTTAGATCACTAGAGGTCACTCTGGTGCCTGATCTGTCTTCTAACCTATGATTCCCTCTTCCCCCTATTCTACCCCCCCCCACTCAACCTTCCTGTTCCCCCATGACCTACTCTGCCTTCCTCTTCTCCCCTTCTCTTCTTCCCAGCTCCCACTCCCCCCCACCCCTCCTTCCATTTCTAAAGTACTTGTTCCTTTTGAAGGCTCTTTTAAACACACTATATCACACAGCCCTAGAAATGCCCAGTGAGTTTGCCAGAAAAGATAAATTATTAACCTAATTTTACGGGTGAGCAAATTTAAGCTTAGAAAGATTAAATGTCCTGTCTAATAATCCACATACTTCTATTGTGACATTTATGTATTATTAAAGTCAAGATTTTTTTCCTGGCATTTCTGATATCTGTCCCTGGATAGTAGCTATGCCTCAGTTTTCAGATATGTTTGATTTAAGCATCACAAGTAAATGGTTGCTATGAAATAATCTGTGTAAAGACTTTTACAATACAAAGAAATTAGTATATTTGTAATACAGAAAATTAAATATGAACAAAAGAACAAAAATAAGGAAATAATTGTTTTCTATTCATTGACACTGTTGGAAAAGTAAACCCGTCCTCTACATAAATCAGTCCTGAATTAATGACATGAGAATTTTTATGTTTTAGTAATAAAATGTATTTTCAAAGAATCTTAGGTGTTCAACATAATGTTACTTTGAATACTGATGAATGGTGTAAGCTCTGAAGACGCCAGGAGAAGAGAGGACTTATCATACAAATTAATGGAATGCCACATCTGAAGGCAAGACAGAGAAATGAATTTAAACTGCAGAGGATGAAATACCAGACCAAATATTCTAAAGTAAAGCAAAAATATGCAACAATATCATTTCAGGCCTTAATGTAAGCCTTGAGGATTTCAGAAGGGGACGTGTGGATCTTGCTTGCAAATATCTTTATCTATACTAGGTAAATTGTTGAAACTATATAAAGAGCATACAAGAAAGAAAATGAATCCACATGTATCCTAGTACTGGTACTAATAATTATTAAGCCAGGTTATCACACTGGTTTTATCATGTTACTTCCAACACAGAACCAGAGTGCTTAGTAACCTTGAAGAATATATAATGATTTGTGGTATTGAGGCAACCTACTTTTTCTATTTCTTCACTTGCATGTTTTATTAGCTGTGAATTATAAACAATTTTAGAAATATTAATAGATTTTAGGACAATAAAACTAGATACAAAGGAGTTTTAAATTATAAACTAGAAAGAGCTGTTAAATTGTTATATGTTACAATTGTGAACAGATAGATAATTTAACATACAAAATTCTGGGTGTTGGATATGCATGTTCTCAGATCTACTGTTCATTCTTGTGCCAATAATTCCTAAGTGCATTTATTCCACCAGATTCTTCCTTTCTTCTGACTGAGAAATGACCAAAAATTAACAGAGTTTTATCAGTAACCATTTCTGCATCATTATCTTTTAATATGCTATGGACCATGTTCCATAAAGCCTGACACAAATCACATTATATTACTATTTTTACTAAGCTTGTATTTCAATGTCACTGAAAGAGTCAGAGCTATGTGGGTGAGTCTTTTGTGAGATCAGATTTCAATCTCAAGTGATATAAAACAGAATGAGTTTTAGTTTAGCTTTCCCTTTTCTTAGTTTTCAAGAATTTGATACAGCTTTTAAATGGGCTGGGATACATTCTGTCCTGCTGTGACACATATCAAGTTAATTTAAAAGAGAGAAGCATCCTGTATGAAGAGGACACAGATTTACTATAAAGAAGCATAAATTCTGAAAATATAAAACAGATGTATGTATTCCTAGGTAATCTGTTGAAGCAAGTTGGGTTCCATGTCATAAATATGAAAATCACAGTAATTGATTCTGGCAGGTATCTTCTAGAGTTCAAATTAATATCACAAAACAATTTCACCTAGTAATTAATCTATTTGCCTATAATAGCCATATCATTGAAAATAAAGGTGAAACAACACAAAATCAACCCATGAACATGTATTGATGTTTTCAATTGTTAAAGTTAATTACAAATCACAATCGAACTCAAAATGGTTTTATACTAATCAGCATTAATACTTACTAAAATCTTTTGATCATTAAATAAAAAAATGTGGGAGTAACAAAATAAGTTGTTTGTGAAAAATACAACTCTTTTAATCATGGAGGGCAACTCTAAGAGGCAAGTTCACAATAGAGGGTATCCTTCTAATTGGACATTAATAAGCTTTTTCGACTACATGGATAACTGAAAAACAGCCCAACTACAGTCTTCATGTCTTCATTCTCATGGCCTTATGCACATTCCTGTGCCTGGTTAAAGATCTCAGTATGATACAGACTCTTAGATTTGTACTTGAAAGTAATGCTTTGAATTAATAGTCAAAAATAAAAAGGTTTTATTTGTTTGCTAATGTATTTATTTAAAATATGTAAGCTTTAATTTATGCAAAATTTAACATTTGAAAGTTAAAAATGTTAGCACCGTTAACCTTTTTGTAAAAAGCAATAGGTTGAAATATTTTGTCTGTTATTCAGTGTCAATCCAGTTGTTGACCAAGGGGTACGGGCATCCCTGGAAATCCTCAAACAACAGAGGCTCTTGCCTAGGAAGTTGTTTAACTCTCCACAAACTGACAGAAAGACCCTATTGGCAAGGACAATACCCACACAACTCATTGAATATGCAGAAGTTGAGTTGGTGCCTACAGAGAGCTCCACCCCTATTTTTAAGTGTCTTTCCTGCTGGAAGGTACTCTGTAAGATACCAAAAGAGAAACATAAACATCAACCCAGCAACAAAAACTTTTGACCTACAGTCTATCCCCCGTAAGATGTTAAGAGAAATGGCAACACAGAACGTGTGGATGTAGCTAACGTCTGAATTATCTTAAGGACAACTCCCCCAAATAGAACACATTCCTGACTCTGCTTGAATAACCCAAAGCCTAGATAACATGCATTTCTAGGGTAAAACTATTGGGAAAAAAAGGATAAAAGGATCAATAAAATGATCCCTAATGTCAAATGACATGCAGCTAGATCAGTGCCTTATTGAGTTAAAATTAAACAACCTTACCCCTGTAGCAGACAGGCACAGATGCAGAGACAAACAGACATTACACAGAGACAGTCCTTGGAACACAAATCTTTAAGTGGTCTATCTGCACCAAATCCTTCACCTTAGAGCTCAGAGAACCTCCAAAGGAGAGGAGGGAGAAAGAGGAGGATATCCTGGCTGGGGGAACACCAGGAGAACAGGGCCAACTGAATCATTCAACAAGGCTGATAAGAACTCACAAGGACTGAAACATTAAGTGCAGGGCATACATGAGCCTGCATCGGGCCCTCCGTGTATTTACCATACCTTTGGGATTACTATATTCTGGGACTTTTGAATGTATGGAGCAGTGGGTGCCTGATTTTTGTTCTGGTTCTTGGAGTTCTTTTCCTTCTGTTGGTTTGCCTTACTCAAACTTGCTGTGATAATTTTTGCTTTTTAGTATCATGTATTTCATTTTATCATGTTTGGAAGTTATTTATCAGAATTCTGTTCATTTCTGATGAGAGAAAAAAAGGGAGTGGATCCAGAAGGGAGGGGAGGTGTGGGGGACATGGAGGAGTACAAGGAGAGTATATATTATATGAGAAAGCAATCTATTTTTGATGAAGGAGAAAAGAATTAATAATGTGTAATATAATATTTTTCAAATGAAACTTCACAAATTAAAAATATGTATGTATTGAAAACATGAAAATAAAACCAGCAGCAAAATCCCGAGAACATATTAATATAATGTAGCAGATTTTCTTCACATGTGGAAAATATCTCTTAGTATATTTATTACAAAAAAGATTTTATACTTGAGAGATGGCTCAACAGTAAAGAGAAATGTTTGCTTTATAAGTAATATTTTAAAAAATTACAAGAATATGCTATCACTAGAATTCCCGTTGCCCTTTATTTCTATATGAATTTCTGAATTTGACTGAGAAGTAAAATCTAGATTAAAAGTCAAATTATCCAATGGTTGTAGCCAAAGGCCTTATGTTATCTAAAAATACCCATCCAGGTTTAATTCAAAACTTTCTTATTCATATAATATGATGATATTTCATAATCACAAATATATAAATTATGTGAACATAATTATGCAATTAACACAAAATATTCAGTTCTGTCCATTTTCTTTTTTTAATGTTTTTTTCTGTCCATTTTTTGCAAGTGTTTTGAAACAAATATTTTTATGAGTATGTGATATTTCACTGAGTATATGTAACACAATTCTTTTTTCCAACTTTTTTTTATTTTTAAATTAAAATTAGAAACAAGATTGCTTCACATGCCAATCCCAGGTCCCTCTCCCTTTCCCTCCCATCCTCCCATGCCCTCCCACCAACCCCAAAATTCCCCTCCCCAATCCCCACTCCTTTCCCCATGGAGGGTGAGGCTCTCCGTGGGGGTTATCCATAGTCTGTCATTTCATCCAGAGCAGGACCTAGGCACTCCCCCAAGAGTCCAGTCTGAGAGAGCATCTCTCATTGTTGGATGGGCACCCAAAGTCCATTTGGATGCCAGAGATAAATACATAGATTGCCTAGGCCTCCCCACTAATACCCACATTCAGAGGGTCTTGATCAGTCCGATGCTGGATTCCCAGCCATTTGTCTGGGGTTCAAGATTTCTCCCTTGTTCTGGTCAGCTGTTTCTATGAGTTAAACAAGCCCAGTCTTGATCCCTATGCCCCTATGCTAATCAGTACTCCCTCTCTGTCTCTAGGTTTCTTGAGTTCAGCTCAGTGTTTACCTGTGGCTGTCTGCATCTGCTTCCATCAGTCATTGGTTGCAGGTTCTGTTTTCCAGACTCTCTGGCAGTGGAATTGTAGGCTGGCACTCCCTTGATCCATTTCTAAAATCAATATATGAGTGAGTACATACCATGTTTGTCTTTTTGTGACTGAGTTACCTCACTCAGGATAGTTTCTTCTAGTGCCATCCTTTTGCCTGCAAATTTCTTTCTTGCACGCATCTTTTGATGATTATTAATACTGATACAGTCTCTTAGCTATGGTGGGCATTGCAGTAATAAGAATCTACACATAAAATCCCTTTTATAGCACTTTATATAGTTCTTTTTTATAGTTCTTTTTGATTATGGCTGGGAGTGGTGTAGGTAGTCATATAGTAGTTCGATGTTTTATTTGTGGTTTTGGCTTGTTTTTTTTTTTGTTTGTTTGTTTCAGTACTTCACTAAAACATACTCTCACATCCCTCCCATAACTCCCTTGTCTCTAGAAAGTGTATTCATATACACTTTCTTTACTATTACTGTCTCATGTATTTACATATACATATATGCATACATATGTGTACACACGTATATTCAACTGATTGATTGTGTCTAGCTTTGCTCATATGTATATAAATATTTCCAAAGACATCTTGGGATTGGACAACCTATGATATGTGGAGCCTATGCTTGGAAGAAACAAAATATTCCTATCTTCACAGCCATTGATAGCCTGTAGCTCTTCATCCAAGGGTAGGACCATGTGAAGTTTCCCCTGTCCACATTTACATGCTAACTGGTTTTATAATTACGCTGGTTTGTTCAGGAAACCATATTGCTGAGATTTCTGCATGAGGTCTCTAGAGAGCATAGTTATGACATGACCTTTCAGCACAGAGTTACTGATTTTGGATATTTAGACTTCAGTGCAAGGAGTATATATTTTTAGAGCTTTAAACCATAAGATTATAGTAGCATACCACCAACATGAAACTAATTCATCAATTGTGTTCCTTAACAAGATAAATGTCTATGTTATTTTAGTTATGTTTGTCAATCTATAAATATTTAAAAATGAGGTGAACAATAACTTAAGACAAATAATAAGATTAATGACAGTTTATGTGTTAACATTTGAATTTTAAAATAAAACTTAACTCTGTTTCTTCACTTTTCCAGACTGTAAAAAAAGGTACATATATTTAAGGAACTACAGTAAAAAGGCACAGTTTTCTGCATACTATGTTATCAAGTCATTGAAGAAACACAATTAATTAGACTTTCTAACGGAACTAATCTCTATAGTTTCTAATTGTTGAGTTAGTTTGGCTGCTAATATCAGAAACAATGACATCTTGAAACTCGCAGGCAAATGGATGGCATTAGAAGAAACCATCCTGAGTGAGGTGACCCAGACACAAAGAAAAAATGGTAAGTACCAACTCATAAGTAGATATTAGACATAAAGCAAAGGATAACCATCCTATAATCCACAACCCCAGAGAATCTAGGAAACAAGCAGGTCCCTAAGAGAGACACACATGGATCCCCCTGAGAAATGGAAAGGGACAAGATCTCCTGTGTAAACTGGGAGCACGAGGGGAAAGAGAGGGAGGTATAATAAAGAGCAGGTTGGAAGGGGCAGTGGATGAGAACATGAGGGATCAGGAAGGTCAAATTGGGGAAAGAACAGAGAAGGCGAGCAAGGAAAGAGATACCTTGATACAGGGAGCCATTATGGGGTTAATAAGAAACCCGACACTAGGGAAATGTCCAGGGATCCACAAGGATGAACCCAACTAACAATCTAAGCAATATTGGAGAGACTACCTTAAAATGCCCTTCTCTGATTATGAGATTGATGACTACCATATATGCCATCCTAGAACCTTCATCCAGTAGCTGATGGATGCAGAAGTAGGGAATTCACAGCTAAACAACTAGCAGAACTCCTGGAATCCAGTTGTATAGAGGGAAGGGTGATGAGCAAAAGAGTCAAGACCATGCTGGAGAAAACCACAGAAACAGCTGACCTGAGCATGTGAGATCTCACAGATTCCAGGCTGAAAGATGGAGAACCTGCATAAGACTGAACCAGTTCCCCTGAAAGTGGGGGGCCTGGGCAGTCTATGGGGGGCTACTCTTTCAACCTAGATACATGCAGGAGGACCTAGGTCCTGCTCCAAATGATATGACAGACTTCTATGATCCCCCATGGGAGGCCTCATTCTCCCTGAGGAGTGGATGGGAGGTGGAGTGGGGGTTGATGGGGAGAATGGGAAGGCAGGAAGGAGAGGGAACTGTGATTGGTATATACAATATATTGTTTTGAATTTAAATAAACATCAATTTAAAAAGAAAGATGATTTAAAAAACAACAAAAGTTATTCAATTTGTTCAAACTGTAGGTAAAATGAGAATAATTAGATATGCATCAAAATCTTTTAAAATAAATTCATGCCTACATAGTTACAAGTGGTAACCTGCTTGCTAAACTTCTATGTAATGCTATGTATCTTTGTAGTCTATCATTTATTTAACATTATCCTTAAGCATGTGAGTTCAGCAAGTGAATAACTACTTGAAAATCAGTTTTTAATGCTTATAGCAGTTATAATGTGCTTACCTGAATTAGTGAGATTCAAGTCGGGAGTCATAACATCTCTAAATAAGTCACTTAAGCTGTAAAAGCATGACAAGGCAATAAGCAACTTCTCTTTATTTTCCTTCTAGTTTGCAAGTCTTGAATAAAATATCATATGTGTTGATAGCTAACATCCAAATGCCTCAATTCTGCAGAAATGAATATACAAACAAGCACAGTAAATTTTCAAAAAGCAAACTAGTGAACATTTTAGCCTAAAAGTAGTTGCTGCCTTTCATATGAATAAAAATGCAAAGGAAAAATATGAACATGTGAAAAAATAAGAATCTAAATTTAACTTGGTATTCAAAAATGAAGTTTCAGATATTTTTACTTAGATCAGTAAGCTATGCTACTTTTATACATTTATTCTAATGTCTCAGTCACATGGTCAATATGCTCCTGAATTTACATCTGATTTTGCTCTCTCTAAAATGCCTTTAAATCGAATTTTACAGAACACCACCTGAGATAGTGGTTAAATAATGATTAACATAATATACATGCTTATTAAGCTTATTTTTCCTGAGAACCACACACCTCTTCAGATATCTATGACATGTGATATGTTGCCTATATTTATTTTATATCTGTATTGGACAAATACTTATAAATATCTAAAAATAGTGAGTAATCAATTCTACTTTTGACATGTATAAAGAGTTTCCTGTTTTAAATTTAACTTGGTTACTCAATTAATAAACACTCCATATTCTTAATGTTCCTTTTTACCATTTTCCAGGTCTTTCCTAGGCACTAAACAGAAAGGGCATTGATTTCCTCTAGGTATAACAGCCATACCTACGAGAGTCCCTAAAATGTTGGGCAGCTGAAGAAAGATAGCTATGGCAGGTGGATGGGTCGACTGAAACAGGAAGATCAAGTGGATAGGTGGAGGGAAGAGTAAGGGAATAAAGGGAGGGAAAGCTAAAGCTAGGGCCCATTTGAGGGATAGTATAGAAACCTAATTCAGCAGAAGGTCCTTAAAATGCAAAAATACATGAAGGCGATCTAAAGGAAATCAACTGATAGGAGAGACAGTGCCAACTGGCCATCTCTTATCACCAAATCAAGCTTCAAGTATTGGGATTGCTTTATACCTAATAGAATTGTTGGCCCGTGGCTGTTCTATGAAAACTCCCAAACCTAGGCTGTCGTCAAGACTATAGTTTGCTCTTGAGAAACTGAATGCACTGTCTCATACCTAAAGACACCTATACCTCTGATTAAACATGGAGAAGCTGAGCTGGTGCCTACAGAAATCCTCACACTTCCATGCCTACTTCTTTTGTAGAGGAAGGTACTCTGTAGGCACCAAAGGAGAATTCCCAACACCAACACAGATACAGAAGCTTTGCTATTCCATTGTGTCATGGCGCAAAGTTTGTGAGAGGAACCAAATAACGGCTGATATGACTAAAGGCCCACTCCCCATGATGGGGCTCATATCAGACACCACTTGGGTGACCAAAAACCTGAGACTAGAATAACAAGGAACCTAGAGGAAAATTCAATACTGTTGATGGTTAAAAGAAAGCAATAAAATGACTGCTAATGACATTCTGCTATACTCATAGATCAGCGACTCGTTCAGCCACCATCAGAGAAATTTCCTCCTGCAACAGATGAGAGCAACTAGAGACCCATAGTCAGACATCATGCAGAAAGTGAAACATAAGTTTCTGTCCTGAGTTGGATGTCTCCATCAAATCTCTTACCCTGAACTCACTCAGGAACTTCTGAAGAAGAGAAGAGTCAGAGAGATGAGAGACACAACTCAACATGATTGACACTCATATGAACTCACAAAGACTGAGACAGCATGTGCAGGCCTGCACCAAATGTAGTCCTAGAGCTTTAAGAAGTGGACATGTGCCCCCATCCCTAACCCACAAGTAATCTCTAATCGATAACCACTTGCAAATGAAAAATGAGTGTTCTATATGGGAATATTGCTGGGGAGACAAACTATCATTGAGGCCAGGGTGCATACCCAGAAGTAAATGACCAACAGATAATGGGCCCAGAGTCATCTTTTTAGGTTCTTTATTCAGAATGTTGTGTCAGAACTTTTCCTTTTTTAAAAAATTTCATCTCATTAATGTAATGTTTGCTCTTTCCTTGTCTCTTTTCACTGTACTCATTTGCATTTAATTATGGCTTCTAGTTTAGTGCTTTTGTGGGTTTCTGAGTGTGTGATGAGTCTCTGCTACTTGTGCCTTCTCTTGGGCTCCTTTCCTTTTGTTTATTTGTGTTGCCCTGTTTGTTGGGGTTTTGTTGTATCTCCTTTCATTTTATTTTTATCCTATAGGAGCCTGATTGCTTTATAATGAGAGACATAAATGGGATGGATCTGAATGTTGGGAGAAGTGGGAAGAAAATGCAGGAGCTACCGGGGTGGAAAACCTCAATTTCAAAATAGTATGTCAGAAAAGATTTTATATTCAATAAAAAGAAAAGAAATATAAGATTACATATAGGAAAAAAGAAAACATTTCATCAAAAATTACAATAACAAACTATTCACCATGAAGAACACACCAATTTTCCATGAAATAGGTACTATAGTGTCATAAACTGCCATTGGCAAATAAGAAAACCTTGGGTTTTACAACTGGTCTTAAGTTAAGGTGATGCCTTGCACTTAGCACTAGACACCACAAAGTAAGGACAAATGCAATGATATATCCTGGATTAAGGCCATTTAGGAAGAGCTTTTGCTAGCATTTTTCATTGTGTCTTACTCAGAGAAGCTTGTGTAGAGGATTAATATCAGTTTTTGTTTAATATGCTTATTTCAAAAACTAAATTTAGTTTCATGATGCCTCTCCTTCTTCCTGTTGCTAGGAAACTGACAGTTATGGACTGTGTGAAATTTTCTTAATCAAAGTAGAGAACAACTTTCTAAACTACAGTAAGACTTCATTAAAATGAAATTACTAATTAAACAAATGAAGCTGTTTTAGAGGTGATTTAAGAGTTATTAGATCTCAATCATACATTGACTTTTTTCTCCCATGGAAAAGCCCTCTGCTTATTTGATGAAATAAAAATAAAGTAAACTGGCTAGGAACAATTTAAATTCCAGAGAACTACTGGTTTTAAGACTGCAATAGCTGTTACAGAATGTCGTTGATGATACTTTCCCAGTCTTTTTTTATGCACTATAACAAAAAGGTATTCAGGAGCCATTTAACTCACACAGGAGGTTTGGAACACTTCTGGACTGGCTTTTTCCCTGCTCATTGTCTATCATTCCTGAAGCTGTCATAGTAACATCCACAGTTTAAAGGGTAAAATCCAAACGGGGTGGGGCCTTGCAAAAATAAGTAAAAAATAAAGAATACATGTTGCCTCGATGGCTTGAAGTCTGGATTCAACAATCATAGTCACTCATTGATATGATGAAGCCAAAATGCTACAGTAATGTTGAAAGTAGCCAGAGACAGGTGTGCTCAAGGTCAGGGCTCTGCTACTGAGGAAGCATGCTGCTGGTGTGTTCTCTCAATCACTTGCCATAAGAAATCTACTTTCTTTTACAGAAAAATGAATATAGCACTAGATATCATTAACAGAGGCATATTACTTTTCTTAAAAAGTACTTTTCTTAAACAGTTCACTTTTCTTAGAAAGTAAAAATCAAATTAGGAGGACAAGAAAATAAAGAATCAAACTGAATCATTAAGTCTATACTTACTTAAATACTCAAGCTTACTTAATTTATTATTTGACTGACCAGACATGAGAGCTAGTGAATGTTATTAATCAAGATCCACTAAAATAAATCCTAACAATCCAAAACTTAACAACCTTACTGGATGCACACTAGTTAACCAACACTAAGCCAAAACAACCCCACAACTAAAGTATGTTTACTTTAAAAGGAAGCTACAATACAATTTTATATAACTGGGCAATTCTATATAAAGGCAAAATAAGTTCAAGAAATAGAATTATGGGAATATGTGCTCCTCAGTCTACAATCGGGACTTTGGAAAATTTTAATTGGGTTAGATAAAGGAACATGCTTGATTAAAAGTTTTTATATTTAGTTGCACAAGATAAATGTATTTATTAAGCCGGGCGATGGTGGCGCATGCCTTTAATCCCAGCACTCGAGAGGCAGAGGCAGGCAGATCTCTGTGAGTTCGAGGCCGGGCTGGACCGACAGCCTCCAAAACAATACAGAGAAACCCTGTCTTGTAAAACCAAAAAAAATGTATTTATTAATTCTATGCATTATCAGCACATTTTCTCTTGTTATTATTACTCTTATTGAACTATATAACAAAACATACATTTTGGTTATATATTATGCATATGTGTGTGTTTCTTCATACAACATATTGCAAATACAAACAATTAATCCTTCTCTAAATTTAAAACAGATAATAACCAGATATGGCGTTTCACATCCTGTAATCTGAGAATGCAAAAGAGTGAGATAAAGGGCTTACATGATTTTGTATCCAGTCTGAGCTATATAGTAAGTTCTTGTCCTGCTTGGAATGCACAATGAAACCCTCTTTCTCAACTAAATACAGTTGGGTTTGAGTTAAAATGATGAAGTAGTAAAACCCACAATTTGTATTTATTGTAAATGGAAGTTACTTCGATGTAAGACAAATTGGTTTATTTGTCTTTGTGGCAGAATATTATTTTAAGGAGTGTGACTTTTGTTTATGTAACATTGTTTAACTCTGTGAACCTGTGTTACTGTGCCTGTCTAAAACACCTGATGGTCTAATCAAGAACTGAATGGCCAATAGCAAGGCAGGAGCAAAGATAAGCGGGGCTGGCAGTCAGAGAGTATATATTAGAGAAATGAGGAAGAGGAGGAGCAAAGAACAAGGAGAGGAGGATGTCAGGGTCCACCAGTTACCAAGCCAGCTAACTAGCCACAGAGCAAGAAGGAAAGTAAGATATATGGAAGTAAGACTGATTAAAAGACAGAAGGAAAAGGTAAATGGATTAGTGTAAGATAAGAAAAGCTGGCTAAAAACAAGCCAAGCTAAGGTCAGACATTCATAACTAAATATAATAAGCCTCTGTAGGTGATTTATTTGAGAGCTGGGTAGTGGGCCCTTCAAAAATACCAAAAGAGTTCAAATAAGTCAAAAGATTGAAAAACATCACACAACACTTCTTGACTAGAAGAAAAGAACACATTTGAAAGAAGATGGGCCAAAGGAGAATGAAGTCTTGATAGATGCATGCTATTCTGTGTAATTCCCAGAAATGAATGCTTATTTTTGTAAAACATGTTGTAATCAAGTTGTTCTGACCCAATAAAAAGCAGTCAATTAATGTAAAAAGTGGACACATTTAGGACATTTTCTCTGAATTTTGACAATGTGTAAATACAGGTAACTCAAAACAATTGAAACTGTCCATTCATGGATTCTTACATGTAAGTGTCCAGCATGCATGAGAATTCAGCACACTGACATACACATTACTGAATACAACTGGCCTCCCTGTGCTTTTTCTCTCCTCATCTCACATATTTCCATGGTCATAATTTCTCCCTCTTTTCTTCCTAGAAAGTACTCTGTCTCTCTGTTCTGTTGTTCTAACTGGTACAGAGACCACCGAGTGATTGTGTTGATCTATAGTTTGACTCTGAAAGAACTGCCCACTGTCTCCTGGAATTAAATTCTCTCTACACAATGCATAATATAAGTGTCATATTAGGAATAGTGCATATTTCATGCATTCTCAATCCTGTCCCCTGTGTGATATTAGTAGGAATGTTCCAGACACTAATGACCCTAGATGTCTGAGTTATTACTATATTACTGTAAAGAAGACAATATGATCAAGAAAACTTAAAATAAATTAGGGATTTGCTTAGAGTGTCAGAGTTTTTTCCATGATCATCATGGCTGGAATGTTCCATGGTAGCTTGCAGGCTGGCAAGCATGATGCTTAAGCAGTAGCTGAGAACTTACATCCTGATCCACAGGCAGCAGTCAGAGTAAAAGATAGAGAATGGGCCTAGCATGGGTTTTTGGAACCTAAAACCCAGTACAAATGAAACACCACCTCTATCAAAGCATACCTACTTCAAAAGGGACACACCTGTTAATCTTTCCCAGTCATAGTAACTGAGTGCCAAGCATTCAAATACCTGATCATACAGGGGCCATTATCATTCAAATCATTATACTGATCAATTTCAAAGCAATTAAAAATCAAATTTTGTTAAAATTTGTTCCAGTTGCATGTATGCTTATTTTTACTGAAGAATGAAATGTAAAAACAGAACAAGAGTAAGTTTAACTTTGAATGAACATACATCTTTTTTCAAGATCGGTTTGAGAGCAGTTGAATAAGGTGTGGGAGGAATATGGTGATTTCTACATCTAGGGGACAGTGTCCTCCCTTTCTGGCAATGTCCTTTTTGAAATTTGCCTTTAAAATAATAAAAACATCATATGAATTCTTTTCAAAATGAAGATCATTCTTTATGAATATGTCTTCCAGATATCAAAGATTCACCACGAAAAATGAGAAGTCCATTCATGAATTTTCCTTTTATGTGCCTTTTTTCCCTGCTGGCTGTCAGCTACAATGTTCCTATAAAGAATAAGGTTCTTAACATCTACAATTATTTATATTGAAAATTCTAATTATGCACATGTCTTTACTTATAATAAGAAACATATAAGATTGGATACTTGGTTCCATGACATTTAAAAAACTCAAAATTAGTTTAAAATCTCTTAAATAAATTTCCCTCCAAATTCACTCATTTTGATCACCAGTTACAGATTTAATTAATAGATTTAAACGTTCACTAAATTTGTATGTTTCATTGCATTACTGTTTTATAGGTACAAAATGTGATACTCATATAATTTACAATCATTTGTCAAATTATAAGCTTTACCATCCAGAGTGGCTGTCAGAAATGATCCCACATCCTACTCTGACATGTTTTCATATCTAGAAGTTTCTATGTTAAAACTGAACTATAAATCAAGTAATAGAAATAGTAACATAAAACAATTATGATAACATACTCTAACAATTAAGAAAATTTACTTCAATGTGTTCTCTAGCTTCCACAGTACCTTTTTATAGTGTATCAGCAAGGTTGATACCATTTATTCATTGTTAGCTCCAAAGAGCAAAATAATGAAACTGAAAATTAATGTGGTGGAGTTATCATGCATCTTAGGTATAGTAATAGCTACGTAATTAATCTGTATTTATAACCAATAATTTTTTATTCAAATGAGCATGTATTTCTAATAGAATTACATACAGAAGTGCTTAAACTTAATTGTAATTTCTGATACCAATTGTACAAAGATAGCAAATTATTCCTTCATATAGTTTTTATACATTTTTAAAATATCATTATTTTTCTTAATGGTTATACTCATAAATGTATTTAAATATATACACACAAAGTACAAGCACATATATACAGTCAGACGTGTGCACAAGCACACTGTAGACACTAAATAATGTGATAATAACTAAATGATCATAAAAACACATGTTACTGAAATATTGGCTAATATTAAGTAGAAGAAAAAAAGCATTTTTCAGAAAATATATTGTTCTATGTTTGTATATTTATGTTATTTAAAAGTGAGGCAGAATCGAAAAAGCAGGATGCATTGAAACCAGAGAAAGGAAAAGATCCTTACCCTGGGGATGGTGAAGCCTCTGACCTGCAGACAAGCAGAAATTCCACCATAATAACAGCTATTTAAGGAGATTTTCCCTTTCTAAACAAAACTTTGCACTTTCTAGGAATGCAATAAGAAATTCCAGTTACTGTGAAAGCATATTTATTCAGCATCTTGTACAACATTAATGGCTATGGGTTTTACCTTATCATGTGATCCCTAGACCCAAACTATGAACTCATTTTCCAAAAGAAAGGGGAAAATATTCTTAGTAACTTATTGAGATCTAGCATAAAGGCCATATAAATATGATGTGTTCCTAATTCCAGGATAATGGAACTAATCGTGACTCTCCTTAGAAACAGATACTCATACATGAATATATCTTGCATTCTTAGTGCTTGTGCTTAAAAACATGATGAAAATGTGTTTTTAAACATCTCTTTATACTAGTGAGCCATGCAATTCTTTTCTGTGCCCAAGCAATGAATCACAATTTTGCCTAAGTTGGGGTCCATTACAGTGTGAGAGGACCCTTGAGGCCATCTAGGGCAAGAACATGAAGCATTCTCTCTGTCTTCACATCACTGACAAAAACAGTATGTCTTTTAAAATAATTTGTTTCTCTTGAGAGGTTATACAAATATCAGCTGTGTTGTTTTATGTTTTCAAGCAAATCAAATTTCAAGGCCAAAGTAGATTCATTTTTATAATGAATCTATCTGTGAATCTTAAATAAGATTCAGTAAGCAAGCAGATGGTATCCCAGGTGGCCATGTCTTCCCAACGAAAGCTGTTCAAGGAGGAACATGTGCTATATCTTAAAGCAACAATGGACACATTGAGCATTCTAAGAATTATCCAGTCTACTGATATGACATTTTCTGTCACTCTCTTGGCTACAATTATATAACCAGTTGTCCCTTAAAATCACCTTCACCAAGAATTTCCTGTGTTACCTCCTAGAAATTGCACTTGGCATGTATGCAAAAATGTGAAAGAATCCAATCTTGAAAGGATGAAAATTCTAGTTGCACATGGGCAAATTGCAATTGGAACAAATTCCACTAATAACCAAATGAATAAGTAAAGACTGTTCAATCAGATTTATTAAATCTATAATAGGATGAAGCTAAGATTAAGTATTTAAAGATTTCTTTACTTATAATCATGGAATAGACAAATTGATTCATGTTTCCTTCTTTAAAAATATCATTTCACAAAGTGGTCACAATTCACATGTTAGTCTTTCTTCTTAATGTATGAATTGCCCACAAGATTGGTAGAGTCTCAAGTGGAAAAAAAAGAAAAAAGCTTGGGTTTAGAAAATATGTAAACTCTAGTCTTCCAGTTACTTTGGATTCTTAAAAGGCATAGCTTGCATATTGTGAGGTTTACCCAGGTAAGAAAGGCTACCTCTTACATAGCTCTAGTGAAAAGAGCTGAGATTTTACAAATCACTGTGGCTGAACAAGGCTCTTAGCAAAATAGGACCTACCAGGAGATTTCTGGCCTTCCACTATCTAGGGTTTCTATTTTGATTATCACAAGGAGGTCAGAATGAATGTGTTCTGTGAAAGCTCTTGGGAGTAGAGCTGTGATTTCCCTGCCCTCTAACCTTGGCAAATGTAATCATCATAGGACTCTCCCTCAAAGTGAAAGGAGGGATGCTTAGATTTTCATGCTAACTATTCTGCTGACAACCACATAAACCTCTGACCCAAAGTTAATTATAACTAGAAAGAAAAATATTCCCATTGTTACAGAATACATTTGATTACTTGCACAGGTTCTCAACCTTCTGCTCTGATTCTTATCACAAGAGTCATATTTGTATTGGGGCTACAATTGAAATGAAATAATAATGAATATAGCATCCATCAAACAATCTGAATGGTATTTAAGTGAATTTTTCCAAAGATTTTAACATTAGCACATGACTGCAAAATAATGTTTTCCATTGTACATTATTTTAATGTACATTTCAAGGTCTATTTTTAATATTATTATCGTGAGAGTTTGAGGCATCATAAACGGCATATAGGAATGTGAGAAAATAAGTTTCTGGTCAGATGTTATAGCTCATCTATGACTGATGTGCTATTTAAGGTATAAGATTGATTTCAAAAATAATCCGTGTGCCATTCTGTTTAATTTTACATAGAAATTTGTCAAGCGTGAGATGTATTCAAGTGCCTCATTTCAAAATAACCTTGGATAAAAGTGGAGCGTACGTGGTATTGTATTTAAAACATATTCATTGTTGATAACAGTGTATGTTCTAATTGTAGTAAGTTTGACTGCAATGTAACTATATCCTAAGATGTGGACATAGGATCTGTGTGTTTGTGCATATGAATTTGCTGAATATTCATACTGTACATATGTGTACATAGTTCAGTTTGTTTGGGGTATTAATTATGGTACAGATAAATGGAAATTATTCTTAGTGAAATAAATAATCTCAGCATAGAGAGTTCTCTTAATGTCACCTGCTTTTTCCAAATTTATCTATGTAAAGTTTTAAACAAGGTAAGAAATCCAAAGAAGACTACGAATAAATAATGTTTTTAAGTACTTCAAAAGTGATTGTTAGTGACAGCATGCTAAATGCTAAAGGATTTTCTTATAGAAATAGATAAAATACAATTCTCTGATTGTTGTAATATAATATGGCCATATAATAGATATGTTGAAGTTACTTATATTAATACAATATAAAATTCCATTAGCAGATAAATGGCATTATTTGGGGAAATGGCTCTTTTAAAGGATAACAAAATCAATATTTTTTGCAGGTTGTTTCTAAAACTTTGGCAAACATTAGATATTAGTGATGTGCATAAAATCCTAGGATAATTATAAATTCAAAGCAATTACAATTAAATGAAATTTTCAACTAAACAGAGAATTACATTAGTTTCATTGAAAGAAAAAAAGTTGTTTCAACTAGAATCTTCAAATAGGAACAAAATTCTGGAGATTTACAGAGTAAATGTGAACCTTAGATCATGTTGTTTCAGACTTGTAAGAACCTATTACCCTGTTTTTAAAAGCTGTAATGCTATGTAGGCATTTCCTGGACACATTCTTGCTAACATAGTATGTGGTTCTTCAATGAAAACACTACTGTACATTGAGTCTGTAATTCTTAAAAAAAACCCATCTCTACCTTTGTTTATCTTGATAATGCAGAAAATGTAAGTCCAAATGATTTTACTAAATATCAATACCAAGACTGAGGTGGTCAATAGCTATTAATGTCTCATTGCCTCTAAATTAGCAAGATATGTAGAGAAGTTAATATAGACCTGGTGAATAAAATGTCTTAGCAAGTAACAAAGTAAAAAAAAATCCATTTTCAATGAGCTCTAATTTCATTTGGAAAATATACTATTTGGAGAAAAAGAGTAATCCTGAATATGAAGGAATGAATATATTATGCATAATCTTTTGATCCTCTGTCACTAGTTTTCCTGGATATTGCATTTCTTTATGAATGTTCTTAACTTTCATTTCTCTTTGCTATTAAACAGTTATCAATTAATTCTCTCAGACTTATGAATAAACTGTGTATTTGACACCATTTAAAGAGAGCTCCCCTTTTTTGTCAAGGCTTCCATGAAACCCTAACATCTCTGAAAAGGACTACATGTGTCTTCCAAATCTCTGACTGTGGAGGTGTAAGACTAAAAAGAATTACTACATATTTTTAAACATAAGTCTTCTAATCAGAAGCATGAAAAACATTTTTATAATTTTAGTCCAATTCAAGAGTTAAATCAGGTCACCCCTGGAATAGTACTAGTTATGCCACAGCCATTCTCATGGTACTGTCTTTGAAACATAATTAGCAAGTCATTTTCATCACACAGATGAGTCATATATATTGAATTCTTGTAATCTAGAACTAAAAGAATCATAACACTAATTATCAAAGAATCTCACAAACAGAAAAATTAGGTTTTATATCATTAAATTGTTTAATAAGTCAACATCATGTAAGTAATTATTATAAAAACATTTTTAGTGGCTCTCTGGGATCTCCTGGTCTGGGAACTGCAGGCAGGTCTGCTCCCCCCTGGAGGACCAAGCAACCAGGAGCCTGCTGAGAGCACAGGTATACTCCTGTCCCTACTCAGGGAAGAGGGCAGTGGTGAGCTACAGGCCCCATCTCTGGACAACTTCCTTTCCCTTGCCCATTCTGGGATTTCTTAGCCTGGGGACTGCAGCCAGGTTGACTCATCTCCTGAAGACCAAGAAACCAGGAGTCTGCTGAGAGAGCCAGTCTATTTCTGACTCCATTTATCGCAGAGGAGAGAGAGTGCTTCAGACATGCCTGCACCCATCTTGAACCCCATCAGAGTATTGGACCTGTTTGGACACTCTGAAAGAGAACCTTGGACTCCTACTCACAAGGACAGGCACCAGCTCATCTTCTCCATGTTTAATCAGAGCTGTAGATGTCTTTAGATATGAAGCAGTGCATACAGTTTCTTGTGAGCAAACTATAGTCTTGACAACAGCTTAGGTACTTTGAGAGTTTTCATAGGTTTTAATTTCCTTGGCAACAGCTACACAATGACACAACTAAGAAAAAGAACTACAGACTAATAGCCCTCATGAACATTGATGGAAAAATAATAAAACACTAGCAAATCGAATCCAAGAACACATCAGAATGATTGTCCACCATGATCAAGTAGGCTTCATCCCAGGGATGAAAGAATGGTTCAACATATGAAAATCTATCAGTATAATCCACCATATGAACAAAATGCAAAAGAAAAACCACATGAGTGTCTCACTTGATGCTGAAAAAAACTTTGACAAAATCCCACACTGCTTCATGATAAAGGTCCTGGAGGGATCAGGGATAACAGTAACATACATGAATATAATAAAAGCAGTATACAGTAAACTAACAATCAACATCAAACTAAATGGAGAAAAACTCAAGGCAGTTCCTCTAAAATCTGGAAAAAGACAAGGCTGTCCACTATCTCCATACCTCTTCCAAATTGTACTTGAAGTTCTAGCTAGAGCAATAAGAAAACGAAAGGAGATGATACAAATTGGAAAGAAGTCAAAATTTCACTATTTGCAAAATTTCAATATTTGGAACTTTACATAAGTGACTCAAAAAGTTATACACTAGAACTCCCATATAAACACCTTCAGCAAAGTGACAGGATACAAGATTAACTAAAAAAACATTATCCCTATTATATATAGATGATAAATGGACTGAGAAAGAAATCAGAGAACTATCAGTCTTTATAATAGCCACAAACAACATAACATTTCTTGTGGTAATGCTAACCAAACAAGTGAAAGACCTGTATAGCAAGAATTTTGAGTCTTTAAAGAAATAAATTAAAGAAGATACCAGAAAATGGGAACATCTCCCATGCTTCTGGACAGGTAGGATCAACATAGTAAGAATGGCAATCTTGTCAAAAACAATCAACAGATTCAATGCAATCCCCATCAAAATACCAGCTTGGTACTGGCACAAAAATAGACAGGTAGACCAACGGAATTGAAGAGAACACCCGATATTAAACCATACACATATGAACACCTGATTTTTGACGAAGAGACTAAAGGTAAGATGGATGAGTTGAGGAAAGTCTTCAGGGGAACAAGAAGCTACTACAATAAATAAAAATGAGACTGAAAACAGACACATGCAAAGTCAGTATGTCAAATAACTGCAAAAGAACAATGAGTAAAATGAGAATCTGGATCGCAGACGGAAGTTTATGAAGCCACTGAAAGCCAGTGACTCCAATAAGCTTAATATACTTCCTCATAATCAAGGCACAGGGTTTTTATTTCCTTACTTTCTAATGATCAGTTTATTTCCACAGTAGAGAAGCTAGACCTAAATACACTGGCATTAATGATGTGCCGACTTGTTTCAAAGAAGACAGATTTCCTGATTTTCAAAGAATGATAATACTTTCTACTCTGAGAAACGTTAGCCTAGCTAAGAAGGAATAGTGAATGTTATGTAAAGGACTTTAATTTCACTTCTGTCCCAAGAACATGAACTATAAACTTTGTTAAGTGAAATGGATTCTGCACAAAGAGGCTTAGGCAATGTATAATGTTTTACAACAGCTAAGTTGGCAAAACCTTTCCTTGACCTTAAAGAAGTATACTTCTTAGAATTATTTCCAAATCAATAACCATTAGAACCAAACAATGTTGATTTGTGCCTTCCTGAAAGTAAATGGCTCAAACAAAATCATTGCTATAAAATTTTCCTCTCTAACAGGATTCACTTCATCAGGAAGCCAATAAATTTGACTCTCATGAAAAGGCAATAAATAATGAAAAGAACAGAATTTTATTTTTAATCAGCAAAAGTTTAAATGCATTGGCATGTACAGTTGTCAGCAATGCAAGAAATTTTTAATTGTATATTAATATGTAGATTATGGGACTTGATGATAAAGAAACACACAGGTCAGTCAGAAGACTCTAAATGTCTCTTTGTAATCCTTAATTGGTAAATGAATTATCCCTATAATAATGAGAATCACAACTTAGTGTTCACTCTTGTTCCTGCAGGAATAAATAAAATATTCTTATCTTACATTTTTACTCTGCATCCCACCTCATAAAATTAAATAAATAAAAAAGGAAATGGAAGTGTTGCTATGACAATATTAAGTTTCTAATATAAGTAGTGGATGATTGATTTCTTATTCCACAGGGTTTTTTTACATCCTAACATTTCATGCCTAATGCAGGCTCTTACCTAATTATGTTAAATATATATTTGAATTTAAAAAATAGATACTTGCATAAAGTACACTGGATGGAAATTATCACTTGTACATTTGATTGTTTAGAGTAGGTAAATAATAATTATTATTTAAATAAGTGTACCAAATATCCTTCCAGACAATATAATTATTTTTAGGCATGGTTTTCATTAATCAGCAATAATAGAAATATTTATTAAAAATTTGTTAAAAAGAAAATTGTGTCATACTGCTATTGGAGTAATAGAAATCAAAATAGTGGGCTCTCACAGCCTCTGTTCTCTCCAGGATACAAATTAAAGAAAAAAATAAAACTGAAAAGCAAGCAGAGGAGATATATTCATTGTGGTCACAAGTAAAAAAAGAATAAAGGGTAGGGGTGGTCGAGTTGGAGGGACTGATTGGGAGAAGAATGAAAGAGATATCTTTATAGATCAAGCCATTATTGGATTAGGGAGAAACTTGATGAAGGGAAAATCCACAAGGATGACCCTAGCTAAAACCCCTAGCAGTAGTGGAGTGGGTGCCTAAACTGGCCTTTCCCTGTAATCAAATTGGTGACTACCTTAACTATCACCATAGAACCTTCATCCAGTAAATGATGGAAGCAGATGCAGACATCCACTGCCAAGCATCATGATTGGGCAACCTACAAAGACAGCTGACCAGAGATCAGGGGCGCTCGCTGTCTGTAAACCAACAGCTGGGATCCTGCATGGGACCTAACTAGGTCCTCTGCATGTGGCCAACAGTTGTGCAGCATGGTCTGTTTGGGGGACCCCTTGCAGTGTGACTAGGATCTATCCCTGGTGCATGAGCTGACTTCTTGGAGTCCATTTCCTATGGTGGGTTTCCCTGCATGGCTTTGATGCTGAGTGGGAGGCTCATTCCTCAACTTAATATGCCAGGCTTTGTTGACTACCCATGGGAGGCCTTAAGCTTTCTGAGAAGTGGATGGGCTGGTGGTTGGGAGGGGATCCGGATGAGGGGAGGGAGGGGGAACTGTGGTTGGAATGTAAAATGAATAAAAATGAATAATAAAAAGAAATAAAGTTGGTTGTCGGTTAAAGTCCATCTTGGTGTGTGTCAGCAGTCTTGGTGTGTCTCCTCTTCCCATTATGAACACATCACTGCATCAACTCTAGCCCTGCAACAGGGCCCACCCTTGAAAATGGCCAAGAAGGTGTTAATGCCAAGGGTGCAGGCTTTTCTTGCTGGAAAAATGATCATCAGCACATGTGGTAGAAGGTAGTTGTTCTGCGAGGTTTTGCCCTTTCTGAAATTCAGGGCAGCACAAAAACTAGTTAGAATTAGGAATAAGTGAAAATCAAAGTTTTCTTTGTAGCTTCAGACAAATTACACAAAGTGAAGACAGGGATACATGATTTCATTTTTGTTCCTTTGGGGTCCACTAGAGGAGGGAACACATTTTGGCAAAAGCATCTTCTAAGTTTATACTTAATAGGAAATATTGTCTTTTGTTTGGAAGTATTATGATAAAATTATCTAAGTGTATCGTGTCTCCCCCCAGGGTATCTAAACAAAAGTAATTTCTTGTATGAGGATGAAAACTAAAGGGTGTGCTACATAGAAAACACTCAGTTCACACTGGAACAATAGAAGACAGTCTAAAATACTGAATTTCCTGCTAGCTGACTCTTTTATCTTTTTCTGAGTTATGCAGATTTAAGGTTTCTTACATTTTATTCTTATCTAAAATATTAGTCCCTGTGGTTAAGAATTCTTTTTCTATTATATAGAATAAGAATCTGTGACTTGAGGAAGCACAGCAATCAACAATTGATTTTGTCTTCTGACTTTACTTGGGGAAAATCTCAAGGAAAACATGGTATGTACTCGCACATATATGGATATTACCATAGAGCAAAGGATTACCAGCCTACAATCCACACCATCAAAGAAGCAAAGAATACCCTAAGAGAGACATACATGTTGCCCTGGAGGAGAAAGGAAAATGGACAAGATCTACTGAGCAAATTGGGAGCTTGGGGAGAGGGGTGAGGGACTTAGGAGAAAGAGAAAGGGAGAAAGGAGAGGATAGGAGGATGTGAAGGAGCAGGAAGATTGAGTCAGGGGAAGAATAGAGGAGAGCACAAAAAGAGATACCATTATAGAGGGAACCATTATAGGTTTAAAGAGAAAAATGACACTAGTGAAATGTCCAGAGATCTATAAGGATGACTCCAACTAAGAATCTAAGTAGTAGAGAGGGAGGAGTGATGAGCACACAGGTCAAGACTGGGCTGATGAAACCCACAGAAACAGCTGACCTGAACAAGGGGGAGCTCATGGACCCCAGACTGATAGCTTGGAAACCATAATAGGACTGACCCAGACACCCTGAATGTGGGTGTCAGTTAGGAGGGGTAGTGGATCAGTATTTATCCCTAGTGTACAATTGGAATTTGGGAGTCCATTCAACATAGAGGAAAACTCTCTCAGCTTAGACATATGGGGGAGGGCGTAGACCCTCTTCCAAATGATATGACAGACGTTGAAGACCACCCATTGAAGGCCTCACCCTCCCTGGAGAACAGAAAAGGGATAGGTTAGGGGGTTGGGAGGGGACAGGGGAGGAGGGGGAGGCAGGGAACTGGGATTGACATATAAAACAAGACTGTTTCTATTTTAAATAAAAGAAGGTAAAAAAAGAAATTTATCATATGGTTTGGGTATCTGTCCTTCTGACCTGTATTGTAAAAGAATGATGTTGTTTTAAAACAATGTTTTACATCAGAAGTAGAAAACTATCTTTTTGTGACTGAGTTACCTCACTCAGGATGGCTTCTTTTAGTGTTATCCATTTGTCTTAAAATTTCAAGATTCCATTGTTTTTTTTCTGCTGAGTAGTACTCCATTGTATAAATGTATTACGTTTCATCTATCCACTCTTCAGCTGAGGGGCATCTGGCTATTGCAAATAATGTTGCTGTGAACATAGTTGAACATATGTCTTTATTGTATGAATGTGCACCTTTTGGGTATATGCCTAAGAGTGGAATTGCTAGATTTTGTGGTAGATTGATTCCCATTTCCCTGAGGAATCTCCATATTGATCTCCAAAGTGGCTATACAAGTTATCACTCCCACCATCAGTGGAGGACTGTTCCCCTTTCTCCAAATCCTCTCCAGCATAAACAGTCATTGGTGTTTTTGATTTCAGTCATTCTGACAGGAGGGAGATGGTATCTCAGAGTTGTTTTGACTTGCATTACCCTGATGGCTAATGATTTTGAGTACTCAAGTGTCCACAAGCCATTGTAGACTCCACTAGTGAGAATTCTATATTTAGTCCTGTACTCCACTTTTTAATCAGACTTTTTAGTGGTTTGGAGACTAGCTTCCTGAGTTCTTAGTATATTTTGGAGATCAGCCCTCTGTCAGATGTGAGGCTGGTAAATATCTTTTCCCATTCAGCAGGCTGCCTTTTTGTCTTGTTGACTGTGTCCTTTGACTTACAGAAGCTTCTCAGTTTTAGGAGGTTACTTTATTAATTGTTGATTTTAGATTTTAGACATAGAGCAGAGAATTGCCAATCTAAAATCCCACCACTAGAAAGTCTGGGAAACGGGAAAGACCCTAAGAGAGATATGTATGGTACCCTGGAGAAGGGGAATGGGACAGGATCTCCTGAGGAGATTGGGAGCATCGGAAGAGGGGAGGGGAGAGGAAGTTGGGAGAAAGAGAGGGGAGAAGAGTAGGGTACAGGAGGGCATGGTGAAGCAGCACGTTTGAGTCAGGGGAAGAATAAAGGAGAGCAGGTTGAGGGAGCCACTATAGGTTTGAGGAGAGATCTGGCTGTAGTGAGATTTTCAGAAACCTACAAGGATGACACGAACAAGCAATCTAAGAAGTAGCGGAGAGGCTACCTTAAATGCCCTCCCTCAATAATGAGATTGATGACTACCTTGTATGCCATCCTAGAGCCTTCATCCAGTGGCTCATGGAAACAGAGGCAGACACCTCAGCCAAACAGTGAACTGAACTCCTGGAACCCAGTTGCAGACAGGGAGGAGTGATGAAAGAAAGAAGCCAAGACCTGGCTGCTGAAACCCACAAAGGCAAATGACCTGAATAAGAGGGATCTTATGGACCCCAGACTGGTGACTGAGAGGCCAGCATGGGACTGATCCAGATCCCCTGAACCTGGCCATCAGTGATAAGGCCTTGGCAATCTATGGGGCCTCAAATAGTAGATCAGTATTTATCCCTGGTGTAAAAATGGATTTTGGGAGCCCAATCCACATGGAGGGTTGCTCTCTCATCCTAGAAACATGGGGGAGGACCTAGGCCATGCCCAGGATGATATGACAGACTTTGAAGATCCCCCATGGAAGGCCTCACCCTCCCTGGGTAGCAGAGGGTGGATGGGGTGCAGGGTTGGGCAGGTTGGTGGGAGCGGAAGAGGAGGGGAGGGAGATGGAACTGGGTTTGATGTGTAAAGCAAGATTGCTTCTCATTTAAATAAAAAAAGGAAGTAGAAAACTATCTTAGGTGCCATAACAAATTTTATTATGAAGAAAAATTCTTGTTTTTTTCCATTTAGTAAAATAATGCTCATCTCTTCTTTAAAAATATTTAATTCATTTGTTCTAAATCCCTACTACGTTTCCCCTCAATATACTCTTCTGTTTCTGTTCAGAAAAGGGCAGGCCTCGCATGGGTATCAACAAAGTACTGCACATTTGTTGTGGTAAGAATACCACTTCCCCTTGTATTAAGATTGGGAAAGGCAATTCAGTATAAGGCATAAGTTACCAAAATCCAGACAAAGCCTTTAGGGTCAGACTTTGCTCCCATTGTTAAGAGCTCCACAAGTAGACCAAGCTACATAATTGTTAGACATGTGTAGAGGACCTACGTCAGTTATACACAGTCCCTGTTTGTTGGTTACACTCTTTGAATTTCTGTAAGACAGGTTAGTATTCTATGTGGGGATTCTTGCGATGTCCCTGACCCCTCTGCTCCTACAATCCTTCTTCTCCCTCTTCAGTAAGATTGGCTTAATGCTTGGCCTTGTGTCTCTGCATCTGTTTCTATCAGGTACTTGATAAAGGCTCTCTGATGACAAATGGGGTAGACAACAATCTGATCACAGGAAATGGTCAGCTCAGGCTACATGTCCACTATTGTTAGGAGTCTTATCTAGGGTTATCCTTGTAGAATCATGAGAGTTTCTCTTCAATTGAGTTTCTACTCTACCCTAAATGCACCCATCCTTTGCAGTTATCTTTTTCAGTAATCTCCCCCCCTCCATCCAACCATAAACCAGATCCTTCAAGTTCCCATCTGTTGGGGAAGTTTTATGTCAATAAAGCACTGTTGAGCCAATAGGAATCTAGATAGGTGAGACTAGGAGTCCAGGAGGACTCTAGGAAGGAGAAACATTAGAGAGTCGAGATGTAACGCCACGGGGTAGGAAGCCCAGAAACTTCTCCGGTAAGAGATATACTTAGATTAACAATTATGGGATAATTACTTAAGCCAGAGCTAGCCAGTAAGAAACAAGCAAGGCCAACAGCTTTATAATTAATACAGCCTCCTGTGTGTTTATTTGGGACTGATGCGGCTCTGGAACCAGGCTGGCGGGAAGGCTTCTCCAAAGAAAAAGCTTCTCTTTACACCCATCCCCACCGAATCATATTCCACCCAGGAGATCTCTTCTATTTACCCTTCCCAGGGAGATCCATGTTTCTCCCAGCTTGGTCACTCCTTGGTACCTAGCCTCTCAATGTCTTTGTATTGTGGCATAGTTATCCTTTGCTTTACAGCTAATATAAACTTATGAATGAGTATATACTGTGTTTTTCTGGGTTATCTCACACAGAATGTTTTTTTTTCTAGTTCCATCCAGTTGCCTTCAATTTTCATGATATCCTTGTTTTTAACACTAAATAGTACTTTATTGTGTAGATGTACCATATTTTCCTTATCCATTCTTCAATTAAGGAGCAAATAATTGTTTCCAGGTG
This sequence comes from Mesocricetus auratus, assembly GCF_017639785.1. NCBI lineage: Eukaryota > Metazoa > Chordata > Mammalia > Rodentia > Cricetidae > Mesocricetus > Mesocricetus auratus. Next base: position 44,073,234 of record NW_024429266.1, read on the forward strand.
CTGGCTATTGTGAACAAAGCTGCTATGAAAATAGTTGAGCAACTGTCCTTGTAGTATGATTGAGCATTCTTTGGATATATGACCAAGAGTGGTATTGCTGGGTCTGCTAGGTCTTGAGGAAGACCGACTCACAATTTTCAAAGAGACAGTCATTTTGATTTCCAAAGTAGCTGTACAAGTTTTCACTCCCACCATGAATGAAGCAGTGTCCTCTTGTTCCACATTCTTTCCAAGATGAAAAACTCCAGAAACTCAACACCAAAAAAAAAATCCTATTAAAATGGTGTACAGAGAATGGGGTACATAAACAGAGAATTCTCAACAGAAGAATCTCAAATGGCAGATAAACACTTAAAAATGTACAACATCCTTAGCCATCTGGGAAACGCAAATCAAAATGACGCTGAGATTCCAACTTCCACCTGTCAGAATGCCTAAAATCAAAAACACAAGTTACAGCCTATCTCCTCTTAATACCTTAGGCCTGAAATATATTTTCTTCTTACACAAAATGATTTGTCTTGGTTATTCTCTTTGCTTTTCATAGTTCAGTTCTTTTTGCAAAGGGTGTTAGGAATTTTGTCACCTTTCAGTACCTTGCTACTGAATGTGTATTCAGAATTCCTTCTATAACATCCTTCAAAATTGTGATTTCAGGGATAATCCATAGTTTCCTTTGTATCAGTTTTATTGACTATTCCCCAATTAGTCATTCTCCTTAATTAAATAATATGCATGTCAATTATATTATGGCATTTATAGTTGAACATTACAATTATTGAAATATGTTGTAATAAATAATTATTTTTCCTCACCTATTTCAGATTCATTTAATCTACCCTCAGCAGGTTCTTGTATAGTTCTAGGGATAAATACTACACATCTTTTCTCCTGGGCACTTTACCTCGAGCTCACATCACACAAAGGAAAACTCAATATTTTTTCTCCTGACTTAAATTATCATTCTCCTGGAGAATACATTAATGTTTCCATTTAAGTTCTGTTTCTAATCCCCGGATTTAGATTATAAATACCTGCATCTATCTCTGTATTTATTTATTATTTTAAAAAGCAAATTAATCAAGAGAGCAAATACAGTTTCTGTTTTGGATAATTTTGTTACCTTAATAGTCTTACAAATTGAGGTGTGTCTTTCTGAAAAAAATGTAAGTTATCCTTCTGAACATTAACTCATCCACAATTCACTCTTTCCTTTATATTGACATCACTTTTAATTTAGAGACTTTTATTTTCACCATAAATTGTGATTTTACAAATAATCTTTCCGAATTCAACTTTCCTATCTAAAACTTATTGTTTTCCGAATAAGACTTTCTGAGGCACAGCTTAAAGCATTTCACCAGGTGTTCAGTTTGTGTTTAATAAAATCAAGCAGCAAAGAAGATTGGTTCAAGATGACAAAATTCAATTTGAAATTACATTAGCATTCCATACTAAAACTAAAGAAAGGATTCAATACCTTTCATAAACTGAACACCATTTTAGCTGTTTTACATTAAATCCTTCAAACAACAATCAATAATAAGTCGTGCATAATAAACCAAAATTTTATGTATATAGCATAAAATCTACACGAGTCTTTTCCACTTTTGCACATGTCATTCAAGTGGAGAAATGAGAAAAAAATATTGAGAAAGCCGTAATGAGTGAGGAAAAATGATGTAGGAGTCTAACGTGGAACCCAGTTTGAGCAAGCTGCTGAGATGGTAAAGTGCAGCTGTGCAGATACTTTATAGGCAGCATGAAAACTGCAAAACATCCAAGGATATGACACAGAAATCATGAAGGCTGTGCAATACTGCAACACCTGCAATAGCAGCAACACCAACAGGCCTGGAACTCCTAGTACAGAGTGACTAATAGGAGAAGTAGTCATTGACCGTAGGACACAAAGTGCAGTGGCAATAACTTGGATCTTGCTGTGATGGTGAGACTGAAACATTTTGGGGTACAGAAGCAAAAGAATAGTCTAATTGTCCTTGCAAGCTAGCAGAATGTTTTTGAATATCAGGACAAAGATAAGTTGAAAATTAGGAGGACAAGACACAAGACCAAAGCAAAAAAAAAAAAAAAAACATTTGGAGAATTCCAGGTTTAAGTCACTGTGTCAGATATTACATATTTCTCAGCCTATAAGGACAAGTGCCTCTTAGCCTGGTGAATTAATTTTAGTCTTTGTGTTCCATGTGATGGAAGGATTTCCACACACATGTGTGTATGAAAACACACACACACATAAACACACAGACACAAATACACACACAGACACACACACCTGTAAATGAATAAATATAAAAACAAAATTACTGTGCCATAGAGTTATGAAAATCAGAGAATATCTTGAAAATAAGGATCCCATAATTGTTCTTTATTACATTTTTAAAATATTACATATTATACTTAATTTTTGTTTCTATTTACATCCATTTCATATGGAAGCATGGAGTCCATTTAGATAAAAATGATCAAATGGCATCAGAAAAATAAAAGCTCTAAATTACATGAATATATTTCAAGGATTTGTAATGCATCTGATATCCTAGATCACTTCTAAATTTTCAGAAAACTGATTTCTGAAGAAAAGAATGGGTAATTTTTTGGGTCCTCTGCACATGTACTGCAGTGTGTGGCATGGTCTTATTGTGTGATACCTGGCCAGAGGTAGGGGTTGGGGACCTGTCTCTGACTTTGTTGCCTGCTCTAGGGACCCTTTCTTCCTGGATTGACTCTTCCAGTCTTTTTTTTTTTTGGTTTGGTATTTTGAGACAGGGTTTCTCTGTATTGCTTTGGAGCCTGTCCTGGAACTTGCTCTGTAGGTCAGACAGGACTCGAACTCACAGAAGTCTGACTGCCTCTGCCTCCCGAGTGCTGGAATTGAAGGCGTGCACTACCAACACCTGAATGACTCCTCCAGTCTTAATAGAAGAGTAGGTGCCTAGTCTTGCTGCCATTTGAAGTCCCCATGGTTGGCTAATATACATGGAAAACCTGCACTTTTCTGGAAGAGGAATGAATGTGTGGAAGAGGAGAGTTTGAGTGGAGGGACTGGGAGGAGAAGAGAGAGGGAGAGAAACTGTGATTTGGCTAGGATAATAAATTAATTGATTAATTGTTAAAACATAAAGTTACAAAAGAAGAAACAAAGAACTAATACATATTTTGCTATAATTCAAAACCTAAACTGTCATCGGCAAAATTAATTCCCTTTATACTCTCAGTTTTCGTTTGCTTATTTGTTTTTCACAGTATTAGCCTAGATTTTACTTTGGGTCTTTTTCACACAAGAATGTCAACATACATTTTTTGTAATGCTGAAACATGGGCGTTTTATTGATTTGTTGCTATTGCTTTGTGGTTTTAAGACTGAATCTTACTTTTTTAATTATTTATTTTTAAATTTAAATTTAAATTAGAAACACAGTTGCTTCACAAGTCAGTTCCAGGTCCCTCTCCATTTCCCTCCCCTCCTCCCGTGCCCTCCCCACACCCCCCCAATATCCCCTCATTTCCCCAGGGAGGGTGAGGTCCTCCATGGGGGTGTCCATAGTCTATCATTTCATTCAGGGCAGGGCTCTCCCCCAAGAATTCAGGATGAGAGTGCATCTCACATTTTTGGATGAGAGTCCAAAGTCCATTTGTATACCTGGAATAAATACTGATCTACTGCCCAAGGCTCAATAGATTACCTAGGCCTCCTCACTGACACTCACATTCAGAGGGTCTTGATCAGTCCCATGCTGGATTCCCAGGCTGATGCCTGGGATTCAAGAGCTAACCCTTGTCAGGTCAGCTATTTATCGGGGTTAAACCAGCCCAGTCTTAATCCCTTTGGTCATCAGTCCTCCCTCTCTGTTACTGGCTTTCTTGAGTTCAGCTCAGTGCTTAGCCATGGGAGTCTGCCTCTGCTTCCATCAGCCACTGGATGAAGGTTCTGTTTCCCAGACTCTCTGGCCATGGGATTGTAGGCTGGCACTCCCCAGATCTATGTCTAAAATCCATATATGAGAGAGTACATGCCATGATTCTCTTTTTGTGACTGGGTTACCTCACTCAGGATGGTTTCTTCTAGTGCCATCCATTTGCCTGCAAATCTCAGGATTCCATTGTTTTTTTCTGCTGAATAGTACTCCATTGTATAAATGTACTACTTTTTAACTCAACTGTCCTAGAAGTAACTACATAGTCCAGACTGGCACATCCTGCATTGAAATTATAAGTATGGATCACAACATCTGGTTAGAACTGTGTAAGGCTTTAATCAGAGTCAAAAGATGATTAGAGATGTAACTAAGAAATAACAATCACCTTTCTAAAATGTATCTTTCAAAATGGGATATTTATTAGTAGACTGAAAGAAAGTAAAATGTATCTAAAAAGCACTGAAATATAATTGGACCAAGAACATTAAAGTGCAGAAAGGAAACTTGCTCACTCTAAAGTTGTCCTCAAGTTCAGCGTTTATCATGCAAGTTGGCAAGTTGAATTTGATAATCCAATTACACCAAGTTACAGCTTACCCTCGGACTTTAAAGTGTTTTTTTTTTTTGACAAGCGTTTTTTTGTTGTTGTTGTTGTTTTTTGTTTTGTTAAGTCATCTTAAGAAAACAGTAAGGTATTAATGCCCTTCTCTCCTTTACTGGTGATGAAATAAATGATGAATTTAAGTGATTTGCTCAAGCTTTCAAGTCACCAAACTCTAATACAAATTTAGAGTTTTAATTAACATACTATCAGCTACTTCCATATTGTCAAAACTTGAGTGTACTGGATTTTCAAAACAGATCACAGTAGAATCAGATCCAATCAAATCAACTTTCCTTGGTTGAGGTTCAATAATACAATTACTTGACATCAATGATATTTTAGCATTGCTTGAATTTTCAGTAAATTTGTTTCACTAATAAAAAAATCACCCAAAGTTTTTTGTAATTTATATTAATTGTATATGTTTGTTTTTCAGAATTTGACATTAGTTGCGTTTGTTTTCATGCTCTTCATGATAATCTTCAAGAAAAATTATAATACCGATCTTGTTGCTTGTCACTGTAAAAGTCTTTTTTTCCACGAAAAATGTCCTACAGTTCATAGTGTTAGTAAATTCCTAATGAAAACTGATTTCACTCTAGTCTGGTATTTTCTCTTTTGCTTCATAATGAATGACTTTATCATTATTCAACACAGGTATTTACTTCAAAGTTCTCTTTTATCAAGGTTAGGTAAATTACAGAAAGAAAACATTTCCAAACACCTAAAGTCAGTCAGGCCAGATAAGGTCATACAGCAAGGAAAGAACATAACATATCCAAGCCAGAAAGATTACCTCTATATTAATTATTTATTTAAAACAAAAACTGTGTTATTCTTAAGCCATTTTTGTTAGGAACTAGGTTTAATAACTTGGGGTGTGGCATAGCTGAAATAGAAAAGGGGGTCAATGAAGTAGCTAAAGCACATAAGAAACCTGGCAGCTGACTGACTTCCCGACTAGTAAGTAGAGACACTGCTACCAGTTGAACCTGCAAAAAGCATGGGAGGAAATGACTTCTGTGTAAGGACACACATTTCTTAGAAATTGGGTGAGGTTTGTTATAACAGTTAAGTGTGTTTATGATAGAAGATAAGGCAAAAAGGTCACTTGTGAAAGAAGGAAAAACACGGGTACAGTGAACATGCCAGAAATGTGTTGCTACACTGTATTGCGAAGGAACATTTAAGTGTACTATATGTAAGAATTTCTTTTCACCAAAACTACACTTTTCAACTCTTATGTAGAGACAACTTACAGTTCTAGTGACATCTAAAGATCATCAGATTCCAAAGGAGCAATGACATCCCATATTTTATTAGTGTAGAATGTTGAAGTGTTGACAACAAAACAAAACAACAACAAAAAATAAACATATGCTTTAACTTTATGAAACAAGAAATTCCATTGTTTTCTTCCCATTGGAGATGATCTATACACCGCATTAGTTCAAACCTTCTGAATGTATAGGAAATTGAGTTACCAAGGGTGAATATTACTCAAATATATCCTATTAAAATGATACATTCCAGGACATCTGTACCCCTCCAAAATTATTCATGACAAATAATGTCTCTTTGAACCACTGGATAATAAGGTAATTACTAGAAACTCTTGAAGAAATGAGTAATGTGTGAAGTGTTATTGTCTTAACCACAACTGTTATGAGAGACATGTCTGAAAGTGCAGTATATTTCTTGACTGTGGTATTATTTTAAATAAAATAATTCAGGAAATAGGAGAAATTATTGCCTAAACTTAACAGACAGACAATAATGGGTATTGCTTAATTTATTTCTCTTAAAACAATTGGTTTTCTGTAAGCATAGATTGCCACCAAATATTTAAACACAAGTTTGAAGGTAACAGTCATACGGAATTTATATTTGTGAATTTTATTTCACAATAAGTACTTTAATAGGGTATTTAACTGAGAAAAAAAATGGTTTCATTTTCCTATAAAAAACATCAAGAAAAATCAATAATCCTAAGAATTTTCAATAACCCACAGATCTTTTTGGTGTTCCTCTCTGCACTATCTTTATCTGTGTGTACTAATAGTACAAAATAAGTTAATGTGAAAATGCAGTAATGTGAATTCTTTTCTAATATATTCAAATGCTTATCTATATTACTATAATGGAAAAAATACTTTAATTTTTCAACTAACACATGCACCTTAGTAGACATTGAATTTTAGTGTAAAATAAGTAGGGAGAACAATACTGAAGGTAACAGGAGAGTACAGTAAGTTTATAAATCACAAAAATTCTAAAGAAAAAAATAGAAACTGTGATGTAGATTTTACTACTATTCTCATTCAGAAATCATATTATGACTCACTGAGGCTAGCACTCATCTGAAAAACAGAGAGAGCAGTATTTCCAGTTGGAGTTTACAGTTACATTCCTTCTGTGTAGAAATAAATGGGCAGTTCTAGAAATAAGAACTGTACCATTTTTTCTTTGAGTATTAAATATTGTGACTTCTTTAGATAAAACAAAATTCCTTATGAGATAAGGTATGTTATTTGACAACATCTTTTACTTGAAATACTAAGTTATAAATTGAAAATATTGAATATAAAATGTTTAATGAGAGGCTAGACGGTGGTGGCACACGCCTTTAATCCCAGCACTCAGGAGGCAGAGGCAGGCCGATCTCTGTGAGTTTGAGACCAGCCTGCTCTACAAGAGCTAGTTTCAGGACAGCTTCCAAAGTCACAAAGTAATCCTGTCTTGACAAACACACACACACACACACACATGTTTAATGAGTAAATACTTACCTTAATACAATTTTCTGTCACCATACAAAATTATCTAAATAATCTCTTCCACATAATATAACAAAAATATAGAAACATATATTCTATTCAGTAGGAAACCATACCAACCAAGTAGACCCTGAGATTTAGTAGGTTGAGAGGCTAGCTGAGGATGAGGTGAGATAACTGAACCCTCATTGTACAGGGCCACCTGCTGGAACTTTTTGTGACTAGTTGGAGTATTCATTGAGCACACAGTATGTCCATAAGCATATCCTCTATCTGGGACCTAGAGCAACAGTCAGCACATACATTAATTTTCAGGGAGTCTGAAATCATACCCATTATTGTCAGATCATCAGGCAATTACAAGTCATCATACATCTAGCAAACTAGCTTTTCTGTAAGGTTTAATCTGGGTGCTGCTGAAGGTCCTCAGTAGAATCAATACTGTTTAATGTAGATTTAATGTTCATTGTGATTTTCATATTGTACTGTTGAAAGAAATCCTCCACAAGTAACCTCAATTAGTTTCTTCAGAAGAAATCCACAGTGGTATGCTATAATGAAAATATTTAAGCTTTTATTCTATTACTTATTAATTAAACTAAATACCTAAGATATCCTTTGTAATTATATTGGAAAAAGTTATTTCAAGTAAAGTCATGAATTATGACATGTTAAATCGTATGTTGAAGTTATTGACATTAATGTCACTATACATGCCATTTCACACAAGGAAAGACTTTGGAATTTAAAATCCAAATTACACTATTTACCACTATAGAATCAGAAAAAAGGGATACCTGGGGTCTTCTGAGAGCAACAAAATCAGATTTATCCTCATTAGCAGGTGTTTTATATAGAAAGCCAGAATTAAACATACATTTGCTTAAGTACCTTTAAATCTTGAAAAGATTTAATTAATTAATTTATTTATTCATTCATTTCTTTGTTTATTTATTCATTCATTTTTTAATACCATGCTTGATTTAAAGCCAGGACCTCATACACGCTAGCACACATTCTACTACCTAAGTGAAAACTCAAAAATCAGATGTCTTGCTGGTATAAAATTTAAAATTTTAAATTATACAAGCTTTAAAAGTTATCTTTTCTATTTTTATGTTAATAGAACAGTGGATATACAAAACATTTTAAGGACCAAAATTGAAAACATAGTTTTATAAAAATTCTATAAATCTTGTCCTTTTAAAGTTCATGATATGTTTATAGATGTAATGTTAAAATGAGTGCCACAGACCACAGGAATGCAGACAATTTTGAAAAATTATAACTTTCTTTGTCAAAATTTCAGAATACATTTAAATAGTAACATGAGGGAGTCTGAGTTAACATTTCCTTCTCAAGTTGAAGCCTCATTACAGACTTTTTCCATCATTGTGTAATATTAAGTATACTCTTAGTTACTTGAAACAAAATTCTAAAAATAGCATCTGTGGTGGTTTGTATAGGAATGGCTCCCAAAGACTCATGCTTTTAAATGCTTGACCCACAGAGAGTGGCACTAAGAGGAGGCATAGTCTTGCTGGAGTAAATGTGGCCTCGTTGGAGGAAGTGTGTCACTGTGGAGGCAGGCTTTGAGTCTGCACGTATGCCACCATGCTTATAATGAACTAACACTCTCAAACTATAAAGCTAGCACCAATTAAATGTTTTCCTTTACAGGAGTTGGTATGGTCATAGTGTCTCTTCACAGCAGTAGAAACCCAAACTAAGACAACATCGCTGAATTTTTATTATGAACTAATATATTAGAAAATCCTAAATATCATTTTAGTATTTTTCATTTATTAAGTTGTGATTACGTCTTACCAATGATTCTCTTTTCTTTGATTGTTCTGTTGTTAGGTTTCTTTTAGTCTGTATAAGTCAAAACATTAGTCTCATCAATGCAACCTAGTTAATATTCCCATAATTACCTTTCAAAAAGACAATGATCCTGAATTTTGGGAGACACACATTTTAGTTTCAAAATCCATCATTTGTTTAAAGGAATAGTCTCAGATATCTGCTGTATTTTATATAAAATTGTACAGGATCTAGAGAGATGCTTAGTGGTTAAGAGAAATTGTTGCTCAGGCAGAAGACTAATGTTCAGTTCCCAGCACTCCCATGGTGGCTCCCAACTACCTGTAACTCCAGTTTCTGGGGGTTGAATAACCTCTTCTGACCTTCACTTGTGGTACACATACATAGGTGTAAGCACACAAACAAAAGCTAAAAAAATATTTTAAAAATACAACATTAAATTTACAATATTAGAGCCATTAAGACAATTTTCCTCGAGACCATATTTAAAATTTTTTGACATAGATGCAATTCTGTAACTTTTAGTTGGTATGTTAACATCTGCCTGAAGTACATCCGAGATGGAAATATTTTTTGAGTATGAGGAGAGTATTCTCTATCATGGAGAAGGACCCCAATAAGCTAGAAAAAGCTTTCCCTTGAAGGTTTCATAAGTGAGACACTGTCAGATCTTAGCAAAAAGTGGTATGAAGAGTAAAGCGTTAATAACGTTAACTCTTTCTCAGGTGTACCATTGTCGGGTTCCAGAGAGAAAGCCCAGTGGTGTTTATATATGTATATGTTTTTATTTAAATTAGAAACATGAATGCTTCACATGTCAATCCCAGCTCCCTCTCCCACCCCTCCTCCCTTGTCCCTCCAACAGCCCTCCCAAGCCCCCACCCAATCCCCACACCATTCCCCAGGGAGGGTGAGGCCCTCCATGGGGGATCTCCAGAGTCCATCATTTCATCCAGGGCAGGACCTCAGCCTTCCCCATTTGTCCAGGCTGAGAGAGCATCCCTCCATGTGGGTAGTAGATCAGTGTTTCCCAGTAGTGTTTTTAAGTTTTTCTGTAATGTAACCACTGTTACCTCTGTCTCTCTATCACAAACCAGGAATCTAGCATGGCTTTTATGTTTGTTTTGCTTTGTTTTTCTAATGACTTGAATTTACTGGTGTCATCAAATCTCTCTCTCTCTCTCTCTCTCTCTCTCTCTCTCTCTCTCTCTCTCTCTCTCTCTCTCTGCCTTCTCTCCTTCTCTTTCTCTAAGATTTTTATTTTTTATTTCATTTTACATTCCAACCACTGTTCTCCCTTCCACCCTTCCTCCCACCCCCTTGCCTCCTTGCACCTGCCTCAACTCCCCTTTACCCCAGTCCCAGTCCACTCCTCCTCACTGGTACGGGCTTCTGTGAGGAGTCAACATAGTCTGGGGTGGGGCAAGAACAGGCCCCTCTCCTATGCATTAAGACTGATCATGACATCCCACCACAGGGAATGGGTTCCAAGAAGCTATCTCACATACCAGGATTATATCGTGGTCCTCCTGTCTCTGAGCATGGCATCTCACCCTAAGGTATGGGCTCCAACAAGTTAGCTCATATACCAGGTTTGTATCATGGTCCTACTGCCAGGGGCCCTTCTGATAATTCAAGCTTCACAATTGTCTCCCACATATGGACGCCTAGCTTGATCCCCCAGAGTAAAGTAACACTGCCTCAGAAAGACAAACACACGATGTATTCACTCATTAGTGGATATTAGAAGTAAATCAAAGGATAACCAGACTAAAGTCCACAGCTCCAGAGAAGCTAGATAGCAAGGAGGACACTAAGAGTGACACATGGGTCACCCTGAGAAGAGAAATTAGATGATATCTACAGGGAAATATGGAGCCATGGGATGGTGTTAAGGAGAAGGGGAGGAGGAATGAGAACAGCAGGGAAAGAGATGGTCTAGGTGTGGGAGGGATGCAGTGGAAGAGCAATGAAAAAGACATCTTAATAGAGGGAGCCACTGTGGACTTAGAGAGAAACCTGGTGGTAACTCCCAAGAATCCACAAAGAGGATCTCAACTAAGACTCCTAGAAATAGTAGAGAGGATAGCTGATCTGACCTACCCCTGTAATCAGATTGATGAATACCCCAAATGTCATTAAAGAGCCCTCTTCCAGTAATTGATGTAACCAGATGCAGAAATCCACATCCAAAACACAAGCTGAGTGCCTGAAATCCAGGCAAAGAGAGGGAGGAGGGAACAAGTGAGTTAGGGAGGTCATGATCATGATGGAGACACCTGAACCAAGCTTGTGGAAACTCATTAACTCCAGACCTACAACTGTGGAGACTCCATCAATTCTCTTTATTACTATTTTTTGAGTTAAGTTTGTATGTATGTGTAGCAGTAAAGAAGGAGGGGATTTTCAAACCAAATTGTCATGAATTCATGAGTGGATAAAATAATTGCAATATCTATATGTCAAGCTATTGAATGTACAACAGGAATAAGGACTGGGATTTATGAGAGAAAAAAGGGCAGGAAAAATATAAATATATTCTGTGCAATTACATTTGTACAAAAGCATTAAAAATTCAAAATGCAATTACTAAATGAAATATCTGTGGATTCTATGGGCAGAGGAAGAATAATAGAGCAATTATGCAAGACTTCAAGAGAAAATCTCCAGGTGTGTGGAATTCCTGAACACATGGCACTGCTGTTCCATTAGGAGTGTGGCTATGCTCATCCCATCCAATCTTCTCAAATTGTATACTTCAAATATTGTGTGATAGTTTTGGCTTGATAAAACACTGACATACATGAATAAATTATATTGTTCCCTTTGTCTGTCATCGAGTTTTATTACTTGGTCTGGATTGACTTATGTTTCTCATGGCAATGCTTGCCAAGAACACTTTTATCAAAATCATGCTCACACAGTATGTGCTATACAAAAATCTGACTTAGTTGCATGTTTAGGTTTGACTAATGCATAATTTGCAATGAAAATATGCTAAAACTAATTCTTCTATAGATTAAATCATTCTTATTAGTGTGTTTTATAGTATTTGTTTTAGAAGCAATTACATATTCTTGCAATAAATGGCACATAAACTCCACAAATAAACTAGAAAAAATAGATCAATATATTCAGCCATAGAGCTCACTAAATTTGTTAAATCAAAAGGAGGCTCAAAATAATTTTGGTATCAAACATGCAGTGAAAATCTTCAGTAATTTCTACTGCTTAATTTCAGGCTTTCATTATTCATGAAAAGTGAATATTTCCATGATATCAATAACAAGAATTCGATTCTGTGAGAAAGGTGACCTGTTCAATTTTGCTTGGATGCAACTCATCAGTAAGTAGTAGTAAGCATAGGGATTTTCTTTACTTTCTTGTCAACTTGTTGATGAATAATGCACACAGGGATGAATCACTTCTACAAATCAAGGAGCGAGCTCTGTGAATTATTGACAGTTGCATATGTTTTCCATTATAGATTACCCAGGTTATATTAAAATAATGTTTCAATATATTAATTTTAATCTATTAATATAATTAATAGACTTATAATAAGTAACATCATTTTATGTACAATATCATTTGATTAAAACATGAAATAAATTTCAAAGAATCGCATGATCCAAAACAAGGCAGAGATTTGTAAAATATTGATGAGAGATCATGTACTATAAAAAATAAATTTCTTATCATACATTTTCATTGTTCAAAATGGAAAGTCAATACCCTAGATTGTAGAAGTATTAGTGTATAGATGAGGAACGTAAAAGTAGGCAGAATTATTTAACTTCCAAATTGGGATTATCTTATTTCCATTTGAAGAGAAAGAAAAGCAGCCAGTGCAGAACTCTACAAAAATCTGAATGCCTATACATAACTTAATTACTCAAAAGTAACACGCAAATAAGGTGTTAGAAGAAATCTGGGTGTCCTGGAGGATATGTCAGCGTGCATCAGCAGAAGATGCAAGTTCAAATTTATCCCTTATTTTAGTCATATTCAGAAGTAAATAAAACATAGATAGTGGATGTAATGCAATGCTCTCAGTGGAGTCTGTTCAGCCGATCACAATCAGCAACCACATTACTAAATATACAAGCATCGGCAATAAATTTAAACATTATAATTAAAATATCTCTTATGTATTCAAACAAGAGAAGGTTTGGAAGCTACATGTGCTTAAAGGAATAATTGAATTTCAGAGATAAGAGTTTTGTATTTTAAAATTTCAAACTAAAGGACATCAAACCTCTTCCAAAATTGCTATTTACCTGGTTTTGTATTTGCTATACCTGTTTTTGTTCATAGTCTTCCATTTTAAGATCAATGACAAAAAAATGATTACATTTCACATGTCTTCAAATGAGCAGAATTGTAAAAATTATGTTGTATTACAGTGACCAAAAGGAAATTCCAGAGAGACTTATAAATGGGTAGGGCCTATGGGGTTCTTCTTCATATTGCTTTAAATAACTTATTAATATAGACAATCTTAAAAGCAGCAGAAAAATCAGTTAGTGCCTTAGAAAGGTAATGTGATAAAGTAACTATTTTAGCTAAAAGAGAAAATTAATGTGTGGTTGCATAATATGTAAACCATAGCAACTGAATAGGAGTTGTCAAAGTATAAATGAGAAAGAGGGTAAAGGTTACAGGGTTAAAACCTTGTGCTCTTCTCAGGCAACAGAGTAAGAGTAATTTTTGTTGATGCATGAATTCAGTCACCCTGAGATGTGGTGAGGCCAAAGATTCTTGAAATATTTAAGTATTGAGTTGGCGATCACTTGACGGTAACTGAGAGCTGATGTAGGCAACATAAATTAAAGATAATTCCTGAGTAATGCTGTTACTAAATCTTTAAATTCATTAAGTACATCTTAAAGGTACCCCTCACTCTGAAATAATTGCAAAAATGCAGAGAGAGTTCTTTTAATTGTTGAATTTATCAAAAAATTACAAGCATTGGTCAGTCTTTGAAAGATTGCATATTGTGCTGATATATTTTAATACATGGCAAACGAGTGTTTATTTAAATCGAATTTTCTAGCATGTTTTGAGACAATTGCTGTGTGTCTGTCTTTAAGATAAGATAACACACAGTTACAGAGTGGAGAGCTGTTGATACTTTTTAAGCTGCTGCTAATTTCAGGCTGACAGGAGAGGTAGTTTAATTAGTGAACTGTTAATATCTATTGAAGCGAACAACCAGGGAAATCTCTGCTAGAGAAAGGACATGTTAAGTCCCTGGTCAGGCCATTCTCTTTGTCTCTTGAAACTTGTTTTAAAAATGAAAAAGAAAATAACTGTTCTCACAAATGTGGAATAAAAAGTGAGATTACAAAGAAGAGTGAATTCAGACTCACAAAATTCAATATATTTTAGAATACTTCCTAGTTCAAAAAATACAAACCAATATCATAAAAGCCCCAGCCCAGTGAGGGTCAAAGTTAAAACTTGCAATTTGTGCTATTTTACTTGGAAAAAAGCACCTACTGGATGTGGAAATCAAGATTAAAGGTTAAATGTCACCAGACACAGCAACTAATCAACTTATTTATGTATTTATTTACTGCTGAAGTTGTAATTGTTGCATCCCATTCTGTGAAAAACCACAGTTTTTAAGTTTTCATTTCCACAGCAAGAAAATATGAAGACAACGTAAAAGTAAAAATTTTTACACTTAAATAATTATTCAAAAATTCATATTCTTAGATATAATAATGGAATTATTTGCAATTTAAAATCTGAATCTTATGAAATTGAATTAATAAATTGATTCCTAAATGTAATTATTCTGACATTGCCAAAGGATGTTGAAGGTATGAATTTCTAGATGGATTCAAATTCTGAATTAGGATTTAATAACAAAATTTAAAGTCAATCACATGGTTTAATCTCAGTGATAGATATGCTGAATAAATGTGCTCATTAACTATGTGTACTTATGTGTAAGATTCTGCCCAAAACACTCTTAATTTATCACTGCACTGTGCAGTGTGGTGTAAACTGCTGAAATAATTCTCAGAAATTCAGCCAATAGGACAAATAGTTTCCATTATATGAGAACCTATAAAAACAGAACCTTCATCCAGCAACTGATGAAAACAGAGGCAGATACCCTCAGACAAACACTGAACTGAACTCCTGGAATCCAGTGTCAGAAAGAGAGAACTGAAGGGCAAAGGAGTTAAGACTGGGCTGGTTTAACCCACAGAAACAGTTGACCTGAACAAGGGGGAGCTCTTGGACTCCAGACTGATGGCTGTGTGGAACACATGGGACTGACCCAGAGCCCCTGAATGTGGGTGTCATTGAGGAGGCATAGGTAATCTATGGGGCCTTGGGTAGTATTTATCCCTGGCATACAAATAGAATTTGAGTGTCCATGCTACAATATGGGAGGCTTTCTCAGTCAAGACTCTTGGGGGAGGGCTTAGGCCCTGCCCTGGTTGAAATGACAGACACTGGAGATCCACTATGGAGGGCTTCACCCTCCCTGGGGATAGGAGTAGAGATTGGGTAGGGGACTGGGGAACCTGGTGGAGAGGGCAGGGGAGGAGGGGAGGGAGAGGGGGCTGGGATTGATATGTGAAACAGGATTGTTTCTAACATAAATGAAAAAAAAATAATTTTTTAATAATCACACAATAAAAAAAGACCTGGAGTTTACAAAGAAACGTTGTAAGCAAACACACAGGAAGACAGAAGTGTATAAAAACTCTTACATGTTACTATGAAGGAGGTATTTCTAAAAACACATGTGGAAGACAAGCGAGAACATATATAAAGCCCTGAATTTGACATTAGCTTAAATGCTTGTCTGCACATTCCCATGTGTTCCATTTTGCTTTACTGATATTATAATTGAGAAGATATGTAAAGATCAACTGAATATTTAATTTAACAAATGAGGTTACAAAAGCCTAACAAAAATGAGGATGCTAAGGTCTCAGTCACCCATATTAGATTAATTTTATCACCTGTATTAATTATTTCATAGGATATTTTTAAATGATTATATCAAGTTTTAACATTCAAAAGACATTTAATCAAGAGTATCCATGATTTTTACTTTAATGTGTATAAAAACTTACAGAAGCTCTTGAATAAATAATATGTTTATAATCCATGATTTTTTGAGATTAACCTTTACCTCGCCTACCTTCTCCATAAATAGTACTTTTATATATTATACATGTTATGTAGAAAATCATTCCCAAATTTTGAGTCTGTAAGCAAGTACAGTTTGTTTTAGATCACTGATAGCAGTGTAATTTATTATTCTAAAATTTTTTTTCTACTGAGTTAAATTTAACAAATATTTCCCAAAGAAAAAAAGAAATTAAATCAATGGATTTTTTTCAAATATCAAGATATTGAATTCCCAAAATATAATTCCTGGAGACTATTTTAGTTTTCTGTAAATGTGACAACATTTTTGTTTAAAACCAATTCATTAAATATGAGTTCATATAACATATGGATTCTTTTGTATTGTGACATTTTAATCCTGCTTTGTATTCCATCAATTAAAAGTTTTAGTAAAATAATCACATGTACAATACATGATTTATAAACAAGTAGCAATTAACAAAGTTTTACTTATATGTAAAAATGGATTTATAATTGAAAGATGTAATAGGACAAATTCATATGAAAATGAGCATTTCCATATACTCTATGAAAGCCTAAACATCATCAATTGTATATATTAAATCTGGAGACAGTTCAAAAGAATAATTAATTCACTTTGAAATCTATGGTATTGATATTAGAGCTTGTAATGTTCACTTGCAACATCTGCATTTTAATTACAAATTCTAATTATCAAACATCAACATCTGAGCATTGTCAACATTTTACCATGTAATTATAAATGTATGTTTCTACTAATTAAGACACAAATAAGTTCATTGCTATTTTATGTTTCAATGACAAACTTTTCTCCATTGTAACTGGTTTTGTTACTTCTTGTTCATTATTTTTAAGGTTTATTTATTTTTATTTTGCATATATTTGTATGAGCATTTCGCCTGTATTTTGCCTATGTGTTACATACCAGTGTGGTGCCCACAGAGGTCATAAAAGGTCATTAGATCCCTTGCACAGGAGTTATGGATGTTTGTGACCCATATATGAGTTTTGTGAATTGACTCTGGGTCCACTATAAAAGCTGTCAAAATTTTTATCCTCTGAGACATTTATTCACAAGCTCTTATTTTATCTTTAAATGTTCTACTCTTTCTTTCTATTTCAATAGCATATGTAAGTATAAATGATAGTTTACAACTCCAGTTTAACATGCAACTGAATAAGAGAAGCATCCAAATTCATATTCTACATGCTCCAGATCCTGAGCCATGGATGACTCCCAAAGTCATTCCTAAGAATCCCCCGTATCAGTTCTCATGCACTTTTGCTTACACTGCCAAATTTAGTGAATAACAAAATTAACAAACAGTTAAATTACAATATAATAATAAACAGCAATTGTTTTTACAGCTTAGTATGTCACAATATTGCAGAGGGAATATCTACCATTTTACTTTTGTGAAATTATAATTTTTGCATAGCAAAGGGAAGGTAGCTGTAGAGTGACTACACACTCAAAGGAGTACTGCCACAGAGACAGGGCTGCATGTCTTGTATGATGCCTCACTCCCCTGATTACAGTAACAGATCTGTGGTACTGTATATGTGCTTTTATCAAAGAAAATACAGACTGCTACCTTTTTCGTTGACCAAAGCTGCACTTTCTTGAAAGGGGAGCAAACAGTTGCATATTGCTCTTTGGGTATGAGACCAATGATCTTTAATAATCTCATCTTGCTCTAGTATTTGAAGTAAAAGAGAAGTTATGCCTCCAGAAAAAGAGATGAGATAAAGAAAGACAAGTAAAAGAGATTTGACCTAATTATGTTAACATGCTTAATATATTCTAAATTCAGAGCTAATGCCTTCCAGAAGATTTGGCAATATAATATGCCACATGAAGGAGTTTATGACGGTTATAAGCAATAGTAGATCTGGCTGATTACTTTAGGAAATCATATGGTCTTTAAAATGATAAACCAAGTAGATAATGTGGAATATATTAATTTTCCATCTGTCTTAAATATTCATAATTTCCATATCAGTATTTATGCAAATATATGAAAAAAGTTTAAATATTTATAGCTTATTTTCTCTGTTGAGAAAGGGGTTTTCTGTGTAGCTCTGACTATCCTAGATCTTGCTCTGTATACAAGGCTAGCTTCAAACTGAGAGATCTGACTGTTTCTGTTGCCTGAGAACTAGGATTAAAGACACATGCCATTACTACTTGACATCTAAAGCCTATTTTTGAAGATAAATAAAGCAGAAAACTAAGAACATCCCCAACAAAGTTCTTCTGGTGTCTAAGTCTAAAATTCCTACCCTTTCAAAAATGCAGTCAATTTCTACAAAATAAATTTTTGTATCTATGGCATTGTATGGGAAGGTAGATAGCAATCTCTGCTGGTTGGAAAAATCCAATACCTCTCCTCACCAACACTGAGGTACTCTAATAATAGGTTATGTTATTCATTTCACAGAATGATCAATGACCATTGCATTGTTAGAAAGGCACAAAAGCTTTTAAAATGTGATAACCTAGAACAGAAATAGTCTGATCTTAAGCCTTCATTTTTAAACCTACTTAGCACCTTATCATGCTATTCAAGCTACAAAGTAAAACACATGAGAAAGACTAATAAAAATAGTTTTAAAAGATCAAACAGTAAATGAGATATGCAGAGAATCTGAAAATGTTTTATTTCTTTCATACGTTTAAATGTTGTGACCCAAATACTGAGTTTGATTCAACTCAAAAACTGAAGAAACATATGGAACCAGTCTGCTATTCACACATAACTGGCTAATCGGCCGAGCCACCAAAGCACACACATAAGACACCTTCAGTATCCAGAGAGAAACAGACACTAGCACAACATAGACAAATGCTGTGGTGTCACCTGCCTGCTGCCTGATAGAAGTCTTACACGGTTTTAATCTTAGACATTCCCACAGTCTTAAAGTCAGGCATCTTTAGTAAGACTCTGAAAAGAGAATTCTTTTTTTTAATATACAAAACTGTGCTGTATCTAAGTATCATTTACTCATCTGTTAAGACATATTTACACATACAAACATTAATAGTCAATACACACTTTTAGCTTATTGACAAGGGAAAGCATTGGTCACCACAAAAATAATTTGAGTTTATCAGATTTTTTAAAAACTGGGAAAAATGGGAAGTACAATTATTTTTAGTTAATTTTTTATTTTTTTTTATTCTTAATCAAGCAAATATGTCCAAAAACACATGCCCAGTAATATCATGCCCTTTTTGTCTCTGAGAAATTTAGGCAGAAAATTCTCCATATTTGTCACTTTGTTTAAAAACTTAGAATATCATTTTTTTTTACTGCTTCTTAGACATGATAGCACTTTGCGTGGACTAAGGCTGTTTTTATTTTTTGCAAGTTCAGCAAATGAATGGAACTTGATAAGGATACTCAGTGTCTTCTGGGAATGTGGACTACAGATAAGATTTATAAATCTCTGGTAATGCTAAACTAAAAACTATGTACAGACCTGAAGCACAGTGCCCTCTGGTGCACATACTGCATAGAATAAAATATTTATATAACCTTATAGTCACAGACACAAACATAGTAAGTTAAGTTTTATTCTTCGTAAATACCAACTGGGAGTTGCCAAATATGCCTCAAAGAAACAACTCAAAGCAATAATTTATATAAACATTCTTATTGACAAAGATATATGTGATCTAATTCATTCAAGTGACTCCTGGAACAATAATCTCAATTTAATTTCTGGGCTGTGTGAGAATAAGCATGTTTTGATGATTTCAACATATGATTTCTTTTGTAGAATATGCTTAGACTTCAAGTTTTAAAAAATGATAAAGGTTAGCAGTCATACATGTCAAACCTCTTTGGGTTGCTTACTATCATACCCATCTGTCTGAAGTTTCTTTATAGTCATGAATTTGCTTTTTCTCCAAGCTTAAGAATATGCAATTGCATTCCTTCAATGGAGAATAAGTTGGCAAAACTTCTCAGTGACTAGTAGAAGGCCTCATTCCATTTAGACTAAATGAAGTGTGCCATCAACTGATACAGTTATAAAAGTAATTTTAAGCATGTGCATTCATAATTTAAAAACAGCCTTCAAAAACACTGGCATGTATTCTCAAAACTGAACGAGTTATACAGCCAGTTACCCATTTTTTCTAATAAGATGTCACATCTTCAAGAAATAATTTTAGATAGCAAGAAAACATCACTGTGAGATTTGGTTAATGAAAACCCTTCTGACACGTAAAGTACATGGGAGCAACCATTATTTACACAAAACCTCCAAGTACTATATCTGCAATTGCTTTTCCTTCATACCTGTATATCTTGTATCTTGTGCTAAATCCCTGTCGGCTTCTGTCCACAAAGTCTGTGTACTCCTGTGAGCGATGGAAGGGTCCCTTATCAGAGAGGAGCCAGTCGAAGGGGCTTGTGGCATGCTGATCAGAGACAGCAGCAACCGCTAAAACCCAGCAATGAAGACTCAGTACTATCCACTCCCATAGAGCCATCAGAGAGGACAATTCAGCACCAGCTCTGCGCCGCCATATCATGCTTCCACTGGGGACTTAGAACCTTCATCCTCTCAGCTTTCTCTCAACACCTAGACAGAATACACAGGCAATTAATTACCCTGTAAGAGACTTTCCATCAGCTAAGGTACAGAGCTCACAAACTTCTGATTTTAGTCTATTAAATGTTTTCAAATTAGATAATAGCAGGAGAGATCATGAAGCAACACAGAACTACTTCTTTTTATAGACCTACATATTTTTATACAGTGTCCAAATTTTCATTGCAATGGAAAATTAGTCATTATGTAGATTATAGGCCATATCATGACAATGCCATCCATTTGGTCATTCATTAAATAAATTGAATATTGATAAGCTTGAGCAAATAATTGTTTTTCTGCTTAAACTATTTGTAATCTTCTATGTGGTCAAAATAGCCACTTTCGTTCATTATATTATTGTGTAAAACTATATTAAATTTTATTATAAATAATTAATAACATTACAAATTTTAACAATAGGTATATTTGATAGTTTAAGATTACTTTGTAGTCTTTATGGAATACACATACACACGTTTGGATTGTCATTAATGTGTCTGAATACAAGTATACATGTGACAGCGTGCATTGTGAATGTTGATGACAATCTCAAATCCTTGCTTTTCACTTTGTTTGCTTCATTTGACGTAAGATCTTCTGTAGCTTTTGTGCAACATATATGCCAGGAAATCTGACCCAGGAGATTTTATAAATTTCCTTTCTGTCTCCCTTCTCTCCAAGAGAATTCTGTGTTTGCAGACATGCATACTGTCAAGTCTGGCTTTTTTTGCGGGGAGAGGGGGGCGAGCATTCAGCTACAGGGTCTCAACTTTATGCAACAGGCACATTTCCTATAGAGCCATAATGAGTTCTTGTAGTTATTTCAGGGTACCTGGTTTTGTGTTGGTTTTTGAGATAAAATCTCACTATGTTGACCAGTCTCAGTCTGTCTACCTCTGGTTCTTTTACCTTGTGTTTTGGATTGAGGGAATGTGCAACTACAACCAGATCCTGTATGTGTTTTGAGAAATGCATTTGAAACATCTATTCTGATAACATCTACATAATTAAATAAACATGGACTAAATCAGTACTCCAAAAATACACAAATATACAAATATCTGAACATAATCAAGTGCGTGTACATTGATAGAGTATGAAAGCAAATGTTTATGTTAGAAAGAGTGAGAAATGAAGGTATTTTTCCAGAAACACTGTTTTAATGTTTTCTTAACCTTCTTCCTTCATACTGGAAAAATTTATAATTTAATCATTTCTCAGGGCTTCAGAAAGTCCACATATATAATGTGTCTTAAACTTGCATAATCATTCATAGTTCATGTGTGCACCGAAACTAAACAATATAGATTATTCATATAATTTGAAAATGCCCACATTGCATTATACCCATTCCAGAATAAAGTAAGGATGTATAATTCCATCATACACTTCCAGTGTGGAATACTGGCAATAACTCTGTACTAAGCTGCTGGTATGGTACAATGTCTATATATTATGTACAACATGTCCTACAAATGCTTGAATTTTATTTCTATTCTCATTCATTTTTAAAGACATTATAAAGTGTTTATATTTTCAGGAGTGAAAAGATTTAGTGTAGTCTTAAGCCAGCAGAATCCTTCATAATATAATCAAAATTAACAATAATAAATAAAATATTGTATAATCCCTTGCATGTCTTCTGAGAATTTAATAGCCTTGATTTACTGTTCTATCTGAATCTCCATATTTTAATTTAATCATAAATTTTATACTAATGATTTTGTAACTAAAAATATCTAATAATAACAAACCCATGTAACCTGGATCATTAATATCACAATTTTGCACTCTAAAGCTGACAAAACAATGTACACACAACATATTGACTTTACCAATAACATGAAGTAGCTTCACTTTGGTGACTGGGAAAAGCTGTCTTTTGTAAGCTTCATGAAAAATTATCATCTGGAAATACCTTAAAAGCAATTTATTGTCAGGTCTTATATGATATGATAGATATAAAATCATCTGTGAAGAAATTCAAGGCCTCTGATAGTTTATAATCTCCATTCTCATATCTGTCATTTCAAATTTCCAAATCTCTTGAGCAAAATGAATATACTTATACTTTGTCTTACGTACGTAGGAACTATATCTTAACAATTTTGTAGTTAGTTTTAATTCATTGGCTTTTTATTTCATTGTACTATACAGTATAATGTTCCTGTGACCAACAAATATCACTCATCTATGCCAACCAAGGATTTGTTAATTTCTACTTTTTAAAAAAGAATTGGCTGTTTTAAATTCCAGTGAAAATTTGTATTAAGCAGACAAAGTCAGAATATATATATTTAGAATATTTCTTTTATATCTGTACTCAATATCTAATCTGAACAGAAATAATTTTAGTTGAAAGAAATTTGTAATCATGCCATCTTCTAGGACCTTCTGATTAAAAAGTGATTAAGTTTGTTGAAAATTATAAACAAAGATGATTTGTGTGACTAATACCTTGGAAAATGATGCTTTGAGAACACTGTCAGATTTCTGCACTCTTCATGGAAAAGAATTTTACAGCACCTGGGCAGTCTGGGTTTTATAATAGGAGGTAGTCCTGAAGCATGACGCCATTGGTAGCATACAAGTATGTTCTGAAGTTGCCAGTGTGCCTCAGCTTGCCTCAGTCATTTGAGGACCGAATGATTGAAATAAATCCTTCTATGAAAGATGGTTTCATAACATGCTTTCCAAAGCAGTAAGTAGAGAAGCTTTGTGCTGTGTTTTTTTTCTAGGACAGTTGGAGATATTAACTGAGAGTATATGTATTTACAAAGGATGGACTATGACATAATGCAATAATGAAAGAAATCAATAAGGAAGTAATCAAATGCATCAGGATTCTTCCTCAGATTAGAAAAGCTGTAAAATGATCTTGACCTTGCCATAAATAATTCTGTGATTATTTTGTTAAAACTGGAAGCAAAATGTCAATGCAAATGTTTTCTAGAATCTTTTATTTAAAGATAATGACAAAATAAAATGAAAAAAAGAACAAAAATGTCATAGAAATGAAACTATACAACCAAGAGTTTATAGTGTAATATGTATGTTTAAAAATTAACATTGGTAAAATATCCTTCCTATAACAAAAAAGTAAATTCTGATATGTCTTGCATTCTTAAAATATTTATTACCTATAATATTCTTAAAAATTCCATTTTGACATATTAATATCCTATGTTGATTCATTCATGTCCTAATTCTATTTGAAAATTACCAATAATCTTAAAAAATCAGTGTGTCCAAAAAATACCAAAATGACATATACTACAATGTTTAATAATATAATAATGAAAATACATGCCATGCTATGACACAATTCCAGTAGACAAAAAATAATTCCTCCCTAGCTCTCTAAGATCCAGATTCCAATGTCAAATTTTATATTTATCTAAAATAATTATAGAAAATGTACCTGAAATTCAAAAATAGTCAAAAACTGTAAAGTATTTCACATAATATCAACAATGAATTGCTAATATGGGTGAAAGTATGAATATAATAACAAGTTTCAGAAATTGAGTTCTAGAACTGATTTTTGTTCATGTCCAAATTATTATAAAAGAGAATTCTATCAAATATTCATCTTTAAATTCAGCCAATGGGTGGGAAAACCCATGTAAAGTTGAAAGACCAGTGTAATAAACACGTTTCAATCCTTCATTCTCTTTCCCCCACACTCCTCATTGTCCAACACACATACAGATTCATAATTTTTAAGAATTAGTGAAAGGCCAGAAAAGCATCACGTATCCATAGAAGAGTCTACACTGGGTTCTAAACCTCCTACCCTCTGAAAGAACCATAGTATTCTACAAAGGAACCTTCATATCCATGCCTAGCAATACAGAGGTTGGCAAACAGTAAAGACTGATTTTTTTCTAGATAGTTGTTGTTTCTATTCCAGTGTGTTATAACTCATAATTTAGAAAGTTATAAGAAAATTAAAATTATGATTCACCTACAATGTGTAGTATGTGATCATTTTTAGATGGATATAGGCCACTATTAGGACTAAGAATAATACACCTATGCCCAGGGATATACTATGAGGACTAAAAACAGAACTAAGTATTTTCAACTGCAAAGTCATCCTTTCCAGGCACAAAACAAAGCACTCGGTATTAAAAATGCTTGACACAGTATGAAAGAGATTACATATTCAGCACCAGGTCAGTGACAAAGTGTATCAAGATCAGATATGTAACCATGATTTCCCTATGCCATTTTATTTATAAAAAATGTATTAACATCAAACAGATTCTCTTCAAAGAATTAATTTAGTTTGTATTGATAATTCCTTGAATAATTAACGTATTTGTGAAACTTCTGAAGTAAAATAGTTGTAAGTCACAAGGAGAAAGATCACTCACAATGGTAACGTGAATATTGTGGACTAAAAATCATCAACGAGAAAATATACTTAAATAAAAATTCCTTTGGAATATTAGTGATAAATAACTGTCTTTAATTTCTTAGTCATCATAAATTGCAAGTATTACAATTAATACCATATTAAATAGATTCTTCTTCAGGAGTCTTCTAAAATTTTTCAATGTCCTGGTGATAGCATGTCTAATAGTTTTGTTTATTTTTTCTAAGTATACGGAGTTTTTCTCCCAGGTTTTGCTGAGGTTATCTTGTGACCCCTAAAATATGTGTACTATTTTGTACAGAGCCAATTATTAACACTCTACTGAATTTAATAATATGTCTCCTCAATTATAGGATAGTTCAATGTGTCTTCTTAGACTTCATAGAGATTTCCATTATATTTATCTATGAGTAGTATATTATTGTACACTTTTTTATTTTTTCTTCTCTCTCCCATCCATTTTAGATTATTGAACCTCCTTACAACACTCACATTGTGTAGGTTAAAGCTGTCATTACAAGGGAATCCTTTTACATATTTCCTTTGCCTAAGCCTTGATTTCAGATGGTCTTTTCTGCTTATTTTAACTCACAAGGCAACACAGTGACTCTGAGTTATAGCATTAAGTGTTTTCCATCTTAATGAGGGTGAGTTTTCCTCTGGGAACTATATACTGCAGAGGGAACTAATCTCTTGCGTGATCCTGTCAATACAATCTTGTCCTACCAATAAATAGGACATTAAATACTGCTGCCTAATAGTAGGACTGATTAGGAGAAAAATGAAGATAAGTTAATTTTCCTTCCTGAGCAGTGTCCAGCACAGTGGGAATTATTCTTACCAACAGAACATGTGAGAGCCATTTGGGTAACCATAGAGCTCTAAAACATGGTTGTTTCAGTATGTGTGAGCATGTAGCAAATATTGTAAAATTTGTTAATCATAAGGAACAATTGAACAGATGTTAAATGAAGGCTGCTCATAAATATATGTTTAGAAATAGATTTTATTTAATTATATTAAAATCTAGCTTTAAAAGAAAATATGGGGGTCCCGATATTACTAATATTTGTTACTCTTGCACAGAATCTGGTATTTGTTCTCAGGATCTACATGGTGTCCCTCAACCATCCATAACTCCCAATCCAGGGGGATGTGATATCCTTTTCTGTCTTTCAGGATCACCAAAAATTCATGAAGTGCACATATATGAACATACAGGCAAAACTATCATTCACATAAAATAAATTTTTGTTTAATTAAAGAATATGTGAGAAATTCTCTTTGACAATGATACTCATCTATATTTGACTCCAGCCAAGATTCTCTAACTTGTATTTTTCAAGGTCCTGAATTGGGGTCTGCTGCAGTTATTTCTGAAAGCATTGTGTGCTGAGCATATTTTTAGAGAATCTATACTATCAAGAGGAGTACCACATTTATATGGCTGGATTCCTCATCTTCAACCTTTCTGGTGATGTCTCATCAGTTTGGAAGTATAAGGTAGTTTTAAGTAAGCATTTTTTCTTCTGTTCCTCCCTCTCTTCATTTTCTTTTACAATCAATCCCATAACTATTCTGCTACAATACTGGATTGGTTTTTGTTTGTTTGTTTGTTTGGTCTTTAAGAACTGGGTCCAATGTCACTTTCTTACTTTAAAATCCCTTTAAAACAGTCCTGAAAAAATATCTTACCATTTTTTAACAAGTGTCATGAATAACTACAGGACCAACAAGACATATATTATAATTAATGTGTTCTAGGATCTAGACAGTGAAACCGAATACAATTGAAGGTTAAAAGAATGTACCTGTAACAATAGAGAGGAAACAACAATTGCAGACATTAAGATTCAAGGTGGATTTACACTTTTGCCTATATTTTTGGCAGCATCTTTTATCTTTATAGTTTATCAAAGCAGAGAATTTCTTATCAATAAAATGATTAGTCACATAAATGTCATTTTGAGGAATTGTGAGGAATGTGGCTAAGTTCATATAGTTTTATTCAGCAATATAGTGTATGCAATCTATGAAACTCAAAGATAATTATCATTTTGTTCTTGTTACATGAATAGTATCCTCAGGTTTTTTTGTGTGTGATGAAGATTTTGAAATGCTTCAAAAATTAGTTTACACAATAATTTGAAAATGATTGCTACAAATTTGTTCAGGGAAAGAAATTACACTTCTTTAAACTCAGACTGGTATTAGCCTATAAACAAATATCTATACTGAAATGCAGCCAGAAAACTTTAAAATTGGGTCACCAAACAGACAATATACTTGTGCTTTCAGGGGACCAAGAATAACCTCAGAGTTTATCAAATCTGCAAAGGAACGTCACTGTAAAATTAGAAGTTATTTTATTAAAAATCTTAAATAATATGTTCTCTGACCAAACACATAGAAAATAGTAAGTTTATGGGGCTTTCAAGGAAGATCCACTTTTTAAAATTTTAAAAGCTCATGATTATTCAAGTCATAAGGGAATTCTTTAAAATAAGGTAATAATTTTCAGATATTTTTATCCAGAAATAAGAAAATTAAGGATGTAATACTCATAATTTTTGTTGGTAGCTCCAGAATTTGTCATCTTCCTATTTATAGATGCCATTCCATCCACAGGGTAATTCTAATATATTTTATCCAGCATGAATCAGGGAGCTATGAATCTTTTATTTACTAGTATACCTTTAGTCTCAATAACAAGGTTATACAGGGTGAAATAATTTACTAAATGGGACATGGTAATAATTTTCCAGAATAAATAAAAAAAACAATAAAAAACAGAAAATTCATATTCACAATTTCATTAATTTTAATTAAATACAATCAGATGAGTTTCTAATTAAAATGTTCCTGATTCAAAGCACCTAACATTTAGTTTTAAATAAACAGAATGATATCATCTAAAGTTAGATTTCGATTTCTAACACTTTTTTCTCAGAACTTTTCTGGTTTCTTTTTGTATCTTTAAATTTTTCCTTTAGTGTATATAATGGAAATACATTTTTATTGGCCTTTGGCATACTGAAGCATTAAGAAATCCTCCTCTTTAAAGGGAGGGAAATTTGCAACACCAAAGTTGGACATGAAGGACAATGAAATGATTGTCCAAGCATCACATTTCTCTTAATGGATTAATGAGTTTTAAGAATTCAACTGAACAAAGAATTTTAGGTACCTACCTACCTACCTGTCTTATCATTGCTTATATCAGTTATGCTTTCATTGTCGTAATTTTAAAGCTTCATGTACATGTAATCAGCTATTCAATACATAGCTGTTATGAATCAAAATGAAAAACAGGCCAGTTTATCTTTAGTATGCAAATTAATTCAGGATAGCATTTAAAACTTTATCTAGTGTTCTTATTACCTTCTAACTCTAATCTAACAAATCATGCTAGAACTATGCATATTTCTAATTGAATGCATGTCTCCTCACCAACTTTGCATAACTGACCTGGTGGACAGACATGCTAGCTAATGAGAGGGAATCAGAAATCCCGATAGTAGTAATATATTCAGCTGACAATCAGTACTTTGTTCCTTCTAACAGAAAGCACCTGCCTACATCACTACTCCTCAAAGTAGAAATTTTAAAAATTTGATAGTTTCAAGAATAACTTTCTTTAAAAAAATTATTAATTTAAGGTCTATAATAGTTTAGCAATTATTACCTTCAAATGATGGTGCACCAAATTTGGATAAAAATCAATGTAAGTTTCCATGAAATAAGACATATATTTAAAATATATTTCATATTTGAATAGTAACCAGGATTTTTATGAAAACGAAGGATAACGTATGTAATATTATGTCTGAGGATTAGAGAAGAGTGACTATTAAGTAGGCTTATTTTATTGTTACACAGAGCATGTTGATTTGGAAATCAACTTGATAGAACATGACAGTAATTATTTCACAATAATAGTCACAGGAATAGATGTTATGACACTTACCTGAGGCCTAATTTTAATGAACAGGTTATACCAATAGATACTTAGAACACGCTCGTGTTTAGCTCAGACATCTATCTCTAAAAGACAACAAAGCGTAGCAACGTTCAGTCAGGAGGTGGATAGATAGAATCAACTTTTGTTTGTCTTATGCACTTAAGATTAATGAAGATAAACAAGCATTATTTTAGTTCTTGGCAACAGCTACCTCTTACTTGAAATCAGAAGTGATTTCCTCAATTAGAAGTTGTCTGGGTAGGTTTAAAAGTGGTAAAGGCAGAAGTAGTTTACTATCGCTCAACACACTGCAAATGGTTACATCACCTTTCAAACTTACTTAACAATGACATGTTTCTTTTGTTTGTTTGTTTTGTTTTGTTTGTTTGGTTGGTTGATTTGGTTTCCCGAGACAGGGTTTCTCTATATTGTTTTGGAGGCTGTCCTGGAACTCACTCTGTAGACCAGGCTGGCCTCGAACTCACAGAGATCTGCCTGCCTCTGCCTCCTGAGTGCTGGGATTAAAGGCGTGCACCACCAACGCCCTGCAACAATCACATGTTAAATGTTATGAATCTTATGCTTGGGTAATATATGGAAAAGAAAACCATGCTATAGTTTATGATAATTACAAAAGTAGATTAAACTTATTTCTCATTTGTAGTTTACCATTCAAACATAGTACTTCTGTAGCTATATTATTCAGTAAAGATTGCTTTTCACTTACAATGTGAGTAATCTATTCCTTGTATTAAAGTTGTGGAAATTGATTGATGTAATGGAACTGGGAGGTAGAGGATAATGAGGTATTGACTCATGAATGAGTATAAAAGTTACTTTAAACACAGAGAAACGCTTAATATTAATTCTTAAAATTGCATAGAGTGCCCTTCAAAAATACATTAAGACATATTTCCTTTCTCCACTATGAATTCCAAATCTCTATTCTCAAAGAACGGAATCACTTATCTTTGTTTGTGTTTTTGAACAACTTAGATAGATTTTGGTCTCTGATTTACTGAATGGTAGGTTGAAACCTTGAAATGATGCATTCTCCAATTCTTCAAAACAGATTCTATTATAGTTTTTATCCAGGGTTAGTTTAATCAGATTTAAATGTTTATTTTATGGGTATTAGTGTGTTTTCTTACATGCAAGAGACTAGAACACCACATCAGATTCCCTACAACCGGAGTTACAGACAACTGTGAGCCTGTGTGTGTGTACTGTAAGCAGAGCCAAGTTTCTACATAAGAGTAGCAAATGGTCTTAAGTATTGACTCATGTCTTGAGGTCCAGCATTTATAATTTTGAAAAAAAAGTTAACACATTATTTTAAAGTCTCTAATTTTAGCATTACTAGTAGTAAACAATATTAATCTTCTCTTGCTGTTATTGACACAGTGGATTGATTTTAAATTTTTTAAACATTTTATAATCTTAGGAAAAATGACCTTTCTTATTATTCCATATTATAATTATCAATGTTACTTATCACAATCATGAAATGCACTCTATGTTTTTTCATATAAGTGACTTGTTGGATGGAAAGTAAGATCTTACTACTGAAAGCTAGAACCATTTGATTTTAATGCATTAGTAAATTCTATTTCATCTACATATTAAAATATTTGAGAATACCATAAACTAATGCTTTTAAGGTATCATGTTGCACACATCTTCAGTTGTACACATTTTTCAACATTTCATGACTTTTTATATAAAATCAAAGTGATTGTAACTGTATAAGAACATTTTATTTAAAATGTTTTTCTTTTCTCCATATACATTAATAGAGTTTAATTTTTAGAGCTGAGGTTTTCAATCTATGAGGATTGTTATTCACTAAAGAGATGATCTCCACTTGAGTCCATCACTTATCTCCAAACCTTGCCACTTGCATTAGTTTTGTCTTATATTTACAATAGCTGTGATGGAGGGTCTCAGATTAATTACTGTATCTAATAGCACTTCAGTACTTCAGTATTCAAAGTGTACATCTATCAAACATTGCACAGTAACAAACAACTAGAATAAACATAATTGGTTTTGCTTTATTTTGTTATGATTTTCAAACAAATTCCCACTTCATATTTGAGGCTGGTCTAAAAACTATATAGCCTAGACTAGCTAGCTTTGAATTGGGGAAAATCTCTAGCTTCAGCTTCCTTAGTTTTTGAATTTTAGGCAAAAAATATCACAGGTTGTAATGCATATGATATTAAAATATAACAGCTGAATAAGGCCACAATGTTCAAGCATGCTCTTTAATGTAAAATATTCTCAAAACAGGTTGTGTTTTTGAATGTAATTTAAGATAGTTTTTAAAAAGTTTATGTCTGAAAATGAGTGTTTAGTGAATCTACAAATATACTGCCCACTATTTGAGGCTGAGCAATCTAAAATGTATGCTTACTCAGTTCTGTTCTCTCCAAGGCTAGATTGTTTTTTAATAGTGTAATATTCTAGAGATAGATTTTAAAATTAACAAGATGCAAGAGTCCAGAAAAGTTAATAAAAGCTAGCTCAATCTTGATGAGGTTGGCTGATACAGAATTCAGGAAGAATAAGTCTATCTGTAACTATTCCTTCACAATAAATCTATAATGGAATTTAAATGAAACACACCATTATGGGAGAATAACTCTTACATAGCAGAGTGCTATAATGCATTTGAATGTAATGTTCATATATTTATTAATTCAATCAATAAACCTGTATTTTATAGATTTAATTTTCTAGAACTATAATACGATAGTTCCTTTATTAGCTATTAAGGAAAATTTGTTATGCTTTGGGTGCTCTTTAAGGCATCTGCATCTGGGCAGCATTTATATATGAAAAATACTTAAAATAATATGTAAAATATGCCATACTGTGGGTAAATATATTTTAAACTCTAACAAATAACATTAAGATTGAAAATAATAGATTGAGAATCGGTGTTTACTCAAGTAAATAGATTATATGTCACTCTCTGCATCACAATTAATACTTTCTTAATTAAAAACAAGCCTCTAAACAACACAGTGATTTCATCCCTAAATAGATAGTAATGTATACTGCCCATCAAAAATATTAATTATGTAAATTCATCTTTGGGAAAATACTTGTTACTGAATAAGAGTTGGGCTTACCTCACTTGTTAAAGAGTGAAAATTTTGTTATTTTAAATATTAATTGTTAAATACCCCAAAACTCTGCATTATTTATTTCAAACTTTGTAAAAAGCAGCAGGTTCATAACTTGTAAAATAATTGCTGAAGGAACCTTTGCAGTTGGGCAGGAATATTTGTTCTTTATAACTCATCAGATATTCCTGGAAACGATAGTTATAAGAGCTTTCAAATGATATTCACAGGTATATTTGAAAAGTATTGTAAAGGATTACATTTGCCATTTGATACCATCAAAAAAGCTAACCCATTACAGGTATTGATTGAATGGAAAGTCCATTAGTATTCAGATTAAATTTCAACTTCTAAGACTCATTCTTTTTTTTTGCAGGACAGAATAAATATTATTATAATTTCCTATTATTTAAACAACTGAAATTGTCAATTAGCAAACAATAAAATTAATATTTTTTGCCCTCAATGGAAATTTATGAATTGTAAACTTTGAATTCATGAAATGACAATGATATAATACACATAGTGGTACATCAGAATACCGTTCAAAATTATACCACTGTGTGTCTAAAAGAAATGTTCCAAATAGTTGCTAAATTAATACACCAACAGTTCAGAAGTCAATCCTCTTTAAGTTTAGTAAACTGAATGTAAATTTGTAAAACCTACAGTACATGACAATATTTAGGCTTCTCAACTTTGATATTATTATATGAGAAGACATTTAATTCATTTGAAGGTGGAGACCATCAAACTGATAACATAAATCCATTAAGGTCAGCATTTTTTTAAATTAATGGACCATAAAATCAGTCTACCAAAAGTCTTACTTTCTGAAAGTGCTTATCTTTTCATAAAGAAAATAAAATCCAAGATAAATATCCTGCCAATAAAATAAAAGTTACTGTGATTCAGCAAGTGTGCTATTTCTCTTGTTAAAAATTCCATGATAGTAAAACTCAGGTGGCACCACTACTGCACAGTCACCGGGAATATTTGATACTTACATTAAAAATAGTTGCATCAACTTTTGTTCTCAAGCAGTTGTTACATAACATAAGAAATTCAAATTGAACACAATCTTTTGAAAGATGAACCATGATTTTTCACAGCATGTTTCTATTTAATTTCTTTGATTTTTTTATTTTGGCTGGTCCTTTGAAAGTATTCTTTCCTCTCTGTTATTCATGTGAAAACTGAGAAAAGTGAATTAAAACTGGTGGAAAAAAATCTTAGTAGAATAGCATAAATGAGGTAGAACTAGAGTAGCGATGCAGGAAAAAGTTCTGGATCCAGTAACACTTGACCTTTCCCATGTCCTTACTCTCAAAGAGGTGAAGCAGTACTGTGGAAAGCATCTTAGAAAAGTCAACACTAATCCTAAATCCTGAACAAAATGACAAACACATTGCAGATTTTCTTTAAAAAAGAAAGGCAGAAAGAAGGAAGGAAGAAAAGAAAGAAAGAAGTCTATCCTAACCTCTTCACATACTGTTCTCACAGCACCATATATGCTGGAAATATTTGGATATTAAATTCAATTTTCTAAATTAGTGAAAATTTTAGAATCTTGCTCTAATTAGTATTTTTTTTCTGTTCAAGGATAATAGGAGCATAATAAAATAACAACCAGAACTAAAGAACCTTGTCATAGTTTTACAATGAAGCATCAAAGTTTAGAAGGCCCACTGCTATGTTTCAGTTCCCTCTTGCTGAGAGATACCTTTGAAGAACTATTCAGGAAAGCAACCATTTTTCACTTAATACCACACCAATCACGTAGCCAAGTTAATGATAGGGATTAAATGTGCATATTTATATAACATGTGTCTGAACACTTACACTTATAGAGATTTCTTTCAACATATATGGTTTACTTAACTGTAGTTCACCAATAATTTTATTGAAGATAATCAGCAGGTACTGTAATTTATAACACATAAACTTATACTATAATATTAGGTTTCTTAAAATTGCCCATGAGAGGATGGTTCAAAGTAAATGAATTTGATCCTTCCATGAGATCCTGCAGATTTCACTCTAAGGTTATGAATTAAATAATTAACATTTTAAATAATTTTCTTCTCCATCCATCTAAATCTGGACACAGATGCACATATCCACACAGAGACACAATGAGTATGATTATTATAATAAAAGTTCAAAGACTGAAATATAAAAGAATTGACAAACTGAAATGTGTGTCTTGTGGGATAAAAACTACCTTTTGCCTAAAAAAAAAGTACTGCAACTTTGTAATTTTCCAACCCAGAGTTGCAATTATTCTTATTTATGCATTATTTTATCTGTGAGGTTTATAAGCAGAAAAATTATTGATCCAGAAGTCCACATCAATAAATGTGAGTACTAAGATCATTTCCACCAAAATTGTAAGGATAATTTATTTCACAAAATGTTATTAACAGGTGCATGGTTTATGATGGTGTCTTATTAATTTGTTGGATTTTGTGTTTCACTTTCTGCAAATTCTTAGCTCCTTCAACTATAACATAGTATAACAAAATAAACTATAACCATAGTATAGCACAATGAAAACACTAATAATAATAAAACATTAGACCATGCAGATATGTTGTCATTTCAATTGAGTTAAATCTATTAGTGAAAGAAATCTACATATTTACCAAACTTTAAATAAAAAGAGGTTTATGGGGGGTTCCCATAATTTCTTTTCTTTTTTTTTTTCTCCAGTTTTTCAGCCGTTTTTCTTAGACTTTAAGATATCTGTACCAGGTTCATGTAAAACCCTGCCTTTGGGAAACTTCCTTTTCCTACTCCAATTTTGCAAACCAACCCAATACCAAACCTGAGCATTTTTGTTTTCAAGACTGAGAAAATAGAACAAGAATGTCCACACAACATTCTCTCAAAGAGTCAAAATTACTTTTCTAGTTCAAGAGGCCCTTAATAGTTCTCCAGTCACCCTCTGTATAGAAAGGTTTGTGACCCCAGCAATGAGAGCAGTTTAAGGCATTTCTATAACTGGCTCTTCCATATTTCATTAGGGCTGTCCACTCCTTCCTCTCTTTACCCTTACAATCGCTGCCTCTCATGTAGGTCCATTTTATGTTTTTTCTGCCACTATTTAACATTTAAATAAAATCACATTAGACATTTAAGTGAATTCACATCAAGTTTTTAAATAATATTAATCATGCTCATGAATGTGAATATTAACATGTTATGGATGTTAGGACCATCTGAAAAAATGTATATATTCTGTATCTTGAAATGAAAAAAATATCGTCACAAGATGGGGCAAACAAACTATACAGTTGATGATATCATATACACATTCAGTCCTTACCTGGTTAACTGCATGATGACAAACAAATCAAAAGAAAAAGTCCCCAGAATCATCTGTCTCCACGCTGCTCTGACAGCTTTACAGCTTGGGGCTTTCTTCTTAGCTTACATACATCTGACTGGCTATCCTTTGCAAGCAAAGCTAGGGTTAATTTGTAACCCTGGTCACCTCCTCCTCTTTTCTAACAGCTGTTTAGCAGCTCACACAGCAGGCAAAGTGCATTTTACCCTTTCAAATAGAGCCTTTACAGTGTCTCCAAGCCATGGCTCCCCTTACAGGGAGGTCTCAGCTCTGAGGGACTGATCATGTTCTGGACCTAAAGGAAAAGTGCAAGGCTTTCTGCTTCAACTCTTAGAGACTAGGAGAGCAGCCATCAAAGACTTCAACTCTCTCTGCCACTGTTTGGCTACAGATGTAGCAGAAACCTGCAGCTCTGAAGAGTTGCCCCTTCCCTAGTGGTCACCTCAGGAGTAGAGTGCCCAGAAATGGGTCTTCTTTCCTCTCACCCCAACCTCCAGAAAAAGGGGGTGAGCAATCCAAAAGAACTTTACAGTGGCTTTAATATAAGCATGTAGCTCCTATGTCTCAGATTGCAGATTGCATTGCATTCCAAAGGCTAGCTCCAAGTTGAAACCCAACTCACTTCACCCCTCTGCCCTCTGGAGTCTGTGAGTTAGTGAAGGAGTAAGGAAGGAGTAATGATGATTAGCAATACGTTAACACTGATATAAAAAAAGTCCTTTAGCTATTCTAAGCCCTACTAAACAAGCGGATAACGACAACGATCAGGGGTTTTAAAAACAGTCATCCTGGAGAAGCATCGCGCGCACTCTGTGCTTAGATTCAGCTCATGAAAACGATACAGAAATTGCAATGCCGAAAGATGTTAAGAGATTGCAGAAAAAAAGCAAGTCTGTTTTTCCCAAAGACGAGATTTGGGGGCCCAGGAAAACCAGGACAACAGGCTTTGTAGGAGGTTGCAAACCCTTGTGAGCCCACTCTCCTGGGTTGCAAATGTCCACAGAGAGCCGCAGGGTTGAGAGCGCAGCCTGCACCAGCAGATCGGGGACTCCATCCCCACCCTCGGGCTCCCGCACCAGAACTGAGCCCTGGGCCAGCCAGGCGATCAGGCGCTCTGCCCTCTAAGTCCCTAGAACCCAGGAGGCTTAGAGGTAGCTAGGAGCAGTCGGGAAATCTCCAGACACAGTCGCCTGTTGCTAGTCCACTGGTTAAAGCATCCTTGGCTGCGAGAGCCTGTTCCTTGTGTCAATTTCCCTTATACAAGACTGAGCTCAGGGTTCTAACACAGCAAAACGCACTTACCTAGACAGCGAATGTCTGTGCCACACTGATTAAGCAGAAAAAGGTCTGACTGCACTGAAAGTTTTCTCCTTTCTCTCTCGCTCCCTCCTCCCTTGCGCAACAGCAGTAGTCCTCTAGAGAGGATATGTGAATTGCGAATTACACCAAAGCCTCGTTTCTTCAAATGAAGTCAGGGATGCTAATGGCACTGGCTTGTCAGGCAGGATGAACTGAACTGGCAAAGACAGCAGGTAGAAACTAGCTCTTGGTGAGGGACGCCAAGAGGTGACCACGGTGTCAGCCCCAATCCCTCTCTCACTGGGAGAGAGGAAAGGGGGAAAGCCCTGGAATCTGAGAGGAGGGGGATGGGGCAATGCTGCAGCTGGAGTACTTTTATGTCTGGAAGCTTAAAAGGCTTTTGAATTAAAAAGAAAGAAATCATTGCCTAGATTGTCGCAGCAGTCACTGATGACTGGAATAGTTCTTTCCCAGAAATTAAATAGACACCCCCCCAAAAAATAACTTAAGGAAGAGAGGCTTGAACAATAGAACCTCACCTTCATCCACCCCAGTGAAGGGGGCTATTGCAGAAACTTGTCCTTATGAGGGGGGGTGCGTCACAGAAAATCCCTCCAGGTGCTTTACAGATAGATTCCTGACTCTTGCCCCAATGTGAAGTAAAAGCCAACATTTAAGTGTTTCTCACCACAACTGGATGGAATAGGAAGTGAGCATCATTTAAACCCATAGAAATGTTCATGAAAGCACAACACAGGGACCATATTAACATACTTATTAAAAGCTGAGGGCAGGGGTGGGTGAGTGTGAAGAGTGAGGCAATTACATTTTTCATGTAAAGTCCCTCCCTGAATTTCAGAATATTAGAACCCAGATAATCAGTGGTTTCTGATAGCTCTCTTCATCTGAAGGGAGACCTCCCTGACCAATTAACTGTTTGCCAGCATAATTCACAAAACCTGAAATGCATTGCAAAATGCTACTCAAACCGGAACCACAATGACCTAAATTTTGTGCCCATGTATGGTTTGGATATCGTATAAGAATTATGCCCCCAAAAGTCAGGCTCCTTTTCTTACCATATAATAACATGTTAGTGTTTAGGATCCTCTTAAATCTATAAAAAAGACACACTTTATCAAAGCGCTACCTCAACCATTCACTTGGTTAGGAGGAGGTGAGCACATACTGCACACTGACCTGGACAACCTTTTGATTGTTAGACTAGTGAACTTTCTTAAACCCAGAAATAGTCACCTCTCTCTCGGGCATTTTTATAGACTAACAGAAAAAGAAATGCCCTTCCAAATGGCACAACACTGTGCTCCAAGAGGGGTAAATTGCATGGGGGTGATGTTCATAGTTCATATTACCTGATGGAAACTTGTAATACAAATGAAAACATTTTTTTTAGAAAGAGGTATTGGAGCAAGTCATAGCATGAACTACATTTCACTAGTTCCAGAATGTACTAATGGTCACAGAGGTACTTACAATCTGAAAAATATCTATGCAGAGACACAGAGAGAGAGAGAGAGAGAGAGAGAGAGAGACAGAGAGAGATAGAGACAGACAGACAGACAGAGAGACAGAGACAGAGAGAGATAGAGACAGACAGACAGACAGAGAGGCAGAGAGAGACAGAGACACAGAGACAGAGAGCTTATTTTAAAAATAACAAAACTAGTAATGAGTCACAAGTTGCTCATCACATGTGAAAGATACTTACCACAGGAAATTTCATGAAGCAAGATGACTGTGAGAGAAATACATCCAGGGTTCAAGCAGATATTCCATGGTCTTCCAAAGCAGTGCAGATCTGTGAGCTGCAGGGCAGTAAGGCTTGGAAGTATTCAGCAGTTCCTGGTGGCATCTAACCAACTGAAAGCCAGCTATTCAGGGACTGGCCAAGATCCCCTAAGTAAAGGAGGCAAAATACTAAAGAAGTGCTTTTTACTGGGGCTGGGTAGCAGTGAGGACCTAGTCAGTGATGATCCTCAGGCGAACAAATTTACCGAACTGTATGTCCCCACACAGTGAGGAAAGGCTGGAGCTGGGCAAGCCACAGAGCAAGATGTGAAACAAACAGATCTGCAAAGAGAAGTAAAAGGATTTGTTGAAGACAGGGAGTAGAGAATTAGTGGGCTAGGCTGTAGTCATCCTCAGAGTGCAGCAGCAATGACTTAGGCTGCTGGGGATGGTCCAATGAGAATTCAGGAGAGCACCGCTTCGGAAATCCTGCAGGATCTTCCCACTCGCAGTTCTTTTCAGAGTTTACCTGTGTCGGGAACGTTATCATTAGGATTAATAGTATTCCATCAGTGCCTTTCACTAGCAGTTCCCGGAACCCATTCCCCTTGTAGCAACTGAGGGAAGCTTAATAAGAAAGCCACGCATAACCCACACCCAAATAAGCAAGCAGGACCGGTCGGTCACGTTGCCTTGATCAAATCTTCAGCGATTTTTGCATTGACAGAGGCTGGGACATGAATGGTTGGTTGAAGGTTCTAGTCGCTAGGAGGTTTTGAGGGCGCTATGCTTTGGAGGAATAGCTAGGGGACCCTGGAGTGGGTGATGGGATGCCTAGGCAGCAGTCACTCTCCTAGGTCCGAATTCCTTGTTCACTTATGCTGTCTGTATTTAAAGCGATTGGTTTTAATCCGGAGCCCTAGCGCCAAAGCCATGCTGTAAGAAGCGAGATTTTAGGACAGTCTGAGGACTGTCCCTGGTCCCTTGGGGGTGGGGTAGGAGGGTTGCAGGAGTGGCGAGTGGCTGTCTGTGCGGTGTCTTCCTTGCATTTGATCCCTGCAGTTACGGAGCTAAAGTAGAGAAACTGCTTTGCTGTGGATTGCATTGTCGTGTCATTTGGTGTACTGATACCGCATAAACGATCACCTGATCCACAGATCGATTGGGTAAGATTAGCCTGATCTCTTCTCCCTTTTCCTTTCTATGACCCCATTCCTCCCCACCCCACCCCCAACGTCTCCCTCACTAACTCCCCTCCCCCCATCCCTCTCTTCTTTCCCTCTTTTCTCTCCTCTTTGAAATCTGCCACCAGGGAATTGCCTGTTTGACAGAAAGGCTGATAACTCTGTAACTGATTTATTTTTTGACCGTGGAATGAACATCACCCCGTTGCTCAAAATCTTTTTAAGGGAAGATTCGGGGCCCCCATCTCTGTAAAATCTCTGAGTGACCCAGAGGTGTATACAGAGCACAGTCAGGTTGGAGTCATCAGCTCTGCACTCCAGTATAGTCTTGCTCCGGACCCCAAAGCTCACAAATCATGTGTTTGTCTGTTTTAGAAATAGGAGGAAATGGTATCCTGGAAATCGATTTATTTGCTGTAGAACCAGAATCTCTGAATGATAAAAGGGCTAAGCATTTACCGTAGGTAAAAATGTTCTTGGTAAATAATCTTATTTTCAGCGGCTAAAGAGGCAACACATTGCTTCTCAGTAGCCCATCCCCCACTCCATTCATTCGTTTCCTCTCTGTATGTAAATCACGGAGGAGCTGGGTCAGTGGAAATGTTCTTTTCCTCTTTCCTGGGAGAGGAGAAGCGACCAAATGTGATTTTGAAGTGGGGAAGGGCCTTTGGAGATTATATGGACACATTCAGGTCCTTCTTATCCTGTGTAAAAACACTGGCAGGTAA
Source organism: Mesocricetus auratus (assembly GCF_017639785.1). Lineage (NCBI taxonomy): Eukaryota > Metazoa > Chordata > Mammalia > Rodentia > Cricetidae > Mesocricetus > Mesocricetus auratus. Next base: position 44,113,910 of record NW_024429266.1, read on the forward strand.
AGCAATCTTTGCCTTCTAAAGGTGTATTTAAAGATAAGCCTCCCTCTTAACTCTTTCTTTTCTGGAAATAACAACTATGCCATGAGAACACTTGAGTTGTTTAAACAACAACAGCAACAACAACAACAACATCCTTAGTTGTCTTTTCACATTTTGCAGGAAGCATAACACTAGAAATCTCTTAGTAAGCATGCATTTTATTTCTAATTCCTATATGTGATACAAATGAGTACATCCCAAGTGAATATTTGCTGCTCATGATGATGAAGCCTTCTGGGTCGCCAAGAGTCTATAGCACCCCACCTGTACATGGGTATCTTAAAGAGAAGGCATGTGCAAGCTTGTGAAAAAGCTGGGCAGCTCTTGATAGCACTGCTATTATATTCTGCTAAATGTGGAGAATAACAAGTCTTGAAAATTGTGTGAACTTGGATTGCAAGTGCAAGCTGACTCTTTTGGATACAAAAATATCACAGGAGACTATCAAAGAAAAAGCATTACAATTTTGAATTACAAAATACATTTCACTGGCAAGACATTTACATTAAATTTTCCCCTCTGTTATTAGTTCTGGGGTAGTACCTTATGTCCAAATATCAATAATAAATGATAAGCTAATTGGTGTAAATATACATGTCTAATGTAAACAAGAAGACTTGACCTTCAGCAGAAATATGTACTAGAATTCTATCACCAGCAAACTTCTTTTATGATTATCAACATTGTAGAAATCAGTACTATAACCTATAGATAGGTGTCAGACTATAGAAGAAAATAGTTTTTGTTTGCTCAAGGGTCTATAGTGTTTCTAATATGAAGACTGTCAAAGGCAAAAATTAGTGAAGACATGCTGCCATAACTTTCCTTTTTCTTTTCAGGATGCACACCTGCCCAGTACTGCAACAGAGTAGAAGTTTCTCTTCCTTGTCTAATTTTTCCAAAAGATGAATGATTTTTGTATTCATTATAGAGGCTTAAAAATTCTGCTAAGAGGATCTGAGGCCGCATAAAGAGAATCAACATATTGGGATACGTTCATTACAAATACAGCTTATCAACTTTGGAGTATACTTTCTTGCCATGAGAACCACTGAAAGTTGTCCAAAAGCACTTATCTAACTGACTGTTAAGAGGAATGTGTTGTTTATTGAGGATCCAATCTGACTTAAATCAGACAAATGAAACTAAATTATATTTTATAGCTATCCATAGTGATGCACACTTGTATTCTGTAATTCAGAAGTCTAGAAGTGAGGCAGGAGGACCATAATGTTAAAGCCATAATGTTAGAATATGTAGGAAGACCTTGACTCAACAAATAAAGAAGTGTATGTGTGTGTGTGTCTTCATATAATAAATTTAATGTCATTGTTCTTAAACATTTTAAATATTACAGGAGAAGAAACATTTGTTTCGACACAGTTTAGAAACTTATTGAAATATTTCAAGTATTAGGTATTTACTTGCTTGAATATATTAAACTATATGATTACGTAACTCAACTCCCACATAATGCCATAGATATTATATTCTCATCTTCTGCCTTCAAAGTAAGTCTGGTTTTTACAATGCTCTCAGAAGTCAACTTTTTCAGTTTCAAGTTAAGATCATTTCTTCTTGCATTTCACGATCGCCATCTGAAGCCCTTTATCTAGCAGACTTAACATCAATGATGGTTGTTCTTTGCTTCCTGTCTTTACTTCCTTTAGATCTGCAAATCAATACAATTCACCTATTACCTCACTAAAAATCTGCCAAGGAAGCATTAAAATGATTTAGTTTTAGAGATATAATGTAGCATTATACCATACTCAGAGTGTAGCAGGACCTCTTGCTTTGATCTTCAAAACCCCCTAAAAAGGAAAGAATATACACACACACAATAATTTTTTATGATTTGTATATATATATATATACATATATATGTGTGTGTGTGTGTATTCTGTTACTTGCATATAAAAGAGTCATATTTGACACAAAATTATGCATGCATATTTGCCCTCATTAAGATATTGCGATTTGTTCACTTTAGTCTCCTTACTGTGTTTATTTGTCTTTAGAGCTTTCTTGTTGAAAGTTTCCAAAGTTTCTTTAGTACTTCTCTGTGGAGTAAGCTTCACATTTAATTTTATAAGATCAGTGTGCTGTTAAACAAACTGAATCTGTGTATTTGAATCTTAAGTAAAAAAGTCTGTATTCTAGATGATATATAAAGGTTATATAGTCTGTCCTCTCATACTTATAAAGAAGCTAAAAACCACAAAATGCCATGGTTATTTTCAGCATGTGCCAACCAGTGATCTAAAGGATTGGAGATGGAGTGTTCTGGGCTCTTCAGTTACTGTGAATTCTATATCAACTGGATGCTTTAGTAGTTTTTACAGCTGGGGTCATTTGAAATTAAAATAATAAGTGGAAGGATGTGAAAAAAATACAAAGACCAATAACATGTAGCTAGTTATCTCAGAGCTTTTAGGAAACTGCTAATTCCACATCTGCTCCAACTTAACATACAGACACTCCTCTATCCCACATATAAGGAGAAAGTATTTAAAACAATAATGCTGATTTCTTTTTCTTTTTCTTTTCTTTTGGTTTTTTGAGACAGGTTTTCTCTGTATTGTTTTGGAGGATGTCCTGTAACTTGCTCTATAGACCAGGCTGGCTTCAAACTCACAGAGGTCTGCCTGCCTCTGCCTCCTGAGTGCTGAGATTAAAGGTGTGCACCACCAATGCCGGGGTAATAATGTTAATTTCTTATGGACTCCCTTTAGTTTTTCATTTGTACATGTGTTGGATCGTCTTTAGACTATTTCTCCCTCACACTACAAACTATACAGAGTCTCGCTACCTGTGATGTAATACTCCTTTAAGCCACAGCTGATTTACTTCTTAAATTTCTACTCCTCAAAGAAAATGGGAGTATTGCAATGAGAGAAGCATGATTTAATAACCTGCATATAAAAGATATACAACTGAAAAAGTTTCTTGTAATGGAAACATGCAGAACAAAATAGGTTTTATTAAAATAATCAAAGAAATCTTTCCAACTTGTAACAATGTACAAAACCTTAGTCACTTCTAATTTCTCAATATTCTGGGGATCAAGAAGCCATTGCAATTTAGTTCATTCTTTTATATATGTCAATATTTGAGTATATTATTCAGGTTTTTATTTAATCTATTTATTCATGCATCAAACCAAAAAATGAATGTGAGCAACAACATCCATTTGCCAAATATCCGTTATTAATTATACAGGAACATCAAAAATAGAAGTCAAACCTAAATTTGTATGTTTGAGAAAGGATTTCTCTGTGTAGCCCTCTCTGTTCTGGAATTAACTCTGTAAACTAGACTGATGTCAAACTCAGAAATTCACCTGCCTCTGCCTCCCAAGTGCTGACATCAAAGGCATGTAATACCACCACCCTGAAAAATTAAATATTTTTAAATGCCCCATCTTTTTACCTTACCAAATTAAAATGTTTAAGTTAAAAACATCTTTTGTGACTTATGGAAACATTGCTAGAAACATTTTTAGTAGAGATTTTACTGCTGCATGTGTTTGTGTGATCAATAAGTCTTTATATGCAGACTTTATATGGTGTTGAATGCATTTCATATATCATACTGTCTACTACTCTTTCTACATGAAAAAAATCATGATTGCTTCCTTCATGATGTTTTTAACTACCTCCCTCTAAGCTCCTGTTAACAAACACAGTACTGAACACAGGGGGAAAGCTCAATAAATATCTATTTAAAGGCTCAAACTAAGTACTTCATTAAACTCTCCAGTATTTTAGGCATTGTTGGTCTCATTTAATTTAACTAATTATTTATAAATATAGTTGCTGAATAGAAGAATCTTTTTCAAAATATGTTTACAATATTTCTTATACATTGACCCAGTGAGTCAAATCCTGTTAGAAATGACAGTCTTCCTGAGCAACTCCATGGCTTATAAATGTGTTAGTAGGCATGATATTAACTTGATCTCTTCACGTGTTGTGAAGTAAATTACACGATTTTCTACAAATAAACTGAAGTGTTAGGAATCTATAAGATTGCATTAAGTTACTTCAAATCCAATAATTAGCTACAGAATTATTCATAGTCAAAATGGCATCAGATACATATGATAGTAGATACACAAAATACTATTTAGGACCTAGGGGAGGGGGCCAGGAAGATGAAGGAGGAAGCAAGAATCATCCTCAATTAATTGAAGACAATATGGAAAATACCACTCCCGTGATGAAGACCAGACGCTAAGCATGGAAAGATTAAATTCAGATGATGTAGAAATTTAAGAAATATTGAGATACAAAGAGAGAGAGACAGAGAGACAGAGAGACAGAGAGAGGGAGGGGGGCCAGAAGAGAAAAGCAGATGGGGGCTGAGGGAAGCATATTTTCAGAGAGAATGGCATGAAGCTATTTAATTCTTTTCTCCTTTATTTTTTCCACAGTGTACGATCAAGAATGCTAACTGAACATTTACTTAATTAGGATGCATCATTACTTTTAGTGTCTGATGAACTGAAAAGGCCTTTCACCTCTTCAAAGAAAATAAAGAGAAACTGAAATACTTGATTGCTAATTGTCTCGGTATCTCTAAGTCTCACCAACACTTGCATGTTTCCTTCTCAAGAAATCCTTGTAGGAGGATGAGAAACAATTCTTCACAGTCAATATCTAGTTTTGACTCTGTGAAGGAACTATGAGTACATAGACAAAATTATATTTAAAAGAGTATATAAAATTCATTCCACATGTATTGAAAAAAGTAAGTCTAAAAGTCTATTTGATAATTTTGGCTGTCTGCTTCTGCTTCCATCAGCTACTGATTAAAGGCTCTAGGATGGTACATAAGGTAGTCATCCATCTCATTATGGGAGAAGGGCATTTAAGGTAGCCTCTGAACTATGGCTTAGATTGTTTGTTGGCGTCAACTATGTAGATCTCTGGATATTTCCCTAGTGAAAGATTTCTCTTTAAACCTTTAATGGCTCCCTCTATTATGGTATCTCTTTTCCTGCTCTCCTCCCCTCCTCTTCTCCTCTTCTCTTTCTCCTAAGTCCCTCTTCCCTCCTCCCATGTTCCCAATTAGCTCAGGGGATCTTGTCCCTTTCCCCTTCTCCTGGGGATCATGTATGTGTCTCTTAGGGCTCTCCTTGTTTCCTAGCTTCTCTGGCAGTGTGGATTGTAGGCTGGTAATCCTTTACTGTGTGTCTAAAATCCATATATGAGTGAATAAATACCATGTTTGCCTTTTTGTGACTGGATTACCTCGCTCAAGGTGGTTTCTTCTAGTTCCATCTATTTGCTTGTGAATTTCAAGATTCCATTGTTTATTTTTTTATTTTTGTTTTGGCTGAGTAGTATTGGAATCTAGTTTCAGAGAGGGAGGAATGATGAACAATGTGGTTAAAGCCAGGCTGGAGAAACTCACAGAAACAGCTGACCTGAATAAGGGGGAGCTCATGGACCCCAGATTGGTAACTGGGAAACCAGCATAGGACTGTTCCACACCCACTGAACATGGATGTCATTTGGAGATTTGGTTAATCTATGGGGCCTCTAGTACTGGATCAATATTTATCCCTAGTACAAGAATGGACTTGGGAGCCCAATCCAAATAGACGGATACTCTCTCAGTCTAGACTTACAGATGAGAGTCTAGGCCCTGCTGCAAATGATATGACAGACTTTGAAAATCCCCCATAGAAGGCCTCATCCTTCCTGGGGAGCAGAAAGGGCATGGGATAGGGGGTAAGTGGGCTAGAGGAGAGGGAGAGGGAACAGGGATTGACTTGTAAAACAAGATTGATTCAAATTTAAATGAAACATTAAATAAAAAGTCTAGCCGGGCAGTGGTGGCACACACCTTTAATCCTAGCACTCAGGAGGCAGAGGCGGGCAGATCTCTGTGAGTTCGAGGCCGGGCTGGACCAACAGCCTCCAAAACAATACAGAGAAACCCTGTCTCGTAAAACCAAATAAATAAATAAATAAATAAGTAAATAAAAAGTCTATTTGTCAAATACTTATTGATCATTTACTTAACATCATCTGTGAATAGTATCCTATAAAGAAAACAAGATTTTAAGTGTTATAAGAATACAAAAGTAAATTACAAAATTGTAGTTCTAGTTGGAGAATAAAGTAAGTATATAAATAAGCATGAGTAGTTTTTATTCTACTCTGTATTTCACCTACTTCATTATCTACCCATTTTTAATAAAAGAAAACAAATATATTGATGTCATTTGTAGTCCACATGTTTCCTAGCAAAAATTCATTAAATGAAACAGTGAAGGAGAAAGACAATAAGTAGAATAGAAATATTAAGATAATCAATCCATCAATAAATGGAAAATATAATAACTTTGGAATCAAATATCACTGCTTCTATAAGTCTTCGAATTTCTTTACAACAGCTTTAAGCAAAAGCTTAAATTTTCTTAGACTTAGTTGAAGTTGAATGCTTTTTTGTGAATGCCATAAATGAGAACTCAAGACAAATTAAGGTTTGCTTTGTTTCTTCATTTGTTTGCATAGAGGTCAGAAGAGTTCCCAGAATGGCTTTGGTGTTCTCATTTGCAAGGCTTCAGTGATCCAATAAGGTATCCTCTCATGGCTTAGTATTGTGCTGAGGCTTTACACTTTCGGGTTGCAAATGTGGGCAAAAAACAACATGAAGCATCTGTTAGGAAATCTGATGGAAATTTAGAGTCCATTAACCAAATCCTTCACAGGATTGAATACAACTAAAAGAAATTTGGACATTAAAGTCATTCTTTCTGTCTAGAAAGATAAAGGCAAAAAAAGAATAAAAAAACATGCTACATTAATTTCATCATACTTAAGTATTTTTCTAAATCATTAAAGAAACAAATTGTATATTCAATATAGAGTAATTCCCAGATTCTTCTGTGGATAACTTAGGTAGAAAGTTTAATAAGTGAGTCACGTAGGAAGGGTAGCCAAGGGAAACTAGATCACACTAGAATCTAAAATGTACTTAACAGATATTCAGTACTTACTTAATACTTCTTAAAGGAGTGAATATCGATTTTCTCTAAATAGTGCTAAAAATGACTCTGTGTTATTCAACTGGACATACACATGCTAACACACTAAAAAGAGCAAATATGCACACAAGGTTAATTAGAAGCTGGCATTATATATTTTACAAAAAGTTGCTCAAAATAGATGACTGACTTAAGTAAAAAGAATAATTATACAAGTATGAGAAAACATCATATATAAATATCTAGATGATCTTGAGTTTAGAAAACAAATAAATAACTAATAAATAACACATGACAAATAGTAAGTTGAGCATCATTATCAGTAAAAAGTTCCTTCATTACAAAAAGTAATTCAGATGTGGAAAGATGGGCCCAGGCTTGAAGTAAAATTGTCCAAAGCAAATATATGAAAATGAACAGGCATTACATTATCCAGGTATCATACAAAACTTAGCAATCATAAAGAAAATCAAATGAAACTGAACAAAAGATTTGAATAAAAACTTCACCAAAAATGATGGCTGTGACGGGTTTTTCCTTCTTTTGTCTGTCTGTGAATTCATGATGTTCCATTCTCAGAGATTTCATGGCCTACCAGAGAACCTCCTTCATTATCATTACAGATACAGAGACCTTAGTAAAGACCCAAATCAGAAATTAAACATTTCTCTTGGTAAAAAATCAGGGGACAACTAGCTGAAGACAGAACAATAGAATGGGTGAGTCTGTGGACCTGAAGGCTCCCAGACTACTCTTAGACAGAAACTTAACACTTCTCAAGAGAAAGACAAAGAAAATGCATTTCTCATTTTGTAGACCATTTTAGAAGTGTCAAATGATAGACCTTTCCAAATATCAAGAGTTTCCTTTACAAGGAGTTTGTCCTTCTGTCTGTTTAAGTATGGGAGACACTTTATCTCCTCATGGATGAGAAGCCTTCTTTGATCCCAATATATAGGACTATAGAGTACTATAGAAAAGAATGGGGTTCTTTAGTAACATGATATGGTGTAAAACCTTAATAAATTGAAGACACTGGTTACAGAGGAGGACAAATGAAAACAATAGATGTCCACTAAGAAAAAGTGTTTTATATGGAACTATTTATGACTTCCTTCTATAATTAAGAATTCTGGGAGTTAAAATAATAGTTACAACAAAGAAATTGTTCAGGATAATTTGGTACAGTTTATGAAGTTTATCCAGAGGCTAGGTAAATATGTTCATGTGGTAGAGCACTAGGAAAATTTTCACAGGGTTCTAAAATTTGTATTTGCATTCAATTTATGTTCACATAATACTTGGGAAATCATGTCCATGTGACAAGCTATTATTCCTCACAGACATAAGTTCACATGATCATTCTGAATGAATACTACCTTTTTGGGAACTTCCAAGCTTCTGTTCCTGAGAACATGAAGTCTTGCAGTCATTTAAAAGAGTCCACTCTGCAATGACTTCCTTCTAGGGATTGAAGTTTGGCTATATTTCTGGCATAATATGAACAAACATCAAAATGAATGAGAACTTTTTTGGTTATAAGCTATAAAGTAACTCTTCTGGGGTCTTAGAAAAAAATGAAACTGAAACCTCTTTTCCCCTAATTTCTACAAAATTGGTTACTTAGGAAAAAAGGGATCAATAAACAAATGAGGAAACAGGAGATATGTACTTCCTGACTAACAAGATTTCGCTAAAGGATTGTTGAGAGCTTATACTCTTTACATGGGAGTGAGGTTTTATGAGATGCCTTCCATCCATTCTGGAATGTCAGTTGATTTTGTAAGTATGCATGTTGTTAAGGTGACCTTATATCATTAAGATTTCATGGGTATGCCTGCCTGACCAATATAGAACAAACTATATAGCCACAGGTTTCCTGGTCCTCCCCTTTTTATTGTCTTCTACCCCATCTTCCACAATGTTTCCTGAGTCTTAGGAATTGGGGTTGTATTGTAGAGTCAGGGACTGGGCACTTCAAATCATTTATTCTATGTCTTTTACAAGTTATGGATTTTTATGATTAACTCTTCCTTTTGCTGTATGAGGAAATTTCTCTGGTGAAGATTTTGAGATATACTTTGTGTCTATAAGCAATTTAAAGCACAGCTGGGGATTACACTAGTTTAGAAATGGATCATAATAGGATATGCTTTATAGTCAATAGGTTCCCCAGCCAGAAGCAGTTCTGTGTCTCTGTATTAGCCTCTATCTGCTGCAAAAGAGGCTTATTGGATGAACACTGAGAGCTTCTTCATTAATTTGTAGGGGAACAGTGAATCATAGTTCACTATTCGTGAAATTGCAAATGAGTGCAATTACTATGGAAATGAAAGTGGACAATTCCCCAAAAGCTAAAGTAAATATTCATGAACCCACTATATCACCTCTGTTCATATGCCCAAAAGACTCAACATTAAATTTAATACATTCTTGGTCATGTATTTTCTTTGCCTCAGTGTTCACAATACTTAGTAATTGGTAACAACCCAAACATTCTTTAGTTAATGAATGGATAATGAAATATAGCATAAATACACAGGGAATTTTATTCAACTGTCAAAAACAATGATATCATGAAATTTTCATGTGCATGATTAGAACTGGAAAATATTCTGAACGTGATAACCCAGAACCAGAAAGACAAGTAGCACATATTTTCATCTAATTCTCAACCCTCAACCTAACACTTCAAATGGGAGTGCATCACATGTAGTAACCACAGACACCTGTAAAGTAAGCCTGAATTGGGGCAGGGTCTCTAGAGAGGCAGACAGGTAACAGGTGAGGAATGAAATCAGGGGAGTGGGACTTTATCTATGGAGGTAGGTAAAAGGGAAATACAGAAAGAAGGAAAGACAAAATGAGTGAACAATACTAGAGATAATTGGAAATGCCATAAGGAAACATACTATTTTTAGTTATATTACATGTGTGAGAGTGTATTTTTGTGTGTATATTTATATATATACATAATTTAAATAAAATCATGACACTTGAGGTGAAAATTCTACCCCCAAGAGCCATAGGCCTCCTAACAAAAAGTTCTAGTGCCAAGCATGAGGAACCTCTATTTGAGACGTTGTTTAGAGGAGTTCAAGAGACTGCAAAACTAATACAGGCTATTGCTACTGTCCTTAGTTGCCTCTAAGAACTTGAAATCAAGTATCTGTTATGAGGACACTGCTTACTTTGGAGACATGATATGGAAGGATAGAGCTGAAATTTACCAGCATGCCTCCTTCATGAGTAGGTAGTATCAGAAATGGATATGCAAGCTTATAGAGAAGTCAATAGCCCTGAGCTTGAAGCTAACTTGTGAACCAAACCCAGTGCCTGAAGGCTGTAGAGGGATGAAGGGAAACTGCTTTGTGGCGGCTCCATTTGCACCAGTGTGTCCCACCTCTCTTTTGGCAGATTTGATTTGCTTTGGTTTTCAGGATATCACTAATTTCAGTCCATTTTTACCAGATTTTTTTTGTTCTGTCACTTTGTAGTGTTTGTGTGACTTATTCCCTTTGTGCATTTTGCAAGGATAATAAAAGTTTTAACCCTGTCAAGAAGAGGAAAAAAAAAAGAAATAGATCAGCCTTGTATTATTAAGGAAACAAAAACAGAAGCAAATTGTGAAATATATATATATATATATATATATATATATATATATATAGTGAAACAGCCATATCCTTTGGTATTTTCCTCAGGAGCTTAAATGCATGCACAGGAAACACCTGTGGCATTTTTTCACTTGCTACAATTTGGCAACACACAAAGTATTCTTCAAAAAAGTGAACACAGAAGCATACCAACTTGATTTAATACTATGTAAATCAGTGAGCCATGAAGTGGGAGACCAAGTTAAATAATACATGGAGAAATCTTAACTTAATTTGGTGGGAAGGATACATACTATGTGATTGTAAACACATGCTACTTTGGAAAGGACAAATCTACAAGGACACAAAAACTGTCAGTGGTTGATTGGTGGTTGAGTTTTGTTAGTGACAATGAGACAGAATATTACACACTTGCAGGCATTGGGGGATGCCTAATTCTCTCCAATTCTGGCTAATTCTCTTTTTTGTTTGCTTGTTTTGTTTTTGTTTCCCGAGACAGGGTTTCTCTGTAGGTTTGAAGGCTGTCCTGAAACTTGTTCAGTAGACCATGTTGGCCTCATACTCACAGAGATCTGCCTATCTCTGTTTCCTGAGTGCTGCGACTAAAGTCATGTGCTATCACCACCTGACTAATTCTAATTCTTTCTCTTTTTTCACTTCAATTTTTTTAATTTAAACTAGGAACAGTCTTGTTTTACATGTCAATCCCAGTTCCCTCTCCCTCTTCTCCTCCCTTGCACCCCACTAACCCCCTATGGCATCCCCTTTCTGCTCCCCAGAGAGGGTGAGGCCTTCCATGGGGGATCTTCAAAGTCGGTCACCTCATTTGAAGCATGACCTAGGCCCTCCCCCATGTGTCAAATTCATGATCTGTGTTGTGCTTGATGATTTAATAACAATATAACCATAATCAATAAAGTGTAAAGTTGCTTTTAATATGTACTATCACTGCATATTTCTTCTGTGCTTAAGACAGATTCCTTAGCTCATTCTCATGTAATCAAATTTTGGGCTGGATTATTTTTGTATGCATAAGTGTTTGCCTGCATATTTGTTTGTGTTCCATGTACAAGTATGGTGGTGGTGGAGGCCAGAAAAGACATCAGGTCCCTTGGAAGTAGAGGTATGAATGGTTGTGAGCTACTATATGGATGCAGAGAATCCCACCAAGGTCTGCTGGAAAGGCAGTCAGTGTTTTTAAATACTGATCCATATCTCCATCCCCAGAGCTTAAATTCTTACAAGGTCCATCTCTTGAACATGTTTATGATAAGATTAACTTCTTGAGATTTTATTTTTGTCTAAGATTATTGTCTTGTACTAACCTATAAACATGTGTCTTCACACTTGTTTTTTTGTGACCTCCCACAGTCCATACAGCTTTCTATTCAACAATCTTACCAGAGAGTGTAACATGTAACAGCCTTTATAATGAAATTAATCATTGCCATTTTTCTTCCATTTTCTAAAAACTTTTTGAACTTGTCCTTCAATTTCCAAAGAAAACATCCAGTTCAAAAAGTTCATGATGATTGTCCAATCTAATTGTACACATTATTCAACTCTAATTGAGTTCTACAGATTATAATTGAACTGTCGCTACTATTCATGCTTTTATTCACACTGTTGTGCACTGTCATATAATACAGATAAGTAAGCACTTGAAATTGGTAATAAGAGGACAAATTTGTTCAGTGTATATTGTAAAAGGAAATATACCTATATTTTTAAAGAATGAAAATTAATTTTCTCAAATAAAATAAACATAAAAAGTAGATATTTGTCATGCATTATTTATAATTATGTGCTATAGTTTTTATTTTGTTTTCCATCCTTACCTTCATTACAAGTATAACATAAATACTTTATTATAATTATTTTATGAAGGCAATATTAGATGTCTCATAGCTTTTGTAGTTAAATAAAACAAATTTCTTCCATATTCCATTGTTTGTCTACATGTAATAGACTGAAAACAATCCTCAAATGAAACCAGGAGAGATGCTATAATAAGTGACAGATATTTTAATCACATAACATACCAATTTTTAATAAAATATTTTATTAATTAATAACTTTTTCATTCATTTATTTACTTATGTGGGTTTTTTTCTTTTCAGTGTGTATATATGTCTGTGTGCCATATGTGAATAAGTCTTATCCTCATGGGTAAAGTTATGGATGGTTGTGAACCCTCATGTAGGAGATGAGAACAGAAAGCAGATCCTCTGCAAGGGCAGCTAATGATCTTAACCACTGAACCATCTTTCCAGCTCCCACTAGCTTAAAGAAATTATACTAAATTCATCAGCCATGTATTTAAATTGTTTGGAAAATGTACTGTGAATTCTATCAAATTGGTCCTAATAATAAAACCCCATGTCAGACATAGGGGTAAATGCTGAAAGATTAGAGTAGCCAGCCACTAGTTTTCTACCAAATCCTCAGACTGAATGCTCAGATTGAATGCCTGAGTTCCTGTTCCCTCTTGCCTTATATTCTTCTATCCACTCAGCCACATCCCTTCCTGTTTTCACCTTCCTAGTGTTGGAATTTAAAGGCATGTGACTACCAAGTACTGGGATTAAAGGTGTGAGCCATCACCACCTGCCTTTGTTTCTCTTTTAGGCAGGATCAATCTCTTATAGATAAGGGTAGCCTTGAGCTCATAAGATCTTCTTTCCTCTGTGGCCTGAGTTCTGGGTTTAAAGGTGTGTGCCACCACTGCCTGGCCTGTATGGATAATTAGTGGCTCACCTCTACACTCTGATCTTCAGGCAAGCTTTATTTGTTAAAGCACAAACAAAATACCACCACAGGAGAATCTGAGAAAAATGCATATCTGTTCATTAAGTATTAATGATTGAACATGAATTGATAATAGTAGGTTTTATCACCACTATTTACATGGTTGAATATAAGAAAACATCATGACAATCCAAGGGCAGATGTATAGTCATTTGAAAATTGAAATGTGTGCATTAAAAAGAATGTAATATTTTAATGTGTTTATAATGTTTAAAGCACATTTGAGTATTAACAAATCTATTTATGTCTAACAATATCATTTGATATTATTTAAATAAATTTAAATAATAAATATTTAAACAAATAAACACATTGTAAATGTCATTAGAAAATTTCTGGTTAGTAAAATTTCTGCAGATAATATTAATATGATTCATTGTTACATCAAGATTAAGAAAAGCAGGCATGTATTTATCTGAGTTACATGCATATACTCTTTTAGCAGGTTCTATTGTGTGCATTCAAGAGAAAGTATTCAGACATTGTCATGATACTGTATGTCATATGATGTAGTCAAGGATCATGGGTCTCCTCCACTATTCAGTAAATGTTTGAGTAGAGCTGTGTCTTTTTACATCTTGAAACAACCAACAGAATCACATCGGGGCAAGGTCCATAATATATTAGTTTGTCAATGTGACAGGGATGTCATAGCACATTACCATAGCTGGGGGGTGTGGTTAAACAGCAGATACTCTTGGTCTGAAATACACACAATGTTGACAGTTTGAACAGTAACTGGTGAGACCTTTCTCCTAGACACGCTGCTGTCACCTCCCTTCTTACTCTGTCCTTGTGTGATGAACAGAAGCTCTAGTATTTTTGCCATTATCATCAGACTTCTTTTTCATTGACTCTGCACATCTTCTTCTTACTTTATAAGAAAGATTAGTTTTATAAAATGGGTCTATGCACTGGTTATCATAATAAGCTTTTAAAAACCTGCTTCTTCAATATGGATGTCTTAGAGAGGACAAATTTCAACATATGAGATATATGAGACAACATTCACCACAATTTTTATAGCTCTTCTAATGAACAGCAGTTTGCCTGAATAGCAGGTAATACTTAAGGTTATAGCCTTTAGATCTTTACATCATCAGTGCTCACTACCTCTTCCTCCCTCTTTTGTAAATAAAGATGCTTGTTAACAGATTATAAACTAGGGAGAGCTCAGGAAAACTCTTTGAAAAACTAATAAACAGCATTAAAGAATCAGAAAAGAGAATGCTCAGCTCATTGAATTAATCGAGAAATTCTACATAGTTTTGAAAAGATAACAATAGAACAGAGTTTCAGTGCTCTTCCTTCATGAGACAATGTCTGACATATAAGAATAATTCAGTATGTTAACCTTCAAGTAGTCTCTCCTTCCTTACAGATTTTTTAAATCTCTCATATAGTTAGTATAATGCCTGTGATGGTAATTTGTTGAAATGTTAGTTACTCACTGTTTGAAATCCATTTCCATGGTTGAAGAATGCTCCTTGAAAAGCACTGATTTGGACCCAGAAAAACCATAGGTTTGATTGATTCCAGTACAGCATATGCTTTAGATGGGTAATCAAATGCACACACCTAGTGATTTAAATTTCCAACTAGAAACACAAATCATCGCTCACAGTAAGGGATACATTTTTGAGTTAACATCAGAAAATGTAATACCTAATTTTCAGTTCTGGTTGCAGTAGCAACAGAATCAACTGTAGCATCAATGCCAGGCAAAAACAACATCAGGTGTCTTCTGCTGCACGGTTGTCAGATTTGTAGTGAACAGAGCAGCAGGGTTTCAACATTGTCACCACACTAGGATCCCTGGTGCAATGTTTGTTTAAACATTTTTTCACCATCACATTTTTTAAAAAAATTGAGCCATATTAAAGAATCCTTGAGCTAATAACACTCCTCCAATAAACTCATTCTTTGTTTCAATGAACCACAGCTGTATCTAATGCCTACTTATTGAGAGATTAACAGCTGATAACTGAAAGATGCACAATTATATCTTAGACATCCATTAGTAGCTTGCTACTAATATGAGTAATGTCCATATACTGTGTCCTCTTAGAAGAATGTCATAAAGTCCTCCACACTAGTACACTCGAAATTGAGCTCATTATTTGTTTTTTCAAGAATTAAGTACTTTTGAGTGTTCCCATTTGAGTGACACTGTTATTATCTACACAACTGTGTGAATCAATGTTGTATCATATTTGTTTTCTTTAATAGCTATGATATGCATCCATGCAATAAACAACTCAATTGTGATAACTTCTTTAGACTGCAACCCAACATACTTCACCTCAGCCATCAGTGTTTCTCACTTAGATTATTGCACATACCACTTTCCTGTATCTTAACCAAATCTTCTACATCCTTAGGACAGTTATAACTTCAAAAGTCATATAATAACATCACTGCCTTCTTAGGATTCTTCAGTTTTAATATGATGTTTTCACTGTTGAAAGGATCAATTGAAAATATCTGGCTCCATCTTCAGGTTGCATAATACTCTTCTGGTTCTGATCACTCAAGACAATACTTTAGATTTCCTTTATTTGTCAGACTTCCATCAACTTCATGTTTTATATGCCATGATTTTTTCCCTGGCATAAACAGCTTACCAATGAAGCTATATCTTCTTGATTTCTACACAGCTCTTATACACAGATCTGGTTCCCTTCTCTGGTGGGTAGTCCACACCTTCAACTAAGAAAATTTCTGCTACAGTCTGTGTAGCCACACCAGCCATGTTGTACATAGAAATCAGTCACGAACTATTTATTGGGTAAGAAAATAAATTAGGTTTTCAAGTCAATTTTAATTAGGTTAAGGTAGCTGCCCTTTGATGTTTATAGTCTAATATGTGTGATCAATGTGCCCACAGAGTAAGATTCAATTACATATGCATGTGTATAAAATCAGAAAAAGAAGAAATACTCTCTGAATGTCTATAAACATTGAGGCAAAGGAACAATGATAACATTAGTGTTGCATAAATTCTAAGTAAACCTAATATCAGAAAAATCCTATAATGTTCTATTGAATAATATAATACAGACCTTTCCTAAACTTCTACTATCAATTAGAGATTCTTACACTGTCATTTTCATAAAGAAAATAATATTCAATGACCAAGTATATAAAACACTAGGCTCTTCCTATTGAAATTTACAGATAAATGAGTTAAAGCAGGGACATGAGACAATGCTTTAACCAATACACACTCAGGGAGCTCCAAAAAGATGGTATTGCTCTAAGAGAAGCGATTCTGATCACAGGACTGGATGACCTTCCTATGAGGGGTTATGTGACTCTCTTTGTGGGGTGATAGATACAAATAACTACTCATCCCAGATTGGCAACCAACAGATAAGCCAAAGTAACAGTTCCACCCAAGCCAAACACGGTGAACCAGTGTGTTTATTGAAGTTATTTGTAGGAATATAAGGAAGGCTACTACATTTGGGAGCATTGTTGAATCAATACAGTTGCCTTACTGAAAGTACAAGCCATCAGAATTGATCACTCATGGAAACACTCACCTGGTTTTCAGGCATTTTCACAGGTTAGAGAGTCTCATTTCTTGAAAGGTTGTTACCAATAAAATAGCTTTAAAGGGAGGGGGATCGTGAGTCTGATAAATTTCATGGACTTATGAGACCTGTGAGTTGTTTATTTACTGAGTTTTCCTGAACTTTAGAACTTCCTGAGTCTTAACCAACATTTTTCCTGAATAGACTGTCTCAGTTTGGTGGGCATGACTAAAAACAGGGATAAAGTGTCCCTTCTTAATATGATGGAGTCCAGATACATCAACAGAATAGAAAAGTTGGTCTTTGTCCCACTATACTAGTCTGTTTGCAATGGATAAAGCCTCTAACTTGTTGAATTAGAAGCCCATGTGTCTTGTTCTATAGAAGTACTAAATGTTACAATATGAAGCTTTTTCTGTTTTTTTTTCTGTAGTCTAAGAGCCAACTTTGTTTTTGAGAGGTCAGCATATATTAGTTCAATAATTGGCAAGGTAGTAAGGCTCTTTCACTGATACAATTAAATGATAAGGCTTGAAATAACTCTAGTTACTATAATACCCCTTAAATATTTTAATATTTTTATTGATATTAATGGATATGACATAGTAATGATTATTTTTGTTAGGCTCTTTTTATTTCTTTACTATACTGAAACTTACCTTTATCCAAATATAGATATAGACACCAAGATCAATTCTGTTGGCTGCTTTTCTAATTTATATCCATATATAATTTAAATGCAATAGCTCATAAATCAGAAAGAGCAGCTCTCACATTTTTTAGGATGGGAGAGAGAAATTGACAAAGGAGGAAAAGAAAATCTTGCATGAGGACTCGAAGAGAGGAAGGAGTAAGGGATAGAGCTACTGGGACTCAGTCTCAATTCTATTTCCTCCTTTGCCCTCCTGGTGTAAATCAATTATCTTGAAATTTTAATCTGAAGTGTTTAAATACTCTAAGTCTTTGGACTTCCCTTTAGAGATTCTTCCCACTCTCCCCAGCTGAAGACTTTAAGGAATATTTCTTGGATCTTTTCTGTTTCAGTTCCACCAGATGTAAAAGGATGCAATGACACTTCAGAACTGCTACAATGAACAACGGGGATCGCATATTAATTCTTCAACTACCAACATATGCTGTTTGTGAGTAACCTATGACTAACAGTGTTTCCCTTTGGAATTATATACTATAGTTTCAGAGCACATACAATCCTGAGATCTTATTCTTTATAATAATTCAAATTTTTATTTAAGCAGGCTAATGTGTATCTTTCAACAGAAACTTTTACCAAGTTTTTGACTTTGGATTGTGTGTTCTGTCCTATGCGCCTCTATCTCTTTATTTTCAAAGAGTGATGGAATGATTAAAAGGGCCCAACATATGCTATGTAAGGAGTGCACTAACAGAACCACACCTGGGTCCTACTATTTATTTTGATTGTCCAGGAAATTGATTTTCAACGTGCACAATTTTATGCCTTGTTAGTTTTTGATGTTGTTGTGTAGGAAGACACTCAAAGCTGAAGCTACTGCTCAGGTAAAAGTCATGAGGTTTAATTATGATTTAACATAATTGAACAACCTCAACAGCTAGCACTTATGTTAAATATGCATTTTTCTCATATTAGTGGAATATACTATAAAGCTTTACACATAATATATAATGCAAAGAAACAATAGATTGAAACTGTTCTTTTATTCAAAATGTATTTTTGAACTGTGAATGTAATCAATGACAAACACATAGACTCTTATCTATTTTGGGAGATTGCATACACAAAACCTATTTTAGTGTCCTGAGCAAGGCACAGAATACAATAAATTCTTGCTGGATTATAGCTTCTTTCTGCTTGGGATTTGTTTCTTTTCCTAAATTACTAACTGCTTATGGATCTGAAAGTATTTTGGTTTTTGTTTTGATTGATTTTGTTTTAGGTACTCAGTAGCAGTGTTACTTTGACAGAATTTAAAATATTCTATATTATATCTTCAGAAGCATGAACTATCATTGGAAGTATATTCACTAATCAACTTTATTCTTCGTATGTATTAAAATATGTTCTTTCAAGATCTGTGAAGAATTGTGCTGGGATTTTAATGGAGATTGCGCTAAATCTATATATTGCTTTCAGTAAGATTGCCATTGTTCATATGTTGATCCTACATATCCAAGAGCATGGGAGATCTATCCATTTTCTGGTGTCTTCCTTAATTTCTTTCTTTAAATACTCAAAGTTCTTGCGATACATGCCTTTCACTTCTTCGGTTAACGTTACCCCAAGGTATTTTATGTTGTTTGTGGCAATTGTAAAGGGAAATGTTTCTCTGATTTCATTCTCAGCCCTTTTACCATCTGTATATAGTAGAGCTACTGATTTTCGTGAGTTGATCTTGTGTCCTGCCACAGTGCTGAAGGTATTTAGGATTTCCCTCCTAGATATTTTTGGATCATTTATGTAAACTGTCATATCATCTGCAGATAGTGAAAGTTTGACCTCAACTTTATATGGAAAACCAAAAGACCCAGGATAACCAAAACAACCCTATTAAACAAGGAAACATCCAGAGAGGCATCACCATCCCTGACTTCAGCCTGTATTACAGAGCTATAGTCCTGAAAACAACTTGTTATTAGAATAAAAATAGACAGAACAATGGAATCAAATTGATCACCCATAACCCATACACAAATGAACACTTGATCTTTGGCAAAGAAGCTAAAATTATTCAATGGAAAAAAGAAAGCTTCTTCAACAAATGATCCTGGCATAACTGGAGGCCAACATGTAAAAGACTGCAGAGAGATCCATGTTGATCGCCATGCACAAAACTTAAGTCCAAATGGATCAAAGACCTCAAAAAAATACAGCCACACTGAACCTGTTAGAAGAGAAAATAGGAGGTACCCTTGAACAAATTGGTACAGGAGACCTCTTCCTTAACATAACTCCAGTAGCACAGACACTAAGATAGGCAATTAATAAATGGGACCTCCTGAAACTGAGAAGCTTCTGTAATGCAAAGGACACAGTCAACAAGACAAAACGGCAACCCACAGATTGGGAAAAGATATTCATTAACCCCACATCTGACAGAGGACTGATCTCTAAAATTTACAAAGAATTCAAGAAGAAAGTGTCCAATACACCAAAGGATCCAATTAAAAATTGGGGTAAAGAACCAAATAGAGAATTTTCAGTAGAGGAGTCTAAAATGAATGAGAGACATGTGAGAAAATGCTCAATATCCCTAGCCACCCGGGAAATGCAAATCAAAACTACTCTGAGATACCATCTTACTCCAATCAGAATGGCTAAAATCACAACTCCAATGACAATTTATGCTGGAGAGGATGTGGAGGAAGGGGAACACTCCTTCATTGCTGGTAGGAGTGCCAACTGGTACAGCCACTTTGGAAATCAGTATGGAGATTCCTCAGGAAAATGGGACTCAGTCTATCACAAGATCCAGCAATTCCACTCTTAGGCATATACCCAAAATAATGCACATTCATACAACAAGGATGCCTGTTCCAATATGTTCATATCAGCATTATTTGTAATAGCCAGAACCTGGAAGCAACCCAGATGCCCCTCAACTGAAGAGTGGATAGAGAAAATGTGATACATTTACACAATGGAATGCTTTTTCAGCAGAAAAAATCAATAGAATCTTGAAATTTGCAGGCAAATGAATGGCACTAGAAGAAACCATCCTGAGTGAGGTTACTCAAGCACAAAAAGAAAAACATGGTATGTACTCACTCATGTATGGACTTTAGACATGAATCAAGGGATTGCCAGCCTACAATCCCATGCCCAGATAGTCTGGGAAACAGAACTTTATCCAGAGACTGATGGAAGCAGAGGCAGACACCCACAGTTAAACAATGAACTGAAGTCCTGGAATCCAGTGTCAGAAAGAGAGAACTGATGGGCAAAAGATTTAAGACTAGGCTGGTTTAACCACAGAAACAGTTGACCTGAACAAGGGTGAGCTCTTGGACCCCAGATTGTTGGCTGTGTGGAAAGCATGGGACTGACACAGGCACCCTGAATGTGGATGTCATTGAGGAGTTCTAGATAATCCATTGGGGCCTTGAGTAGTATTTATCCCTGGCATACAAACTGACTTGGAGTGCCCATTCCACGATGAGGGATGCTCTGTCAGGCAGCACTCTTGGGGGGAGGGCCTAGGCCCCACCCTGTATGAAAAGACAGACTCTGGAGATCTTCCATGTAGGGCTTCACCCTCCCTGGGGATCAGAGTGGAGATTGGGTGGGGGGACTGGGAATCCTGGTGGGGGGGCACCACCGGGGGGGAGTGAGAGGGACAGGGAGCTGGGATTGACAAGTGAAACAAGCTTGTTTCTAACTTAAATAAAAATAAAATGAAATATGTTCATTCAAGCATATATTTTAATGAAGGCATATATATGTGACTATACATGCACTTCACACACACACATGCACACACACGCACATGTGCGCGCAAACACACACACACACACACACACTGTGTATCCACCACAACAGCCACACACATATAGGTCATTTCTTAGCACCTACAATAATAGCCCTTTGACACCTGTTAGTATCTCTGGTATCCCATCTTAGTCACAATTTTATGTAAATATAAGTCAAACCACTTTTTAACAAGAACTTTTCCATATAAGCAGAAATTTAAAATTTATCTTGATCAATATAATTGTTTGGAAATTTACTTACATTGAAATTGTCACCGAATGTCAATGAAACAACTCTTCGTTGCATTGATTCTTTGTATTGTTTTACTTGTTTCTACTTTATTGATTTCAGCCTTCATTTTGATTATTTCCTGGTGTCTACTCCTCCTGGGGGAGTTTGCTTCTTTATGTTCTAGAGCTTTCTGCTGTACTGTTAATTCTCTAGTATGACTATCTATAGTTTCTTCATGTGGGCACTTAATGCTATGAACTTTCCCTGTAGCACTGCTTTCAAAGTGTCCACAGGTTTAGATATGTTGTGTCTTCATTCTCATTGAATTCTAGGAAGTCTTTAATTGCTTGTTTTTATCTTCTTTGACCCAGGAAAGGTGCAGTTGTGCATTATTTAATTTCCATGAGTTTGTAGGGTTTCTGCAATTTGTGTTGTTGTTTATTTCTAATTTTAACACATGGTGGTCTGATAAGATCCATGGAGTTATTCCAATTTTTTTGTAGCTGCTGATGTTTCATATGTTGCCAAGTATGTGGTCTTTTTTTGAGAAGGTTGCATGTCGTGGTGATAAGAATGTATATTCTTTTTTATGTGGATGAAATGTTCTATATATGTCTGTTAATCCCAGTTTGGTCATTACTTCTATTAGACCCTTTGCGTCTTTGTTGAATTTCTGTCTGGTATTCCTGTCTAGTGGTGAGAGTGGGGTGTTGTAATCTCCCACTATAAGTGTGTGGAGCTTTATGTGTGATTTAAGTTTTAGCAATGTTTCTTTTACGAACTTGGATACCTTTGTTATTGGGGCATAGTTATTCAGGATAGAAACCTCATCTTGGTGGATTTTGCCTTTGGTGAGTATATAATGACCTCCTTCATCTCTTTTGATTGATTTTATTTTAAAGTCTCATTTGTTAGATGTTAGGGTTGTTACCCATGCTTGTTCCTTGGGTCCATTTGATTGGAAAATCTTTTCCCAACCTTTAACTCTCAGGTAATGTCAGTCTTTGAGGGTTAGGTGTGTTTCTTGTATGCAGCAGAAGGATGGGTTCTGTCTTCGAATCCATTCTGTTAGCCTGTGTCTTTTTATGGCTGATTTAAGGCCATTAATATTGATAGATATTAATGGCCATTAATTGCTCATTCTTCTTTGATTTGGAATGTTTGTTGGTGGTGGAAATATGTCTGGACTTCTACCCCTTTGATCTTTTGGCTGTCGGTAAAGTGGGATTATCTAATGCCTATGTTTTTCTGGTTGTAGTTAACTTCCTTTGGTTGGAGTTTTCCTTCCAGAACTTTTTGTAGGGCTGGGTTAGAGGATATGTATTGCTTGAACGTAGTTTTTTCATGGAATATCTTGTTTTCTCCATCTGTAGTGATTGAGAGCAATGCCAGGTATAGTAGTCTGGGCTGTCATCTATGGTCTCTTAATGTTGGTAGAATATCTAACCAGGACCTTCTGGCTTTCAGAGTTTCCATGGAGAAGTCAGGTGTAATTCTGATAGGTTTGCCTTTATATGATACTTGGCCTTTTTCCTTAGCTGTTCTTAATATTCTTTCTTTATTCTTTATATTTGGTATCTTGATTATTATGTGGCTAGGGGACTTTTTTGTGATCCACTCCATTTGGTGTTCTGTAAGCTTCTTATACTTTCATTGGCATGTCTTTCTTTAGGTTGGGAAAGTTTTCTTTTTTGTTTTTGTTGAATATGTTTTCTGCCCCTTTGAGGTGGTTTTCTTCTCCTTCTTGTATACCTATTATCCTTAGGTTTAGTCTTTACATGGTGTCTCATATTTCCTCGATGTTTTGTGTTAAGGATTTGTTGGACTTAAGATTTTCTTTGGTTGATGAATCCATTTCCCCTAGTGTATCTTCAACACCTGAGATTCTCTCTTCCATCTCTTGTATTCTATTGGTAGTGCTTGTATCGGTAGTACCTGACCATTTGCCCAGCTTTTGTATTTCCAGCCTTTCTTCAGATTGTGTTTCTTTTTATTGTCTCTATTTCAGTTTTCAGCGCTTGTACTGTGTGAATTGCTTCTTGCAATTTTCAGTTTATCTTTTTGTCAATTTGTTGCATTTTATGAATTTTTTGGTTTGTTCTTTCCTCCATTTCTTGCATTTTTTTGCTTTTTCTTCCATTTCTTGCATTTTTTCGTTTGTTTTTTCTTCCATTTCTTGTATTTTTTGGTTTGCTTTTTCTTCCATTTCTTGCATTTTTTGTTCATTTCTTTGAGGGATTTTTCTATGTCATCTTTTAGGGACTCTATCATTTTCATGAAGTCATTTTTAATGTCATTCTTTTCTTCTTCATTTTCATTGGAATGTTTGTGTCTTGCTTGTGTGAAGTCTCTAGGATCTGGCTATTTCATATTTGTTTTTCTGTTGCTGAGTGTGTTTTTGTGTTGTCTCTTTCCCATCTCTTCTTCTAGTGGGCACAGAAAGAACCCCTTACTGGTCTGGTGGTTAGGAGAACAGAGTTCCCTTTCGGTGGGTGCAAGCAATACAATAATCTGGTAGTTCTTCTTTTCTTCATCCTAGTTCTAGTCCCATAGTTGGAGAAGAAGACCAGGTATCTAGGGTGCTTAGCCTCCCACTTGGTCCCCTGGTCCCTTTGGTGGAAGAGAAGACTTGGGGTCTGCGATGCTCCTACCGTGATGGGAAGTTCTGTTGCCATCCCCAGTCACTGGAAGGCATTCCTGGGATGCAGGCCTTCTTTACCTGGATCTGCTGGTTTCCTGCTCTTGTTGGTGGAAGAGGAGACCTGGAATCTGGGGTGCTTGGCTCCTGCCGGTATGGGAAGCTCTGTGCAGTTCCCAGGCAATCCCCAGGCACTGGAATGCAGGCCCTGATGCAGGGCCTCTTTTACCTGGTCCTGCTGGACCAGCTGGTTTCCTGGTCTTGTTGGTGGAAGAGAAGACGTGGGATCTGGTGTGTTTGGCTCCCGCCAGGATGGGAAGCTCTGTGGCCGTCTCCAGTCACTGGAAGGCAAGCTGAGATGTGGGCACTTGTCAGTTCTTGATTTAATTTTGGCAGGTGATATCTATCCAGGAAGTCTTCAATTTCCTTTAAATTTTCAAATTTTCTGGAGTACAGGTTTTCAAAGTATGACCGGATGATTTTCTGGACTTCCTCAGTGTCCGTTGTTATGTCCCCTTTTTTATTTCTGATATTGTTAATTTGCATGTTCACATTCGATGTTTGGTGAGATGGATAAAGGTTTGTCTATTATGTTCATTTTCTCAAAGAACCAACTCTTTGTTATGCTGATTCTTTGTATTGTTTTCCTTGTTTCTGCTTTATTGATTTCAGCCCTCAATTTGATTAGTTCCTGGTGTCTATTCCTCCTGGGTGAGTTTGCTTTTTTGTGTTCTAGAGCTTTCAGCTGTGCTGCTAGTTCTCTAGTGCAACTATTCTCCAGTTTCTTCATGTGGGCACTTAGTGTTATGAACTTTCCTTTTAGCACTGCTTTCAAAGTGTCCCATCAGTTTGGATATGTTGTGTCTTCATTCTCATTGAATTCCAGGAAGTATTTAATTTCTTTTTTCATTTCTCCTTTGTCCCAGGCATGGTGCAGCAGCGCATTATTCAATTTTCATGAGTTTGTAGGGTTCCTACAGTTTGTGTTGTTGTTGCACTCTAACTTTAAAGCATGCTGGTCTGATAAGATACATGGAGTTATTCCAACTTTTTTGTACCTGTTGAGGTTTGCTATGTTGCCAAGTATGTAGTCAGTTTTTGAGAAGGTTCCATGTGGCGTTGAGAAGAAGGTATATTCTTTTGTGTTTGGATGGAATGTTCTATAGATGTCCGTAAAACCCAACTGGGTCATAACCTCTATTAGTTCCTTTGTTTCTTTGTTAAGTTTCTGTCTTGTAGTACTGTCTAGTGGTGACAGTGGGGTATGGAAGTCTCCCATTATTAGTGTGTGAGGTTTTATGTGTGGTTTGAGTTTTAGTAATGTTACTTTTACTAATGTGGATGCCGTTTTATTTGGGGCATAGATGTTCAGAATTGAGACTTCATCTTGGTGGATTTTTCTTTTGATGAATATGAAATGACCTCCTTCATCTCTTTTGATTGATTTCAATTTAAAGTCTAGTTTGTTAGATATTAGGATTGCTACCCCTGCTTGTTTCTTGGGGACATTTGATTGGAAAAATCTTTTCCCAACCCTTAATTCTGAGGTAATGTCTGTCTTTGAGGCTTCTTGTGTGCATCAGAAGGATGGGTTCTGTCTTTGAATCCATTCTGTAAGCCTGTGCCTTTTTATGGGTGAATTAAGGCCATTAATATTGAAGGATATTAATGACCTTTGATTCTTCGTTCTCATTTGTTTTGGAATGGTTGTTCTTGATGGAATTGTGTGTGGATTTCCAACCCTTTTCTCTTTTGGGTATTGGTAAAGTGGGATTATCTATTTCCTATAATTTTCTGGTTGTAGTTAACTTCTTTGGATTGCAGTTTTATTCCAGAACTTTTTGTACGGCTGGGTTAGTGGATATATATTGCTCGAATCTAGTTTTGTCATGGAATATCTTGTTTTCTCCATCTACAGTGATTTTTTTTTTGCTGGGTATAGTAGTCTGGGCTGGCCTCAGTGGTCTCTTAGTGTTGATAGAATATCTATCCAGGACATTCTGGCATCAGAGTTTCCATGGAGAAGTCAGGTGTAATTCTTATATGTTTGCCTTTATATGTATTTGAACTTTTTCCTAGCATCTCTAAGTATTCTTTATTTTGTATGCTTTGGGTCTTGATTATTATGTGGTGAGGGGACTTTTTTTGTGATCCACTCTATTTGGTGTTCTGTAAGCTTCTTATACCTTCATTGGTGTGTCTTTTTTTAGGTTGGGAAGGTTTTCTTCTATGATTTTGTTGAATATGTTTTCTGTCCCTTTGAGATGGGTTTCTTCACCTTCTTCTATACCTATTATTCTTAGGTTTGGTCTTTTCACGGTGTCCCATATTTCCTCATTATTTTGTGTAAGGATTTGTTGGACGTCAGATTTTCTTTGATTGATGAATCTGCGTCTCCTAGTGTGTCTTCAACACCTGAGATTCTCTCTTCCATCTCTTGTATTCTGTTGGTTATGCTTGCATCTGTAGTTCCTGTCCATTTCCCCAGTTTTTTGATTTCCAGCATTCCTTCAGACTGTGTTTTTTTTTATTGTCTCCATGTCTATTTCAACCCTTGCACTGTTTGAATTGTTTCTTGTAATATTTGCTTCGTGTTTTCTTCCCTTTCTTCCATTTTTTGGAATTTTTGTTTGTTTTTTCTTCTATTTCTTGCATTTTGGCTTGTTTTTTTCTTCCATTTCTTTAAGGGATTTTCTCACATTCTCTTTGAGATCCTCTATCATTTTCATGAAGGTGTTTTTCAGGTCATTCCATTCTGCTTCATCTGCATTGGGGTGTTCAGGTCTTACTTCAGTAGAATCTCTAGACTCTGGTGGTGTCTTATTTGTTGTTCTGTTGCTGAATGTGTTCTTATATTGCCTTTTCCCTATCACTTCTTCTAGTGGGTGTGGAAAGAGTCTCTTCCTCTCCTGGTGGGTAGGCAACCAGGGTTCCCTTTTGGTGGGTCCAGGCAAATCTAATACTCTCTAGCCTCTGTTATCTGTCTTCTGCCCCAAGTGTGGGCAGAAGTGGACCAGCTCTCTCTCAGGCTCCTGGTCACTTGGTCATCCACAAGCCAGGGTATCCAAGAGAGGGCAAGCTGGAAGAAATCAGGTCTAAGACAGGACCCGGTCCTCATCTCTGACCTCTGCCCTGATTGTGGGCAGAAGCAGCCCAGCTCTCTCTGCATATGCCTGGTCGCTTGGTCATGATCAGTCAGGGGGAATTGACCTGGCTGCAGTCTCCAAGCCAGGGGAACCGAGAGAGGGCAAGAGTGCTCACCTCTGCCCTCTGCCCTGGGTTTGGCTTTGTGATATTTTATACAATAAATTCAATTCTTTTTGTTCACAACTTTTCATTTAAAAGTATTTTTATTGATTAAATTTGTTCTTTGACATTTTCATACCTATATACAGGGTATTGCTTACCATACTTACCTCTGTCACCCCAACACTCTCAACTCCATGTGGCACCCCACATATCACCTTTCCTTTTAGTTTTGTGACACACTTATTTTTGCTAAGACCATCTGTGTGTCTATAGACTTGTAACTATTCATTGGAACCTGTTGAGTTCATTATTTGTTACAGAACTGCAAGCAATGGCAAGTAATGACTCCCAAACTCCAGAATCCATCAGCAAAAACAGTTCATTGGGGAGTATAGCCTCATTAGCCCCTCCTCATCTATGACTGGCTGTTACAATGTCCATCACCTCTTCATCCATGCTTGGCTGTGCAGGAGATCAAAACTTCTATTGGAATAGTGTAGCCATTTATTTACAATGGCTGTGTAATGCCCCAAAACTACTATTTTAGAGCCCTTATCACAATGCAGCTCTTATAGTCCTATCATTTCTCATGCAATGTTCTTAGAGCTTCTATCAAAGTGAAGGCGCATGATGATCATGGCTACCCTTATTAAAACAAAAACATTTAATAGGGGCTGACATATGCCTGGACTCAGCCACTTTCCTTAGTTGCAGAGAGAGATGCCCTAACTCCTTTCTTGTATCATTGACTGTAAACTCCAAACCACTGTGGGTGAAGCTGCCAAGGTCTGCTGCTTGCTGAGACTGGAACATAACCCCTTCATTCAAATACGTCTTTAAGAGCTTGATGTTTTCAATAATTTCCTTCACCACCTAAGCTTTTCGGGCCTTGAACTCAATTTGTTTACCAAACTTATCTCAGACTAAGATAATCCAACAGTCTCTGCCTCCTAAGTGCTGGTATTAAAGGTGTATACTACCACACCAAGACCTAAATTTTTTTTGTGGTTTTTGAGATTGGGTTTCTCTGTAGCTTTGGAGGCTGTCCTGGAACTCACTTTGTAGACCAGGCTGGCCTTGAACTCACAGAGATCCGCCTGCCTCTGCCTCCCGAGTGCTGGGATTAAAGGTGTGCGCCACCAACGCCCGGCTTGACCTAAGATGTTTTTCGTTCATTTTTCACAACTTAGAAGGTTAGCTTGGTGATATCTTGCCCGAAGGTCATTACTTTCATTATATTATTTAACATTAGGCTTTTCCTTAATGTATTTACCTTCTTGAAAACAGTATTTGGTTCCGTTAAACTTTCCAGTGTCACTTTTCTCCTCAAATTGTACATTCTTGTTTTTTCTTACTCAGTTTTCTCCTTTTCATTATAGATATGCATATGAGTTACTGGTAATAACAATATGACACAGTCAATGGGTAAGCTATTTTGAAATGCCCTATGTCAAAACTGTCAATTGATAACTCTTCAATTTAGACTCAGACATGCTTTGGACAAGGGCAGATAGCAGTCACATTCTTCACAGAAATATCAAAAGAATGGTCTTTAGACCAAACAATAACATTATTCTGCTCTAAACCTTCTTGAGTCAAGCTGCCAGAGTTCAAGTCATCCTCAGTACCATGGTCTTCCATGCACCTCCTACTATGATTAATTAAAATCTGCTTATGGTGTTCAGGTGCTTTCTAATCCAAATTCCCAAATTTCACATTCCTCCAAACAAAACTATGGTCAGGTTTATCAAAGCAATACTCCAGTCCCTAATATGGAATTCCAGCATAGTTGTGCTTCTGTTACTGTGAAGAAACATCATGTTCATGGTATTATAAAAGAAAATGTTTAATTGATCCCGGCTTTCATATTCAGAGGTTTAGTCCATTGTCACCATGGCAGGAAGCATGGTGGTATGTAGTAAAAATGGTACTGGAAAAAGAGCCTAGACTTCTGTATCTGTATCTTCAGGCAGCAGTAAGAGACATTTAAGCACTAGGCCTGTCTTGAGCTCCTGGAAACTCAAAGCCCACATTTACCTCAGTGACACATTTCCTCCAACAAGGTCATACCTATTCCAACACGGGCACACCTCCTAATAGTACACTCCCTATGGGTCTATGTGGACCATTTTGATTCAAACCACAACAGCAATATTCCTTGAGGCTTTAAGAAACTCGTATAATATAAATGTGCAATACTCTAATGCTTTTATTCTAAACATCTTGTGAATATATGTGCCTCTTTATTCAATGCCTTTTACTCAGAAGAGGAACTTCTCCAGTTAAGGATTAAATTGCATTTGTCTACAGCTGTAAGTGCAATATTTAGAATGTAGCTGTTCATATTATAGCTCATATAATTCAAAGTTGGTTAACCTCTGATTCTCCTTCTTCGTGAGCAGTCTACACAGCATCTTCTGGTACTAGGAAGGCTAGACAATATGGAAGTACCTTATAGTTTAGTTCCAGTCTATTTTCTCTGTATCTTGCAAACATGGTGTATCCTGTCTTCAGAAATGCATTCTTACCATCTGGTTCTGGTAAAGAGCCAAAAGGAATGGGAATTGCTTGTATTGTTTTGAGCATCTTTGGGGCTTTGCTGAAAAAGAACTCAAGGAGGGCTCCCCTGATCAACAGTTCACAAGATGACACATCATGCCTGGCAATGGAAATTTTGAGTGAGTTTGGGTAAGATAGTAAACCTATCACACAGAGTATCTCCTTTTTAACTTTATTTTTTGACATTTAATGGTATATAAAGTAGTAGGTTTCCACATGTCTTTTTACAGAGATCCTTAATTATAATTAATATCCACTCATTGCCTTGTCATTTTTCTTCTTTCTACATGAGCTCCACTTGAATTTCTGCATGTCCAGGATTTCCACGTATATTTTCATACCGTTTATCTTCAACTATCTCCCCTTCCTTAAGGCATTTTTCCCCTGTGGTGGAATATTGTTTTACACTGTGTGAAGATATTTCACTGTGATTGGTGTAATAAAATGCTAAAGGGCCAATAGCTAGAAGGATATTTAGGGCAGAGAGAATTCTGGGAAGAATAAAGCATAGTCATCAGTTGTTGCCAGTCAGACACAGACAAATCAGGAAAGCAATGTGAGCTGAAAAAAGTAAGAAAGCCACAAGGCAGAAATAAAATTAAAATAAATGGATTAATTTAAGTAGAGCTAGTTATTAACAAGCCTAAATTATTGCTCAAACCTTTCATAATTAATAAGAAGTCTCTGTGTGGTTATTGGGGAACTGGTAGGCAGGACAGGAAAATAAATCTACCTTCCCCTTAATTTTCCTTCATATCCCTGACTTCCACCAGTGTTCGAAGTTAAATACAAAAACCTAAAGTTTTAAGGTAGGATCCACATATGGTAGAAAACAAACTATGTTCAACTCTGAACCTGAGCTAACTGACTTGGTATAGCTTCTCCAGTTCCATCAATTTATATGCAAATTGCATAGTGGTTGTAAATATATATATATATGTATATATATATATTTACTGCACATGACTTAGTACAGTGAATGTTCATCTACCCTTCTTTTATAACCTTCAACCATCTACTTTATACCCTCTTTCTTAATGATCCTTTCTCAGTCTATAGTAGTCATTTTGGTTTTTGAAAGTTGCAGTTATTTATGAAATTTACCTTTTATATATGAAAGATTATGAGCATGTCTTTTCTTTCTCTGTCTTAGTTAGTTTACTTAAAGTATACATCTTAAAGTACATTTAAAAATAATTTATGGAAGTTCATATATGTAATTTGACTTTAATGCTTTTTGTATCCTGTGCTCATACTAAATTCACTATAATTTTTCATATATTTTACCAAGTTATCATTTTTTATACACCCATGCTATCTTTGAACGAGTTTTAGTTCCTGGTTTTATATACATAGCACTTCTTTTTATTCTTGTTGTCTGGTTGTCCCGGTTAGAATCAATGTAACATTGTGATGTTATATCCAGACATATCTGACTATTATAAATTATATTATAAATTGTCAGTTCAAGGTGTTTTATGGTTATATTCATCAAACTAGAGAAGTTCTGTTTTTAGATATAGGAATATGCCATATGATGCTGAACAGGAGCAAATAGTTTGTATCTCTACACATTTAGTGACACATCTATCTTCTGTTTTTTATTGTGATTCTGAGATTCAAAGCTGGATCCTTAAACATTATGCTAGACACATATCCTGCTACTGAACCAGAATCCTACCATCCTGTATTCTCTTTACAAATTGATGTCATTATTTGGTTTTTAAATATTGCACTACTTCTACATATATCTGTAGAATAAGCATTGATTCATGATTTTATATTATTTTCTTGAATTGATAAAATTTGTTTTGCTAAAACTTATGCTCTATTTTATGTGTGCTTTAACAAAATGTTGTTTTGTAGTTTTATTAGAAAGTTAATACCACCTTACTACCAACTGTTTGTTCCTTGTACTTCACTAGCACTAAGCCTTTTTTTTTTGGTGTTTTTGAGACAGGGTTTCTCTGTATTGTTTTGGAGGCTGTCCTGGAACTCGCACTGTAGACCAGGCTGGCCTCGAACTTACAGAGATCTGCCTACCTCTGTCTCCCGAGTGCTGGGATTAAAGGTGTGTGCCACCAATGCCTGGTGGCACTAAGCCTTATAGTGTTCTGAATATTTTATTCTGTATATCACTGATTTTTCATTTTGTGTTTGCTGAAGTAGTCTTGTAATAGCACTGTTGCTTATATGTACATTCTCTAAGTCCATTTATAGTACATTCCATGATGGCATTCATCTATTTTCATATGTGTTTTCTTTCTTTTTCTGCTGCTATTTGACAGTTTATGCACTACTCAAATTTATGAACTTGTCAACAGGCAATTAAAAGTACTCAGAGATATCTGAAAAGCAGGGCCTTAGTTTCAGAGTCATCTTTGACTACATAATAAGTTTGAAGCTAGTGCTCATCACAAAATTCTCTGTCACAAAAAGAATGAAAAAGAAGAAAAAAGGTTTTGCTGATTACTCAAAGGTTTGAGTAATAGATTACAGTTTGTATTCATTCTTCTCTTATTATCCAGAGATGTTACCTTTTTGCAGTCACATTTTTTGTCATTAGAATTCACATGGAATTCTAAAATACTTTTATACTTTCTCTCCTTAACCATTTAAAAATCTTCTTTTACTATGTGATTCATAAAATATATTTTGATCCTTGTGCATGTAACAATATGTGACTTTCTGATTGCCAACCTCATAGGTTCCTGTCAGTCTTGATTCTGCTCAATTCAACAGTGGCCTTGCACACAGTCAATCACAATGTTCTTGTCACTTGACTTCACGGGGTATCAACACTTTCTCATCTTGCATGTTATTGTTCCAATCATCTTCTTTTGCCTTTGTGGCAAAGGCACTTCCTAAGATTCCCAATATGCCACTTAGAGTATACAATTAATGGCCAGAGTTGGTTGGAGCACTGTGGGGTCTCTTTTCTTTCTGTTATGCTTCCTGAATTTACAGTCTATGTAGGCCTTTATTATAATGGATGCATGCAGAGCCTTCTATATAGAAAGAATGTATCACGTAATCATTGCCGTGCTTTTTCATAAATATCCCATGTTCTGAATTTTGCTTTTTTTCTTCATGAAGCAAACAGCAGCATTTACTGTAGTACATTTCTTATATATTTAAAGCAAAGAGAAAAGATTACATTTTCCTTCAATCAGAAATACTTTTAGAATTAAAAAGAAGTTACTGAAAAATATAATGTAACTAATACATATAGTCTACATAAGATAAAGTGTTACAATGTTATTAATCCAGGAAACACTCTTTAAAAAGGTATTAAGCTATATGACATAATTAGTATATAGCCTGCATAAGACAGATTTGAAAAATAATTCTTCTCATTACCATTGTGTGAAGTGCTACAAACATCAAAACATCTGTGTGTGCTTCTGAGAGTTACATACTAAACATAATAATTGAGGTACATACTGAATTTTTCTTCCAATATGTTTAGTGTATTACTGGAGAATTTAATTTAACACACATGTTAACATATTCTCCAACTCAACAAAATGAAAGTTGTGTTGAAATCATGAAGAAAGTTGATGGAGACAGAAGTTTGAGCAGGTGAAAGCAGAGCCAGGAAGAGCTTCTGGGAGGAGCCTAACTATCTGAAATTCCGGAGCTTGTAAACTTAGAGAGATGAAGCAGGTTAGAAAATCAGAGGAACAGCGAATACACCAAACAAGAGATTCATGGATCCCAGGGGTTCATCTTCTAAGGGACATGGAACACGGCTGCATGCTATGTGGAACAAAATTAAACAAAACAAGGATTTCAGAAACAGTAGTACAGAGTTTGTGCTGAAAACCTATATCTGGGGTCATGAATTAACTTTGGTTTAGAAACACATTCTGGGTACTATAAGTCATTAAAGAAATCTTTGTATGAAAGTCAATCAGTTAAACAAGTTCTTTTATAATAAGACACTTTATAAATATTAGGAAAGTGACCATTTTACCATAAAAGTAATCCTTGAACAAAACTGTACAAAAGAAACATAAAAAACCTGTTACATAGTGTTGATAACTTCTAAACCACTACCTATATGAATGAATAGCCTTGAACTTGATAATGAATGTACTGAAGACATCTCTCGGGAAGACAGAGTATATAATTCAGTCCAGCATCTCTGCTGAAAACAATAAAAAGCATCTATAATTAGTAACATGAATTTGTTATAAAATGTTGAGAAGCTAATTTGGCTGTAAAGTTTATAAGAAGAGTGCTCAGAAACAAGCATATCACATAGAGATGAACCCATTGTTAACATCTCCTTTTCTATAATATTCAACAATTTTGAGGAATGGAGCAAAGATTCCAGAATCTGCAACATATTGAGAGAGTAAGAGAAAGTCAAAGCAGGAGGAAGGGAGAAACAGGGAGGGGGAAAAATGAGGGAGGGAGGAAGGAAAGAAAGAAGAACCTAAAAGATCAAAAGACATATGTATAGGTGTGAAAGCGAATATGATAAAACCACTGAACATTTTTCCTAAACCAGTAGCATTTATCTGTTCTAAATACTCCAACATTACACCCACAGATAACTGTAGGTCTAAGTCCTCATTTACAAAAGATACATTTTGAAACAGGCAGAGGTTGCTACAGAGTTCAAAATATGTACAATAAGTGATCATCATAAGGTACCTAGTCCCCACCACAAACACTGCATCTGGAAGACCACCCCAAAACTTAGATGACATGAATCATTGTGGGAAGAGCCAGGAGACTAAGGAACAAGCTCACAGAGTTTTTTAGACTTGACCTGGAGACTGTATCATGAAATCTCACCAATATGGTTGTTTAAACAAGAACAATCAGCACACTAACATAGATATGGGGGGCTGCAGGACTTCAATGTTGGCAGAGTAATGGAAACGGTCCTGATGGGATATGAAACTCGATAAACAGCCATAAACACAGAAGGATGTTGAGAGAAGATGGGGGGGAGGTTGATATGACTCATGTATGACATCTCATCCACATAAAGATTTTAAATTAATAAAGAAGCTCCTGGACAAGAAATACATTATTCCCAACAACACAGAACAACTAAGAAATATGTATTTATTTGAAAATGTCCTCAAAATGCCTAAGATATCTTATATAGCACTAGTAAAATGCCAGCAAATGCAAGCATGAAGTCATGAGTAAAAACTTCCAGGAATAGAAACACACTCGATGGAAGAACCAATAACTGATGATTGTGAGAATAATGAATATCTTGTTCATTTGGAACGTGGATGAATAAAAACAAGAAAATATAAAATATGCTAGGAGAAAGCAGCTATCACATTCTAAGATATTTGTTTATGTAATGAGAAATAAAATATCTATTAAAAATTAGCAATTTTAAGTTTCTTATTCTTGCAAATTTTCAAAGCAGAACCTATGAGAAAGGGAAAATTGAGTTCTACAATGATTGAAATAAAATTCTACTTATTTTACACCTTTGGAAAAAATCATACTTTTTGTTGATGAGCTGATACCAGTAACAAATGCATATTTAGGCATGTAAACACGGAATAAGATGAAAATATATAGAAATAGACATTTAGGAAGAAAACAAGTAGTCAACGTTGTTGAGTTTATTATTTACTAGCTGCATTGAATACTGTGGCTCAAAGAAGGAATTATTTTCCTTTTATGTTAGTTGGTCACAACAACTTAGACTTTGGTAATTTTGGTGGCAGTTTATTTGGTATTAAATTAATATTTTTTTCTTTATTATTTTTTTTAACTTTTTTAAAATTTATTTTTCAGTTTAAATTTAGATAAGAAACAAGGTTGCTTCACAAGTGAGTTGCAGGTCCCTCTCCCTTTCCCTCCCCTTCTCCCTTGCCCTCCCCCCCAACCCTCACATTATCCCCTCATTTCCCCAGGGAGGGTGAGGCCCTCCATGGGGGTGTCCATAGTCTGTCATTTCATATAGGCCAGGGCCTAGACCATTCCCCAAGACTTCAGGGTGAGAGTGTACCTCACACTGTTG
This sequence comes from Mesocricetus auratus, assembly GCF_017639785.1. NCBI lineage: Eukaryota > Metazoa > Chordata > Mammalia > Rodentia > Cricetidae > Mesocricetus > Mesocricetus auratus. The sequence continues at coordinate 44,150,056 of NW_024429266.1, forward strand.
GATGGGAGTCCAAAGTCCTTGTGTGTACTGGGGATGGGTACAGATCTGCTGCCCAAGGCTCAATAGATTACCTAGGCCTTCTCACTGACACTCACATTCAGGGGTCTTGATCAGTCCCATGCTGGATTCCCAGGCTGAAGCCTGGGATTCAAGAGTTAACCTTTGTCAGGTCAGCTGTTTCTAGGGGTTAAACCAGCCCAGTCTTAATCCCTTTGGGCATCAGTCCTCCCTCTCTGTTACTGGCTTTCTTGAGTTCAGCTCAGTACTTAACCAAGGGAGTCTGCCTCTTCTTCGATCAGCCACTGAATGAAGATTCTCTTTCCCAGACTCTCTAGCCATGGGATTGTAGGCTGGCCCTCCCCAGATCTATGTCTAAAATCCATATATGAGAGAGTACATGCCATGTTTCTCTTTTTGTGTCTGGGTTACCTCACTCAGGATGGTTTCTTGTAGTGTCATCCATTTGCCTGTGAATCTCAGGATTCCATTGTTTTTTCTGCTGAATAGTACTCTATTGTGTAAATGTACCACATTTTCTCTATCCACTCTTCGGTTGAGGGACATCTAGGTTGCTTCCAAGTTCTGGCTATTACAAATAATGCTGCTATGAACATAGTGGAACAGACATCTTTGTTGCATGAGTGGGCATCTTTTGGATATATGCCTAAGAGTGGAGTTTATTCCCATTTTTCTGAGGAATCTCCATACTGATTTCCAAAGTGGCTGAACCAGTTGGCACTCCCACCAGCAATGGAGGAGTGTCCCCCTTTCACCACATCCTCTCCAGCATAAATTGTCATTGGTGTTTTTGATTTTAGCCATTCTGACAGGAGTGAGATGGTATCTCAGAATTGTTTTGATTTGCATTTCCCGGATGGCAAAGGATGTTGAGCACTTTCTCAAGTGCCTCTCAGCCATTTTAGACTCCTCTATTGAAAACTCTCTATTTAGTTCTGCAACCCACTTTTTAATTGGGTCCTTTGGTGTTTTGGAGACTTGCTTCTTGAGTTCTTTGTAAATTTTGGAGATCAACCCTCTGTCAGATGTGGGATTAGTGAATATTTTTTCCCATTCTGTGGGCTGCCTTTTTGTCTTGCTGACTGTGTCCTTTGCCTTACAGAAGCTTCTCAGTTTCAGGAGGTCCCATTTATTAATTGTTGATCTCACTATCTGTGCTAGTGGTGTTATGTTCAGGAAACTGTCTCCTGTACCAATTCGTTCAAGGGTACCACCCACTTTCTCTTCTAAAAGGTTCAGTGTGGCTGGAATTATGTTGAGGTCTTTGATCCTTTGGGACTTAAGTTTTGTGCATGGCGATAAACATGGATCGATCAGCATTCTTCTACATGCCAGCCTCCAGTTATGCCAGCACCATTTGTTGAAGATGCTATCATTATTCCATTGTATATTTTTAGCTTCTTTGTCAAAGATTAGATGTTCATACGTGTGTGGGTTAATATTCGGGTTTTCAATTCGATTCCATTTGTCTACCTGTCTATTTTTGTGCCAATACCAAGCTGTTTTCAGGACTATAGCTCTATAATAGAGCTTGAGGTCAGGGATGGTGATGCCTCCGGACGTTGCCTTGTTGAACAGGGTTGTTTTTGCTATCCTGGGTCTTTTGTTTTTCCATACAAAATTGATTATTGTTCTTTCAAAGTCTGTGAAGAATTGTGCTGGGATTTTAATGGGGAATGCATTGAATCTGTAGTTTGCTTTTGGCAGGATTGCTATTTTCACTACATTGATCCTACCTATCTCAGAGCATGGGAGGTCTTTCCATTTTCTGACAGCTTCTTTAATTTCTTTCTTTAAAGATTCAAAGTTCTTGCGATACAGGTCTTTCACTTGTTTGGTTAGCGTTAGTATTTGATGTTGTTTGTGGCAATTGTAAAGGGTGATGTTTCTCTGATTTCTTTTTCAGCCCTTTTATCATCTGTATATAGTAGGGCTACTGATTTTCTTGAGTTGATCTTGTAGTCTGCCACTTTGCTGGAGGTGCTAATCAGCCGTAAGAGTTCCCTGGTAGAGTTCTTTGGGTCACTGATGTAAACTATCATATCATCTGCAAACAGTGAAAGTTTGACCTCTTCCTTCCCAATTTGCATACCGTTGATCCCACTTTGTTGTTATATGGCATTGGCTAGTATTTCAAGTACCATGTTGAAAAGGTATGGAGAGAGTGGACAGCCTTGTTTTGTTCCTGATTCTACAGGAATTGCTTTGAGTTTCTGTCCATTTCGTTTGATGTTGGCTGTTGGTTTAGTGTATATAGCTTTTATTATGTTTAAGAATGTCCCTGTTATCCCAGATCGCTCCAAGACCTTTTTCATGAAGGGGTGTTGGATTTTGTCAAAGGCTTTTTCAGCATCTAGTGAGATGATCATGTGACTTTTGTTTTTCAGCTTGTTTATATGGTGGATTACATTGATGGATTTTCGTATGTTGAACCATCCCTGCATACCTGAGATGAAACCTACTTGATCATGGTGAATGATTGTTTTGATGTGTTCTTGGATCCTATTTGCCAGTATTTTATTGAGTATTTTTGCATCAATGTTGATGAGGGATATTCGTCTGAAGTTCTCTTTCTTAGTTGTATCTTTGTGTGGCTTGGGGATCAAGATGGTATATTCTTTTTTATGTCGACGAAATGTTCTATAGACGTCTGTTAATACCATTTGGGTCATTACTTCTATTAGACCCTTTGCTTCTTTGTTGAGTTTCTGTCTGTTATTCCTGTCTAGTGGTGAGAGTGGTGTGTTGAAATCTCCCACTATAACTGTATGGGGCTTTAGATGTGATTTAAGTTCTAATAATGTTTCTTTTACGCATGTGGATTCCTTTGTATCTGGGGCCTAGATGTTCAGGATAGACACTTCATCTTGTTGGGTTTTCTTTTGATTGATTTTATTGTAAAGTCTAGTTTGATAGATATTAGGATTGCTACCCCTGCTTGTTTCTTGGGTCCATTTGATTGAACAAATTTTTCCCAATCTTTAACTCTCAGGTAATGTCTGTCTTTGAGGGTGAGTTGTGTTTCTTGTATGCAGCAGAAGGAAGGGTTCTGTCTTCAAATCCATTCTGCTAGTCTGTGTTTTTTATGGGTGAGTTAAGGCCATTAATGTTGAAGGATATTAATGACTACTGATTGCTCATCCTTCTTTGATTTGATTGGTTGTTGTTGGTGGAATTATGTGTGGAATTCTACCCCTTTGTTCTTTTGGCTGTTGTTATAGTGGGATTCTCTAATGCCTATGTTTTTCTGGTTGTAGTTAGCTTCCTTGGGTTGGAGTTTTCCTTCCAAAATTTTCTGTAGGCCTGGGTTAGTGGATACGTATTGCTTGAATCTAGTTTTGTCATGGAATATCTTGTTTTCTTCGTCTATAGTAATTGAGAGCTTTGATGGGTATTGTAGTCTGTGCTGGCCTCCATGGTCTCTTAGTGTTGGTAGAATATCTATCCAGGAACTTCTGGCTTTCAGAGTTTCCATAGAGAAGTCAGGTGTAATTCTGATAGGTCTGTCTTTATATGTTACTTGACCTTTTTCCTTAGCTGCTCTTAATATTCTTACTTTATACTGTATATTTGGGGTCTTGATTATTATATGGCGAGGGGATTTTTTTTGTGGTCCACTCTGTTTGGTGTTCTGTAAGCTTCTTATACCTTCATTGGCATGTCTTTCTTAAGGTTGGTAAAGTTTTCTTATATGATTTTGTTGAATATGTCTTCTGCCCCTTTGAGGTGGTTTTCTTCTCCTTTTTCTATACCTATTATTCTTAGGTTTGGTCTTTTCATGGTGTCCCATATTTCCTGGATGTTTTGTGTTAAGGATTTGTTGGACTGAAGGTTTTCTTTGGTTGATGAATCTATTACTCCTAGTGTATCTTCAAAACTTGAGATTCTCTCTTCCATCTCTTCTATTCTTTTTTATATCATTTTTTATTTTAATTTTAAATAGCTTCTTTTACATGTCAATCCCAGTTCCCTCTCCCTTCCCTCCTCCCGCACTCCCCTTCCCCCCCAGTCTCCCACCCTATTGCCAATTTGTTCCATATAGGGGATATCTAGAGTCTGTCATTTCACTCTGGGTAGGGTCTAGGCATTCCCCTAAGAGTCCAGGCTGAGAGAGCATCCATCTTTGTGCTATGGGCACACAAAGACTGTTGGTATTCCAGGGATAGACACTGATCCACTGCTCAAGGCCCCTTAGGTTGCCCACGCCTTCTCACTGACACTCACATTTGGGGGGAGTCCAGATCAGTCCCATGTTAGCCTCCCTGCTGTCAGTCTGGGGTCCAAGAGCTCTAGCCTTTTCAGATCTGCAGTCTCTGCTGGTTTTGCCAGCCCATTCTTTGCCAATTTGCTCATCACTCCTCTCTTTCTGCCACTGGGTTCCTTGGGTTCAGTTCAGTGTTTAACTGTGTGTTTGACTCTGCTTCCATCAGCCACTGGATGAAGGCTCCCAGATGGTTATAGACATCTAGTTCACTATCAGGAATGGGCATTCGAGGTGGTCTCTCCACTATTACTTAGCTTGCCAATTGGTGTTATCCCTTTAGATCACAGGAGGTCACTCTGTGCCTTATCCATCTTCTAACCTATGATTCCCTCTTCCCCCTATTCTACCCCCACCCACTCAACTTCCTGTTCCCCCATGACCTACTCGGTCTTTTTCTTCTCCCCCCTCTCTTCTTCCCAGCTCCCACTCCCCCTTACCCCTCACCGTGTTCCCCATCCATTCAGAGGTTCTTGTCTTAATCCTCATCTCTTGGGTACTATGCATATATGCAGATCTTTTAGGTTCTTTCCTGTTTCTCAGACTCTCTAGAAACCATATATGAGTGAGTACATACCATGTTTGTCTTTTTGTGACTGGGTTACCTCACTCAGGATGGCTTCCTCCAGTGCCATCCATTTACCTGTGAATTTTAAGATTCCATTGTTTTTTTCTGCTGAGTAATACTCCATTGTGTAAATGTACCACATTTTCTCCACCCACTCTTCAGTTGAGGGGCATCTAGGTTGCTTCCAGGTTCTGGCTATTACAAATAATGCTGCTATGAACATAGTGGAGCAGATGCCCTCGTTGTATGAATTTGCCTCATTTGGATATATGCCCAATAGTGCAATTGCTGGGTCTTGTGGTAGATTAATTCCCATTTTTCTGAGGAATCTCCACGCTGATTTCCAACGAGGCTGTACGAGTTGGCACTCCCACCAGCAGTGAAGTAGAGTTCCCCTCTCTCCACATCCTCTCCAACATAAATTGTCTTCAGTGTTTTTGATTTTAGCCATTCTGACAGGAGTAAGATGGTTTCTCAGAGTTGTTTTGATTTGCATTTCCCTGATGGCTAAGGATGTTGAGCACTTTCTTAAGTGTCTCTTGGCCATTTTAGCCTCCTCTGTTGAGAATTCTCTATTTAGATCTGTACCCCACCTTTTATTTGGATCCTTTGGTGTTTTTAGACTTGTTTCTTGAGTTCTTTGTAAATTTTGGAGATTAGCCCTCTGTCAGATGTGGGGTTAGTGAATATCTTTTCCCATTCTGTGGACTGCCTTCTTGTCTTGTTGACTGTGTCCTTTGCCTTCCAGAAGCTTTTTAGTTTCAGGAGGTCCCATTTGTTAATTGTCGATCTCAGTGTTTGCGCCCCTGGTGTTATGTTTAGGAAGTGGTCTCTTGTACCAACTGGGTGAAGAGTATCTCCCACTTTCTCTTCTAAAAGTTTCAGTGTGGCTGGATTTATGTTGAGATCTTTGATCCATTTGGACTTAAGTTTTGTACAAGGTGATAAACATGGATCTATCTGCAGTCTTCTGCGTACCAGTACCCAGTTATGCCAGCACCATTTGCTGAAGATGCTTTCTTTTTTCCACTGTACAGTTTTTGTACAGTTTTAGATTCTTTGTCAAAAATCAAGTGTTCATAGGTGTGGGGGTTGAAATTAGGGTTTTCAATTCGGTTCCATTGGTCTACCTGCCTATTTTTGTGCCAATACCAAGCTGTTTTCAGGACTATAGCTCTATAATAGAGCTTGAAGTCAGGTATGGTAATGCCTCCTGAATTTCCTTTATTGTATAGGGTTGTTTTGGCTATCCTGGGCCTTTTGTTTTTCCATATAAAGTTGATTAATGTTTTTTCCAGGTCCTTGAAGAATTGTGATGGAATTTTGATAGGGATTGCATTGAATCTGTAGACTGCTTTTGGCAAGATTGCCATTTTTATTATGTTGATCCTACCAATCCAAGAGCATGGGAGATCTTTCCATTTTCTGGTATCCTCTTTGATTTCTTTCTTTAAAGACACAAAGTTCTTGATATACAGGTCTTTCACTTCCTTGGTTAACATTATCCCCAGATATTTGATGCTGTTTTTGGCTATTGTAAAGGGTGATGTTTCTCTGATTTCTTTCTCAGTCACTTCATCATCTGTATATAATAGGGCCACTGATTTTTTTGAGTTTACCTTGTATCCTGCCACATTGCTGTAGGTGTATATCAGATCTAGGAGTTCCGTTGCGGAGGTTTTTGGGTCACTTATGTAAACAATCATATCATCTGCAAATAGTGAATGTTTGACTTCTTCTTTTCCTATTTGTATCCCCTTTATCTCCTTCTGTTGTCTTATTGCTGTAGCTAAAACTTCAAGTACAATATTGAAGAGATATGGAGAGAGTGGACGGCCTTGTCTTGTTCCTGATTTTAGAGGAATTGCTTTGAGTTTCTCTCCATTTAGTTTGATGTTAGCTGTTGGTTTACTGTATATTGCTTTTATTATATCCAGTTATGTTCCTGTTATCCCTGATCTCTCTAGGACCTTTATCATGAAGGGGTGCGGGATTTTGTCAAAAGCTTTTTCAGCATCTAGTGAGATGATCATGTGGTTTTTCTTTCGCAGTTTGTTTATATGGTGGATTACATTGATAGATTTTCTAATGTTGAACCATCCCTGCATTCCTGTGATGAAGCCTACTTGATCATGGTGGATGATTTTTCTGATGTGTTCTTTTTTTTTATTAATATTTTCTTTTATTTTCCATTTTAAATTTAGATAAGAAACAAGGTTGCTTCACAAGTCAGTACGAGGTCCCTCTCCCTTTCCCTCCCCTCCTCCCGTGCCCTCCCCCATCCCCCCCCGTTATCCCTCATTCCCCCAGGGAGGGTGAGGCCCTCCATGGGGGTGTCCATAGTCTGTCATTTCATATAGGGCAGGGCCTAGACCCTTCCCCAAGAGTTCAGGGTGAGAGTGCACCTCACATTGTTCTATGGGAGTCCAGAGACCGTGTGTATACTTGGGATGGGTACTGATCTGCTGTCCAAGGCTCAATAGATTCCCTAGGCCTCCTCCCTGACACCCAGATTCAGGGGGTCTTGATCAGTCCCATGCTGGATTCCCAGGCTGATGCCTGGGATTCAAGAGTTAACCTTTGTCTGGTCAGCTGTTTCTGGGGGTTCAACCATCCCAGTCTTAATCCCTTTGATCATCAGTCCTCCCTCTCTGATACTGGCTTTCTTGAGTTCAGCTCAGTACTTAACCAGCCAGTAAATGAAGTTTCTGTTTCCCAGACTCTCTGGCAATAGGATTGTAGGCTGGCACTCCCCAGATCTATGTCTAAAATCCATATATGAGAGAGTACATGCCATGTTTCTCTTTTTGTGACTGGGTTACCTCACACAGGATGGTTTCTTCTAGTGTCATCCATTTGCCTGCGAATCTCATGATTCCATTATTTTTTTCTGCTGAATAGTACTCCATTGTGCAGATGTACCACATTTTCTCTATCCATTCTTCGGGTGAGGGACATCTAGGTTGCTTCCAAGTTCTGGCTATTACAAATAAAGCTGCTATGAACATAGTGGAACAGACATCTTTGTTATACGAATGGGCATCTTTTGGATATATGCCTAAGAGTGCAGTTGCTGGGTCTTGTGGTAGGTTTATTCCCATTTTTCTGAGGAATCTCCATACTGCCTTCCAAAGTGGCTGAACCAGTTGGCACTCCCACCAGCAATGGAGGAGTGTCCCCCTTTCACCACATCCTCTCCAGCATAAATTGTCATTGGTGTTTTTGATTTTAGCCATTCTGACAGGAGTGAAATGGTATCTCAGAGTTGCTTTGATTTGCATTTCCCGGATGGCTAAGGATGTTGAGCACTTTCTCAAGTGCCTCTCAGCCATTTTAGACTCCTCTATTGAAAACTCTCTATTTAGTTCTGCAGCCCACTTCTTAATTGGGTCCTTTGCTGTTTTGGAGACTTGCTTCTTGAGTTCTTTGTAAATTTTGGAGATCAACCCTCTGTCAGATGTGGGATTAGTGAATATTTTTTCCCATTCTGTGGGCTGCCTTTTTGTCTTGCTGACTGTGTCCTTTGCCTTACAGAAGCTTCTCAGTTTCAGTAGGTCCCATTTATTAATTGTTGATCTCACTGTCTGTGCTACTGGTGTTATGTTCAGGAAGCTGTCTCCTGTACCAATTCTTTCAAGGGTACCACCCACTTTCTCTTCTAAGAGGTTCAGTGTGGCTGGATTTATGTTGAGGTCTTTGATCCATTTGGACTTAAGTTTTGTGCATGGCGATAAACATGGATCGATCCGCATTTTTCTACATGCCAGTCTCCAATTATGCCAGCACCATTTGTTGAAGATGCTTTCTTTATTCCATTGTATATTTTTAGCTTCTTTGTCAAAGATCAGATGTTCGTACGTGTGTGGGTTAATACCCGGATTTTCAATTCGATTCCATTGGTCTGCCTGTCTATTTTTGTACCAATACCAAGCTGTTTTCAGGACTATAGCTCTATAATAGAGCTTGAGGTCAGGGATAGTGATGCCTCCGGACGTTGCCTTGTTGAACAGGGTTGTTTTTGCTATCCTGGGTCTTTTGTTTTTCCATACAAAATTGATTATTGTTCTTTCAAGGTCTGTGAAGAATTGTGCTGGGATTTTAATGGGGATAGCATTGAATCTGTAGATTGCTTTTGGCAGGATTGCCATTTTTACTACATTGATCCTACCTATCCAAGAGCATGGGAGATCTTTCCATTTTCTGAGGGCTTCTTTAATTTCTTTCTTTAAAGATTCAAAGTTCTTACGATACAGGTCTTTCACTTGTTTGGTTAGCGTTACCCCAAGCTATTTTATGTTGTTTGTGGCAATTGTAAAGGGTGATGTTTCTCTGATTTCTCTTTCAGCCCTTTTATCATCTGTATATAGTAGGGCTACTGACTTTCTTGAGTTGATCTTGTAACCTGCCACTTTCCTGAAGGTGTTAATCAGCTGTAAGAGTTCCCTGGTAGAGTTCTTTGGGTCATTGATGTAAACTATCATATCGTCTGCAAACAGTGAAAGTTTGACTTCTTCCTTCCCAATTTGTATCCCCTTGATCCCCCTTTGTTGTCGTATGGCTATAGCTAGAACTTCAAGTACCATGTTGAAAAGGTATGGAGAGAGTGGACAGCCTTGTTTTGTTCCTGATTTTAGAGGAATTGCGTTGAGTTTCTGTCCATTTAGTTTGATGTTGGCTGTTGGTTTACTGTATATGGCTTTTATTATGTTTAAGTATGTCCCTGTTATCCCAGATCTCTCCAAGACCTTTATCATGAAGGGGTGTTGGATTTTGTCAAAGGCTTTTTCAGCATCCAGTGAGATGATCATGTGATTTTTGTTTTTCAGCTTGTTTATATGGTGGATTACGTTGATGGATTTTTGTATGTTGAACCATCCCTGCATCCCTGGGATGAAACCTACTTGATCGTGGTGAATGATTGTTTTGATGTGTTCTTGGATCCGATTTGCCAGTATTTTATTGAGTATTTTTGCATCAATGTTCATGAGGGATGTTGGTCTGAAGTTCTCTTTCTTGGTTGTATCTTTGTGTGGCTTGGGGATCAAGGTTATTGAAGCCTCATAGAAAGAGTTTGGCAAAGACCCTTCTGCTTCTATTGTGTGGAACATTTTGAGAAGAATTGGTATAAGCTGTTCTTTGAATTTGTGGTAGAATTCTGCACTGAGGCCATCTGGACCTGGACTTTTTTTGGTTGGGAGACTTTTGATGACAGCTTCTATTTCCATAGGGGTTATAGGTCTATTTAAATTGCTTATCTGTTCTTGATTTAGTTTTGGCAAATGATAGCTGTCCAGGAAGTCATCCATTTCCTTTAAATTTTCGAATTTTGTGGAGTACATGTTTTCAAAGTATGACCTAATGATTCTCTGGATTTCCTCAGAGTCTGTTGTTATGTCCCCCTTTTCATTTCTGATTTTGTTAATTTGCGTGTTCACTCTCTGCTGTTTGGTAAGTTTGGACAAAGGTTTGTCTATCTTGTTGATTTTCTCAAAGAACCAACTCTTCGTTGCATTGATTCTTTGTATTGTTTTCCTGGTTTCTACTTTGTTGATTTCAGCCCTCAATTTGATTATTTCCTGGCGTCTACTCCTCCTGGGGGAGTTTGCTTCTTTGTGTTCTAGAGCTTTTAGCTGTGATATTAATTCTCTGGTATAACTGTTTTCCTGTTTCTTCATGTGAGCACTTAGTGCTATGAACTTCCCCCGTAGCACTGCTTTCAAAGTGTCCCATAGGTTTGGGTATGTTGTGTCTTCATTCTCATTGAATTCGAGGAAGTCTTTAATTTCTTTTTTTATTTCCTCTTTGACCCAGGGATGGCGCAGTTGAGCATTATTCAATTTCCATGAGTTTGTAGGTTTTCTGCAATTTGTGTTGTTGTTGAATTCTAATTTTAAGGCATGGTGGTCTGATAAGATGCATGGAGCTATTCCAATTTTTTTGTAGCTGCTGAGGTTTGATATGTTGCCAAGTATGTGGTCAATTTTTGAGAAGGTTCCATGTGGTGGTGAGAAGAAGGTATATTCTTTTTTATTTGGATGAAATGTTCTATAGATATCTGTTAATCCCAGTTGGGTCATTACTTCTATTAGACCCTTTGCTTCTTTTTTGAGTTCCTGTCTGGTATTCTTGTCTAGTGGTGAGAGTGGTGTGTTGAAATCTCCCACTATAACTGTGTGGGGCTTTAGATGAGATTTAAGTTCTAATAATGTTTCTTTAACGAATGTGGATGCCTTTGTATTGGGGGCATAGATGTTCAGGATAGACACTTCGTTTTGGTGGGTTTCACCTGTGATGAGTATGTAATGACCTCCTTCTGATGTGTTCTTGAATCCGGTTTGCGAGTATTTTATTGAGTATTTTTGCATCGATGTTCATGAGGGAAATTGGTCTACAGTTTCTTTCTTAGTTGTGTCTTTGTGTGGCTTGGGTATCAAGGTAATTGTAGCCTCGTAAAAAGAGTTTGGCAGTGAGCCTCCTGCTTCTATTGTGTGGAATACTTTGAGGAGTATTGGAATTAGCTCTTCTTTGAATTTCTGGTAGAATTCTGCACTGAAGCCATCTGGGCCTGGGCTTTTTTTGTTTGGGAGACTTTTGATGACTGCTTCTATTTCATTAGGGCTTATAGGTCTGTTTAGATTGTTTATCTGCTCTTGATTAGGTTTGGCAAGTGATATCTATCCAGGAAATTTTCCATTTCCTTTATATTTTCAAATTTTGTGGAGTACAGATTTTCAAAGTATGCCCTGATGATTCTCTGGATTTCCTCAGAGTCCATTGTTATGTCCCCTTTTTCACTCCTGATTTTGTTAATCAGCATGCTCTCTCTCTGTCTTTTGGTTAGTTTAGACAGAGGTTTGTCTATTTTGTTGATTTTCTCAAAGAACCAACTCTTTGTTTCATTGATTCTTCTCAGTGTTTTCCTGGTTTCTACTTGATTGATTTCCTGCCTCAATTTGATTATTTCCTGGCATCTGCTCCTCCTGGGTGAGTTTGCTTCTTTTTGTTCTAGGACATTCAGCTGTGCTATTAATTCTCTAGTATGACTGTTCTCCAGTTTTTTCATGTGGGCACTTAGTGCTATAAACTTTCCTCTCAGCACTGCTTTCAAAGTGTCCCATAAGTTTGTGTATGTTGTGTCTTCATTCTCATTGAAATCGAGGAAGTCTTTAGTTTCTTTTTTTTATTTCTTCCTTTACCCAGGGATGGTGCAATTGTGCATTGTTCAATCTCCATGAGTTTGTAGGGTTTCTGCGATTTGTGTTATTGCTGAATTCTAATTTTAATGCATGGTGGTCTGATAAGATACAGGGGGTTATTCCAATTTTTTTTTGTATCTGTGGAGATTAGCAATGTTTCCTATTATGTGGTCAATTTTAGAGAAGGTTCCATGTGGTGCCGAGAAGAAGGTATATCCCTTTTTATTTGGGTGGAATGTTCTATAGATGTCTGTTAAACCCAGTTAGGTCATAACTTCTATTAGTTCTTTTGTTTCTTTGTTAAGTTTCTGTCTGGAGGTCCTGCCTAGCGGAGAGAGCGGAGTGTTGAAGTCTCCTACTATTAGTGTGTGAGATTTTATGTGCATTTTGAGCTTTAGTAGTGTTTCACTCACGAATGTAGGTGCCTTTGTATTTGGGGCATAGATGTTTAAAATTGAGACTTCATCTTGATGTACTTTTCCTTTGATGAATATGAAGTGTCCTTCTTAATATCTTTTGATTGATTTTAATTTGAAGTCTAGTTTGTTAGATATTAGGATTGCTACACCCGCTTGTTTCTTGGAGCCATTTGATTGGAAGATCTTTTCTCAACCCTTTACTCTGAGGTTACGTCTGTCTTTGATGTTGAGATGTGTTTCTTGTATGCAGCAGAAGGAAGGGTTCTGTCTTCGTATCCATTCTGCTTGTCTGTGTCTTTTTATAGGCAAGTTGACGCCGTTGACATTGAGGGATATTAATGACTATTGATTGATGATTCTTGTTTGTGCTTGATTTATTGTTAGTGAAGTTATTTTGTGTAGTTTCTCCTCTCTTTTTCTTTTGGTGTTTTGTAGAGTGGGATTATATCTTGCCTGTGTCTTTGTGAATGTAGTTATCTTCCTGGGATCTAGGTTTTCCTTCTAGCACTTTCTGAAAAGCTGGATTCATGGATACATATTGTTTAAATCTGGCTTTGTCATGGAATATTTTGTTTTCTCCATCTATGGTAATTGAGAGCTTTGTTGGATATAGTAGTCTGGGCTGGCATCCTTGTTCCCTTAGCGTTTGTAGGACATCTATCCATGATCTTCTGGCTTTCATCGTTTCGATTGAGAAGTCAGGTGTAATTCGGATAGGTCTGCCTGTGTATGTTACTTGGCCTTTTTCTTTAGCTGCTCTTAATATTTTTTTCTTTACTCTGTAGGTTTGATGTTTTGATTATTATATGGCGAGGTGACTTCTTTTTCTGGTCCAGCCTATTTGGTGTTCTGTAAGATTCTTGTATTTTCATAGGCATATCTTTCTTTAGGTTAGGGAAGTTTTCTTCTATGATTTTGTTGAATATGTTTTCTGTACCTTTGAGTTGTATTTCTTTGCCTTCTTCTTTACCTATTATTCTCAGGTTTGGCTTCTTCACGGTGTCCCATATTTCCTGGATATTTTGTGTTAAGGATTTGTTGGTTTTGAGAATTTTTTTTTGGTTGACAACTCTATATCCTCTAATGAGTCTTCAACACCTGAGATTCTCTCTTCTATCTCTTGTATTCTATTGGTGATACTTGCATCTGTAGTTCCTGATTGTTTACCCAGCTTTTCTATTTCCAGCATCCCTTCATTCTGTGTTTTCTTTATCGTTTCTATTTCAGCTTTCAATCCTTCAACTGTTTGAGTTGTTTCCTGTTAAGAGAAGCTTTTTCTTTTGCTAGCCGCTTTGGTTTATCCCCTGCCAGTCGCCTGGGCTCTGCCGCGCCAGCCTGGTTCTAGATCCGCATGAGTCCCAAATAAACACACAGGGGGCTATATTAATTATGAAGCTGTTGGCCTTGTTTGTCTCTTACTGGCTAGCTCTGCCTTAAGTAATTACCCCATAATTGTTAATCTAAGTATGTTTCTTACCGGAGAATAGTTCCCGGCCTCCTACCCCCATGGCGTCACATGTTGACTCTCTTGTGTTTCCCCTTCCCAGAATCCTCCTCGACTCCTAGTCCCTCCTATCTAGGTTTTCTATTGGCCAGACAGTACTTTATTGACAAATGCACAGGCAAATAACAGGACTTCCCCAACAGTTTCCTTCATTTTTTTGGTTGTTTTTTCTTGGTGCTCTTTAGATTCTTCGAGAGATTTGTTTATTTCTTGAATTTTTCCCCCATTTCATGGATTTTTTTGTTTGTTTTTTCTTCAATTTCTTTAAGGGATTTCCTTGTTTCTTCTTTGAGGGTCTCCATCATCTTCATGAAATAATTTTTAAGGTCTGTCTCCTCTCCTTCGTCTATGTAGTCCTTTTCAGGTCTTGCTAGTGTTGGATCCCTAGATTCTGGTGGGGTCATGTTGGTCTTTCTATTGCTGAGTGAGCTCTTATTCTGTCTTCTTCCCATCTCTTCTTCCAGTGAATGCTGGTGGGGTCTTTCTGTCTCCACTGGTCTACTTCCTTTCTGAAGCTGAAGCTGGACTAGGTGGGGTTTGGGGCTTGGAAGAGCTGATGTCTTTCTTGAAGCTGGACTCGCTGGGGTTTGGGGCTTGGAAGAGCTGATGTCTTTCCTGAAGCTGGACTCGCTGAAGCTGGACTCACTAGGGTTTGGGTCTTGGAAGAGCTGATGTCTTTCCTATGTGGGAGGGTCTTCTGAAGCTGGGCTCGCTGGGGTTTGGAGTTTGGAAGAGCTGATGTCTTTCCTGTGTGGGTGGGTTTTCTGGATGCCAGGAGTGGCCATGAAGATCAAGGGGATGGGCATCGGGCGGGGTATCCCAGAAGCTGAACTTGCTGGGGTTTGGAGCTGGGAAGAGCTGATGTCTTTCCTGTGTGGGCCGGGGTTCTGGATGCCAGGAGTGGCCGGGAAGATCAAGGGATGGGAGTGGGGGGAATCCCAGCCGGAGACCCAATCTCACCTGAAGCTGTACTCGCTGGGGTTTGGGGCTTAGAAGAGCTGATGTCTATCCTGAAGCTGGGCTCACTGGGGTTTTAGGGTTTGGAAGAGCTGATGTCTTTCCTGTGTGGGTGGGTCTTCTGGATGCCAGGAGTGGCCCTGAAGATCAAGGGGATGGGAGTCAGGCGGGGGATCCCAGCTGGGGACCCAATCTCACCTGAAGCTGGACTCGCTGGGGTTTGGGCCATCTCTTCTATTCTGTTGGTAATGCTTGTATCGATAGTACCTGACTGTTTGCCCAGATTTTCTATTTCCTGCCTTTCTTCAGATTGTGTTTTTTTTAATTTTCTCTATTTCATTTTACAACCCTTGCAGTGTTTTCATTGCTTCTTGCAATTTTCGGTTTATCTTTTCGTCCATTTGTTGCCTTTTATGAATTTTTTGGTTTGTTCTTTCTTCCATTTCTTGCATTTTTTGGTTTGCTTTTTGTTCCAGTTTTTGCTTTGTTTCTTCTTCCATTTCCTGCCTTTTTTGGTTAGGTTCTTCTTCCATTTCTTTCACTTTTTGCTTTGTTTTTTCTACCATTTCTTGCATTTTTTGCTTTGTTTCTTCTTCCATTTCCTGCCTTTTTTGGTATGTTTCTTCTTCCAATTTTTGCATTTTTTGCTTTGTTTTTTCTTCCATTTCTTTGAGGGATTTTCCTATATCCTCTTTTAGGGCCTCTATCATTTTCATGAAAATGGTTTTAAGGTCATTCTCTTCTGCTTCGTTCGCATTGGAATGTTGGAGTCTTTTTTTTTTTTTTTGGTTTTTACGAGACAGGGTTTCTCTGTATTGTTTTGGAGGCTATCGGTCCAGCCCGGCCTTGAACTCAAAGAGATCCGCCTGCCTCTGCCTCCCAAGTGCTGGGATTAAAGGCGTGTGCCACCACCGCCAGGCTATGGGAATGTTGGAGTCTTGCTGGTGTGGATTCTCTAGAATCTGGTGGTGTCATATTCGTTTTTCTGTTGCTGAGTGTGTTTTTGTATTGTCTCTTTCCCATCTCTTCTTCTAGTGGGTGCAGAAAGAGCCCCTTACTGGTCTGGGGACCAGAGTTCCCTTTTGGTGGGTGTTAGCATGTCCAATAATCTGGTGGTTCTTCTATTCCTTATCCTCGTTCTGGCCCCGTGGGATGGAGAAGAAGAACAGGAATCTGGGGTGCTTAGCCTCCTACTTGGTGCCCTGGACGCTATGCTGGATTCTGTTGTACCTGATCCTTAGGCCTGAACAGCTGCTCCCCTGGTCTCCCTGGCTTCTCTGGTTTCCTGGTCTCATTGGTGGGAGAGAAGACCTGGAGTCTGGGGTGCTTGTCTCCTGTTGGGATTGGAAGCTCTGTGCATTTCCCAGGCGATCCTCAGGCACTGGAACACAGGCCCAGAAGCTGGCCTGTTTACCTGATGCTGCCACCAGAACAGCTGATCCCCTGGTCTCCCTGGCTACTCTGGTTTCCTGGTCTCGTTGGTGGTAGAGAAGACCTGGAGTCTGGGGTGCTTGGCTCCAGTCAGGATTGGAAGCTCTGTGCAGTTACCAGGTGATCTGCAGGCACTGGAACACAGGCCTGGAAGCTGGCCTGTTTACCTGATGCTGCTGCCTGAACAGCTGCTTCCCTGGACTCCCTGGCTCTCTCTTAAATTAATATTTTATGTTATGAAAATGTTTAATGATATAATTATGTTGTGATGTCATATATTTTGACATATCATCTTCATTAATTTTATGTATATCAATACGAATTCCTGAGATCAAACATTAGATTTAACTGCAATTACCTTTACTTCCCACATCATCTTACCAGCTTCCTGTAAATTTCTAAAAGTCATAATTATTGGAAAACAATGGAGTTGTTCTCAACTAATGGAAACTTCAGAATTCTGTCATCAGAGTCCTAATCAAAATAGTAGCTCTCTTCATGAAAATAAGTGTACAGTTAAATATCCCCTCATCTTCTTAGTATCAACTCCATACCTTTATTTTCTAAGAAATGAAGAACTCAGATGACATTTCTCTTACTGTCAAATGGGGAGTAGTTTATGTCATATCACCTAAAAAAACAAGGATAGACAAAAGTTTTGTCTTGTTCATTCAAATTAAAAACATGTGTTGATTATATAAAATTGGTAATGTTTAAAGAAAGAATGAGGAGACAGGAAGTTTATAGTAGAGAAGTATTAAAAATGGGAACATGTTAACAATTGAAAATTTGAAAATATATCGATGTTTTCAACAATAACCTTTTAACTTGTCTGTTTGAAAATTATGAGAAAGAATGATGTAAAAACTGATTTATTAAGAACAGATGTAAAGACATTCAAATGAGTTAATATAAATGTCTAACTAAATATAATGATTATAGCAGTCAATTCTTTTAATTATTGATTTCTTTTGGATGTATGCCAGTGTTTTTCATTGATTAATTAATTTCGATGAAATATTATGTTTGGAGGAATAATTTTCTCCAGTGAATTTAGGGAAATTCTAAGACATGATAATACTTAATTAACCTAGGCAAGGTGATAGAGACAACAATTATCAAAATTAATTCCAACAATGACAGTGTAACTCTAGATTCGATGTGATAATTAACTTTTTGTTGCTGTAAAAGATAAGAAAAATAAACAATTTAAAATGAGGGAAATGTTGATTGGAGCTCACATATTCAGATTAGTTCATAGTCTTTTGACTTCAGTGTATGGGGGCACTGGTGGCTAAGTACTGTACCATAGTAGGAAATGTATGCTGGTGATACTTCTTCATTCCTTATTGCAAAGAAAATAGCAGAAGAAAGAGGGAGAGAAGAGATAGATAGATAGATAGATAGATAGATAGATAGATAGATAGGTAGATAGATAGAGAGATTAGTCACTCAGTCAACAGTCTGATATTTGCTTCAAAAAATTGTCTCTGGTTATTTAGTTGCCTTCCCCTAAATGTCACTTCCTACACTTTATGGATGCTTATGAGAGCATCAAAGACTAGCAATTATGAGACATTAAGGATGCAATCTACAATACTTACCCATCTTACCCATCATAAAGGATGGTTACCTAGTGATGAGAAGAACCTACCATATAAGAGAATGCAGCAGTCTCCTAGGTAACCGACCTACTACACAAGAGATTGAACATTGAAGGATGGCCTCAAATAAGACAAATAACTCTTTTATTTAGTCTGGAATTTCTTGAGGTGATTATATACCATTTTTCATAAGATAATTATGAAAGTAATATACATAATCTATATTTAAAGTTAATGTGTGCTTTTATTGTTTATTTTTATAAATCAGTCTATGCTTAAATTTTTTCAATCATTTTTTATTTTAATTTTAAATAGCTTGTTTTACATGTCAATCCCAGTTCCCTCTCCCTCCCCTCCTCCCGCACTCCCCTTCTCCCCCACCCTCCCACCCTATTGCCCAATCCGTCCACATAGGGGATATCTAGAGTCTGTCATTTCACTCTGGGTAGGGTCTAGGCACTCCCCTAAGAGTCCAGGCTGAGAAAGCATCCCTCTTTGTGCTATAGGCACACGATGACTGTTTGTATTCCAGGGATACACACTGATCCACAGCTCAGGGACCCATAGGTTGCCCAGGCCTTCTCGCTGACACTCACATTTGGGGGGTCCAGATCAGTCCCATGCTGGTCTCCCCACTTTCAGTCTGGGGTCCAAGATATGCTGAAATTTTTAACATATTTATTGTTTAATGACCAAAATTGGAGATCATGCAAGAACAGGCTGCTTTTATGTTTATTATAATAATCACTTTATTCAGAAACATGCCACTTAAGCATATTGAACAGTAGTATTTTATGCTATCTTTTATAAATAAAATACAGCATTTTATTAATGGTATATTATTTATGATATAATACTGCTTGCCTGAGGATTCAGAAGGCAAAGTCAGCCACAAGCCATAGAGGTCAGGTAGTGGTGGCATAAACCTTTAATCCCAGGATTCAGGACACAAAGGCAGATGGATCTCTCTGAGTTAAATGTCACCCAGGCTTACACAAGATTGAGTAAGTCTAAAAGAATAAGAGATCTCACGCCTTTAATCCCAGGACTCATGAAAGGCATTAATTTCATTCAGTTTGAGGAATTCATTCTTCAGCCATGCTGAGGAGTGGTTACACACTGAGGCTTGGTGAAGTGCTTTTTCATGGATCAGTCCTTTCAGTTTGAGCTTGAGGTGAGAACTAGTCGCAGGGTGTTTGATTTTCTAATATTCATCTTGAAACTTGAACCCAAATATCGTTGTCTGGGTCATTCATTTTTCAAGTTATATTTTGGCTCCCAACGTGGGTACAGTCCCTGAGATAAGAGTCTCTCCCAACTGAAGTAGAAGATACAAGTTAAGTAATATAAATTCATAGGCAATCCAATTCCATGGATCTGCATACTTTGAATAATTACATGAAGCAAAACTACCATCATAAATTAATACATAAAGAAATGCACACAAACATGTATTTAATAAGCATGTGTATATAAATTTTGTGTAGTAGTAATGGCCCACAATTTACAAAACTTAGAGAAAGTAACCAAATACTTTACTGCAAAAACCAATTTCCTTTCTGACTAATATTGATACTAGCCTTTGACCCTTACTTCGAGCCCTTATTTTCTGTTTAAACATTTTGTTTCTGTTTTTTTTCCTCAGGAAAACACTTGGAATTTCTTTTAAGTCACTGTGTAATAACATAACCATGAGAGCTATCTCCTTGCGTCTTTTTAATAGCTCCACTTTTTCTAAAGGGTTTTAGGTTAAGTTGTTAAACATTCTTACAGTTATATGTTTCACTTCTAATTTCCTTTATATTACACCTTGCACACAGTGAGTAGTGATGCCAATTTTGATTACATCTTCTGTACCTTACTATTCTGGTTAGTGATTGATGCAAACCACTGTCAACTCAGAGAATGGAAGGGACATCAACTGGGGTTGTATCCATCTGATTGACCTGTGAGCATGTCTGTGGGGCAGTATTGTGATTGCTAATTGATGTAGAAAGGCCCAGATCACTGTGAGCAGTGGCATCCCTGGACAGATGGACCTCAGCTGAACAAGAGAAGTAGCTGATCAAGGCAGAGGGAGCAATCTAGTAATTGGCATTCCTCCATGACCTCTGATTCAAGCTCTTGCTTTGAGTTACTGTTTTGGCTTCCTTCCATTATGCACTGTAACTTGTAAGGAGAAATCAAAACGTTCCTACCCAAGTTGTTTTTGAACACAGTTTTTCTTTTTTCCCCTGAAAACAAACTTAATGTCTACATATTTTATGTATGTAAGCATTTATCATATATGATGTAGTGATTGCTGATAATGATTGCATTTTCTAATATGACATGTTAAAAGTGTTTGCCAAGAGCATAAACTCTACTGTTCCCCTCTAGGATTTTTTAACCCTCTAAGTTTTTAAACAGTATTTTATTAATTCTTTGAAAATTTCATACAGTCTATTTTAAACATACTATTTCTTCCTCACTCAACACCTCTCATAATCACACTTTCCAGCCTTCCATCCCCATGCATTCAAAATTAAGTTGTCTTTTTTGTCCATCCATAGAGACCAATATATGTAAACTTTAATGCCCTAAAGTGAGCAGCATTTGACCCAATTGTTTAAATGATGTATTGTCATAATCTAAGCTTATTTGCAATAATAGACACATGGAGTTTGCTGCAGAGTGTTCAGCTGGAAAGAACTTAGGTATTTCTAAGTCAATTCTACCATGGAGAAAAGAACACAGTTAGGAAGTAGCCAGAGAGAAAAGTAACAAATATGCTGAGAAGTGATTCATTTGAAGATTCCACAGACTGGGATTCCATGGTCTTGGGCTCTTTGAGATATCTAAATGAGTGTTAAAAGAGGAAGAACTGTGGACTCACAGAAAAGCTCAGAAGAAGAAACAGGACGTCTTTCAGACAAAAATGTATACACAATAAAACATTAGTTAAACATCAGAGAGTATGTTTGTGAAAATAAAATGTCAAACATCATCTGAGAATATGTGTGTGAATGAAAGAGAGAGAGAGACAGAAAGAGAGAGAGAGAGAGAGAGAGAGAGAGAGAGAGATTGTTTAGGCCTCATATAGGTTATTCAATCCAAAGTGGTTAATTCTGAATGTATAGCTGACTACATATACATATACGAAACATTATACGACTCAACAGGATGCACACACACACACCCAAACACATACATATAATTGCAGAATAAGAGGTCATGGATTTGAGGAGTTGTGGGCACCAGAAAAGTTGGAAGATGCATAGAGTAGGAAGACAATGTAAATAGAATACTTATATATAAAACTCTTGAAATACATGTAAAAATATGTATTTGCATTGAAGGCATTAAATTATTCAAATTTAAACTTAATAATTACTTCCCTTTGCATGTTCTCAAATGCTGTCTAAATTCTATTCATTCACCATTACTAAGTTCTAATCTCTCAATGAGTCTGATTAAAGAGTCTGTGGATTTCTAAATCCATATAGTGTTCTTTC
Source organism: Mesocricetus auratus (assembly GCF_017639785.1). Lineage (NCBI taxonomy): Eukaryota > Metazoa > Chordata > Mammalia > Rodentia > Cricetidae > Mesocricetus > Mesocricetus auratus. Next base: position 44,171,508 of record NW_024429266.1, read on the forward strand.
ACCTAAATGTTAGCACTTTCTTTCATTCACTGCTGTAGTGAAATATATTGTTTGGTTTATATTTTATGAAAGGTAATGTCTACTTTATATTATATTTAGAAAGCCTGTGCCTTCTACTAGAAGCATGGGACTAAAACTAGAGTTTTACACTAGTTTTTGAACCTTCCAGTAAAGTAGAATAGGAACAGTTCTGAGTCTGGTGCTACATAGAAAGGCTTATATAACATGTATACAATCCATGATTCAGTACAGTATTTTTAGCTCAATTGAAATGGAATTCACTAAATTTGCAATATTTTGGACATAAGTGGCAACGAAAAATAGAATACTGATACCATTTCAGACCAACATTTGAGGCAGCAATAACTGACTAATTTGGCTCTAAATAGACTCTTTTCTGACCATCTCATTATGGACTTATAACAAATAACTGTGGGGGATGTTGCAAGATTTCACAGAATCCTTTGCACAAAACCTTTATGTCGCTCTGTTTGTTCGTACTGTCAGAACACTACATTGCTGCCTTGTAGGCTTTGACATCTATGTTTCTGAGCTGTTACAGATTTATACCACTATTCAAGAGAACAAATACCGCCAGGGTGCTGAACTGATAAGGGTGTGTGGAGACTAGCTGGAGTGGCTTCCTGGAAACATACTTTCTGCAAACACCAGCAAGGCTGCACTTTTCTGAACTTTGCCCACACATGCAGAACAGCAGGGATTCTTGCTATTCTTCATTTCTTTAAAAGTCAGACACAACAATAAGACAAGGTCTTGTTTCATTGTATTCCTTTGCAATACAAAAACTGCCTCAATAAGATTAGTAGATCATGAGCAAGATTTAGATTAGGGATCACAGATGAATTTGAAAAACGGAAGTTAAATCTGCCTAAATTAAATGCCTTTGTTTCTTTTCATTTTCTAAGAATTTTCTTGATGACCTAAGTGTCGTTAAAAACCAGTGGCCTGGCAAATTTGGTCATTTATAACTTGCAAATTATGTTTTGAAGCAACGCATTAAAAAAGAGGCAGCAGAAATTGTAAACTATATGATAAGGTGCTCGTATGCTGTTTCAAAGTTGCTAGTTTTCCACTACTCTGGGGAAAAATCATCAAAATAACCCAATATTATTTCTCTTTCTCATAAATCTTAGGGTTGTTTTGAAACTTAAGAAATTTGAATGTAAATAAATGGATTTTTGAGAATGTCAATGCAGTACTTTTGTGCCTAGTAGGAGCTTTATATATTCACTAAAGCATATTTGATAAAAGCATGTAGTTTGGGCTATCACAGGATATTAGAAGAGAAAGTGATCTAGAGTAATCTCAGATGAATTTTGTTAGATTAAAATGGAGCCATTCAACTGTATTTTAAACAACAAAATATAGGAAATAAGAACAACTGTGGGTTCTATAACACACAAACCAATGACATACTCAACAGCAAATATCCAAGGAAGTAGAGCAAATACTTCTTTATATTATTTTAGGGCTGGAAAATGGATTCAGTGGACAGCACGATTTTCCAACAAGCAGAAGGACCTAGTTTGGAGGAACTGATTTATGGAAACAGAGAACTGATTACATACAAATTATCCTCTCATATGCATACTTCATTCCACTTGTGTGTAGATCTGCACATATATACATAGAGACACACATACACATACACAAATAATTAACTGTGAAAAATGAATTACTTCAATAAGATATGAAAACTTACTCTTTGTTCTCCAGCAATATGGGTCCATAAGAATGTAGAAAGCCAAAACGATCTGTTTATATGGTACTGTAACTGCATAAACTGCATATAGAACTTCACTAAGACCCTGGCTTCCCCTGCTCTTTGTTGTCATATGTAGCCATATGCTTGCTGTTTGCAAATATGAATAAATGATATAAATCCTTAGACTTTGATGCTTATTTAGAAAGGGTCATGTTGGGGTGCTTAACATGGCTGTGTCATTTGCTTTATCTTATTTTCTAGAATTATAATTATGATATTTTAAAAGGAATATTAGATATGAGTAAATGTGTTTCAATTTTTGTGGAACTCTGGATTTTTTCTCAAGTTTGGAGCTATAACTATTTTCAAATCATATTCCCATTGCCACCATCACAAAACATTTCAACATTTATGGAAAAAATTTAAAAGACATTTTTTGTAGAATTTTGAAGTATAGTAATTTTTTGTCAATTGTAAACTCAAACAATAAGAAAAAGATCCACACACTTGTGTTTGTAATTAGAAAAATCTATGTGTATCTCTGATTCTATTGCAGGCACAGTGACAGGAAAATCTTATTTCCAGCTACATGATTTTCCATTATTTTCAATTATGCCAGAGTCAATTTCTACCCTCATCTGTTTTGATGCATGCAAGCACCGTTGAATTCCAAGTTACACTTCTAATTACTTATGAAAGCATAAGACATATTTGAGGGAGGAATATAGATTTGTTTTTCATGTTTAATTGTATGCTAGGTAATAGCACTTACAAAAGCTGCTTTGAAATTTTATCTTACCCTAGTAGGAATCGGTAAGATTCAAAAAATTAATAAAAATATTGTAGAAATCCTGGGGAAAGGAGAATTTATAGTCACTGTTTTGGGGAATGCAAACCTCTGCAACTACTATAAAAAACACTATGGGAAAGCTCTCAAACATCTAAAATGAATAAGTACACACACACACACGTACCACAGAGAGAGAGAGAGAGAGAGAGAGAGAGAGAGAGAGAGAGAGAGAGAGAGAGAGAGAGAGAGAGAGAGAGAGAGAGAGAGAGAGAGAGAGAGAGAGAGAGAGAGAGAGAGAGAGAGAAAGAGAGAGGGGAAGAGGCTGAGGCAAAGAGTCTCTTTTTTTTTATAAATTTATACACTTCCATGGATGTATGAAGTTCATCAATGATATGTTTGGGATTTATCAAGTTTTCTCTGTTTTGGAGGCTGTGGTCATTGTGGCATTTTCCTAAGTATATGTCATTTTACATTGTTTTTGTTTAATACCCTCCCACAGTGCCCAGTGCTACTTCATTTGTACTCTCTTGTCAGTCACCCTCTTTCCACACATATACTACCACCTTTCTGGTTTTGGATTGTGTATACTTCATTAACCCCTTTTATCCCTCTTTCTTCATTAAGAGGACCTCTTTCCCATCCCATAATTCTTTTTCTCCTATCATGACCTACACACTCACAATCACACATAAGCACATATACAGGCACATGCATGCACATAAAAACACACCTGCAAGTCTAGATTCCATGTATGAAACAAGACACAACATTTTTCTTCCTAAGTCTTTTCTGTTATTTGGGTTTCTATAAACCATTTATTTACTTATTAATAGTTTGGAAGTTTTATTTTCTCAATTTTAATGAAAATAGTTTCTTTTCTCATACAATAGATAATTTTTTACTGTTTGCATTTTCTCCTTCCTCTACTTCTAGTTCTTCAACACCATCCCTCCCATCTGTATTCATTTCCTTCTTGTCTCTCATTAAAAAAAAAGATTGCAAAGAAGTAACAACAAAACATAAAAATTAAAATATAATAACACAAACCAAAAACCATTACATCGAAGTTGGCAAGACAAACCAACAGAAGGAAAACAGCCCAACAGCCCAAGACAAGGCACAAGTTGAGAGACCCACTCATTCACACACTCAGTAAACCCATATAACACTGAACTAAAAGCCACGATATATGCAGAGGACTTGGTACAGACTCTAAATATTCAAAATCTTAGGGTGCCAGTTTGTGTTGTCACTTATAATATAAGAATGGTTAATTAGTGATGTCCCTTACAGATCTCAGCTGTGCTGCTTTAATATCACTTTGAAAGAAAGAACACAAGCAACACAGTTTATACCAATCACATCACAACTAAAAAATGTGATCTTTTTCTATGGAAATAGAAATATCTACCTATGGGTTTTATAGCTATCTCCATGTTTCTTAAACTCTTATTGATTACTTATGGGGGTTAACACAACCAGAAATAGTGTTTGAATATGTATAAACTAAAATCTCTTTGCCAATATTGACTTTATAAATAAGCTACCTAGCATAGAAACAGAAGTAGCTGCCCTTATCCTTTGTGTTGGAAGATATGAGTTCTTATCAGCATGGCTGAATTTTTTTTTAAAAATTATTAATTTTGTAGGCTCACCTACCTACATTTTTGGCCCATTTTATTGATCAAAATTCAGTATAATCAGGTACTGCTTAAAGTGCTGAATCATCTTTGGCTTCACATTGCTGATAACAGAGTTATAGCGGTTAGAAAGAAGTTATTGGATATGTCTCTGAAGAATTTTCTAAATTAGGTTAACCGATGTGGGAAAACACAGACACGTCCTTAATGTGAGTTTCACCATTTCAAGGTTTGGATCCTGGACTGCACTGAATGGAGAAGGTTGGGCACCAGCACTTATTCAACCATGACATGACTATGTGCCTAGTGGGACTACTTACCTATGATCCTGCTTCCTTGGCTTTGCTACCAGAACAGACTATGCTCTCAAACTGTCCACTCTTTTATCATTCTTGTTTAGCAGTTTTCTTTTTTCATGGAGGGTCAAAGGCTTGCAAGTCTATTTGCTATAGTACATGAAAAATCCAACTAGAAATCCAGGAATCACTCACTCACTCACTCACTCAACCAGCCAATCAATGAGAAACTCATCAGTCTTTAAATTTTCCTACAAAATACCCCTTTAATCTTTAAACCTAAAACTTGAGGCAAAGATCTAAGAAAAAAAACAACCCCTTAAGAATATATGGTTTACTTCTGTAATGTAGACTACTGATTTTAGGACTTCTCAGTGGAGATAGGAACGGAGCCCTCCATGATCCATTTTATGGAGATTGAAGTATTTTAAAAAAAAACTTTCACAGAAAAAAAATGTAAATTCTACTCTTCTCCATAGATTGCCAATATACAGCAGGATTTTTATTAACAGATAGTGTCAGTTAAAATGTGCCATCTCTTTCTAAAGTACATAATGTCAAAGTGAAACTCTTTGCATCCCAAATGTACCAATATAGGATCTACACACTTCACTAAATGAATTCAGGAATGAAGCAGAATATGAGAAAAGGAATGATATTGGGTGCAGTGCAAACATTCTTTTGACAGATGCCTGCTGTAATGATTACACAAGTTTAATTTGATTTTAAGATCTTTGTGTGAAAAAATGTATCAGTTGACTCTAAAATAAAATAAAATAAAGTTTAAAATTATCTAGGTCTCTTTTATAATATTTTAACTGCACATACCAATAACAACAAAATATTATTATAAACAATGTACCACTATCCTTAACATAAAATTTTATTAATGCCATAGAAGAAGATTTTAATTCGTGTATTTACACTAAATCTCTGTCATCTTGAATACTGAAACTGAATTCACTTTTGACATTTATTTAAATTTTACCGTAAGTTTATAAATATATTAGAAGTATAACCTTTTTAATACTACACAGAGAAATAATAATGCCTTAATTATGTCTACTTGGTTTGCAATAAGAACAAATTTTGCATAGTTTCATTTCATTACTCTGTGCTTTAAAATGTTTTTAAAGAGTATTCTCCCTGATATGGTTCAATGGTTGAAGTAGCCCACCTTCCAGAAATCCTGAAGTCCTGAATTAAATCACTATGACCCACAAAGAAGCACACACACACACACACACATACACATAAACAAAAAATTAAAAGCAATAATAATTGAAATGAGGTCCAAGAAATTATGTTTTCTAGTATAGTGGAGAGTTAATGAGAAAAGTTATTTTGGGATGTAGACCCCATTGGAAAAGCAGACACAGTTTCCGTCTCAATTGTTGGAATATATTCTTGAAAATGTATATTTAGTAATGCAATCAACAAATGCATTATTTTCTTAAAAGATAGCTTTAGAATTCAAAGTTTCGTTTTCAAATCTTTTGAAAAGTTCTGATTATGCTTCCATAGGCATTATGCTAAAGCAATATTTATTAGACAAAATGAATTAATCACTGGAGAAATAATTTAGAGTACTTGAGGTCTGATTGAGTAATCTTCTAGGGAGATATTATATTGAGTGAGACATAGTTAAAGAACTTCTGATTACTAAGGCATTTTCAGAGAAAACTATTTTAGGCTGAATCTGCTCAAGAGTTGAAGCTCCCTTCCGTGGCTTGATGATTTCAAATGTTGATCATCAGCCAAGTTATAGATTAAGTCCTTAGGAACACAAATGAGTCACTGGTGAAGTAATAACCATAATCATACTTAACACTTTTAATATTCAAAATATTTCATAAACATTATCTAAATAGTCCTTGTATCAATCTCATGAGGCTGACAGATGGAATTCTCCTTAAAATTAATGATAAAAATATTTATGAGTAATTCCCAAGTTCTTAAAATAAACTTCTGATACTAATGGGAGCAACTTAAGGCTTTTTAAGTCAGTCTTAACTTCAGATGATTTAAATATGTTTAAATATAAAATGTACTCTTTTAAATGTTTTCTTACACTATAAAATTACATGAATACTCAAAACAAAATCTTTAACAGTGAAAAATTATTTAATATTCCATTATGAAAATCATTTATTTTCTTAGTCTTTCAAATTTCATGTAAGATTGAATAATTTTATAATATTGGTATTTTGCTGTATTCACTGTTCAAATAAAAATATTTCATGAATTTATTAATGGTTTTCACAGTCGTTTGGGTTTTTTTTTTTTTTTTGGTTTTTACGAGACAGGGTTTCTCTGTATTGTTTTCAAGGCTGTTGGTCCAATCCAGCATCGAACTCATAGAGATCCGCCTGCGTCTGCCTCCTGAGTGCTGGGATTAAAGGCGTGCGCTACCAGCGCCCGGCTCGTTTGGGTTTTTTAACTTTGAAAATTTAGACAATATTATTGTAGTAAATATATTGTGCAAACTAATGATCAACAATTTATTTTCAAACATACTGCAGCCCATCAACTACTATCTTGGTTCACATCCCACTCAGCTTTCCCTGATTCATAAAAACCTATTAAGAAAGGCTAGACTTGTTTTCTTGTCAAATTTTATGAAGTAATTGCTGCATACCACACCCTTTACTTTATCAATTGCTTCTTTTCCCTTTTAATTTTACCATAACTTAAATATTTACCTTATCTTACAGCTTAAAACACTACCGGTGTTTAAGTTGTAAGTACTATTTGTGGCCTCCAATGTCCACTGTGAAACTCTCCCAGTCTGCCTGACTCATGGGTTTCCTTGCTGCCCTTCACAGGCTGGTTAATATGGCAGGGCCTTTAGTCATTGTCTTTGCATGTCTCTGTCTGAATGACTTAACTTCAGTTATCTGACTCAACTCTTCTCTTTATATAGTTTCTGATCAGAACTCATTTCCCTGAAGAAGATGTTTGTAAGAAAATCTAAAGACTGCTCCTTCCTTCCCATCATTCTAAGGTCTTTGCTGACTTATTCCTCACTTTAGCACTAACCAGAAATGAGATATTTGATTTGTTTGTCCCATTTATAGAAAAAAATCTTAATTTTCCTGACATTCAGTAAATAATAAGTATAGACTGGAACCTTCATTTTATTAGCTTCCAAAACACCAACTTCACTGTACAAATGTAATTGTAGTAGAATTTTCTTCCTTGTGATTCGTAAATTCTCTACCAAGTTTTCAGGAAACCCTTTTTAGTTTTAGAATTCTGTTTCATAAGTATTAGTATTGCCTATGACTTGAATGGGAATCTTCTTGCCTTATCTTTTGTGTTAAATGGCTTAATTTTCAGATGTGAGGAGATGGATCAGTTGTTACCAGGCTTGTCATGAATGTATGAATGAGGATATGAAATTGCTTACTGAACATCCTATAATAGCCAGGTTCTGGGGGAGTGCACAAGCCTGAACAGTAATGCTCACTGGCCAGCTAGTTTAATATATGAGCTGTGACCTGAGGGAGAGAAACTGTCTTTTAAAGGAACAATGGGGAGAGAAACAGGAGAAGAGTGTTAGCCTCAGTCACAGAACAAGATAAGCACATGTATGTGCCCATGTATCACATGTGCTTGTGAACACACCCACAGGAGAAAACTGTACACAAACACATGTGACTCCTGACATAAATAAAACCTTTCCATTTATAATGGAGCAAAATATAACCCATTTCTTTTTATTGCTCTAGCATTGGAGCTCTTCTGAACTCTATACTATATTTGTAATCTAGTATCATTTTTTAAATTTAAAAATTAATACTTAGGTACTTTTGGAGTAATTTACATAGAATTTTTGTGAGAACACATTCTGCTTTTATGTTCTTTAAGATATACAAATAGTTGGGGCAGGGGAGATGACTTGGCAGATAAATATATACAAATAGTAACTAAATTGATAAATGAAAATATCCTTTTCCCTGTTTATTTTTATTTAAATTAGAAACAAGCTTGTTTTTACATGACAATCCCAGTTCCCTCTCCCTCCCCTCTTCCACTGCCCCCCACCAACCCCTATCCCATCCCCTTTCTGCTCCCCAGAGAGGGTGAGGCATTCCATGGGGGATCATCAAAGTCTGTCATATCATTTGGAGCAGATCCTATGCCGTCTCTCTTGTGTCTAGGCTGAGAGAGTATCCCTCTATGTGGAATGGGCTCCCAAGTTCCATTTGTATACTAGGGATACATTACGATAGGCGTCATTGATTGCCTAGGCCTCCTAACTGACACCCACATTCAGAGCTTGAAGTCAGGGATGGTGATGCCTCTGGAAGTTCCTTTCCTGTACAGTGTTGTTTTGGCTATCTTGGATCTTTTGTTTTTCCATATAAACTTGAGTATTGTTCTTTCAAGTTCTGTGAAGAATTGTGTTTGGATTTTGATGGGACTTGCATTGAATATGTAGATTGCTTTTGGCAAGATTCCCATTTTCATTATTTTGGTCCTACCTATTCAAGTGTATGGGAGATCTTTCTATTTTCTGGTATTTTCTTTAATTTCTTTTTGTAAAGACTCAAAGTTCTTACTGTATAGGTCTTTCACTTGTTTGGTTAGCATTACCTGAAGATATTTTATGTTGTTTGTGGATATTGTAAAGGGTAATGTTTCTCTAATTTTTTCAGCCCATTTATTGTCTATATAAAATAGGGCTACTGATATTTTTTTGTTAATCTTGTATCCTGCCACTTTGCTGAAGGTATTTATCAGCTGTAGGAGTTCCCTGGTAGAGTTTTTCAGGTCACTTATGTAAATTATCATATCAACTAAAAATAGTGAAAGTTTTATTTTTTCCCTTCCAATTTGTATTCCCTTGATCTCCTTTGGTTGTCTTATTGCTCTAGCTAGAACATCAAGTATAATTTTTTTCAGTTCACGAGTGTTTTATTAATAATTTCCATCTATATTTATCACAAAAATTGGATTATAATTTTCTCTTTATTCATTGATGTGTGTCTGATTTTAGAGCCACAGTAATACTGGATTTGTAAAAAGAGCCCAGTATAATTCCTCCACTTACCAATGTGATTTTTTAATTTTTATTTTAAATTTAAATTAGAAACAAGGTTGCTTCACATGTCAATCCCAGCTCCCTCTCCCTCTCCTCCTCCCATGTACTCCCACCAGCCCCACATCCCCCTTCTCCCAAAAACCACTCCTTTGCCCATGGTGGGTGAGGCCCTCCATGGCGGGTATCGATAGTCTGTCATTTCAAACAGGGCAGGGCCTAGCCCCTCCCCTAAAAGTCCATGATGAGAGAGCATCTCTCATTGTTGGATGGGTACCCAAAGTCCATTTGTATGCCAGGGATAAATACTGATCTACTACTCAATGCCCCACAGATTGCCTAGGCCTCCTCACTGTCAGCCACATGGGTGTGGACTAGTCCCATGCCAGATTACCAGCCATCAGTCTGAGGTTCAACAGCTCCCCCTTTTTCAGGCCAGCTGTTTCTGTGGGTTAAAAAAAACACTCTTGATCCCTATGCTCATCAGTTGTCCCTCTCTGTCATTGGGTTCCTTGATTTCAGCTCAGTGTTTAGCTGTGGGTGTATGCCTGTGCTTCCATCAGTCATTAGTTGAAGGTTATGTTTCCCAGACTCTATGTCAGTGGGATTGTAGGCTGCCACTCCCATGATGCATGTCTAAAATCCATATATGAGTGAGTACATGCCATGTTTATTTTTTTGGGATACCACACTCAGAAAGTTCTGGAAGGAAAAATCCAACACAAGGACGTTAAAAATAGCCATAAATTCATAAGCAATATATAATTCACCCTTACCAATAGTCAAAAGAAAAAGTGGTGGAAATATATATATATAATTCCACCAACAACAACCATTTCAAAACAAACAAGAATGAGCAATCAATGGTTATTAATATCTCTCAATATTTATGGTCTTAACTCTTGAATCCCAGGCATCAGCCTGGGAATCCAGCATGGGACTGATCAAGACCCCCTGAATGTGTCAGTGAGGAGGCCTAGGTAATCTATTGAGCCTTGGGCAGCAGATCAGTACCCATCCCGAGTATACACAAGGACTTTGGACTCCCATCCAACAATGTGAGGTGCACTCTCACCCTGAACTCTTGGGGAAGGGTCTAGGCCGTGCCCTATATGAAATGACAGACTATGGACACCCCCATGGAGGGCCTCACCCTCCCTGGAGAAATGAGGGGATAATGGGAGGGGTTAGGGGGAGGGTAAGGGAGGAGGGGAGGGAAAGGGAGAGGGATCTGGAACTGACTTGTGAAGCAATCTTGTTTCTTATCTAAATTTAAACTGAAAAATAAATAAATAAAAAAACACACAGGCTAACAGAATGGATTGGAAGACAGAACCCATCCTTCTGCTGCATACAAGAAACACACCTCAGCCTCAAAGACAGACATTATTACATCAGAGTTAAAGGTTGGGAAAAGATTTTCCAATCAAATGGAACCAAGAAACAAGTGGGGGTAGCAATCCTAATAATATCAAATTAGAATTTAAAATAAAATAAATCAAAGAGATGAAGGAGGTTATTTAATACTCATCACAGTATAAATCTGTCAAGATAAAGTTTCAATTCTGAACATCTATGCCACAAATACAAAGGCATCCACGTTTGTTCAAGAAACATTACTAAAACTCAAATCAAGTATAAAACCCCACACACTTATAGTGGCAGATTTCAACTCCCCACCCTCATCACTAGACAGGAATACCAGACAGAAACTTAACAAAGAACCAAAGAACCAATAGAAACTATGATCCAGTTGGGATTAACAGACATCTCAAGTACAATAGTGAAGAGATATGGAAAGAATGGACAGCCTTGTCTTTTTCCTGCTTTCAGAGGAATTGTGTTGAGTTTCTCTCCATTTAGTTTGATGTTGACTGTTGGTTTACTGTATATTGTTTTTATTATGTTTAGGTATTTTCCTGTTATCCCTGATCTCTCTAGAACCTTTATCATGAAGGGATGCTGGATTTTGGCAAAGTCTTTTTCAGCATCTACTCAGATGATCATATGGTTTTTCTTTCGCAGATTGTTTATATGGTGGATTACATTGATAGATTCTTGTATGCGGAACCACCTCTGCATCCCTGGGATGAAACCTACTTGATCATCATGATGATTTCTCTTATGTGTTCTTGGAATCAATTTGGCAGTACTTTATTGAGCATTTTCCCATCAATGTTCACGAGGGATATCTTTTTAAAATATATGTTTAGATCTCCTTTGCAATTAAATACATTAGCATATATTTTAGATTGTAAATATGTTTATTACAAAACACTTAAATGAGAGAATCTCTTAACAGTGACATATCTGTCGGCATACATTGGTTTCCTTATATTTGCTGGTTACTTTTTGTATTAAATTGTCTGTATTGTTTTATTTTATATGTTTTAGGTTGAGGTTAAGCATATTAAACTTCCTTTTTCAGGTGTTCCTTTTTCTTTTTCTTTTGTCTTCCCTCTCCCCCTCCCAACTTAATCTTTATCCTCTACAAGGAAAGACATTAAAACCGTTAATACAAACTTACAGAATGAATACTGGGTATCTTATCATATACAATATAAACCACAGGAGAGAAGGAACTGTGATCCAAGGAGACAACTCAGTCAAAAGCATGCTTGCCTTGAAAACATGTGACCAGTTTCCATCATGCCCATAAAGGACCAATTTCCTGGCATGCAGCTGTAATCTCAAGGAATGGAAGTCATGACAGATTAAACACTCAGAGTCTATGGTTAGTGGGTCTATACTAGTCACGGAATTTGAGGTAAGGAAGAGATATATACCAGTGCACACATGTACACATTTGCATACACACAGATATACACCTACTCACATACACATGCACATATACATACATCTACCCGTTCACATATATACACATGTGTAAACACATTCACACATATTATTGTTATCTGATGAATAGAAAAGAATGGGATGTTCTTTAGAAATTCTATCCAATTTTAATTTTATATACAGTTTTTCTTGAAAGAGATGACATATACACTTATACTATGACATCCCTATTATAACAAACTTAAGAATATTATGAAATAATAATAGAAAATAATGTTATCACCTGAAGAATGATGATAGATTATTGCAATATTAGTAGAAATTAAATTTAATTTGAGTGAAAGATCTCTATTCATTTTGAAATTGAAGGAAAAACTAATTTTATAAGTATTCATTAAAACATCTACTCAATCTTAGCATCAGAAATAAAAAGGTAGATATTTTCTAGGATCCTTATTGGCTGATTTATTAATAACATACTAATTTTAAAACTTACTTTGTCCTACAAGTTTCCTGATAAGACTAAATCAAGGGTGACAGTAGAACAATGATACTGACTAGGGAATTCATGATAATCAACGTGTGTTTATTTAATTGTATTAAGAATATGTTAAAAATTGATTCAAAAATATCCTTTCTGTGAAGGTCATTTCTTATGTTTAGTGAAGTCTACTGTAAATAGTCTTATATATTAACTAGGATCCAATTATACCTTTTTCCAGTGTCTCCAAGGTACAGATTTACAGAAACTGGATTCAGATACTATACTATTTGAGCCATCATTTCCATACAGAACATTCTAATTGAATCCTAATTCCTTTTGTGCTGAGTCTTCTTATGAGAGACGCCAGTTCATTTTCATTGATATTTGTCTTCTTGCACATTACTTTCCAAAACACACAGGAGCTTTTACTCAGATTTGTCCCATTAGTGTCTTTAAAAATCCAGAATATGCGATTAAATACTGTTTCAAGTTAATTTTATTACTAGTAATTAATGTGCTGTGTTCATTAGAATGAAGGGTTAGAGTAAATGAGTAAAAATAAAATCAGGAAACTTATTTATATTGCATGATAACACTTCAATTTTAAAGATGTTGCCCATTTGCAGGTCCATGACTTCAGTTACTTCATAATCCTGGATCCCTGGATTCAGCTGAAACTCATTAAATGTCACTCACTTTATATTCATACTTGAAGACCTTTAAGGATATTATTAATTTATGTATTAGTGTTCATTTTAAGATATATTTATGTTGAATATAAATAAATGGCTAACATAGAAGTTTCACACCTCTTATTGTCAATATATTGTATAATCTTTGTAGCTTAAGAGGTATTACAATTTATTTTTAGACTCTAGGCTATTTGGCAACTTACCTAATAATAAAAAGCAGACATCTCATAATTACTTTCTGAAAGATTTGCAGAGTGTATTCTGGATTTAAAATTTTAAGTTTTCAAAAGTTTTCTGTTGTGAAGTGCTCTGTAACTTAAAAAAATGAATGCTTACTATGTAGGTGGCTATCTATGTATGTTTACCTAGATTTGTTCTATGTCTTTCTGAATGTCTGTATGTGTTTATTATTTTGTTCTGTGTTTAGTGTGTTTCTGTAATAATAGAAATTTGTACATATGTGTTTTTGTGTGTCTGTGTTTACTGATATGGATGCATTTCTCTATGTGTTTTCATCTTTGTGTGCATGTCTGTGTGTGTGTGCGTGTAGAGATGTGAGATGATGAATTATGAGTTATAGTGATACATTTTCTCCTCTAGTATAATCCTTTTATCTTAAAATTAGTTTATTTTGAACTGTATAAAAAGTACTCCATAATTTATATAGCAATTAATATTCATAAAAATATACCAAGAAAATTATTTATGTATTTGTGTTAGTCTATGACTGTGGGTCTAAAAACTTTTAGTCAAATTTATCTAAAGTATAAATACATTTCTAAATAAAAATTACAAGAGTATTGTGTTGAGAACACAAGCTAATTCTTCTTATGTTTCTGACACATATGTGTCTACCACACTTACATGAGCACCTGCTATTTGTATAACTTTTTAAAAAATGATAAGCCATTTTACTTAGGGTTTGAACTTTGTAATAAGATGGATGTTAATATTCATGTAAATAAATCTGAAAATTCAACAGAATTTGCATTTCTTCCCTAGTTGAAATAATTAAAGGACTCTTTAAATGTATTTCAAATTTTTGAAATTTGTCTTATAAATTTTTGATTCAGGACATTTTTCTTTCAGTGTAACTATCTTTGGAGAATCCTCTATCTTAAATTATACATTTTATGCAATGCTATACACCTGTGGTAAACCCTCAACCACCTCACACATGCCTCCTTCCTGACTAGAAAACACAAGTGAAAATAAAGATAGATTCTGATTTTTGATCATTTTAGACAAGGCGATGTGTGCCTATTTAAATATTTATTTTTCCAGTATTTCATTTGCTTACATTTTTTGCACTGTGATGTGCCTCAGTTGAGGAAAAGTCATAATAAGGAAATGTTCCATGACAGAATGAAGTGACATAGAAGAGTTAAATAAGAAGCTAGATTGCAAAAAGTCTACTACAAGCAGAAGTTAATTCAGAACAAATGATAATCTTAAACGAAAGAAACTCATAAAGCAAATATATGATGATGATCACAGTATAAAGACTGCACAAACTTTTCTCAATAATAATTTAGACTTTTATATAGTTAAAATTACCTTGAAAATTACCAGAAGGTGAAGGTTTTAGTGAACATTATGAGAGGAAAAGTGTTTTATTACTGTAACCTTAAAAACAATGTGGTATGTCTTAGAACTGTATGTTCATCAGCAGAGGCTTCCAGGAAGATGTTCAAGGAGGTTTCATAAGTGATGCCGTTCCAAGAATGGGGATATCTTTGTTTGTCATGGTTAACTTAAGAGAAAAATTTCATTAAAAATTACACTTGCAGCTCCACTCCACTGATAAACAGAAAGCACTTGAAGTGAAGTCAGATGGAGTCTGCACAGAAGCATACAGAAGTAAAGTACTCTGGGTAAGAGTTGCAGAATGTGAAGCACCTGCCATTCCACAACTCTCAAGCCCTTTGCAAGCACTTCAGCTAGCAGAGTGGGAGAAAAAAATGCTTTGCATAAACGAGCAGAGATGCCAAACTCATGAACAAACCTTTGGTTTTAATTATGATTGGTGATGCTAATGAATAATAGACAATGGCTTTAAAAGTATAAAGGTGAATTCAGCTTAATGAAAAATGAAATTTAGATGTAAAGTCTACATCGTGTCCTTGAAATCCTGGAGTAAACATCGACATCAGAATTGATGTGAGCTTGATTCAAGATCCCTAAGCTTACATCTTATAATTAAATGCTGTTGTCAATATCTAAACATATGTAGTGCTTCTGACCCACCCCACCCTCCACCGAGTACTTCAGAGTTAAAGGGAAGGCTACTTGAAATGTGTAGGAATGAGAATTGAACTACGTCTGAGTTTAGGAAGACATCTTAAAATAGAAAGGGAAGCTAGGTGCATTGATGAAACACTGGTAACAGCTGTTGTACTCATTTACAAGACATTTATGTAGCCGAGAGTAAAAGTACTCCAATACTTCTGAAATTAAAAATTAAAAAAAAGCAAAGAATGGTAAAAAATGAAGGTCAGTAGTTTTCCATAATGTTAATAGTTTTCAGAAAAATTTACTTTCAGTTTAGGTAGTTCTTAGTTAAAAGGACCCAAAAGTATTGATAAATATATTATTGGCAATACACATCACAATACTCATAGACAGCTAATACAGACAAGCCTACTTCCTTAATAACTGTGTTTAGTAAGGCACAGAATCTGTCTGAATTCGTGTTGCACTGTATTATGTAAATTTGTTTGAGATTGATTGCTCAAACTTTGATGACCTTTACTTTAGACTGAATAAACTGGAGGGTAAATGACTATTGCTGCTATGGTTGCGTCTAATTATAACTAACGAGCATAACCTTAATTTGTACTTCCTTTCACCCTTTGCATGTAGAGACAACATATTGGTAAATGAAAACAGTAAAGTATCTAAAAGCCTTCTACCTGAAAGGACCTTGCAGTATTTAATAGTCCTCTTCTGAAAATAAGCATGGAGAAGGATGATGGCAGTGATTTGTAGCTCATTCTTGGTAACATTCTTCAAAAAAACCCCATACTTTTGACAAATCTTCCCATTTCAGAAATATCTCATTGATAGAATTTCTTTGATATAAATTTAACATAACTCAAGCATGCTAAAATGACAACAGAGGTTTGACTGCCATTTTGCTCACTCTGTAAAATTCATTGCATTGCCTCTAAGACTGAAAGTTTGAAAGATTTTATTGAAGTAAAGGAAAGTTCTACCACTGATGTGATTTCAGTTTGATGAACTGGGAAAACCTATTATGTACTAATATGAACTTTCTATTATAATTGTCTGAAGAAGTAATTAATAGTGTTTTATATTTCAGCAAGAAAGCTCTGTTCCATGGTAAGTGGGTATAAGATTCTTATCCCTCTCCCCCAAAAAAGAAACTGAACTAAGTGCATGAGATGCATTCCTTCTCAAAAAGGGTATGTACATGTACATATGTATACATACATACATATGTATATTACTTTCTACAGTGTGAAGATGCTCCTATTTCATACAAAGGATGCTCCTATTTCATACAAACATCTCTTATATGTTTAAGAGAAAATTTATGATTTAGATTTTCACTTTCTTATTTTGGAACAATTATTGAGCAATTCAGACTATATTTTTGAGGACTCAGTGATAATTCCAAACAGCAATGTATGAATATTTGGCAGGATCACAAAAATAATGAACAAGTAGTGGGAATTATGTCAGTATGAAAGTCACAGAGACAAATAAATGAATTGCTTAGTATTATTTTTATATGGTTTTGGGAAAGTAAAAGTAAATAAAGAACGATTTGGAAAGACATTAAGACAATAACAACTTATAAATGTCTATTGCTGGGCAAAGAAGAGTTTCCCACATCTCAGGTCATGTTTCCTCCTTGACTAATGCAATCTGTCATCTAAAATACTCATACTGCAGCTTGAAAAAGAATACCTAATGTGGAAACTTGAACCATTGAGAATGCCTGCTCAAAATATTAAAGTCAAAATAAAAATGGAATGTCACAATTTAGAGAGGCCCTTCACTGATCACAAGCTTTGTTTTGCTGGTCACTGTACAGAAAACTATCCCCAAGCACAGAGGTAGTCTATAGTATTCGCAAGATACATTTCCCAGTCATGATGCCATACAAAGACAGAATTGTAAACAAGATGATTATGCTAAAACACTGTGGACAAATTTCATGGCCTGCAATCAAAACAGAGTTACACAGGGCAAAATTAAATACCCATGGCCAAACCTGAATATACTGTCTTAGTTAAATTACTCTTTGTGACCCATTGTGTTTATTTATATTACGAATATATTGATTGTACTCCTGTAAGAAGATATGTAGCATAATCATGATTAAAAAGTGATAAATCAACATAATCATGTACCAGACTGAGAATGGGAATATTAAGGTCTTAAAAATAACAGTAAATTAGAAATTGTTGGATGTGTCTCCCTGATAATTTCACTGAATTTCTAAAAATGTGAGTGCCATGGTTTGGATATTTTTCTACCTTTTTTCCTTTCCTTTCACAAAACTCTAGATATGGGTATGCATATATCTAAAATATGTGCACATAATTTGGATATATACATTCTGTAGTTTGAATTATAATATTTAATCTCTGGAACTTGCTATTTGCGAGAATTAAGTTATCAAAATTTGACCATTCAAATCGACTCATTCATAGAGCTTGTTAATATTACATTGAATCCCATACTATGAATAGATCATGCTTACTGGCTAATTCTGTCATCAATAAATATATGAACTTCTTTGACAATTTACTTCTGAAAGATGTAAAACTATGAAACATGTGTGTGTTGTTATACACGTGAAAAGTTTCTCTAAGATATACATTCACAATGCAATATTGAGTTGAGGTATTATATCCTCGATTGTTATGACTACAAGATAATGATAAATATATTTCTAAGCTTAGTATCATTTCTACTGAGAATTTTTTTACTTGTTGCCCTAGTTTGTATTATTGAGAAAAAGCATCACAATCACCACTATTACTACCACCACAACAACAATAAAACAAAAAAAAAAACCAACCCCCTGCAAAGAAAACCACAACATTGAGCTCACAGCTTTACCCTAAGTATTCTCCTTGTCAACTACAAAATGGTTCCTTTAACAGCTTGGTTAAGGAGCTTAGAAGAAATTTCCACTAGTAATATGGGCTGCTCTTCTGCTTCAAGGCAGAATGAGGCAACTGGAGTGTCACTGTCAGGCACCTGACAAACCTCTGGCTCTCTGAGTCATGAGTTCTTGCTTGGGAATCCCCAGGGGAAAGAGGTTGGGGTCTGTTTATTAGTCACTTGCGGAGCTAACTGCTACATAGTTTATTATAATTTTCATATGGAAAATGTCTTAATTGTATTATAATTATATTGTGAGAAATGTTTATAACATATGTTTTAAATATATTTGAGAAAACTTTGCTTACAAAAGGTTATAAAGATAGACATTAGCAAGGTGTTCAATACTACCTTTGAAACTATACTATTTCATCTACTATTGGGACATAATTTCTGCTAGAAATGTATCTATAATTACTTCTCCTATACGAATGGCCCATCATTATTTTATTGAAAACTTTCTACAGTCCCTAGAAATCCTTCTAGTAACCATCTGTGGTTGAACCATGAACACATATATTTGCTTCTGACGTTTCTACTGTAGTTTAAGAACTACAACTTTTAATAGCTTAGTTAATATTCTCATACTCTTTGACTATATCTAGTAATTGCAACTAAATGTCTATGCTTTGAATATGTGTCTGCTTTTTTGCAATGATTTTTATCATAGAATGGACCTTTGTTTAAGCAACCTTTTTGGATATGGGACCAAATACCATCAGATTTTTTTCTTTACTACATTGGGAATAAGCCTGGAAGTATGTTGTTTAATTTACATTTAAAATACATTTTTATTGGCAATATATCCATTGGGGCCATGGTTCCAATGATCTGACGATCTCTGAATTTTGATGACCACTTTGTTTTCTGTAATGTCTATTGTCTGTGATAAGATTCTTTGATGAAGGGTCAGAGATACATTTATCTGAGTGTATGATAAAGTTTTAGACTGCAATAAAGAATTATGATGATCTAGTAAAGTTGTACAGATAGGTTTCTCCTCTAAGATCCATTATCTCATTATCCCATGTAGTTAACTGGGGTTTTAGTACCTGGCATGATTTTCTTCTTGTTGAACAATTCCCTGGTAAAATTAAACACATGTGTTGGTTTAAACAAAGATTTGAATACCACTATTGCACATCTAAAGTTATTTTGCTGAACTGATCATTATAGTTCAAATGCAGAACTATAGACAACTTATGACAACTGAGAGAAATGGGACTAGCCTTACTAATTAATGAGTCTGTCTCTTCCTGGATTCTTCAATGCCTAATACTCATCCCTGACATCACACACACACAAGCATTACAATGCACATTTTTAGGTAATGTAAACACACACACACACATATGCACGTATAAACACACACAGACACAAACACAAACACATATATACGTATATATGCATATATACGTGTATATATATATATTCAAAGAAAATGATGAAACAGATTTAAGAGTTAGTAATTGGGAAACCAGGGAGAACTTGGGGATAAAAAGCCAAAAAGTGAAACAATGCAGTTGTATTTTAATTAAAAACACAACAAATAAAAAATGTTATTTATGTCAGCTTTTCTATTTTTCTAATAAGTTGAATAATAGATCTTGATTGTAAATAATGTTTCTGACACATGAAACCATACTTACATGATAAAATAGACCTAAAATGTATTGTTTTGACAAGTCTTGAATGATCCATTACATACAGCAATGATGGTTGCATTGAAATCTTTTCATTTAAAAATCTGACACCAAGTTTTCATTGATGTATAACTATGGAACATACAATTTTAAGTGGAAACACACAGATCTGTATCCAAATTGGGAATTGGGGGTTTTCTCATGCTTTTAGTTCTATCTAGGTTGAGCATGAAGCAATGCTCTCCCTGGTTAATTTCTTTTAAACACTTTTTATTTTGCCTTACACAGCCGTGCCTGTTCCTTTTGCCTAGCTGGTTATCACAGCTTGATTGAATTCTAGACCATCAAGTCTTACACTTTCCCTCTTCATTTAATTAAGACTATTTAAATGTGCTTGTTTTCCTATACTTGAGAAAAGCTTATAGGCTCTTTGCTGCCTCATTTAGTGTCCTCTTCCAATTGCTCTTGAATCTTTCCTTGTCAGAATTCTTCTGAACGTGGTAAACTAGAATAGCACATTATAATCTTACTAGTATTGTTGGTTTTGGTTTGAAGACAGAATTCACATGTCCCAGGATGCTTGAAATTCACAATGTAGTTGAGTAAGCGATTGCTTACAGGGAATTAGAGATCAAATCCAGGGATTCATAACGTGTTAGGAAAGCAGAGTGCCAAGCCCATTGTTTGTTTTTTAATTACTTTTATATTTTGCATATTAACCCCTTGTTAGGTACATACCAACGTAATACCCCCATATCTGCCTGCTATCTCTTTAGTCTGTTCGCTGTTTCCTTCACTGTTACATAAGCTGGTTAGCAGTTTACCACATTATTACACAGTGCTTTTGGAGTTATTTACAATAAATAATATCCTATATCAGGAGTTTCTTTGGTGTTTTTTTTCCAGTAGTTTTATAGTTTAAAATCTTGAGCGTACTTTTTTATATTCATTTGTTGCAATATCATACTATCCTATAAGTGTCAAATTACGTGTCAGTGTTTTTAGCTTCTCTTATTTGTGACTTTCCTCATGTTTGTTGGGAACTTGAAAAGCTAATGTTTAGTATATGTCCCCTTTTGATATGTTCTTTTATCTTTTTACAATGTGATATGCTTACTGTTTATGGGAGCAAATTTTATTATTAATATCTTTTTTTCTACTTGTAGTATATCCAAGGCTGTTTTCAATTTAAGATTCAACCTTAAAACTAAAAAAATAATTGTTTTTTATCAGTCTCTTATTTATTGCTGACATACTTTATTTGAAGTAATGAATTCTTGGAGATATTATGACTAGTTAACAACAACAAAAATGCTAAATTACATCTCTGGAATATATTTGTGCCAATTTCCAGTAGATATATCTAACTCAGTTTTCCATTGAAAATGTAATTTTACACCTACATAAATACCTTTAAGATATCTATGAATAAGGACTCATTGATATTCTGATGTTAGTAGGTAAAAAATTGACATGTGATTACTTGATTCAATAGCTATTTTTAAAACAAAGTTTCCAAGAAGATTTTTTTTTTGGTTTTTTCGAGACAGGGTTTCTCTGTGGCTTTGGAGGCTGTCCTGGAACTCGCTTGGTAGTCCAGCCTGGTCTCGAACTCACAGAGATCTGCCTGCCTCTGCCTCCCGAGTGCTGGGATTAAAGGCGTGCGCCACCAACGCCCGGCCCAAGAAGATTTTTTTATCACAAGTGTTAAAAAAAATTACAAGTGAAACATACGCATTTGTTTTCCAACTGTAATCCTGAAATTGTCACCTTGCAACAATGAAAATGTCCAGAATCAGGCAGCTCAATACATCTTTAATGATGGTGGCATAATGCGGTTGGTGAGCGTCCCTTGGAGACAACTTTAAAAGTGAAAACATAAAATTTCTCAGGGAGCATTGAAAACATACTGATCATTTTCTGAGGCAGACATAACATGGGAATTGTTCCATTCTTGAACACTTTTTCAGATCACGGGATGATGATATATACCTAGGACCTACTGCTTTGGGATTCCACTAATTCCTTCATGGAAGCTCTTTCCTCACAGCAAGATGAAAACTAGGAGCTTCGTTGAGGGAAGGAGACTTGGACTCATTTGAAAAGTAGAGCTTTACCAGCAAAGATATGTAGTTACTTAGGAAAAAAGTCAGTACATCTCCCACAGCTTTACTAACAGAAGGGTTCATACTTAGTAATCATCTATCTTTGAAGTTTGATAATGCAGAAATATAAAAAAGCTGAACAGTGTTCCCCATACATTACTGGCTGACTAACAAAGTATACAAAGGTTGTTCAGACAATAGATACTCAGGACAAAAATAAATAACTAAGAGGGAAAGCTAAGTAAATCTTGCAGACACTTGACTGTGTCCCCAAATTTCAAGATTATTGTAAGCAGAGGTTATAGATATGCAATAGATATGCAGTGCAAAAGATACACAGGTGTTTACAATGGTAGGACGAATTAGTTTCTCACTAACCATGTCCATTCTATCGTCACAAGTTTCTTCTTCCTAATACCCAATTTAGAAAGTGGGAAGTGATATTTTACTGTTGCTTAGGTTGTCATTTCATTGATTAGTGATGCTGAACTTTTTTAATGAAAGAAAAAGAAGGAAAGAAAGGAAGGAATGAGGGAAATAACTACTAGGGAAAAGAACAGATGATATCTTGAGATCAATAGAAATTATTACTCTGATAAAGATCACCATCCACAAGATATAAAAAAGTGAAAGGGAAGTCAATCAAAGAAAAGTTTAGTTGAAAATAATTTTTGAATAAATGCATAAAATAACATGCTAGTTCTGTTCAAACACCTAGTGATACAATTAAACTCATACTGAAATGTTTGTGTATTTCCATCCTTCGTTAGAAATGCAAAGGATGTATAATGTATAATATAATGGCAAATGAGTATTAATCATATATTGAAGCAAAAATGTATATTGTTGCTATTATATATAAATTTATTAATAAATGGAAATTAATTATGTACTTAACTTCCTGTCGTAAAATTAATAATTTCCTGTAAATATACATTAATAATGACTAAGACCTGTTGAAGTTTAAATATTGTGCATTCATATAGTTTACTGACAATAGAGATGAAAGGAAGAGTGACTTGTTCTTAAATCAAAATATTTGCAATAAATGTAGATGTCCCTATCATGATTTCGTTGAATAACTTTTTAGAAAACTGTATTCTTTCTGGATGTGGGACAGAGATAATTATTTCAACATGGTCAATAATTGGCAAAAATAGGTACATACTCACATATACACTATATTAAGATTGATACAAGTGTTATATAAAACTGAGCCATAGTCATCATTTTTTCTAAAGAGCATCAAAATTATGCATTAAAACATGTTCATAGAAAATGGAATGAAAAGACTTCCTTTCTTCCCATGTTCATGCAAAGAATTCATCTGCATCAGGTTGAGACATGCTTTTGGGGTCATCCTTCTCCATTTTTAGTAAGCATGATTAGCCATTCTCTTTTTGAAATAGTTCAGGGAGACCGGCTTTGAATCATCTTAGCCTCTTGGCTAAGCCTATAGATTCTGGAACTAAAACAGATCAAAACTACTGATTCTTTGGAATTTTAGGTTTTCCATGGAAGGACATTTCATTTCATTCTCTCTAAGCTTCATATATTATTAGAACATTTTTACTAAGTTCTCAAAACTAAGTATAAATGCTATTTCAATATTGTTACTATATTTTCAAAAACAATCTGTGTTAATATTTAATAAAAACTACTTTTGAGGTAAATCAAAGTGATTTGATTTTTTACAGTTAATTAAATTTCATGTTCAATTTGTTCTTCATTAAAAATTGGCTATGAAACAACTTCATGAAATTTCATGTTGAAAATTATCATTTTAAAATTACAATTAAAATTAAAAAGGCTATTTTTTAACGTCATAGTTTCCATCGGTGACTGTCGCAATGCACGACGTTGAAAACATTTCTTGTATTCAAAAACTGGAAATTTTGCTGGACTACACAGCCAAAGTTAATAACATACCTTGAGGTCATTTAAAGTGTAAGACTTCTGCAATCCTACTGAATACTCAAATGCTTTTTTTGCTTGCCTTTACATATTTCTTTAATTTTTTTAGCTCTTCCTTTTACTGGAATTCTCTTTTTTTTCAAAATACTTGCTCATTTTCTGTAACAACCATACCCTCCCTACCTCCTACTGCCCCCACTACCCCTTCACTCCCTGGAGTCAACAAAACCTGGCACATCAAGTTGAAACATCATAAAGGCCATCCCAGCTGCATGGAGATTCAGCAAGGCATTCCACCACAGGGAATAGGTTCCAAAAACCCAGCTTATGCATCAAGGATAGGTTCTGGTCCCACTGCCAGATCAAGCCATACAACTGTCACCTACATTGGGCCAAGTTTGGACCCATGAAGTCTCCCCAACTGTAGGTACAGAGTCCATGATGTTCCAAGAGTTCGTTTCAACACCATAATGAATCCTCTAAAATGACAGTTTTTTCATTGTTCTCTCCCTCTGTCTGTCCAACGATTAGACCATGTTCTTACCCTTCATCCCCTGTCTTTCACACCCATCCCCAGTTTACTCAGGTGATCTCATCTAGTTCCTCTTCTCAGAGTGATCCATGTGTCTCTCTTAGGGTCCTCTTTATTACTTACCTTCTTTGGCGCTGTGGACTGTAGACTGGTTACCCTTTGCTTTATATCTAATATCCACTTATGAGTGAGTACATACCGTGTTTGTCTTTCTGAGTTTTGGTTTACTCACTCAAGATGTTTTTTCTTTAGTTCCATCCATTTTCCTGGAAATTTCATGATGTCATTTTTTTTTTACAGCTGACTAATACTCCAAATGTACCACCGAAGGGCATCTAGGTTGTTTCAAAGTTCTGTCTATTACTAATAATGCTGCTATGAACATACTTGTGCAAAAATCAAGAGAAAAATGGTTAACCTACTTTTAAAAGAACAATATACGCACGCCTTTAATCCCAGCACTCGGGAGGCAGAGGCAGGCAGAGGCCAGGCTGGACCGACAGCCTCCAAAACAATACAGAGAAACCCTGTCCCGTAAAACCAAAAAAAAAAAAAAAAGAACAATATAAAAACCAACTTTATTCTCCTAATTTCGATTTAACATGTAATCAGCTTTTATAATCTTAGTCATTTCACAGCTGCAATCTTAGGTTCTGTCCTCTTCCATGCCACTGACCCAGAGAAATACTTGAGTATCATTATCTGAAAACAGTAAATACATAAGTTGATAGAAACTTCCTGAAGTATATCATAACAGTTGGAAGACACTCTTTATGGATATTGACTGACAAACAATGATGTTTATTTTCTGGGTACGTTGTGATCATTTGAAGACAGTGAATTAATTCCTCTTAAAGCTCTGTATCTCACTCCTTCCCTTGTTTATAGTTTTTTATGAGGTTTATTAAGTACAGCAAGAACCCCTGTGTTAGTGATGGACAGACACCACACATACAAAGACATCACAGACACATACAGCTAGTGTAGCAGACAGGGCAAACACACATAGCTTATACAAGAGACAGATACACACAGATAGAAGAAACAAAGAGCATGAAATAGAGAATTCCAAATTGTACTTGTTCTTGGTTAAATGACTCCAAGTGGAAGTGCTTTTATTCCTTCTCTTAATGTGAAATGAACATTTAGTAATCTGCATAAATGACATTTACATTTCTTATGTCATTAATTTAACTTTGAAGACAATGGTTATCTAATAAAATAGACTTGAAGTCAAGTTAATTTTTTATCACATATAGGATCATGCTTCATAGTAAATTTCTATTTTCATAAAACAAATAAATGATTTTTAACAATTTTTCCAAGAGTGTTTTAAGAGTTTAAAGTAATGTAGAAACAGGAATGATCACTGTAATATCAACCTGACCTTCATTTCTGTATAATGTTTTCTCTAATGATCCCTGGGATTGGCCAGTGACTCCTAGGCACTTCCTCCCCAAAGCTCTATACAAGCTATCTATGCATAATTAAATCTGTCACCATGGCACGTATTCCTCATTATATTTACTTCAATTATTTCTGTTCAAATATCTTTTGATTTTCTGCAATATTTTTCTTTTTAAAACTACCTTGTTTTGCATTCCAATCCCAGTTCGCTCTCCTCCCTCACCTCCCACTCATCCCCAATCTCCCCATCCTCTCCTCCCACTCATCCCCAATCTCCCCATCCCACTCCCCATCCTCTCCTCCCACTCACCCCCAATCTCCCCATCCCACTCCCCATCCTCTCCTCCCACTCATCCCCAATCTCCCCATCCCACTCCCCATCCTCACCTCCCACTCATCCCCAATCTCCCCATCCCAGTCCCCATCCTCTCCTCAGAGTGGTGTTGCCTCCCATGAGGAGACATCAAAGTCTGTCACATCATTGCATTGCATGATGGTAACACATCTATTGGAAGAAAATATAATTAGTAATAACCATTGTTTTCTGGGGAATATTGATTTGGGTGGGGAAAATACTACTATCAACTCTAATAAACTCAAAAAAAATGATTTATATTTCTCCTGGGAATAGTGTTTAAAATCCTCTTCAGGCACATGCAGCCTGGTAAACTCCTATCAGTTCAGCATTCCACTTTCATTCTGAGAAATTCTGCATTGTCTATGCATGCTGACATGCGTCAATCCAACTATTAGTAGAAACATAGCTGTATGAACAAATATAATTATTGAACATGTCTGAAGGAGGAAACTAAGATTGTAAGAGCCAGATGGGATGGATAACACAGGGAGAAAAAGAAACTCTGAATCTGCTAAGTAAAATGCCTATGAACTCGCAGAGACTGAAGCTGCCAGCAGGCATGAGGTCTACACTGGTGCACATCAGGTGCTATATATAAATAACATATATATATGGATCTTGAGGGGAGGGAGGTGAAGAGGAATGAGGAGGAACAGAGGGAGGAGAAATTATATTCAGATTTTATTGTATAAGGGGAAAGTGTAATCAAGACATATTGTTTGAGATAAAGAATCTATTTTCAATAAAAGGGAAAAAAGAAAAAGAAAAAAGTAAGTAGTTTATGTTAATATTGTCAAACATCTATATAGAACAATAGACATGATCATCTTAAATTTAGATATTTTGTATCCTACAGACTTGTCTTAATATAGTAAAGTTAACATTGAACAGATACAAGATTTTGTGCTATATGTAAGTAATTTGGGAAAATATATGATGATATCACCCATCATTCTACACCAGTCTATAAAACATATTTTAAATAAAATAACTGTCCTACTGGTGTTCTAGTCTATAAATTTAACAATTCATTTAACATTTAGTTGAAAACAGTTTTACTTGTCAAAAATATAAGTCTCATAAATCCTGGCTATAATACTTTACTTTTAATATTCATTTCTACTCTTCACTTTAGCTTATTTTTATTCCCTGGTGACACTGGCTTAGCTTTACAGCGCCTGTGGATATTGTTAGTAACAAGTTTCTCTTAGCACAGTGGGAAATAATCCCTGGAAGGTTTGGTAACTGATTTCAGTGGATTGGGTAGCCACTCAGTTTTTTTTTTTGCCCATGGTGTTACAAATTTCCTTTTTAAAATTTTTTCATCATTTCTAACTTCTGAATTGATATATAAAGGCTATTTCACTAAAATGAGTTAGTGTACTTTTCAAATTGGTTTATTTAAATTAAAATAAAAAGAGTGCTTTTATCATGAGTTACATGAAATTTGCCAACAAATGGTCAGGACCAGGAAGGGAAATAGGGTATGTATTTGCTTATATGTGGATATTAGCTGTTAAGTAAATGATAGCTATGATAAAAAGTAGACCCACAGAGAGAGGGACTAGTGGTGTCACAATGATCTCCCTGGCAGGGTAAATGGAATAGATTTTAGAGGTGTCGTGGGGACAGGGACACATTAGCAAAGAATTTGGTGGATGCAGTGATGGGCTTAAGAGAGGGACTATGAGAAGAAGCAACTAAAATTGAGAGGTTGAGGGATGATATGGAAGCCAAGATCAGTGGAAACTTCCTAAATTATATGAAAATGGCCTAATGAAGTCTCCAAATAATGTGGAAGACTAGTCCCAACTGGCCATCTCTTGCCACAAAA
Organism: Mesocricetus auratus; assembly: GCF_017639785.1. NCBI lineage: Eukaryota > Metazoa > Chordata > Mammalia > Rodentia > Cricetidae > Mesocricetus > Mesocricetus auratus. The sequence goes on from NW_024429266.1 coordinate 44,199,908, forward strand.
GAAAAGTTCCAGTACTGGGACTGGGTTCCATCCTACTGAGTGTTGACCAAAAGGGTTACATGAAAATCCTCAAACAACCTAAGCTATTGTCTGAGAGCAAGGCCACATTATTGAAGGTAATACCCACAGAACTCATTAAATGGGGGGAAGTTCCATTGGTGACCACATAGAATCTTCACCCATATGTTAAAGAATCTTTGGTACAGACATGTGTTCAGCAGGCTACCAAAAGAGAAAGTAAACACCAAACCTGGCCACAGACCTTTTCATCTATAATGCTGTCCTGATTGCTAAACATCATAGTGCAATGGTGGCACAAAACTTGTGGAAGTAACCAATCAATGTCTGATTTGTCTTTAGGCTAACGCCAGGGAATTGGAACCCACATCTCACACTGCTTGGAATACCAAGAACCTGTGACTAAAGCCTAAGAGACAGAAGGGAAAACTAAATAGTAATGGTCTGAAAAAAATACAACAACCAAAAATTGACTCCTGATGAAATTCTGCTGACTATTCAAAGATCTGTGCCTTATGCAGCCAAATCAAAGAAGCTTCCCTCTGCAGCAGATGGGAACAAATAGAGACCCATAACCAGTCATCATGCATGCACACAGGCATTCACCCACGCATACAGGAACAGAGAGAGAGGTGGGAAAGAGGAAAAGAGGGAAAGGGAGAGAGGGGAGAGCAGAGAGCAGAGAGGGCCAAGGAGAAAGGGAGGAGTCATTGGAGGGCATACATCTAAGTGGGATGTCTCAATCAAATCCCTCTCACTAGAGCTCAAGTATCTCCACAGAAGAGAAAGTATAAAGTTTAAGAGCCAGAGGGAGTGGAGGGCATCAGGAGAATGAGTCCCTTTAAGTCAATGGAACAGAGTTAATGTGTTCACACAGACTAAAACATCACACGGGGCCTACCTGGGTCCGTGACAAGTCTTCTGCATACATACTAGAGCTTTCAGCTTAGTATTTTTATGGGACTACTAACTGTGCAAATGAGTATGTCTCAGATCTTGTTTCTTTTCAGGGTCTTTTCCTTTTGTTGGTTTGACTTGCATAACTTCAATGTGATTGTTTTATTTTATATTATTATATTTTATTTCATTATGATTTGTTTTTATTTTTTAGAAACTATCTTTTGCAATCAGAAATAGAAAGGGAGAGGATGTGGATGTCAGAGGTGGTGGGGAGAAACTGGGGGAAATATATGGAGATAGAAGTGTAGTAAGTATGGAATTTATGAAAACAGAATCTACTTCCAATAAAATGGAAAAATAAAGTAAAAAAATAGCTTTCTTAGTAAGTGTATGGAGAAATACTAAATTTTTTTAGAGGAAAATATGACCAGTCTTATTCAATATGATCTATTTCTCATATTGCCTGTGTGTGGGTGTTAACTATAGATGGTTTTAATTCTTGAATTTTTATTTCCATGTATAATCTATGTCAATACAAAAAATTTAGAAAATACACTTATAGAGAAATTTGATGTCACATAACAAAGTGACAAGTGGCTTTTAATTTCATAAAACTCAAAAACATTTTCATTATATTTAACAAGTAGTAAAATTATAGATGTAATTGTGAATATTTTAAAAATATTACTTAGGTTTGGAAATGAAGAAGAAAGGCAAAAATTTCCATCCTTCCATTTGTAATCATAATCTGATTTGAATCTACTCTAACTCACTTGGTAACTCCTGGTACTAAAGAGTTCATATTTTACTTGGTCATTTATAAAATTTTTAATCTACCACTTAGTTTTATCTTAGTATTTCCAAATCTTTGTCTTTAGATCTTTCCAAAGCCAATGTCTTATGATGGAATTTTTATTACCATTCTCGCCACAGCACAGGGCAAATGCTGTTTCTTCCATAAGTCACTAACAATTGATTAAATTTCATTTTTAGAGATAACAGCATTAATCTATAAAATATAATATTTTCACATGATAAATAGAAGAATATTGAATGGTACAATTCAAATGGAAGAAACCATGATTACTTTAGACATACTAATCTTGTTATAAGGTTATTTCAAGATTTTATTAATGTAATTTAATGCTATTTCTCTATACATAGGAATTTAAAACTTCTCAGTTTGTCAGGAAAAGGACAAGGGTTTTCTTTAACACACATTTAAGTGGACTTGTGAAGAAAGGAGTTATGATGGTTAGGAATGATTCTCGACTAGGCAGTACTGAGAAATGTCTAAGGAATTAAGTCAAATAGTTCCAGATATAACCCCAAGCATATTTCTATTGTGAATCAGCAATATGATTGAGGAAGAAGACATACCCTGAATGAGAGAAATACTGCCTAATAAAAATCTGTATCTGCAGATGAAATTATGTAGACAGAGGAAACACCATCTAGAGTGGACAGGTTCCATCCTTCCTGAACACCTGCATCTATAAATGGTGCCATCACACATGGACACTAGACTCAAGATTTTTCAAATTTCCAGTGAGAAAGCACAATAAAATATAATTTCTTTTCATTCGTTTGTTTATGTAAAATGAAATAAAATATTTAAAATGGAAAAGATATTTTAGATTATTTTCTGTCTTTCCAATATGTTATTATTTAAGAAAGAAAACATTTTATCCCTTTATGGGGAATCTACAAAGTCTGTCATAGCATCTGGGGCACGGTCTAGGCCCTTCCCCATATGTCCAGGCTGAGAGAGTATTACTCCAGGTGGAATGAGCTCCAAAATTCCATTTTGATGACAGGAATAAATACTGGTCTACCACCCAAGACCCCAAAGATTGCCAAGCCTCCTCACTGACACCCACACTCAGTGGGTCTGGATCAGTCCCATGCTGGCCTCTCAGCCATCAGTGGGTCCATTAGCTCCCCCATGTCCAGGTCAGCTGTTTCTGTGTTTTTTCTGAAGCCTGGTCTTGACCCCCTTGCTATCACTCTACCCTCTCTGAAACTGGTTTACAAGAGTTCAGTTCAGTGAATAGATGTGGGTGTCTGCCTCTGCTTCATCCGGCCACTGGATAAAGGCTCTAGGATGGCATAAAAGGTAGTCATCAATCTCATTATCAGGGAAAGGCATTTAAGGTAGCCTCTCCACTATTGCTTAGATTGCCAGTTGGTGTCACCCTTGTAGATCTCTGGAAATCTCACTAGTGCCAGATCTCTCCTCAATACTAAAATGACTACCTCTATTGTGGTATCTCTCATCCTCCTCTCTATTCTTCCCCCGACTCACCCTTCATGCTCCACCATGTCCTCCTCTCCGATTCTGTTCTCCTCCTCATTTTTCTCCAGCTCCCTCTCCCCTCCGCCCATGCTCATAGTCCACTCAGGAGTTCCTGTACAATTCACCTTCTCTGGGGTACCATGAATATCTTTCTTAGGGTCCTACCTGTTTTCCAGACTCACTTGTAGTAGGATTGTAGGCTGGCACTCCCCTGCTTTGTGTCTAAAATCCATGAATAAGTGAGAACATACCATATTTGTCTTTTCTTGTGCCTGGGTTAACTCACACAAGATGGTTTCTATTACTGCCATCAATTTTCCTGAAAATTTCAGGATTCCATTGTTCTTTTCAACTGAGTAGTACATCATTGTGTAAATGTACCACATTTTCTCTATTCAAGCCAGTTGAGGAGCATGGAGGTTGCTTCCCAGGTTCTTGCTATTACACATAATGTTCCTATGAATATGAACTTAGTGGAAGAAATGTCCTTGTTGTATGAATGTGCATATTTTTGGTATATGCCTAAGATTGGAATTGCTGGACCTTGTGGTAGACTGATTCCCATTTTCCTGAGGAATCTCCATACTGATTTACACATTCTCTCCAGCATAAACTGTCCTTGGTGTTTTTGATTTAGTCATTCTGACAGGAGTGAGATGGTATCTCAGAGTTGTTTTATTTCCATTTCCCAAATGGCTAAAGAGGTTGAGCACTTTCTTAAATATCTCTCAGCCATTTTAGACTCTTCTATCGAGAATCTCTATTTAGTTCTGTAATCCATTTTTTAATTGAATCCTTTGGTTTTTTGGAGATTTGCTTCTTGAGTTCCTCATAAATTTGGAGATCAGCCTCTGTCAAATGTGGGGTTAGTGAATATCTTTTCCCATTTTTTAGGCTGCCTTTATGTCTTGTTGACAGTGTCATTTGCCTTACAGAAGTTTTTCAGTTTAAGGAGGTTCCATTTATTAATTGTTGATATCAATGTCTCTGATATTGGTGTTATGTTCACTAAGCACTAAGCACTGTACCACTTAGTTGAACAGTACCTCCCACTTTCTCTTCTAAGAGGTTCAGTGTGGCTAGCATTATGTTGAGGTTGCTGATTCATTTTGACTTAAGTTTCTGCCAGGCAATAGACATGGATCTACATGCCAGCATCTAGTTACATCAGAACCATTTGTTGAAGATGCTTTCTTTTTTCCGTTGTATAATTTTAGCTTCTTTGTCAAAAATCAAGTGTTCATAAGTTTGTGGGTTAACCTCAGGGTTATCAATTCGAATTGATTTGTCTGTCTATTTTTGTTCCAATACCAAACTGTTTTCAGGAATGTAGCTGTATGATAAAGCTGGAAGTAAGGGATGATGATGCCTCAGGACGTTCCTTGATTTTACAGGGTTGTTTTGGCTATCCTGTATCTTTCTTTTTCCATGTAAAGTATATTATTGTTACTTCAAGATCTGTGAAGAATTGTGCCAGTTTGATTGAGATTACATTGAAACTGTAGATTGCTTTTGCCAGGATTGCCATTTTTACTATGTTGGTCCAAACTATCCAAGAGCAGGGGAGAACTTTCTGTTTTCTGATATCTTCTTTAATTTCTTTAAAGACTCAAAGTTCTTGCTATACAGGTCTTTCACTTGTTGGGTTACCATTATCCCAAGATATTTTATGTTGTTTTGTCTATTGTAGAGGGAGATGTTTCTGTGATTTCTTTCTCAGCCCATTTTTTCATCTGTATATAATAGGGCTACTGATTTTTTTTAGTTAATCCTGTGTTCTGACACTTTGCTGAAGGTATTTGTCAGCTGTAGGAGTTCAAATGTATAGTTTTTGGGTCACTTATGTAAACTATCATATCATCTGTAAATAATGAAAATTTGACTTCTTCCTTTCCAATTTATATCACCTTGGTCTCTTTTTCTTGTCTTATTTCTCTAGCTAGAACTTCAAGTACAATATTGAAGATATATGGAGAGAGTGAACAGCCCGATTTTAGAGGAATAATGTTGAGTTTCTCTCCATTTAGTTTGTTGTTGGTTATTGGTTTACTGCATACTGCTTTTATTATGTTTAGGTATGTTCCTGTTATCACTGATCTCTCCAGGACTTTTATCAAGAAGTGGTGCTACATTTAGAGAGTCTTTTCCAGCATCTACTGAGATAATCATGTGGTTTTTCAGTTTGTTTATATGGTGGATTACATTGGTAGATTATTGTATATTGAACCATCCCTGCATTCTTGTGATGAAGCCTACTTGATCATGGTGGATGATTTTTCTGATGTGTTGCTGGATTAGATTGACTAGTATTTTATAGGGTATTTTTGCATCAATGTTCATGAGGGATATTGGTTTGTAATTCTCTTTCTTAGTTGTGTCTTTGTGTGGCTTGGGTACCAAGGTAATTGTACCCTGGTAAAAAGAATTCTGCACTGAAGTCATCTGGGTGTGGACTGCTTTTGTTTTGATGACTGTTACTATTAAATTGGGGGTTATATGTTTGTTTAAATTGTTTATCTGTTCTTGATTTAATTTTGGAATGTCATATCTATCCTGAAAATTATTCATTTCCTTTAAATTGTTTTTTGGATTTTCGAGACAGGGTTTCCCTGTATTGTTTTGGAGACTAGCCTCAAACTCACAGAGATCTGCCTGCCTGCCTCCCGAGTGCTGGGATTAAAGGCATGTGCCACCAATGCCCTGCTTCCTTTAAATTTTTGAATTATGGATTTTCAAAGTATGACCTGAAGATTCTCTGGATTTCCTCAGTGTCCTTTATTATGTAATACTTTTGAATCCTGATTTTGTTAATTTGCATGTTTGTCGGCGTGTTTTGGTTACTTTGGATAAAAGTTTCTCCATATTGTTGATTTTCTCAAAAAACAAACTCGTTGTTACATTGATTCTTTGTATTCTGCTTTCATTCTGTTTTGTTTGATAGATTTTTGAAATCCTTGTCTTCTTCAGCTGTCCTGAGAATATAAGATTTGTCCTGAGAATATAAGATGATGTTGTAAAAATCATCTGATACCGAAAGTTAACGAAGTCCAAAAGTGAAAATATTTTGATCACAAACCAGGAAATCCAAGAGAGGGCAAGTCAAAGGAAGTAGGCCCCAGGCAGTGCCAGAGCTCACCTCAGTCCAGAGTGGGGGAGGGAGTAGAAAGGCATTTTCAGCAGGCTTCTTGTTGCTTTGACCTCTGGTCACAAGTTGACCTGGCTGCAGTCTCCAGGCCAGGAGATCCCAGAAAGGAAAAAATATAATTTCTTATGTTTAACTTCGTATATTGGCTACTTCTTCAATGTATCTGTTTTCATCACATCCTCAAATATCACAAGCTACTAAATAACATATCCCTGACATATCCTGACCCATTTGTCTAATGTTTCTCCTTCACAGTCCTTACAACTTCCAAATCTAAATCCATGGGGATGCAGTGGATTGTTGATATCCTTTCTTTCCCTGAGGTTTCTAACTTCATAGATCAAGCATCCACATGTCTTGTGCCTCACCAGATTGTCATAGATAGTTTTAGACTAAGTGCTTACCAACCTCATAAGTGATTCCAATAAATCATTCCTATAGTCATATTGATTGGTAAATATGTAGTTAGGCAGGTATGTAGATAGACAGACAGCCAGATAATAGGTGGATAATCCTATTTCTCTCTCTCTCTCTTTCTCTCTCTCTCACTCTCATCTCTCTCTCTCTCACACACACATACAAACACACATACACACACAACACACACACACACACATGCATGCACACACATACACACAGACACAAATCCAAACAAAGCAGGTGAAGTTGTAAACTGATGAGATGTGATAGTATTTATTTTTTAGTGTTTAAATAATAATAATTATTTAGCCTTAATAATCTATTGCTAAATGAGGATGCTCTAGAAGAACTCTTAGGTTCATTATCAAGATCTGTGTTGAAAAGTGTGATTCAAAGGAACACTAGAGGTCTGTGAACTTACGTTTTGACGTTTTTCTTGGTAGTGGTGGTTTTTTGTTGTTGTTGTTGTTGTTTGTTTGTTTGTTTTTTCTTTCCTCCTGAGGACATCATGCAATGTGAACCAGGAAGCCTGGGAAACCAACCTTATTCACTCATTCTTTTTTTAGATATTAAATTTTTTAATTTTAAATAGCTTGTTTTACATGTCAATCCCAGTTCATTCTCCCTCCCTCCTCCCACATCACCCCTCCATCCCCCCATCCTCCCACCCTATCCTTATTCACTCATTCTTAAAGTCTAACTACTTATGTTCTTTGTATTCTGCTTTCATTCTATTTTGTTTGAAAGATTTTTGAAATCCCTGTCTTCCTCAGCTGTCCTGAGAATATAAGATTTGTACTTGTTTCAGTAGTATAAATCTTCCAATACTGAAAGTTAACAAAGTCCAAACGTGAAAATATTCTGACCATATACTGTGTATACTTCTGATAGTAGCTGACAAGCAAATATTTCATCCAAATGTTTTAAAGCTGAACATTTGTTTAGGTTATTTTATAAAGAAATATGAGTTTTAAAAATGTAATGGAACTTCTGAGATTGGGCCCATTCATGGTGGTGAAGTTCTAGCTAGAACAATAAGACAACAAAAGGAGATCAAGGGGATATGAATTAGAAAGGAGGAAGTCAAATTTTCACTATTTGCAGAGATATGATAGTCTACATAAGCAACCCAAAGAATTCAACCAGGAAACTCTTACAACTGATAAACACTTCAGCAAAATGGCAGGATACAAAATAAACTCAAAAAAATTCAGTAGCCCTATTATATATAGACAATAAAGGGGGTGAGAAAGAAATCAGAAAAACATCACCCTTTACAATAGCCAAAAACACCACAAAATATATAGGAGTAAATCTAACCAAACAGGTGACAGACCTGTATAACAAGAACTTTGAGTCTTTAAAGAAAGAAATTAAAGAAGATACCAGAAAATGGAAAGATCTCCCATGCTCTTGGATAGGTAGAATCAGTGTAGTAAAAATGGCAATCTTACCAAAAGCAATCTACAGATTCAATGCAATCCCTATCAAAACACCAGCACAATTTTTCACTGACCTCGAAAGGACAATCCTCAACTTTATATGGAAAAACGAAAGACCCAGGGTAGCCAAGGCAACCCTGTAGAATAAAGGAACTTCTAGAGGCATCACCATCCCTGATTTCAAGCTCTATTATATAGCTATAGTCCTGAAAGCAGCCTATTCTTTGTACAAGAGAAGACAGGTAGACTAGTGGAATCGAGTAGAAGACCCTGATCAACCCACACACCTTTGAACACCTGATCTTTGACAAAGAAGCTAAAATTATATAATGGAAAAAAGAAAGCATCTTCAACTAATGATGCTGGAGTAACTGGATGCTGGCCTGTAACAGACAACAGATAGATCCATATCTATCACCATGTACAAAACTTAAGTCCAAATGGATCAAAGACTTCAATATCAATCCAGCCATACAGAATCTCTTAGAGGAGAAAGTGGGATGTAACCTTGAATGAATTGGTACAGGAGACAGCTTCCTGAACATAACACCAGTAGCACAGACACTGAGATCGACAATAAATGGGACCTCCTGAAACTGAGGAGCTTCTGCAGGGCATAGGACATAGTCAGCAAGACAAAACAACAGCCCACAGCATAGGAAAAATATTCACTAACCCCACATCTGACAAAGGGCTAATCTCCAAAATTTACAAAGAACTCAAGAAGCAAGACTCCAGAACACCAAAGATCCAATTTAAAAATGGGGTACAGAACTAAATAGAGAATTCTCATTAGAGGAGACCAAAATTGCCGAGACACCTGAGAAAGTGCTCAATATCCTTACCATCCGGGAAATGCAAATGGAAACAAATCTGAGACACCATCACACTCTTGTCAGAATGGCTAAAATTAAAAAACACCCAGGACAGTTTATGCAGGAGAGGATGTGGAGAAAGGGGTACACTCCTCCACTCTTGGTGGCAATGCCAACTTGTGCAGCCACTTTGGAGATCAGTATGGAGATTCCTCAGAAAAATGGAAATCAGTGTACCACAACATCCAGCAATTCCCCTCTTAGGCATATACCCAAATTATGTACCCTCATACAATAAGGACATCTGCTCAACTATTTTCATAGCAGCATTATTTGTAATAGCCAGAACCTGGAAAAAACCTAGATGCCCCTCAACTGTAGAGTGGATAGAGAAAATGTGGTACATTTACACAATGGAGTACTACTCAGCATAAAAAAAATGGAATCTTGAAATTTACCAGCAAATGGATGGTACTGGAAGAAACCCTCCTGAGTACGGTAGCCCAGTCACAAAAAGACAAGCATGGTATGTACTCAGTCATATATGGATTTAAACATGGAGCAGGGCATTGCCAGCACACAACCCAATGCCAGAGAGTCTGGGGTGCAGGGAGGATCCTAAGAGAGATATGCATGGTGACCCGGAGAAGGGTTATGGGATGTGATCTCCTAATTGGATTGCGGGGGGGAGGGGACAAGGGGCAGGTAGAAGAAGTTGGAAAAAAAGAAAGGTATAAAAGAGGAGGGAAGAGGAGGACATGGGAGAGCAGGAAGGTTGAGCCAGGGTAAGAATAGAGGAGAAAAGGATGGGAGATACCATGAAAGAGGGAACTAGTATAAGTTGGAGGAGAGATCTGGCACTAGTGAGATCTTCACAGATCTACAAGAATGACACCACCTGGTATTAAGGCTACCTCAAATAATGAGAATGATGATTACCTTATATGCCATCCTAGAACTCTCATCCAGTGGCTGATGGAGGCAGAGGCAGACACCCACAGCTGTGAACCGAATTCAACCTCTGGAACCCAGTTGCAAAGAAGAGTGATGACCAATGGAATTAAGATCAGCTGGCAAAACCCGCCGAGGCAGCTGACCAAAACAAGGGAGAACACATGGACCCCAGAATGATGACTGAGGGACCAGCATGGGACTGATCCAGACATCCTACCCCTGAACCTGGGTGACAGAGAGGTGGCCTTGGCAATCTGTGAGAACTTGGAGAATGGATCAGTATTTATTCCTGGCATACAGAAGGACTCTGGGAACCCATACCACATGGAGGGATGCTGTCTCAGCCTGGACACATGGGGAAGAACCTGGGCCCTTCCCAGGATGATGTGACAGACTCTGAAAATCCCTCATGGAGAACCTTGCCCTCCCTGGGGAGCAGAGGGGGAATGGGTTGGAGTGAGGGATGGGAGGGTTGTTGGGTGGGGGAGGAGGTGAGGGAGAGGGAACTGAAAGTGACATGCATAAAGTGTTAAATAAAAATATATAATAAAATATATAAAATGGAACTTGACTTATTTTTAGGGTGAAAATGTGTGGATCATTATCTGATAAGATTCTAATTTCATGAGTATTAATTTAAATGCAAATCTAAGATATTCATAGCATTATCTAAGAAATCTAAGGTATACTCTTTACTATCCTTATAAGGACATGTGAGCTACTTTTTGTTTTCCTATGAATTAGTATCAATTTTGGATTCCTTAAAATCACATTTATCCTTGGACAAGCTATTGGTTCTTTGAGAAAATCAACAAGATAGACAAACCTTTGTCCAAACTTACCAAACAGCAGAGAGTGAACATGCAAATTAACAAAATCAGAAATGAAAAGGGGGACATAACAACGGACTCTGAGGATATCCAGAGAATCATTAGGTCATACTTTGAAAACCTGTACTCCACAAAATTCGAAAATTTAAAGGAAATGGACAACATCCTGGATAGGTATCACTTGCCAAAACTAAATCAAGAACAGATAAGCGATTTAAATAGACCTATAACCCCTATGGAAATAGAAGCAGTCATCAAAAGTCTCCCAAACAAAAAAAGTCCAGGTCCAGATGGCCTCAGTGTAGAATTCTACCAGAAATTCAAAGAACAGCTTGTACCAGTTCTTCTTAAAGTATTCCACACAATAGAAGCAGAAGGGTCTTTGCCAAACTCCTTCTATGAGACTTCAATAACCTTGATCCCCAAGCCACCCAAAGATACAACTAACAAAGAGAACTTCAGACCAATATCCCTCATGAACATTGATGCAAAAATACTCAATAAAATACTGGCAAATCTGATCCAAGAACACATCAAAACATTCATTCACCACGATCAAGTAGGTTTCATCCCAGGGATGCAGGGATAGTTCAACATACGAAAATCCATCAATGTAATCCACCATATAAACAAGCTGGAAAAAAAATCACATGATCATCTCACTACATGCTGAAAAAGCCTTTGACAAAATCCAACACCCCTTCATGATAAAGGTCTTGGAGAGATGTGGGATAACAGGGACATACTTAAACATGATAAAAGCTATATACAGTAAACCAACAGCCAACATCAAACTAAATGGACAGAAACTCAACGCAATTCCTCTAAAATCAGGAACAAAACAAGGCTGTCCACTCTCTCCATACCTTTTCAACATGGTACGTGAAGTTCTAGCTATTACTATACGACAACAAAGGGGGATCAAGGGGATACAAATTTGGAAGGAAGAGGTCAAACTTTCACTTTTTACAGATGATATGATAGTTTACATCAATGACCCAAAGAACTCTACCAAGGAACTCATACAGCTGATTAACACCTTAAGCAAAGTGGCAGGTTAGAAGGTCAACTCAAGAAAATCATCAGCCCTACTAAATACAGATGATAAAAGGGCTGAAACAGAAATCAGAGAAACATCACCCTTTACAACTGCCACAAACAACATAAAATACCTTGGGGTAACGCTAACCAAACAAGTGAAAGACCTGTATCATAAGAACTTTGCATCTTTAAAGAAAGAAATTAAAGAAGCATTCAGAAAATGGAAAGATATCCCATGCTCTTGGATAGGTAGGATCAATGTAGTAAAATGGCAATCCTGCCAAATGCAATCTACATATTCAATGCAATCCCCATTAAAATCCCAGCACAATTCTTCACAGACCTTGAAAGAACAATAATCAATTTTGTATGGAAAAACAAAAACCTAGGATAGCCAAAACAACCCTGTTCAACAAGGCAATGTCCGGAAGCATCACCATCCCTGACCTCAAGCTCTATTACAGAGCTATGGTCCTGAAAACAGCTTGGTATTGGCACAAAAATAGACAGGTAGACCAATGGAATCCAATTGAAAACCTGGATATTAACCCACACACGTACGAACATCTGATCTTTGACAAAGAAGCTAAAAATATACAATGGAATAAAGAAAGCATCTTCAACAAATGGTGCTGGAGGCTGGCATGTAGAAGAATGCGGATCGATCCATGTTTATCACCATGCACAAAACTTAAGTCCAAATGGATCAAAGACCTCAACATAAATCCAGCCACACTGAACCTCTTAGAAGAGAAAGTGCGTGGTACCCTTGAACCAATTGGTACAGGAGACATCTTCCTGAACATAATACCACTAGCACAGACAGTGAGATCAACAATTAATACATTGGACCTCCTGAAACTGAGAAGCTTCTGTAAGGCAAAGGACACAGTCAGCAAGAAAAGGCAGCCCACAGAACGGGAAAAAATATTCACTAATCCCACATCTGACAGAGGGTTGATCTCCAAAATTTACAAAGAACTCAAGAAGCAAGTCTCCAAAACATCAAAGGACCAATTAAAAATTGGGCTGCAGAACTAAATAGAGAGTTTTCAATAGAGGAGTCTAAAATGGCTGAGAGGCACTTGAGAAAGTGCTCAACATCCTTAGCCATCCAGGAAATGCAAATCAAAACAACTCTGAGATACCATATCACTCCTGTCAGAATGGCTAAAATCAAAAACACCAAGACAATTTATGCTGGAGAGGATGTGGTGAAAGGGAGACACTCTTCCATTGCTGGTGAGAGTGCCAACTCATATAGCCACCTTGGAAATCAGTATGGAGATTCCTCAAAAAATGGGAATAAACCTACCACAAGACCCAACAACTCCACTCTTAGGCATATATCCAAAAGATTACCATTCATACAACAAAGATGTCTGTTCCACTATGTTCATAGCAGCTTTATTTGTAATAGTCAGAACTTGGAAGCAACCTAGATGTCCCTCAACCGAAGAGTGGATAGAGAAAATGTGGTACATTTACACAATGGAGTACTATTCAGCAGAAAAAAACAATGAAATCCTGAGATTTGCAGGCAAATTGATGACACTAGAAGAAACCATCCTGAGCGAGGTAACCCAGTCACAAAAAGAGAAACATGGCATGTACTCTCTCATTTATGTATTTTAGACATAGATCTGGGGAGTGCCAGCCTACAATCCCATGGCCAGAGAGTCTGGGAAACACAAACTTCATTTAGTGGCTGATGGAAGAAGAGGCAGACTCCCTCGGTTAAGTACTGAGCTGAACTCAAGAAAGCCAGTAACAGAGAGGGAGGACTGATGCCCAAAGGGATTAAGACTGGGCTGGTTTAACCCCTAGAAACAGCTGACCTGACAAAGGTTAACTCTTGAATCCCAGGCATCAGCTGGGAATCCAGCATGGGACTGATCAAGACCCCCTGAATCTGGGTGTCAGTGAGGAGGCCTAGGTTATCTATTGAGCCATGGGCAGCTGATCAGTACCCATCCCGAGTATACACACGGACTTTGGATTCCCATCCAACAATGTGAGGTGCACTCTCACCCTAAAGTCTTGGGGAAGGGTCTAGGCCCTGCCCTATATGAAATGACAGATTATGGACACCCCCATGGAGGGCCTCACCCTCCCTGGGGAAATGAGGGGATAATGGGGGGGGGTTGGGGGAGGGCACGGGGGAAGGGGAGGGAATGGGAGAGGGACCTGGAACTGACTTGTGAAGCAACCTCGTTTCTTATCTAAATTTAAACTGAAAAATAAATTAAAAAACTAAAAAAAATAAATAAATCAAATTATCTGTGTACAAAAAAAGGAGGCAATTATTTGTATTTAACATCTAAAATTTCTAATAAAGTTAATAAATCCCATTATTTAAAATGTTCCTTGTATAATAGACCATGACAAATAATACAACACTGTTTTATTAAATAAATATGATAAAGTCAAAAAATAAATAAATACATGATATGTACTTGACATTGTGCTATTTTGTCTTAAAATCTTGATTGATTATGGCAATGAAGAAAATCATAAGTAAACCTCTGTAGCTAAGAATTGGGGTAGTCCACATTGGCACAAGGAAAGAAGAAATGAATAGTCTGCTGACCAGAGGCTGTTGCCACAGTAGGGTTGTGTCACTGCAGGATATCTTATGTAGCTAGAGCAATGAAGACATGCTACAGAGCAGTGGTTGGAATAAAAGTGCTGGTTCAGACCATGTGTAGCTCTTCTCTGCTCCATCAGTTCAGAACCTTTAGTATTGAAAAGGAGGCTGTTCCATCATAGGTTTCTTACCATGGCATCTTCTCAAATCCCACATAAAGTCAGAAAACTTTATCATTTGCAAATCCCGAGCCATTTCTCTAATTTCCCTCATTTACTGTTTTCTTGTAATATGAGCCAGTGGATAATCTGAGGATGTTATTTCTTCTGAGAAGCCTGAACTCCTCATCTAGTGTGTACCTTCACTTTTTTTTTTATTTTGCAGCATGGGCTTTCAGTTGCTCTCTCTCTCTCTCTCCCCTGTCTCCCTTCAGTTTCTAACTTAATCTCACTACTGAACTCTTGTCTGGAACAGAAACTAGCTTAGAAAACCTGGAAAAAGGTCTCAAATTTTCTATCTCTAAGAGTTTCCTAACCCCCTTTCACTAGCAATACCATGTAGAGAGCCAAATAGCAGATGAGAATGGGTGAATGACCTTTTCTTTGCTGTATCTATTGGTTCTAAAACAGAACAAAAATAAACAAAATACCTACAATTTTACCTTGGTAGAAATATAAAACTATTATGGAAGGTATCACATGAAAATTGCAAAAAGGTAGAGTTTCTTAGGGAGTTGGGTAGGCCATTGTGCCCATCACAAGAAAATATCCTTGCAATGACATAAATAAAAAGCGTAATTACACATGTCCTGTCAAACTTGCCAAGGTTTCAGACTAAAATCTCTGGTTGATTTACTTAAAATTTAGGATTATAAATTCATTCTTAAGGTTTAAGTTTTTATAACCAGGTTCGAATTTCTAGTTTGTGAAACATAATGATATCTAGGATTTAATCATTCAGCTGAAGTTGCCTGCAGCCATATTGAGAAGCACCAGGAAAGAAACTAGAAATGTCTAATCCAGTAAAGATTTCTTTCTTTTTCTTTATGGTTTTTACCCTTTCTTTTCCCCATTGTTGAATGGATAATTTAGTTGCAAAGAATCCTGGTTGTATTCGTGTTCTGCTGCTGCTATGTGGTCAGTGTCCAGATATATAGAATCCTCTCTAATAACTGAAAAGAAGAGCTAAGCCATAAAACAGGCAAAATTTCTCTCATCTCTATGGAACAGTGACCATTCCTTATCTTCATTATAAAAACAAAGTAAAACAATAACATGCAATGAATTTAAGCTATAGTTCTTCCTTCCTTTCAATAGAACCTCAAATGATTTCCTGAACAATTTTTGATTTAATTTTTCAATCTTTTCTTCATCTTTCAATTTATTCATATGCCAATGACATTTGCAAGCTTATGCTCTTTTTCTTTTTTATTATTTTTATTTAAATGAGAAAAATTTGTTTCACATGTCAGTCCCAACTCCCTTTCCCTTCCCTCCTCTCCTGCCCCACCAGTACCCTGAATTCCCCACTCCATCCTCCATCTGCTTCCCAGGGAATGTGAGGCCTTCCATGGGAGAACTTCAAAGTCTGTCATATCCTCTTGGGCAGGGCCTAGGGTCTCCCACATGTATCCAAGTTGAGATAACATCCCTTCATGTGGAATGGGCTCCCAAAGTTGATTCATAAGCCAGGGATAAAAACTGATCAACTATTCAAGACTCCATAGATTGCTAAAGCCTCCTCACTGACATCCACGTAATGGGGTCTGGATTAGACCCATGCTGGCCTCTCAGTCACCAGTCTGGGATCCTTGAGCTCTCCCTTGTTCAGGTCATATACCTCTGTGGGTTTCACTAGCCAGGACTTGACTCTTTGCTCTTCAATCCTCCCTCTCTGTAACTGCGTTGCAGGAGTTCAGTTCAGTGTTTTACTGTGGGTGTCTTCCTCTGCTTATATCAGCCACTGCGTAAGGGCTCTAGGATGGTATATAATGTCCTCATCAATCTTATTATCAGGGGAGGGCATATAAGATAGCCTCATAGCCAGTTGGTGTCATCATTGTAGATCTCTGAAATCTTACTAGTGCCAGATCTCACCTAAATCCTATAATGACTCCCTCAATTATGATATCTCTCATTCTGCTTTCCTCTATATTTCTCCTGACTCAGACTTCTTGCTACCCCATGTCCTCCTTTCCCATCTCTTCTCCCCTTCTCTTTCTCCCAGTTCCCTCTCACCCCCTTTCTCACATTGTCTCAATCCCCTCAGAAAATCCCAATGCATGCCCCTTCTCTGGGTAGCATGCATATCTCTTTTAGGATCTTCCCTGTTTCCCAGACTCTCTGGTGTGGGACTGTAGGATGGCAATCCTTGCTCCATGTCTAAAATTCATGTATGAGTGAGGACATACCATGGTTATCTTTTTGTTACTGGGTGACTTCACTCAGGAGGTTTTCTTCTAGTGCCATCCATTTGCCTGCAAATTTCAAGATTCCATTGTTTTATTCCAGTGAGTAGTACTGTATTGTGTAAATGTACCACATTTTCTCTATTCACTTTTCAGTTGAGGGTTATCGAAGTTTCTTACAGGTTCTGATTATTACAAATAATGCTGCTATTAACATAGTGGAACAGATGTTGTTGTTGCATGAATGTGCATCTTTCGAGTATATGCCTAAGTGTGGAATTGCTAGATTTTGTCGTAGATTGATTCCCATTTTCCTGAGGAATCTCCATACTGATTTCCAAAGTGGATGTACCAGATGGTACACCTACAAGAAGAGGAGTAGTGCTCCCCTTTTTCCACATCCTCTCCAGCATAAATTGTCATTGGTGTTTTTTATTTTAGCCATTTTGACAGGTATGAAATAGTATCTCAGAATTGTTTTGTTGCATTTCCCTAATGACTAAGGATGTTGAGCACTTCCTCAAGTGTCCATTAGCCATTTTAGACTCCTCTATTGAGAATTTTCTATTTAGTTCTGTATCCCACTTTTTAATTTGATTATTTGGTGTTTGATACTACCTTCTTGAGTTCTTTGTAAATTTTGGAGATCAGCCCTCTCTCAGATTTGGCATTAGTAAATACCTCTTCCCATTCTGTAGGCTAACATTTGTCTTGCTGTCTGTGTCCTTTGCTTTACAGAAATTTCTCATTTCAGAAGGTCCCATTTATTAATTTTGGATCTCAGTTCTTGTGTTACTGGTGTTATTTTCAGGAAGCAGGCTCCTGTACCATTTTGTTCAAGGTTACTTCCCACTCTCTCTTCTAAGAAGTTCAGTGTGACTGTATTGATGTTGAGGTCTTTGATCCATTTGAACTTAAGTTTTGTGCATGGTGACAGACATGGATCTTTTTGCAGTCTTCTACATGCCAGCATCCAGTTATTCCAGCACTGTTTGCTGAAGATACTTTCTTTTTTCATTGTATAGTTTTAGCTTCTTTGTCAAAGATCAGGTGTTCATAGGCATGTCGGTTAATACCAGGGTCTTTAATTTGATTACATTGGTCTACTTGTCTATTTTTGTACTAATACCAAGCTGTTTTCAGGACTATAGTTCTATAATAGAGCTTGAAGTGAGGGATGGTGATGCCTCTGGACATTGCTTCGTTCAACAGGGTTGTTTTGGCTATCCTGGTTCTTTTTTTCCATATATAGTTGATAATTGTCCTTTCAAGGTCTTTGAAGAATTGTGCTGGGATTTTGATACGGATTGTGTTGAATCTGTAGATTGCTTTTCATAAGATTGCCATTTTTACTACGTTGATTCTACCTATCCAAGAGTATGTGAGATCTTTCCATTTTCTGGTTTTCTTTAAAGACTCAAAATTCTTGTCATGAATTTCTTTCACCTGTTTGGTTAGAGTTACTCCAAGGTATTTTCTGTTGTTTGTGGCTATAGTAAAGAATGATATTTCTCTTATTCCTTTCTCAGTACATTTGTTATATATATATATATATATACACACACATTATATATATATATATTAATTTGTTTGAGTTAATCCTGTATCCTACCACATTGTTGAAGGTATTTATCAGCTGTAGGAGTTTCCTGGTGGAATTCTTCAGGTCACTTACCTATACTATAATATAGTCTGCATATAGTGAAAGTTATACTTCTTCCTTTCCAATTTGTATTTCCTTGATTTTCTTTTGCTCTCTTACTGTTCTAGCAACACCTTCAAGTACAGTATTGAAGAGATATGGAGAGAGTGGACAACCATTTGTTGTTCCTGATTTTAGAGGAATTGCCTTGAGTCTCTCTCCATTTAGTTTTATGTTGGCTGTCGGTTTCCTGTATATTGCCTGTATTGTGTTTAGGTATGTTCCTGTTATCCCGGATTTCTCCAAGACCTTTATAAAGAAGGGGTGCTGAATTTTGTCAAAGGCTTTTTCAGCATCTAGTGAGATGATCTTATGAGTTTTCTTTTTCAAATTGTTTATATGTTGGATTACATTAATATCTTTTCATATGTTGAACCATCCTTGCATTCCTGGGATGAAGCCTACTTAATCGTGGCGTATGATTTTTCTTATATGTTCTTGGATTTGATTTGCCAGTATTTTATTGAGTATTTTTGCATCAATGTTCATGAAGGAAATTGGTCTGTAGTTCTTTATCTTGCTGGTGTCTTTGTGTTGTTTGTGTACTAAGATAATAGTAACATAGTAAAAAGAGTTTGGCAGTGATCCTTCTGTTTCTGTTGTGTGGAACAATCTGAAGAGTATTGATATTAGCTCTTTTTTGATTTTCTGGTGGAATTCTACACTGAAACCAACTGGCTCTGGACTCTTTTTGGTTGGAAGACTCTTGGTGGCTGCTTCAATTTCTTTTTTTTTAATTATGAAGCTGTTGGCCTTGTTTGTTTCTTACTACCTACCTCTGACTTAAGTAATTACCCCATAATTGTTAATCTAAGTATTTCTCTTACTGGAGAATAGTTCCGGGCTTGCTTCCTACTCCCATGGTGTTACTTCTCTTCTTTAGGTGTTATATATCTGTTTAAGTTGTTTATCTGTTCTTGATTTAATTTTGGTAAATGGTATCTGTTCAGAAAATTGTCCACTTCCTTTATATTTTCCAATTTTGTGGATTACAGGCTTTCAAATGATGACATGATGATTCTCTGGATTTTCCCAGTGTCTACTGTTATATTCCCCTTTTCATTTCTGATTTTGTTAATTAGCATATTCTTTCTCTGCCTTTTGGTTAGGTTGGATAAAGGTTTGTATATCTGTTGATTTTCTCAAAATATTAACTTTCTGTTTCATTGATTATTTGTATTGTTTTCTTTGTTTCAACTTTATTGATTTCAGCTTTCAATTTGATTATGTCCTCATATACTCTAGTTTTTGGTCCACTACTATACCCATGGCTGAACATGGGCTTCTAAGAAGAAGAAAGAGATTGCTGTAGAGTCTTGGAAATGCATTTGTTGAGGTCAGTCATAAGGTAAAGAACTAACACAGAAGGACAAGGTCTAGTGAGTAAGTCTAAAAGCCAGTGTTTCAGGGTCTACTGACTCATGCTTTGTTCCTGTCTCATGCTTCACCTACTTTGATCATACTGTGGCAACATCATGTGCATGACAACATGACTCTTCTTTCTGTCCTCTGAACCATTGGTGGTATATTTATGGGAATTCTCTCTAGTCTACGCTACAATACCTATGATCTGCCTATTCATTTCCTTCCCAGATAACTTTCAAAGCAAGTTATCAGTTTCATTGCCAAGGTTTACTGCTTTAGTGTTACCACCCATAGAGGAGTATCTTACCAGTTCTGAAATACTGAGAAAAAGAAAGTATCTTTACCTTCTTTGCATTTCCATTCTACTTTTTCTTATTTGCCACTGGTCCAAAGGAAAACAATCAAATGAGAAAACAAATAAACTCTTTGAGTATTGAATTCATCATAATTTGGCCAATGTTTGCTCAGTTGGTGACCCATCATGGGATGTGGGTGTCTCATCCACAGATAAAGTCATACACACACTCCATTTGTAGACTACCACTGCAAACATTATGTTCTTTCTACTTTCTCCTTTTTGATTTCTGGGACAGAGTAAAATTAGCATCATATGACATTTTACTACTTAATACCTCGTCTCTGAGTAGCAGGTACAAACGTTGATTGCTTTCAAAACAGAAGATGTTTTTATAGTGACCCAAAAAAGATAGTTAAAATTCAACACACTTTTCAAACACATTGATTGAAACATGACTTTAAGTGTGCTAGAAATAAAGCAAGGGAGTCTGCATAAGTCTCAGATGCTACTTGATGACAATCTTATCCATTTGATAGCAGTCTGTATTTTAGGTGTTGATATTCGTCTATATCTTTAATCTACTGCACAAATTTACATGTGATAATATCTGGCAAGTTACATTCAGGCACAGAGATAGACAATGAATGATTTTTTTATTTTATTTTCCAGTTTAAATTTAGATAAGAAACAAGGTTGCTTCACAAGTCAGTTCCAGGTCCCTCTCCCTTTCCCTCCCCTCCTCCCGTGCCCTCCCCCAATGCCCCCCGTTATCCCCTCATTCCCCCAGGGAGGGTGAGGCCCTCCATGGGGGTGTCCATAGTCTGTCATTTCATATAGGGCAGGGCCTAGACCCTTCCCCGAGAGTTCAGGGTGAGAGTGCACCTCACATTGTTCTATGGGAGTCCAAAGTCCATGTGTATACTTGGGATGGGTACTGATCTGCTGCCCAAGGCTCAATAGATTACCTAGGCCTCCTCACTGACACCCAGATTCAGGGGGTCTTGATCAGCCCCGTGCTGGATTCCCAGGCTGATGCCTGGGATTCAAGCAGCTTTATTTGTAATAGCCAGAACTTGGAAGCAACCTAGATGTCCCTCACCCGAAGAGTGGATAGAGAAAATGTGGTACATCTACACAATGGAGTACTATTCAGCAGAAAAAAGTAATGGAATCATGAGATTCGCAGGCAAATGGATGACACTAGAAGAAACCATACTGAGTGAGGTAACCCAGTCACAAAAAGAGAAACATGGCATGTACTCTCTCATATATGGATTTTAGACATAGATCTGGGGAGTGCCAGCCTACAATCCCA
Source organism: Mesocricetus auratus (assembly GCF_017639785.1). Lineage (NCBI taxonomy): Eukaryota > Metazoa > Chordata > Mammalia > Rodentia > Cricetidae > Mesocricetus > Mesocricetus auratus. Next base: position 44,221,443 of record NW_024429266.1, read on the forward strand.
TGGCCAGAGAGTCTGGGAAACACAAACTTCATTTAGCAGCTGATCAAAGAAGAGGCAGACTCCCTTGGTTAAGTACTGAGCTGAACTCAAGAAAGCCAGTAACAGAGAGGGAGGACTGATGATCAAAGGGATTAAGACTGGGCTGGTTTAACCCCCAGAAACAGCTGACCAGACAAAGGACAATGAATGATTTTTAAGGAACCTAATGTAGACTAAGATAGTTTGGCTGAGGACCTGCCACATTCCAACCTCTATACAATCACCAAAGCTTTAATCAGTAAATCATTGTTTTTAGAGGTATGACTTCTTAAATCTTAGTTCACAGAAAATATTAAGTTAGATTAAGTTGGTCATCTCTCAAGTTTTAATTGAAATCTGGTATAATCAAGCCAGCTATTCATATCCCATAATTCTTAATCTTCAGATTCATAAAGCAGTGGATTAGAAATATTTGAAAAATTGCATTTGTGGTGAATATTGTGGATTGTTCTCTACAGTGAACCATGGAGCTGTCCTGGTCTAGCTGCCTTGAGAGACATGTGTCTTAGGTTTTTCAAGTTAGAGTCCATGGCTTTGGGATGCTGTATGCTTTCCAGTTCAGGATGTTTTGTGTTTCTCTTTATGTTTTCTTACTAGTCAAGGAAGCATAAAAGCTTGACAGATCAATGAGTCTTAGATATTAATCTTGTGTGTCTTCTATGACTTACAAACTTCACTCTATTCGGGTAACTGGAACTGTTCTGATCCTAGTTCATGTCATTATATTCTGTTGCTTTCTATTATATTCTGTTCCTTTCTGATAAAGGAATACAAAGCTGGTTGCTTTTAATAAAGTTGTCAAGGCCTCAGTCTTGCTGTGGTCCCTCCAACCCAGCCTGATTAAATTCCCAGAGGTTATATCAAGTGACCTTGGCCTAGTAATTAAGGACACTTACTATTCTCAGTTACTAACTGCCTTCTTAGTATTCATGTTGTGTTAGATACTATAAGCATGTTGATGTGCTTAGAGTATTTGCAAACATTGTTCCCTTTAACAGAAAGGATGTAGTGCATCCTGAGCATCCATAGGCTCTTGTGTAGAGGATAAAGCCTTGGTTTTAGCTCCAACAGACAATTGTAGGGGGATTTATTTTTCTATCAGTTATGTAGTAATCACTGTTTCCTAAAGTGTTAAAAACTACGTGTCATCATAGACCTATAAAATTAATTCAATGGCAGTTTTTGAATAGTAACCACAAAAAAGATGGAATGCCAAGTCAAACCAACAGCCAACAGAGAATTCTTGAAGGAAATCATTGCAGTTGGAGAAAATATAGAATTCTAAGTCACTAGAAGAAGTAGTTATAAAGTATTTATGTGAGCAAGTGGGAATGTGTCTGATGAACTTATGAGGGAGTTATTCAACTTGATTAAGGCCAGGGTACTGGCTAACCTTCTACTGGAGGTTATGATCATATTCTATTAAAAATAATAGATGGATTAGTTTATCCCTTGATTATTATTTCTAATACATAGGCTTCAACTTACTTAAGACATGTTAACCTATAGACCTGCAGTGAAACTATCCTAATTCTGTGAGAACAAGTATATCTCCAAAGAGTAGAACATGGCTTAAAATGAGATTCCCAAAATAAAGGAACTAAAATAAAGTCAGGGGCTTAGAGACGGCAAGAATACTCACGGATGGTAATCATTTTTACAAAATGCATGCTGGTCTAGGAAGTACATGTTTTTTATATAGTGTTGTTTTGTTATTATCTCTCCATCTGCCATTACTTTAGAAATAATTTTTAAATTTACCATTTTTCTTAAAACTGAATAAATAAATAGAATAGTCATTTTACAACTTTATCTCTTTCAGTTAACCACAGTGCAAATTATGTGGTGTTTGTTTTGTTGCTTTGATCTGCTTGTGGTATTCTTCAGACTCCATGGCTATGCAGTAACTGACATATTTTATTTGATAATTATAAAAACATGTATACATTCAATGTTTAATTTCAACTCTTAGATGATTACTTTCAGGACTGACTCTATGTTATCTTCAGTTCACCACATCAAGATGTTTGAAACATCAATATATCTTATTAGTGCTGTTGCTACATTGATCAGTTTATTAAGGTGTTTTCTCTAAGGCTTCCTCATAGTAATTACTATTTTTCCCTTCATATAAATTAGTGTCTTCCGAGGAACATGTTGAGATTATGCAAACAGTCCTTATGAGATCACATTCTGCTCACTAGTTTTAATTATTTATCTCACCTGTACTTGTTATTGCTATGATGTTCTTTACTTCTGATGTTCTAGTTTTGTCATTCAACCTATATCCATTAGAATTCTGCAATAAAGAACTATATTTTCTATGTGAAAATATCTATTTCTATTTTCTTTTAATTTCATATATTTTGCTTCATTTATTTGTATAAGGTGGACTATGGCATATTAAAGCATATGGACACTCATTGGTGGTTCTTCATGTTCTATATAGTAGAATCCAATACTGAGTCAATCGTGCTTTACCATCACAGGTGGAGGAGAAAACCCACTGAATTGTGATTGGAGACTGATGAGATCACAGAGCTGTGTTGTAGACAATATCATGTGACCATTCAGAGTTAGAAACAAAATGAGCCAGAAAAAGAAACACAACTACCCGCAACTGGCTAAGACTAAACAAGAGGATTATCAACTCTCCTCTGTTTCACTACAGAGTCATCTCCATAAAAATGACCTTAAATATTGGTTATTTCCTTAATGTATGAGACAGCCTGGCACACCCCAAAATCTATAGACATATAGAAATGAGAGTATCCTATCCTGGAGATGTCTAGTCTTAGAATTAACCAAATTACCACATTAACCCTCACTTTAACCAGATTTCTCTCTTTTCTTAAGTTTTACTTTTCAGAGGTTTTGTAACGTTGCCACTTTAAGAATCCAGCATTCACACCATTGAGCATGCTCAATCCTTTTGACCTCTATTAAACTCTCTCTCTCTCTCTCTCTCTCTCTCTCTCTCTCTCTCTCTCTCTCTCTCTCTCTCTCTCTCTCTCTCTCTCTCTCTCTCTCCCTAACTCCTATTTCTCTCCTGTCTGATTTTTATATGTTCATTGATGAAAAAGCCAGAAAGACACACAATAAAAATAGAAAGTATCTTCACCAAATGGTGCTGATCTAAGTGGATGTCAGCATGTAGAAGAATACAAATTGATTTCCTTATCACCCTGAAAATACCTCATGTCCAAGTGGATCAAGGACCTCAGCACAAAACTCTGAACCTGATGGAAGAGTAAGTAGAGAATGAACATGAATGTAATGGCACAGGAAGCAAGCAGTTGGATAGGATTAGAAAATATCAGGCTGAGTGAGGTAATGCAAACCCAGAAAGGTTAATATGACATGTACTCATTGATAAGTGTATATTAGCTAGTTAGTAAATGATAATAATGCTACAATCCAGAGACTCAGGGAGGTTAAGAAGAAGGACTCAAGTGGGGACATATTAATCTCCCTAGGAACTGGAAATAAAGTAGATCTTGAGGTTGGAAATAAAGTTTTTGGGTGTGCTGGGTGGGGAACACTAGGGGTTATGTGGCAGTGCAGGGTCGAAGCAGAGAGTATAATAAGAAATGATGGAAACTGAGAGACATTTGGAGATGATGTAGAAACCTACTGTAGTAGAAACTCCCTGCAAACTATGATGGTGACCCTATAAAGGACTTCTAATAATAAAGGATAAGGGGCCTCAATTGGCCATCTTCTGTAACGAGGCAAGGCTTCCAGTGGTGAGATTGAGACATCAACCCAGAAACAAAACTTTCCAACTACAATTTGTCCTGCCTGAAACTTGTGCTGGGGTAATAGTGAGGCAGAACTACTGGGACTGACAGAAGAATGCCTGCTCTAAATTGAGGTTCAGGCCACTAGAGGGAGTCCATACCTGACACTTCCTGAATAACCAGGACCAGAGTCTCTATAACTCAGAGAAACAGAGAACTAGAAAATAACAGGACTGGCACAAAAGGAAAAGTCAGTGAAATGATTTCTGATGATATTCTGCTATATTCATAGATCAACGTCTAGCACAACCATTATCACAGAGATTTTTGCATCAGTTGACAGGGGTATATACAAAGACCTACCACAAACCATTAGGCAGAAACCCAAAGACGACAGGGCCAGGGGGAGGGGGGAGGACTACAAGAGACAGAAGGGTCAAGGTCACAAGAACGTAACTCACAAAATCCATTAAGCAGAGCTCATAGGGGCTCATAGAGACTCGAGAGACAATCGGAGAATGTGGGGTCTGAGCTAGGTCCTCTGTGTATATCATATGGTTGTGTTCTTGTGAGACTCCTATGAGTGGTAGTAGGTGGTATCTCTGAATTTTTTGCTTATTCTTGGGACATTTTTCCTCTTACTGTGCTGCTTCATGCAGGGTTGATGTAGCTTGTTATATCATGTTCAGTTGGTAACCCTGGGAGGCCTGTTATTTTCTGCTTGAAAATGGAAGAGGAGTACACCTTGAGGAGAGCAGGTGTGGGAAGGGACACTGGGTGGAGTGGACCTGGTTGGGGTGGGTTTTGTGGTCTGGATGCACTGTATGTAAGTAGAATGGAAAAAAAAGTGCATTTCCATTCATGTCCTTGGATCTGTCCACAGAAAGGACAAAGTGTGAGGACTTTCTAGTTTCTGACCTAGTTTTTTGTTATCTTTGTTACTTTTTTAGAGCTATCTTGAGCACAGTACAGGAGGTGACCTAACGTTCAGTTCAAAGGAGAGAATAAAATATAGGGAATAAACAGTTTAGTACCTTGTCCTGTTTGGTTTTGATTATACACACCAAACTATCCTCTTTTAATAATGCACTTGGCAGCTTTGACTAAATATATTATACACTCATATTTCTTTCTAAGAATATACATTAAAAACCTTGTAACTTGCTTGAATCTCAAACAGAATAGGGCTGCACGTACATGAACAAGTGTCAGGATAGGCTCCAAAGCTACACAGAGAAACCCTGTCTCAAAAAACCAAACCAAACCAAACAAAAACAAAAACAAAAAAAAACTTGAAAAAGTAGTATACAGGTTTCTCAACTCCAAAACAATAGAAAAATTTAAATCTTTTACCCATATATTCTCACTATATTCAACTTCAAAGATGAGAAGGACCAATATTTCCTACCTGTAGTGTCCTTGAGGTGAGTTTACAGGAAGAGTGCTCTATTTGCCACCTTACGTCTATACACAATTTTTTTACACATATAATTAAAAATGCACATACTGGATAAAATAGATCACACAGAAAAGAGATCATGTTTAGAAATTTGTTCTCCATCCTCCATTAGATTTCAACAGCATGGAGATGTTATGTTACACTTTTCTACTTAAATTTAAATCACCTGCTCACTTTTCTGAAGTGTGATTTGCTTTTAAAGGGCAGTTATTTTCAGTGATCAAAGTTAGAAAGCACCTCTCATTTTATTCTATATCATTTTTGTATGATTTCCAGAATAAGTATAATTATTAAAAGAAAGTTTTGTTAAAAGGAATGTCAAACATGCACTTTTAATTTTCTACATTAATAACACTGCCTTCATATACAGACATAATTTTATTCCAATTTTTTTTAGTTTAGTGATGTAGGGTTCCTCTTTGTAGCCCTGGCTGCCCTGAACTGATGCTGTAGATCAGGCTGGCTTAGATCTCAGAGACTAAACTGCCTGTGCATCTCGAGTGATTGGATTAAAGGCATGCATACACCATATAGCCTCCCATATTTTAAATATATGTACTGGAAGATTTTGAAAATTATTTATTCATGAGGAAAAAATCTGTAAAGAATATGCTTTTGGAATAAATTTAGAAGTCCCCAAGTTATTAATCCTTGGTTATCATTATAATGTGTACACAGAGCTAATTCAACTATATTCATTCATGCTGTTGATTACTTCAACACATATAAAAATACATTAATTACTGGAACTTGTTATTTTTTAAGTTCATTTTGAATATTTTTCTTTCTTGAACATGATATTTCTGCCAAAACAGAACATATTCCAATTTCTACAAAAGTAACCCCTTACTTTGATGGCCATAATGTGACCTGTGGGTAAAGTTGGTTGGTCTCTCATTGTTTTTCTGGGCACTTAAATGTCCTTGATCAACATGTTTCTTTATCCAGCCATTGTCTTTTAAACTAAGAACTCTAGTGCTAGTCTGTATTTGAATCAGTTCTATAGTTTCATAGGCCATTTAAAATAAATTTTAATATTGCTCATGCATGTCTGTGAACAAATATCTTATAAATGATCTAAAATTTATTGGTCAGGGAAAAAATGAGTAAGTGAAATGCAGACCCTACATCTATGAATGAAAAGATTTCCCGCAAAACTATTAGCTGTAAAAAATAGTTCCAAACTTCTTAACCATGAGATGGAACTAATAAAATTCGAATTTTCACTTTACACACTTCACTGTAATGAAATAACAGTAAACTTTACATAGGAAAGCTTCATATATATAGACATATGTGTATATATATATATGTGTGTCTATATATATATACAGTGCAGTTATATATTAGAACTAAGGCAAAATCATGATGAGAAGCATCTCAGAGAAAAATAAGTATCATACTGTAGACAATTTTATCACGTCATTTTTTTCTATAGTAAATCTTGAATAAAGTTGGGAGTTTCGAATATTGAGGTTTTTTCCTCTGATACCTGAATTTTTCCCCCTTTTGTGGGAAAGCATTTTTCTTCACTTTCTCCTAGTCCTGACCCTTCCTGCCTCCTACAAGAAACACCCCTTTTTGTCTCTCATTTGTATTTGGGGTTTGGGATTATTGTGTCAGGATCATGTTGTAGTGTTAGGGTTAGATAGCGGTATAGGCTTTAGGGTTAGGCTTACATTTAAGAATAGACAGATTTATTATTAGGGTTCAGGATAAGGAAACACAAGACATGGGGTTACAGGCTAGAATTATTGCTAAGATTAAGGTAGCTATTAGAGATTAGGGTGATGTTTAGACACTGCTTGGTAGTTTTATGTGCATGTCAACTTGAAGCAGGCTTAAGTAATCTTTGAGGAGGGAACCTCAACTATGAAATGCCTCCAAGAGATAGGGCTATAGGGAAACACATAGAACAATTTTATAATTAGTGATTGATGGTTGAAGGCCCAGACTATTGTGGGTGTTGGCATCCCTGGGCACCTGGGTTCTATAAGAAAGCAGACTGAACAAGTCCCTTGGTGTAAGGCAGTAAGCAGCATCCCTCAGTAGTTTCTACATTAATGCCTGCCTCCAAGTCCCTGTCCTTTTTGAGTTCATGTCTTTACTTCTTTTGATGATTAACAGTGATTGAGAATTATAAAGTGAAATAAACTCTATCTTTCCAAAGTTTCTTTTCATCATGATATTTTATCTTAGCAATTGTAACCCTAACATTCAAGGACTCCTGTATCATTTCAGTAAACTAAACTTAATCCCTAAACTGTACCATAGAAAATATACATCTAAACCTGACCCTAACTCTCATCTTTAATCCTAACATTATCCCTAATGCTTTATCCCTAGCCCCCAACCTATATAAAACGACAGTCTCAACCCTAAACCCTTTTTACTAGCCCTAATGTTGACTCTAACACCTTACTTAATCGTTTAATCTAACCCTAACCACTAAACCTGGTTCTGTGTTGCATAAACTATCCCCCGTCCTGAGCATGAAACCTAACTCTAAATCTAAACATGCTTGTAACCTATAACCTGGGTATAACCCTAAGGCAAAATCTGACTCTAGTCCAGAGTCTAATGCTGAGTCTCCAATTTCAGGGAAGTATCTCCAAACACCAGAGGGCTTTGTAAGTATATGCTACTTTGATACTCTTCTGGACCATTAGTAACATTTGAGATCTCTTGCTATTGCTTTGGGAACACGGGAAAATCAAGGATAACTTCATTAATATAGAATCAACAGATTAGCAATGTCATTTGTCTTGTTATCTTAATTCACCTTGATCTCCAACATATTTTCATGTTACAGAGATGAACATTTACATACATCTGGATGGCCATTATTTTTTCTGTAGCATAATATACAAATCAAAACTGTAGATTAAAGGTTATCTTAGATAATCTATGTGCCATAATTAAAAGATATTATCTCGACAATATTTTGGTTGAAATTGTATTAAAGAAAATGTATATTAATCTAACCTCAACTATATTCCATATTGTGTTCTAAGATACTTTTCATATGCATTAAACCAAGTAATGTTTTAGTTTAATTTCTGTTGCTATGATAAAACATACTGACAAAAGTGGCTTCCATTCTAGGTGTAATTGTTTGAATGGAAAATTTCTCTGTAGTCTCCTGTATTTGAATCCTTGAATCCCAGTTGGTAACACAGATGGGGAAGGTGTAGTTGGAGGAAGGACCACACAAGGGATGGGCTTTTGGATTAACCCTTTCATATCACTTCCCATTCACTCTCTGTGTTTTTGCTTCCTGTGATGTAATCTCTAATCTTCCTTTTCCTGCTCCCATGCCTCACACTTACACCATGGTGGACACATATCTCTCTGGAACTATAAATTAAACTGTTTCTCTCATAAGTTATTTCAGTTATGGTATTTTATCATTAACAGAAAAGAAAACAGTACACCAGGCTAAGCACTGATTTATGCATAACCTTAGTAATAACAACCAGTACACCAACCAGTCTGTCACGCAGGGAAAATCAAGGAGAGAACTTAAAGCATCTAGGTCCATCCAGAGTCAAGAGTAGAGAACAAGGTAGTGAACTAACATGTGAATGTCTATATCCTCATGTTTAGTCTTATACCTTTCAGCCCCCAGCCATAAGGTGGTTCAGCCCCTTAATGTGGGCTGAACCACCTCATTCTCTTCATGGAAAGGTCCTGAGCAGGCATGCTCTCAGATCCATCTAATCTAAATAATCCACTGAGACTCTTCTCAGATGAATCTAGGTTGTACCAACAGTTTAAAGTAGCTGTTACTACTAACTATGGAATATCATGTTAAATAATATACTAAATGACAAAACAAAGTATAATTTAACTTACACAATTTGACTTATTAACCAGGTGATCAACTTACTTGCTAAGATATAGCATCACTAAATGTGAATTTACGAAATTCACTCCAGATAATTTGAAAACAGTAACAGGATTGAGCCAATTTACTCCAATTGAGCAAAAAAACAAAACAGTAAGTATACAAACACTTTCAATTTTCAGCTAATACTATCAGTACTGTTTCATGCTGAGTTGCTACCAAATTCTAGTCTGTGTACATATTTCCCCCAAGTCAGCAATCAATCTATTCTTTGAGAATAATGATACATGTAACAGAGGACAAAATCAAACTATGGTCATGTTCCAGGAATCTTATTTCCTGCTCCTATGTGGGGTATTGAAATATATTCACAGCCAAGGAAAGCTAATAGCAGTAAATCTGCTTATTCCGAAAGAAAATAATGGATGTCGTGTAAACAGAAACACTTATGGGAAAGTGTTATGTGAGTATAATTTTGGTTTTGATCTTCAAGGTGAAATATTAATGGAAATGCTTTTCTGATAATGTTGCACATTGAAAAAGTAATTAGTATAAAACTCTATCTCTCTGTGAAGTATTTATAGTCATTTGAGGGTCATGTTAGTGATGTCTGAGTTCCCGGTGTGCTAATTTCACACTGCTATTTATACAGGAGGGAAGATTAAAGGCAAGAGTTGTTCTTTTGAGTGGGCTTCGTATATATCAGAAGATTCATCTGATTACTTGTTTCAGGGAATCTGTTTCCCAAACATTTTGTCTTATGACTTAACATCTCCTGAGACATACTTTGTTATTGATGAAATGCATAATTTGGGTAACATGATTGATTTACACCTTAGGTGGTGGACCTGTTTTGGTCTTACAACCCTCATTAGGTGATAGACAACTAGCAGAAACTCCAATATCTGGAGTTCTGAGGCCCTCTTCTGGCCTCTTCAGTCAGATCCACATGCAGGGTTCACAGTAAAACAAACATATCTATTGAATGTTTCATTTGTTATACATATTTTAAAAATTGAATGATTATAGAAGAAAATAAAATCTTGAACAGGCAATACTGGGCTGGTAGAAAGGAATTAGAACCAGGATCAAGCTTAGAGGGTTGGGTCCATTCCAGATGGTTCTAACAAGTCTTGACCAACGAAGATGCTGTGTAGGCTGTGGTATGTATGGCAACCGGGCAGAGCACAGACTGACTACAGCCCAGAGAATGCAGCAGACTGCATCTCTGCACAGAAATACACTCGAGGTAAGAAATGCTGCTTCACAGTGAGTATTTAGGAAGGCAAACAAGCTATATAATTAAACAAATTAGTTCTTCATTATCTTTCAGTGACAATTACTCACAAGTTTAAAGAGACTCTCCCTTAAATGTGCCCATCTTTAAATTAACAGCTTCCAATGATTTAATGAGTTTTGTTTGGCGCTATAAATTGGTGTCATCAGGCTGGTGATATGGCTCAATGGTTAAAGGAAACTTTCCCAGAGGGTTCAGATTAAATTCACAGTGTCTACATGGTAGCTCACAATTGTGTATCACTCCAGGTCCAGGGAATGTGACCCCTCTCTGGGCTCCACAGGTAACAGGCAAACAAGTGATGCACAGACATGCAAGTGGGAAAAACACTCAAATTAAATTAAATTAAAATTTAAAAGAATTACATAAAATCTTCAGATGTATTCTGGATTTTTGTATTAAAGTGCATAGTTAAGGAACAACTCCTTTAAAAATTGAAACTTTTTTCTAGTTGTATACAAAATTCCTACCAGGAAAGAAGGGGTTATTTTTCTTTTAGATGGGAAAACGTATAAAAGTAGCATTGATCCATTAAACCTTTGGGAACACCATAAATTGTATGCATGAAATCGTTCTATTAAGTCTTTGGCTTAGCATTTTAAAAAGGATAGAATGTCACCTGAATTAGGCCTTTCACTTTGAATTACTCAGAAAAGACACAGCTGAAGAATTATGGAGAAAGAGGCTGGGATAAACTGAACATTTATGGTAAGCACTTTTGATAAAAAGGGAAATCTTTATTGGGGGCAAGATTTGTACAGAGAAGTTGTATTTCATGAAGTGCACTTTGACTCTCTAGTATCATTATCTTCCCTAAACTGGTGCGGCAACCCACCTTTTACAATATGATATACTTTTTTATTTGCTATGAATACAGGGAAAAGAGCCACTAACCTGATGGCAGCAACAGACAAAAGCAGTAAAATATACAAATCTATAAACTGAGCCCATTTTGTTCAGGGAAAACATGTAAAAGGCTATAGGCTCTCATTTTCACTGTCTGCTTTTGTGCAAGATGCATCTAACAAGAAATGCTGAATGGCAGTTCAGTCTTGCATTATTGTTCACCGGACTTTAATGTAAAATAAAGTAGTTCCTGAAAATAAGGTCCCCAAATTCAGTTTTCTCAGTATATTAAAACCAAGAGAAAATACTGAGGTGAACTTGCATTTTTAAGAATATATTATCAGGCCAGGCGGTGGTGGCGCATGCCTTTAATCCCAGCACTCGGGAGGCAGAGGCAGGCGGATCTCTGTGAGTTCGAGGCCGGGCTGGACCGAAAGCCTCCGAAACAATACAGAGAAACCCTGTCTCGTAAAAACAAAACAACAAAAAAAAGAATATATTATCAGTGGTTTCAGTGATGGATTAAATAATTTTAAAGTGACTTTGAGTGACATAATTAGCAATTTATTTGATTAAATTATTTATAGAAAACGATGACAGATAAATAGCACTAAAGACATTGATGTCATCAGTGGTATATAAATCTCCATGGATAACCTTGACACTTTGCACAAAATGAAGTCTAAAGTTGAATGACTAGAATATATCAATAACGAAATAACCATCTTTTGGCTTTTTTGTTTTATAACAGGGTATGACTATGCTACATCTTGGCTATAAATCCATGATCTTCTTTAGCTATCTCAGTGTTGAGAATTCAGACATGCACTGACACACTTGAATCAATACTCATTATTTACATCAAACACAATAACAACTTCCCATTTTGGAAGAGTTTACATTTTGGAAGTTTACATTAAACTGAAAATTCCAATATCAGGAAGAAATCTTGCCAATATGGCTACTGTGTGTGTGTGTGTGTGTGTGTGTGTGTGTGTGTTTGTGTGTCCTATGTAATGTCTTTCATGTTGCTTAGTGTCCTGCTTAGCTTTTTTGTCAGCTTAACAAAAGCCAGAATCAGTTGAGTTAATGCTTCATCAGATTGCTTGTGGGACAGTTTCTTGTTTGATGATTGATATGGGAGTACTCAGTCTACTGTTAATTATAACGTTTCTGGCTAGTGCTACTGCCGTTTATAATTAAGCAGGCTGAGCAGTTTTGTGAAACAAGCCAATAACTAACATCCCTCCATGGCCTCTGGTTCAGTTCCTGCCTTGGGATTGTGTCCTGACTTGTGCTTTCACAATGGACAACTTGAAGGTAAAGAAACCTTTACTTCTACAAATTGCTTTTGGTCATGATGTTTTATCATAACAAAGAAAGCAAACATAATAAGAGAGTTTTATACACAGTTCACTTTTCAATATCTGAAAAAACATTGCTATGGATCTCTTTATACCATCATTTCATAATTTCCTCCTCTCTACTTTGAAATTATCATGGCCATGAATAACAAAATGCTTGTAAAAGAGTTTTAAAATTCTAAACCAAGCCTGGAATAACAAAGAATAACCTATCAGGTTTGTCCCTAAATAAGACGTAGTGTCCCTCTGCCTGCTTCTACTGATTATCTGTAGTTTAGTCAGCTTCATGATATTTCTCCCAAGTTGGCAAGTCCAGGTGTGTTATTATGCATGCCTTGTTTAAGTACCCATATTGTTGAGATTTTATGCATGCTTCTTTTTATTCTCACATCTAGAAGGCACATATAAAAGCAGGTAACCTGGTTCCCTGGTTTTTACACTCTTTCTATCACTTCTTCCACCACATTTCCTAAATTTTAAATGTTGAGATTGCATTGTAAATACATTGAGGATCTGAACACATAGGTCACTTGTCCTCTGAATTTTAAATGGTTGTGAGTCTACAACAGTCTCTGTCAGCTGCAACAAGAAGATACTTTGATGAGGAGTGAGGTATGCATTTGGTTGTGGATAAATATATTTATAGCATAGTCATGAATTATATATGTTTAGGGAAAATGAAAATAGCAGGTTTTTCTCTGTGATCAATGACCCCCTCCAACCATGGATATTGGGACAAGTACACAGTATCAAACAAAAATTCCTACCTATTAAATGGGCTTATATCCAATTGTTTTTTATGCCATTTAGAATATGTTACTAAACTGACCTCTGTAGTTGTTAGGATTTGTAGCTAAGTGGTAAGAAAAATTAAAAGAAAACAAATTATACAGAGTATTCTTTTCTAGATATAGCCTTGAATATACATGTGTGCTTTTATGCATTACAATATGGGAGAGCTTCACTATAATTAACAAGGTACAATGGAAAGTTAAAATTTAAGCACTTAATGAAAAAGAATACCGTCTTCAAGAAAATGTGTATCTATAGAACTATCAATATTACAAAGACATGGTGTCTAAGTAAATTTACTCCAGTGTTTCTTTGACATACTTATTTTAACTTTAATGAAATTTGGTTTTGCTTATACACACTAGAAAATTTAATATATTCCAGTATGTTTATGTTCTGTATTTACATAGTAATTTCAATATCAGTAATCATTTAATGTAAATTTGTAAATATGAAAAATTGAAGAAAAGTAGTATTTTTAAGAGTTCATGGAAAATACAGAGTTATAATTTCTATACTATTTGTTGGGGATAAAACTAATATTCAGTTCAAGTCCCATGTGATTTCTAGAAGAGAGCACTGTCATCATTGGTTTATTTTCTACAATGTGCTTCAGCCCTAATGCTATTCCATAATAACTACAATAAATTTGGTCACATATAGGATAATGACGCACATTTGGACAGGGTATTACATCTCTATATTTTAAATGTAATTTTTATTATTATAAGAAAAGGAATTTATAAAACCAGTATTAGTAAAACACATTGTTACTTCTTTCAAGATATTGATAAAATAGTTACATTTAGGAAATTAGCATATCTTCCCAACACATAATCAAATGTCTTCATCATTTATTGTGGCAAACAAATTTAACAGGAATCCCAAGTTAACTGGAAGTTCCTTATTCCTGTTGCTCATATGGTTCATTGGATCTCTAGGCTTGTGGACATTTCACGCTTGCTGTTTTAGGAGTCTTGGCCACCTACACATCCCATTAACTCATTCACATCATCATCATTCTTTGATTTTTTTGTTTCTGTGTGAAGGAATGTATCATGGAAAAGGATTAAAATCTGAAAAAATAATCCTCTCTGAGAAGCATAAGACAAATGCATGCAATTTTTTTTCAAAATTGCAAAACTAAATAGCCATTTGGATATGTTTTAAAATTGAAAGACATAACCCTGAGTAATGAGCCCTAGGCTTGATCCAGCATGTTGGAGTTGTCTTTAAAAGTGTTTTCTTCAGCAAAAACTTTAACAATTTCGAAAGTGTGTTGTCAATAATAATGTTTATTCTTTGCCCAAAAGTAACTCATGTGATGAATGATTGTGAACTCTTCAGTGATATTGGTGATTCTGACTCATCTTGTATCTGAGTGGTTATCATGTTTCATATAGTCCAAACCTCATCTTTTCCCCACCCTAATTCAAAGAGTCATGAACTATTTACTTCAACCTCTTGCTGTGTTCTGTTCTCTGAACAATCAGGCGTGCTTCTTTGGCAGAGCCTAGGTGCCAGCTGGCCTCTTTACTGAGATTGCTCTCTGGTCCTCCACAGACTTCTGTTACATTTTCTCTGTCACTGTCTATCTCTGTCTCCCCATCTGCTTTAAAAAACACATAACGTTTGTATCCCAGATTATTAAATGACAATTTATCTTTTTCATGACTTATGAGGTAGTCATGTGCTTAATAATTTTGAAACCATAGTGCCACCAAAATGCCAAAGAGCAGTTGATTGGTATTTGGTATTTTTCATCCAAATGATAGTATTTAATGCGTACCATTTAATCACAATGAAGTCATTAAATATCTTACTGTCCTTTACTCAGATGAATTTCAGAATGTTCATGCCACACACTTTTAGTAAAATGTTCTTATTAAGATAACATCTACATCAAAATTTTGAGAAAATAAACTTTGGAATTATTAAAATTAACCTTTCCATTATCACTAAAATCACTATAGCAAGAAGATTAAAATCACTATATGAAGATTAAAAAAAGAGGAAAGACATTGTTTTATTTAAGTGTTATATATATGTATATACACACTAAAATTATTTCGATGTTTTGCATTCTCACAGTTACTTCCTAACTATATTTACTTCTGAAGATTATAACCCTCTTCTAAATTTTATTTTAATAAAAATTTAATTAATCATAGTATGTGATTTGCCTGTATGCAATAATTATGTCATATTTCTTATATTGCTAGGAAATAAATATCAGTCTATCTAGGAAACACAATACATCATAATAAAGTATATTTTAAGAAACATTGCTGTCATCAATCTGTTTCTCTGTCTGTCTCTCTCCTACTAGAAATTTGATGGTCATGTATTCCATTAATTTCTCTATGCTGTTTGGTTTGATTTATGACATAGTCCCACAATGTTGAAATTGACTTTGTGCTTGCTATGGATTCTTTGATAACTTTGGACTGCTAATCCTCCTGCCTCCATTCTCAAGACATTTAGTTTACTAATGTGTACTTCATAATATGGCGCTAACATTTCACTGTTAATGTGGGTTTTTTTTTGATAGAGAATTGGGATTACAAACTTTCAGCACAAAATATGCTAAAAGTTTACAACTCATTAAATTAACTAGTTTTACTTCCTACTATTTTACTTTAAGATAAAAGTATTATAAATTCTCTTTTTTTTAAAACCCCAACCAGTTTTTATTTAAATAAGAAATTAAGCTTGCTTCACATGTCAATCCCAGCTCCTTGACCCTACCCTCCTCCCCTGACCCCCACCAAGCCCCTCACCTCCCCACCCAACCCCCACTCCACTCACTAGGAAGGGTGAAGTCCTCTATGGGGTATCTCTAAAGTCTGCCATACCATCTGGGGCAAGGCCTGGGCCCTCCCCCATGTGTCCATACTGAGATAGCATCCCTCCATGTAGAATGGGCTCCCTAAGTTCATTTGTATATCTACTACCCTAGACCCATAGATTGCTGAGGCCTCCTCACTGACATCCAAATTTAGAGGATCTGGATCAGTACCAGGCTGTTCTCTCAGCCATCAGTTTGTGGTTCATGAGCTCCCACTTGTTCTGGTCAGCAGTTGCTGTGGGTTATACCAACCTGCATTTGACCCCTCTGCTTATGACTCCTCCCTTTTATGCAACCGTGTTCCAGGAGTTCAGTTCAGTGTTTAGATTTGGGTGTCTGCTTCTGCTTCCTCTAGTATGGCATACAATGTAGTCATCAATCTCATTATCAGGAGAGGGCATTTAAGTTAGCATCTCCACCGTTGCATAGTTTCCCAATTGATGCCATCCTTGTAGGTCTCTGGAAATCTCACTAGTGACAGATCTCTCTCTAACTTATCATGACTCCCTCTATTATGGTATCTCTCATCCTGCTCTCATCTATTCTTACTCTGAATGAAACTTCCTGCTCCCCCATGTCTTCCTCTCCCCTCCTATTTTTCCCCTTTTTTTTCCCAGCCTCTTCATCCTCCCCCCCATGCTCCCAATCTGTTCAGAACATCCTGTCCCATTCCCCTTTTCTAGGGTAACAAGCCCATCTCTCTTAGGGAACTTCTAATTTCCCAGACTCTATGGTAGTGGTATTGTAGGCTACCACTGCCCTGTTCCATGTCTAAAATCCATATATGTGAGAGTACATGCCATGTTTGTCTTTTTGTGACTGGGTTACCTCACTCAGGATGGTTTCTTCTAATGTCGTACATTTGTCTGCAAATTTCAAGATTCTATTGTCTTTTTTATTCTGCTGAGTAGTATTCCATTGTGTAAATGTACCACATTTTCTCTATCTACTCTTCAGCTGACAGGCATTGAGGTTGCTTCCAGGTTTTGGCTATTACAAATAATGCTGCTATGAACATAGTGGAACACACACCCTTGTTGTATGAATGGGCATCTTTTGGATATATGCCTAAGAGTGGAATTGCTGGATCTTGTGGTAGACTGATTCCCATTTTCCTGAGGAATCTTCGTACTGACTTCCAAAGTTGTTGTACCAGCTGGTACTCCCACCAGCAGAGGAGGAATGTTTCCCTTTCTTCACATTCTCTCCAGCACAAAGTGTCATTGGTGTTTTGGTTTTTAGCCATTTTGACAGGTGTGCAATGGTATCTCAGAGTTGTTTTAGTTTGCATTTCCCTAATGGCTAAGGATGCTGAGCACTACTTTAAGTGCCTCTCAGACAGTTTAGACTCCACTATTGAGAATTCTCTATTTAGCTGTGTATCACACTTTTTAATTGGGTCTTTTGGGGTTTTGAAGACTTGCTTCTTGAGTTCTTTGTAAATTTTGGAGATCAGATTTCTGTCAGATGTGGGGTTAGTGAATATCTTTTCCCATTCTATGGGCTGGCTTTCTGTCCTGTTGACTGTGTCTTTTGCCTTACACAGGCCTCTCAGTTTCAGGAGGTCCCATGTATTAATTGTTTGCCTTACTGTCTGTGCCACAGGTGTTATGTTCAGGAAGCTGTCTCCTGTCCCAATTTGTTCAAGGGTACCTCCCACTTTCTCTTCTAAGAGGTTCAGTGTGGCTGGATTTATGTTGAGGTCTTTAATCCATTTGGACTTAAGCTTTGTGAATGGTGATAGCCATGGATCAATCTGCAGTCTTCTGCATGCCAGCATCCAGTTATGCCACCACCATTTATTGAAGATGTTTTCCTTTTTCCATTGTATAATTTTACTTTCTTTGTTGAAAATCATGTGTGCATAGGTGTGTTGGTTAATAACAAGGTATTCAATTCTATTCCATTGGTCTACTTGTCCATTTTTTGCCAATACCAAGCTGTTTTTAAGACTACAGGTCTATAGCAGAGCTTGAAGTCAGGGATGGTGATGCCTCCGGATGTTCTTTTGTTGTATAGGTTTATTTTGGCTATCCTGGGTAATTTGTTTTTCTATATAAAGTTGAGTATTGTCCTTTCAAGGTCTGTGATGAATTGTGCTGGGATTTTAATGGGGATTGCATTGAATCTATAGATCCCTTTTGTCAAAATTTGCATTTTAACTACATTGATCCTTCCTATCCAAGAGTATGGGAGATCTTTCCATTTTCTGGTTTCGTCTTTAATTTCTTTCTTTAAAGACTCAAAGTTCTTGCTATTCATGTCTTTCACTTGTTTGGTTAGAATTACCCCAAGTTTTCTTATGTTGTTTGTGGCAATTGTAAAGGATGATGTTTTTCTGATTTCTTTTTCAGCCCTTTTATCATCTGTATATATTAGGGCTACTGATGTCTTCGAGTTGATTTTGTATCCTGCCACTTTCCTGAAGGTGTTTATCAGCTGTAGGAGTTCCCTGGTAGAGTTTTTCAGGTCAGTTACATAAATTGTCATATCATCTTCAAATAGTGAAAGTTTGACTTCTTTTCCAATTTGTATCCCTTTGAACTCCCTTTGTTTTCTTATGGCTCTAGCTATAAATTCGAGTACAATATTGAACAGGTATGGAGAGAGTGTACAGCCTTGTCTTCTTCCTGACTTTAGAAGAATCGCCTTGAGTTTCTGTCCATTTAGTTTGATGCTGGTAGTTGGTTTGCTGTGTCTGGCTTTTATTATGTTTAGATGTGTTCCTGTTATCCCTGATATCTCCAAGTCCTTTTTCATGAAGAGGTTTTGGATTTTGTCGAAGGCTTTTTCAGCATCTGGTGGGATGATCATGTTCTTTTTGTTTCTCAACTTGTTTATATGGTAGATTACATTGATGGATTTTCATATGTTGAACCAACCCTGCATCCCTTGGATGAAGCCTACTTGATCTTGGTGGGTGATTTTTTTTTTTTTGGTGTGTTCTTGGATTCAATTTGCCAGTATTTTATTGAGTATTTTTGCAACTGAGTTTATGAGGGTTATTGTTCTGAAGTTCTCTTTCTTAGTTGTGTCATTGTGTGGCTTGGGTATCAAGGTTATTGAAGCCTCATAAAAAGAGTTTGACAATGACCCCTATTGCATGGAATACTTTGATGAGAATTGGAAATGTTACATGTGTGCTTTAGCTTATATAACATGTACACTGTATGTTCTTATTACACTTTCTGGTCAATGTATCATTTTCCTGGTTTCTTTTACACTACCTTTGGTATCAATACATGTTTTCAAAATGTTAAATGATTTGATTTTATGCTACAATTTACAGAGTTGAATGAACTAAAGTACTTATTTCAGTTCCCAATGCACTTGTCCATTTTCACAATCACTTAAAATAATTTTATATCATTCATATGAAGATCTTGAGCCTTGTAACTTTGTGGGTAAAGATGGTTTTGGCTCGAGCAAAAATAAAACTTTCATTTTTAACAGAATGGGAAATGTACTTCCATCTCTACACTTCCTGAAGCACCTAAGCAGAAGATAGAACAGGTTGATGAGAGCCTTACCAAGGTACATTAACTGCTGCACAGTGATTTCAGAAGTAATCAAAAGTGCTAGGATTATTTTGAAATTTATGTTTATTGCAGAAGGTATGAGATGTTATTACAAAGCAGGAAAAGAAGAGACATTTGTTTGATTTTATTTGTGTGTTTCCTTTCAAGACAACAATTACTTCTTAGGCAAAAGAAAAAGAAAAGAAAAAACAATAATAAAATCAAAAAAATTAAAAAGCAGTTTATTAATTCTTTATAAACTGCCACATTAAATAAAAGTAAAATCCCTTAAGAATTTATTTTTATTATTTGACAGATATCTTAAGCAACTTTTTATTGTCATCAACAAACGACAGTATAACCTTTCAAAATTTCTTATCTGCCCATACCTATTAACATGGTTTTACTTTTCACTATATTTAGAAAGCAAATGTGAGACAACTGTCCTACTTCTATTATATGTCACATATTTTAGAATTATGTGAATTGTTTATAATCAGTTTTTTATCATCTTCCCACTATTTTGAGGCCTAGTAAATATATAATTGATTTATATCTATACTGTGTATGTTTTACAGTAATTACTACATATCCTATATATTAACATATATCTTTAATATACATTCATTTCCCCAAGGCCATATGTAAGAAATTGTATTAAACCCAAATTGTTGCTGAAATAGTCCTTGTAGTTGACTTAGTAGGATAATTGGAGATACACATCCACATGTTTTATGTTCAGTATCCCGCCAACTAACTTGAAATAATTAAACAATACATTTAAACATAAATAATCCTTATTTTCTTGTGTGTGTGTGTGTGTGTCTATGTATGTGTGTGTGTGCATGCATGTGAGCTCCTGTGTATAATGCTTTTGATCTCTGAACTGATTCTTCTTCTGTTTGAGATTCTGTAGTAGTTAAATTCTTTACAATCAAATAAGATCAGAATAAAAGATGCCTGTCTACAGCTTATTTTTCCTTGGGTCAACTTATAATGATTTTCAAAATACATACCTTTTCATAAACATTAAAAATTGTATTCCCCATATAAAATTGATAAGCACTCTCTTTCTTTTTCTGGTTTGTTCAATAAATGTTAGTGAATTTTCAGATTCAGCTGAGAAGGGGATTTTCTGTCTATGCTGACAATGTCTCCACATGGCACTCTTTCCTGTGAGTGCTGCTGCCTCTGTATGACCACCAGTCACCTGAATACCCTCATTACAGAACACTCACAGTTCAGCCCATCTGCTATTCATTAGAGCCCACAAAGCAATCATCACAACATGTCAAACAATGGCCACTCCTCTTTCATCTGTGTGGAAAACTAGAGTTTCTAGAGAGACTGATGGAAGGACAACTTACTAACGTCTTATTTTCCTGCCTTCAGTTCTTTGATTAGTTTTACCAAAATAGCATTGATGGAAAAATACCTTTGTGTTTCTCAAAATGGACAGAAGGAAGTCTAATGTTCTTTTTATGTCACTAAATGAGTGCTAATGTGAAGTTTAATGCTAGGCGTCTGACCTGAAGATACCTAAAGGAAGATTTGTTTTATATCAACATCTTTAATAAATATTTTTCTACCTATATTGTGTATAGGTAAGCAAACTTTTTAAGATAAATTGGATGAACTAATCCACATAATTTGACAGTAAGATAAAGGCAAACACACATGAAACCCTAATGTTTGAAATGTGCCAAAAGGCACAGCATTTACCTACTTGAGAAGACTGTTTGTTGAGGGGAGAGACACAAAGAAAACATGTTTATTTTTGAGGTATAGTTTGAAATGAAAGCAATTTGCGCATAATGGCTTCAAGTAAATAATGGGTGTTAGTTACAGGTACTTATGATTCACTGCAGTAACTTAACGGAATTACCAACATTTATCGAATCTATTCTCTTCCCTAGCACCAATTACATTTTTACCTTATAAAATATATGTAGACGCATATAGGCAAAATGATGTAGTGCAAAAGGTGTGTGTGTGTGCGTGTGTGTTTGTGATCTCACCATTTCAGATGGAATAATTGAGATGCAAGTAATATCATTTATTAAAATCTGAATCACATATAAATATTGGGCTGGAATTTTAATTAGGAAAGTCCAGCTACAAATGCCACATTCTTATCTGAAACTGACATGTACATTATATTTATGCAAATATATTGTATAGAGAATTATAATCTTCCGCATTTGATTTTCCTAAAATAATTGTAAAAATATGTTGTGCAAGTGTGTACACTGCCTGGCAGCAGCTCTCTTCTCTCACAGTTTCTGACAAGCATCATACTGAGGCATTGTCCTTGAGGACTGAGCTAACCAACCCATCTGAGCCTTGACTTCTCACCTTGGAAGTAAGTTTATATCAAAGAGCTGCCACAATCTGTTTTCCATAGTCATTCCTCACCTGCATCCGGGAAACCAAAGAACCTTCAGTTTCATGCTATGATCATCTTCTCCCCTTCCTCAAAAGTTGTAAGAAGAGGCTCCCTATCTCCTCTGCCACATGGATCTGGTTCTCCTCAGAAATTTCCCCATTCTGTCTGTCTCTGATGCCTGATTTCACCTTAGAGATGCTTGCATATGTCTGGGATACTTGAATTGCAGGTAAGTATGTTTCCCTGTACTAAGTCTGAAGTAAAACTTTCCTATTGCCCCAGTGAAGCACAAGACAGTTCACTTCAAAGGTGAAGCTTGATTTTCTTATCAGAACTGCCTCTTGAGATCCAACATGATTAGCACACACATATTCTTAGTCAAACTATCACATGGTTAGGCCCCCTGCCATTGCTTTTGTTGGAATCTCAGTTACTTTCTCATACTCCATGAGCCCTTGAATCTTTATCTCAGCATTTTTGTATTAAAATCTCCCACAAAAATGGCTCACTAAACTCTGACATCCAATGAATGGCTTTTCTACCCCAGTGTTTCAAACTCTTCCACAAAACAGTTCAAAAGCATTAAGTCCACATAATTATATTGAGCATAGCATCAAAACAACTCCAGGTACAAATTTATGCCTCATTTCTGTTGCTGTAAAATACCATGATAAAAGTAACTTATGGGAGAAAGGAGCTATTCTTCTTGTGAGTCCATAACTGTGAGGAAGTCAAGGAAGAACTTCAAATAGTCAGTCCCATTATACCAACAGCTGAGAGCATAATCACTTACTTGCCTGTTATGCTCAACTTTGCTTACCAACACTTACATATTTCAGGAACCCCAATCCTAGAGAATGGTGGGGTCTGCAGTGGCTTGGGTCTTACTACCTTCATTAATTTAAGACAGGGGAGGGTGCAAATGCAAAGGGCAAACAAGGTGATGAGTGGGTATAGGATGTATGATGTGAACTCCAAGAGTCAATTAAAAAAATCCTTCCCTGTACCTAGCACAGATCCATGTAGGCTCTGTAATTGCAACTTCAGTCTCTGAGCCCTTTAGAGTGCTGTTTCATTGATTCTGTGGGATAGATTCTCCTGTTGTCCTCTTCCCCTCTATTTTCTACAGTTTTTCCTCTAGTATATCCTCAGGATTGGGACCTGATAGAGATTTCCAGTTTGGTCTCTGTTTCCACATAATGTTTGGCTATGGATCTGTGTCTGCTCCCATTAGTTGCCAGAGGAAGCCTCTCTGATGGCAATTGGGCTAGACACCTATCTGTTAGTATAGCAGAACCTCTATAGGAATAATTTCATTGATTTTGTTTGTTTGTTTGTTTGTTGTTTCTATACTAAGTCTCTGATCAAGGCAGTGTCAAGCTTGGGCCCCCTCTTGGGTATGGGCCTCATGTTGGACCAGTTGCTTGTTGGTTAGCAACTACCACAAATTCTCTGCCACCATTGCCTAATTACATCTTACAGGCAAGACAAATTGTAGGTTGAAGGTTTTTTGACACAGTTGGTGACCCAGTTCTACAACTAGAAGCCATGCTTGGTTACAGAAAATGGCCAGTTCAGACTCCATATCAGCTAGGGATATCCTTATAGATTTCTGGGAGTTTCTACTGCACTAGGTTTCCACATTTCTGCCCACCAAATGCTTTGCAGTTCCAGTTATCTCTCTCAGTATTCTTTGCCGGGATGGGATCACTCCTGTTTCTATCTACACCTGCCCCCAGTCTCCCATTAAAATCTATTCTCTTTTACTTTCACAGGATGATCCTAAACAGAAATAGAGAACATCCCCTAAAGACTGCATGAACTGACTAAAGAATTAATAGAGAAATTTTTAATAAAAAAGGAATCTTAAGGAGATAACATTGCCCTTTTTCATAAACATTACAGAGATGAAATATAAAAGTTACACTATTAAAACCCTATGCCACAAGCATAGAATTATGTCTATTGACCAGACAAACACGGTGAAGATTCAAAAACAGTCATTGGCTATTGGCTTTTGTAGAATGCCTAAGAATGTCATGAGCTCCCTGGTCCATGAACTTCTCTCAAGAACTTCATCCCAGCCTCCCCCTGCTGTCTTCTCTTCACATGTTCTACAGGGCAATCAGATTGACTTTCATTTCAAGTCTGATATCTTGAGTTCAATTCTTGGGACTCACATATTAGAAAGAGAAAGAGACAACTGATTACCATGATTTCCTCTGATCTTTAAATGTATGTTGTAATGCTCATATTCCTAAACACACACACACACACACACACACACACACACACAGAGAGAGAGAGAGAGAGGGGGGGGCAAATACTGTACAATAAGAATATAAAGATTATTACCTGAGCATCACTTTATATTCATACAGCATACAGTTAGAAGTAAAACTACATATTTTAACACTTTTGTTTATAGCAATGAACAAAAGATTTGGTTTTTTTCTACCAAATGTATATCCCATTTTGTATTAAGTGGAATGCAATAAAGATATTTGTTTTTACCTGTGTATTCTGCTCTTAATTGAATATTGAAAATATTTTAGATCTTTAAATATTAAAATTGGATATTCAATAAATGAAACAGGTTTATTTTCATAACATAAATGCTTTATCTGTATATCTGTATTATTAATTAAACATGTATAAGAAGCAGTAATTCATAAAAATCTTAATTATTCAAATAATTTTAGCACAACTCAAGTATGACATTGACTTCTATAATATTTTAAGCTCTGTTTAATCCAATTAAATATGCAGAAAATACAAGAATTTTTAAAATATTTAATAAATGCTTTAGAGAAACAATTATTAAGACGGTTGTATAGTACAAAGTATATTACCAAGGTTGACAAAAATGTTTTGATGAATATGTTTTCCATTTGTATTTACCATATGCTTTAATAGAATCATGATAAATGATCAGAAAAAATATAAGGGATTTATAATATTTTCCTGCTGGAAAAATGAAAATATCCTTATAAATAGAGCACAGAAGTCTTGCTTGCTCAATTTGTTTCTTCTCATTAACATTTAATTCAGAAATTTCTATAAAATGATAGAATTATTAATACTAATATAATACATTTAGTATCGCTGTAACCACATATTTTTTTTGAGTTTGGTTCTTAAATTTCTTATTTTACCTATCACATGCTATTATTTTTGTCTTCTACAATCTCTTATTCCAACATTTATCTAAAGCAGTTATCATGGGAAAAAATATTGCTTGAGAAATACTGTGCATCAAACTCAGCCATCCATGAAAATTTCAACAATAAAAAAAATTTCCTTACAATTCCCAAAACATTTTTTGTTTTGTTTTGGGATTTTTTGTTATTTATTTTTTTGTTTATTTGTTTATTCAGTAGTTCACATCCCAGCAGCAGTTTCCCCACCATCCTATTCTCCCAGTCTTTTCCCCCAGTTCCCCTCTGTTCCATTCCCCAATGCACTCCTCCTCCATTTCTATTGAGGTAAGGGCAGGTCTCCCATGAGTATCAACAAAACGTAACATATCAAGTTGCAGTAAACCTAATCACCTCCCATGTATTAATACTGGACCAGTCCAGGTGATCCATAAAATAAATAAAAAATTCAGAAGCAGCCCCTGCTCCCATTGTTAGGAATCTCACAAGAAGGTCAAGCTATACAATTGTAAAATAGATCAACAAAATGGGCAACTCCTTATCCAAACTAAATGGCAGAGAAGGAGCATTCAAAACAACAAAATCAGAAATGAAAAGGGGGGCATAACTACAAGCTGAGGAAATCCAGAGAATCTTCAGGTCATACTTCAAAAGTCTGTACCCCACAAAATTATAAAATCTAAAGGAAATGAACAAATTTCTTGACAGATGCCACTTATTAAACTTAAATCAAAATCACATAAACAATTTAATAGGTCTATAAGCCCTAAGAAAATAGAGGCACTCACGAAAACTCTCCCAACAATAACAACAGCAACAATAACAACAAAAGTCCAGGGCTATTTACTTTCAATGCAGAATTCTTCCAGATTTTCACAAAACAGATAACACCAATAGTCCTTACATCATTCCATAAAGTAAAAACAGAAGAAGCATTGCAAATTCTTTCTAAGGCAAAATCATCCTGATATTCAAACCAGACAAAGAGCCAACTAAGAGAATTACAGATCAATTTCACTCATTAACTCTGATGCAAAAAAAATACACAATAAAATACAGGCAAACCAAATCCTGAAATGTTTTTATACAGAGTTCTATAAAATACTTGTTTATACAGGATGATATGATTATTTCAATTAATTTAATTACCTATGAAAGTTGTTTTCACGTTCATCTGTTATTTTCAAGATACTTTAACAGATGTATCAGGTATACATATAAGAAATAAATATATTGATTCCATGTAGTCACACTGAAATCTGTTAGACTATTCTAAAAATAATCAGTAATGCATTTGATAACACTTAATGAAATTTTAATATGTATTTTTGATTGGTTTAAATCAAAATAACATTTGAAATTAACCTGTTTGTATAAGTGTTACATTGATATATTGAGGTTTAGATTTTACTCTTGAGGTCAGTCATTCTGAAAATATGCATTGTCTTTCCCTAATAAATATTTCTAGAAAATTATACCGATGACTTAATTAACTGAATATGTTTCTGTTTAAGACTGGAAAAATTGTAGCATTTTAGTAACTGGATTGAATTAAATTACATTCTATTGATTCTTTAATATATATAATTGTATATGAAATAATTAATGTATATGGAGGTCCAATTATTGGCTAGTAAAGACTTCTGGCATGCCCTTCATAATTTAAGGATAGGTTTTAATATAAAACATGGCACAAGTGTTAAGAAAAACCAGGTAAACTGCCAAGCAATAAAAATCTTATCATTTAATGAACTCATAGTTTCTATTTATCTTATTTCCTAAATCTCTTGACTAGGGTAATTTAAACTTTAGTCACTTGATTAGAAATTGTGATTTATTTTGAAATCTGTCATAAGCCTTTGGAATAAAGAGAAACAAATCTTTCATGATGATCCAAATAAAAAATTAGCTATTAATATCTAATATATGAAAATTAAGTTTCTTTTTTGTTTCAGTTATATACAGAAGTATAATAACGAATCTAAAAATGAAGCATTTTCCAGTAAAAATTTGAAACGTAGTTTATAGTAAAGGAAGTCTGTTTAGATAAAGCAGTTACTAAACTAAACCATATTGTAAAATATGCTTCTTATTCTACTTAAACCATTTGCCTGTGAATATGCAAATTCATGTTTAAATTTGTAGCCATTTGATGTGGGAAGCTGTCATTGTGGGGCTACAGTCTGAGTCAGGTGACCTGGACAGTTCGTACCTGAGAGGGGGAGTGTGGATACAGAAAGTGTAAGTAAAACTTAAGAGAAACACAGACACACAGGATAGAGTCAGGAGGGCAATCCAGTCAATACTGAACCCCTTAGTTTATTCTTCAACATTCTTAAGTACCCATCCAAAAGTGGGGACAATGGCAGAAGACTTCTATTATCATATATAAGGAGCAAACAAACTTACTTCCCTTAATTGTCCAGGTGTTTGGTAGCCACACCTGTTCTCCAGTCTTCAGGGTCAAGAATAAACACAGCTGAGCCCAAGTCTGTTGTTATTTAGATAAGATATCTGATACCAAGGTAGAAACATCCTGCGGTAGCCAAGTGTTTAGACCTTTAGGTCTACAGACATACTAAGGACAGTTTTGAACTCTGATCTTGAGGAAAGATGAAGCTAACCCATGTTTATGGGCCCCAACAACTTGGACTAAGAAATGAGCTTTCCTCAGTCAAAGCAATCAAAATAGTAAAGATGCATTAATACATGGATACGGGGATAAAGATTTTGAGTATAAATAAATGAAATTCACAGAATGAAGCACATAAAATGTTTTGTTCCATACAATAATTCCTTTTGTCTTTATAATTGTTTTTGTTTAAATTAAAAACAACCTTATTTTACATATCAATCCTAGTTCCATGTCCTTCCCATCCTCCCATTCCCCCCACCATCACCCCATCCCAAGGCCCATCCACCCCTCAGAGAGGGTGAGGCTTCCCATGGGGAATCATCAATGTCTGTTATATCAAGTAGTTCTTTTCCAAAAGTATACTGAATAAGAATCAAGTCAAGGTATATTTAAATCTGGAAATAGAAACAACATAAACAATAGATGATATGTATTGAATGTTTGTTGTGTCCGACTATTCTTAGAAAGTTTTAATGCATAGTTAGAGGTATTTGTGACTATGAATTTATTATATGGAATTGAAGCATATTGTTTATATCTTTCTATTTTGTGTTTGTGTGTGTACGTATGTGATTATACTTGTGTGTGATCGTAAATATTTTGTTCAACTCTGGGGATGTAACATTAACTTTAGCCTATGTGTTAGGTATTTTATTTACAAACTATTATTTCCCCCCTTGCCTATATATACTGAAAAAGAAAATATATGCCATACCAGTTGTCTCTCTATAGAAAATAAATATGACCTGCTGTAAAATCACAATGAAAAAGTTAATGGTTCCTACTGTACAGGATTATTTCAAGAATAAAACTATTTTCTGGTCCAACATATTTCTCTTGAGTTAAGATAAAATAGTTTGGCCAATAAAAAGACAAGCCCAATTTGTGAATAATAATAAAGGGAGGACAGAGGGGTTTGCTTTCAGATGTATTGTTTGTGTAAAAGGAAGGAGGTAATAGTGATTCTTGAGAATTTTGTGTCCATTGCCACATAGGGGCTGCATTATACATACTTTTTACTGTTCAGTTTATGCTTTGGGGATTCAACTATCCTCAAATATTGAAGTGGAGTTTGCTTGAACTTTCAACATGTACTAATGCCTCCTGTAATTGAAGACTATGAATGGAAGAGAAAAAAATTGAAGCTAACTAACATTATATTTTTTTCCAGATAGGGTTTCTCTGTGGCTTTGGAGGCTGTTAGAGAACTAGCTCTTGTAGGGCAGGCTGGTTTTGAACTCATGGAGATTCGCCTGCCTCCCAAGTGCTGGGATTAAAGGCTTGTGCCACCACCGCCCAGTTTAACATTATTTTTTGTTAAACTCCAAACTATTTAACATATGTACATGTATGTGTACGTGTATGCAAGTTTAACTAACTGCTACTCTTGTACTTGTAACTAATTATGCCTGTTCACATGAACCTACAAATTTATCTATAGTTTCACATATTTATATGGAAAAGTAAATGTAAATTAAAATATGAAAAAATGCTTCTCAATCTTTCATTATTGAAATGGAACTTCCTTTGAGGACTCACATAATTTAAAAAAAATATTTACTGGAAAAGAAATTAGAAATTCTGGTTAGAGTGCTTCAATTACCACATTCAAATACTTGTATATATTGGCAATCCTTAGTGGGTTTTGTGGGGTTTTTTTTGTCTTTTTATTAGTAGTATTATTTTAATTTTAAATAGCTTGTTTTACATGTCAATCCCAGTTCCCTCTCCCTCCCCTCCTCCCGCATTCCTCCCACCATCCCCCCCCAGCCTCCCACCCTATATCCATTTCCTTCCACATAGGGAATATCTTGAGTCTGTCATTTCACTCAGGGTAGGGTCCAGGCACTCCCCTAAGAGTCCAGGCTGAGAGAGCATCCCTCTTTGTGTTATGGACACATAATGTCTGTTTTTATGCCAGGGATAAACACTGATCCACTGCCCAGAGGAGGCCTGGGCAACCTATGGGTTTTGTGATTTTTAAAAGTAATTTTTATTTAACTTAAAAACAATCCCATGGTTGGCCTCATACTCACTGAAGAGTGGATGGGAGGTGGGTGGGTAGATGGTGGGGGAAATGGGAGGCAGGAGGAAAAAATCCTAGTGTTAATACTTCAGTATTTTGTATTTGATGTAGTCAGTAGGCTTGTTAATCCATCAGCAGGGCACTCACTGAGTGTGACATGATTGTACATTATTCTTCTTTTCATCTTTTGTCTCCAAGACAAATTATCTTCCATTATGTTTGTGAGTGCATTATACAGTGTTTTAAATATTATTTGTGGATCAAAAGAAATAAACAAACACTGGGGACACCATAGATCTTTCAGGGTTACGAAGCTTCTTTGTTCCTAGAAAAAATTCTCATATAAATGGTAATTTTTGTTTACATAACCAAATACTTAGGCCATAAAATTAATTTGCTGTAGCTATTGTTTCATTGAATTTTAAGAAAGAAGCTATGTTGATGTGTTATTATTATTTGCAAGTAGTAATGAAACAATTTCTGGAGTAGGATGGACAGTGACAGCCATCACCCTCATAAATGTGAAAGCTATTTTCCATATGAATATGTGAAGAATTGGAGAATACTGGACCTGATTCATACATATTTACATTTTACAAATATACCTTTTATGTTAGACAGTTGTTTAAAATACACACTTTTTTTTCAGAATTGTATGTACTATCCATGAGTACATCTTTTCAAAGTGATTTGACTCTTTTCTAGCTAGACTATTCCTTGGTATATACATGGATGGTTCTCTTTCCTACTGCAGATATATTTGTTCATGATGTTACTGATGCTCTGTTACAATACCCAGTAAACAGTTATGACCTAGATGTTTATCAGCTGATGAATGGATAAAGAAAGTGTGCTACCTATATGCAATGGAATTTTATTCAAGTGTTAAAAATGAAAATAATGTAATCACAAATTTTCCTATTATAAAATTTGAAATCATAAAATGAAATCATAATATTCACAAGTAAATGGATGGAACTGGAAAAAATATAATGACATGGGTAAAACAGGTATAGAAAGATAAAGCACTTCATGTTCTCTCTTAACTAGGGATCTTTCGATACATGTTTACCTTTGGTACCAATAGAAGCCAGAAACTAGGAAGAAGCAATTGCAGTGGAGGATGTCATAGTGTGTGTGTGTGTGTGTGTGTGTGTGTGTGTGTGCATGTGTGCGTGTTTGTGCCTGTGTGTTGTGGTTGACATATGTGACATGAAAATACAGAGGGTGAATAGTACTGGAGGTAGAAATGTTTAATGAGTGATGGAGACCGAACATGGAGGAGGGACAAGGAAGAAGCATTAACAACAGGAAGGTAGTATTGAAAGCACTTGAAAACCTATTGCTTAGTGGGTTTTAGTTATAAAACCTATAATTTATGTGTGTGTTCATGTGCCTGTCTGTCTGTCTATGTACCACAAGGATGCAGATACCTGTTGAAGTCAAGAGAGGTCATAAAATCCCCTTGGAATATACTTATAGGCAGTTGTGAGCCTCACAATGTGGAACCAACCAGGATCCACGACAAAGCAGCACATTATCTGTACTGCTGAACCATATCTCCAGATAAAACTTTGAAAGTCAACTAAAAATGCATAACATAGAAGGCAGAGAAGATGCAAATTTGGACAAGGTTGCCCCTGGTAGCCACGGGTTAATAAACAAAACTCATAGTTTCAGGTGTTGTGTACCTTTTCATAAGTTTTGATTAGAGAGGATCCAGAGGCCATCCCCAAATCATATGCTCTTCCCAATCCCATTCTTTGCTGACTTGAACTAGTTGATAATACTCTATTGCTAAAGTTACTATATATCTTGGTTACAGTATATAGAGAAACCAAACAGGGACTGAGCTGGAAGCTTCTTCCCTATTGACTAGCTGTAATAGTGCTGTGGTTTTTAATATTATGCAGGCTGCTTGGGTATTGTAAGTCCTATCCAGCTACAACAGTCACTATTGATTTTAATACCCACCTCCAAGACAAATGCCTAATGGTGCAATAGTGCAACAACTGTTATAAGTATAATCAGCTGCTCTCTGATTGTATGTAAGTGAGGTTTCCTTCACAAGATTTAATTCAATCCTAATACTATAAAGTGGATCACAGCCTCGTGGTTGAGGGTTCCTTGGGCTTGAAGAGGGCACCGAAGGGTGTTGTTATGCTAAATTGCCACATTGCCAAACTGGCTTCTAAATATTTGTGCTTGTACCCAGAGACAGTTTCTAATTTTAACCTTTAACACAGAAGTTTCTCTTTGCCATGAATGATGGTGAGGCACAGATTAACAGCCACTCTAGATGCAGACAATAAGGAATGGCTGAGTGGTCATCCTAAATGGCACACTCATGTCACTCCTATTAGGATCAGGGAACATAATGAAAGGAGTAAGGACAATGTAAGCTACAAGTTATGGAAAAATACTGAGGAATATTAATAGAGCTATTATGAAATTATCAGAGAAATAAATAACTCCTTTCATTATGTTCCCTATTACAAAACAAAGGGGTTACAGTCGTGGCTCAATAATAAAAAGTTAGAATAAAACAATTGACACTCCAAATTTTATAGCTACCACTGTGCCCTTTCTTTCCTTTGTCAAGTATCTTCCTGGGCTAAAATAAGTATCATAGGATAAGATTTCTTATTTACCTATTTATCAGAGGTATTTTATTTACATCACTATAAATATTACTTTTGGGCATTTATTCTAGATTGAGCTACAGGAAGCCATTACAGCATATGATACCCTTATATTGTAAAGGATTCTCTTTGTTGAGTTTGTGTTAATTCGAAAAAGAATGAACTATATGCATAAGATATGTTATATGAAAGTTTGGCTTGCTAAATTCCATTCCATTGCAGTTCTGCCCAAGTGTCAAATTATATTAAAAGAATTGCTGATCTCACATATTTTCATTTCCAGAAAGAAAACTCAATACCATGCATTCTTCAAACTATGCAGTTTCTTGAACCACAAACTACATCATGACCTCTTCTGTAAATTCTGAATTGACATTAGGGTCCCATTAAATTGCTCAGGATGTTGCTGAATGTCCAATCTTCCTGCCTCTGAATATTGAATATCTAGGATTATAGTTCTCCATACCAAACAATTGTTGAAATGACTGACTTTAAATATTTATTTATTATTAACATGTCTCTTAAAAATTACTTTGTTTTTCAGTATTTATCTACATGTTGTCTTTTTCACATTTTCTCAATATCTCATCTGTGCTGAATGTAATAGGTAAGAATAATGAAAGTAATAAAGACACCTGTTTCAAAATTAGGAAACTAAGCTATCAACATACTGTTGTATAAAATATATACATGGACTAAAAGATTGTGTGCTTATGCTGCATTGGCTTTAATCACAAACATTTCTAATTCAGTGTACATTTATCTCCTTAACATTGACTCATCCTTCCCTCCTTCACTAGCTTCTGTTAATATCACACCATATTTTCTTCATTTGATTTAAATAGGAGCTATGCAAGAAGCAGTCTCATAACCTTTTCCCAAAGAAATAGCTAAAGTATCTCTTGTCTGCTTTTCTGAGTACCTTTGGTTATTATATTTTACAAAAAATGAAATTCAGAAAATTTATTTAGACACTTGACATATTCCTAAATTAGATTAAGTATAAATTTATTGAAGCTCAATCTTCAGGCCACTTAGCTTCCTGCCCTCATCCAAAGGCCTTGTGAAGGTCAATAACAAAATGTTCACATCGTAATATTGTTTTCAAATACGCAAAATTAAGGTATCTCAATGTTAGACAGCTTTCTCCTTTTTTTGTCACATCCCTACTATCATAGTTCAATTGCCTTGGTGTCTTTTAGGATGTTGTCTAAAGAACATTTTGGATATTTTGCCTGACTTTCCACCTCTGTCACATATAGTTGCTTAAGTAGCTATTAGATATCCAGCAATTATTGAAGGGTTTGTTTTTTGTTCTATCATTCACTAGATGTACTCAGAAATACATAATATAATAGACTATGTTTTAAATCAGAGATTGATAAGAGACAGATGGAAAGGGAAAGAGAGAACATAATGGATAGCCCTTGTTCCTGTTCTACTGTTCCTTTTGGTAAAACATTTTTGTTATTTTTGTTCATATGTATGTATGTGTATGTATATTTCACATGTATACAGGTGCTCACTGAAAACAGAAAGGCAAATGAACTCCTCCAGAGCTGAAGATACAGCTGGTTGTAAGTCACTCTACTTGGGTGCTGGGAAAACAAGGCAGGCTCTTCTGTAAGAGGAGTTCATAATCATTTAGCCATGACTGTATCCCTTTGTTTTGTAATAGTCACTTACTAACTTTAAAAAATAATTTGTTTTCATAAAATATTATGTTTTCCAATGATAATTCCATGCATTCATACACAACACTTATATCTTCCTTTTCTTGAAGGATTATGCTTATGAGAGTTCATGTTTTCGCTATCCAAACACAGGAGCTGAAAGTAACTAGATGACTTACATCCTGAACCTTGAAATGCATCCAACTAGATATAAAAATAATCATTTTTAGTGTAAACTTTGATCTGTTATTATTTAACAGAATTTTGTAAGCTAGTCTTTATTTTTATTGATTCTAATTTTTACTTACATAGCTAATGTTTTATTTTAAATTTTTGTTTCGATTTTCAAGTGAAACCTTCCAATTTCCTGATTTCTAGGTGTGACAATTGATTGGCATGTTTGTCCACTGCAGCTGCCTTTCCTAAGTAGGTAAAAAGAAAAGACAAGGGAGTTAATCAGGGAAGCAAGCTCTGAATGATACCAGCAGGAACATGCTGGACAGAGCACGTTGGTGATTGCTGATAGAAATAAAAATTTAGTCTTCTACTTTTGCTTCAGGCTCCAAGTGATACCTGCTTTCGACTCATGTTTAACAGTGGTACCTTATCATCTTTGATGGGTAATTTGCCTCTAAGAATAATTGTTTAAAATCTCTTCAGTTTAGTATGCTTTCTGAGTATTGCTGAAATCCATTACAAACAACCATTTATTGCGTGAGAAGAATTTTCCTGGGGTGTCAACAATACACATATGTACTCTCCTTAGGTAGGGAACCCACGTCAAACGAAAGCATGGACACCACCATAGTTCAACATGGTGAACCAATGAGTTTTATTTGGATTATTTACAGGAATATGGATGAGAAGTTACTCTGAGTAGCAGAAATGACTCAAAAAGACAGTTCACTGAAGCTCAGTCAACAGGCTGGCAGCTCAGAAAAGCTGAACACCTGGAGCACACTGCACACCCTGCACATGGTGACAGGCTGAAGAGTGTCTTTTCCAGACTCTCCAGCCAGGTGCCTCAGTCAGTCTAAGCTGCTTGTAGACAGGTTGATTCCTTCTGCTTCTTCCTGGTGGCTGGTCTGCTCTGAGGCTCCTTTGCAGCTTGTTTTGTCTGAGTGACTCTCAGTAGTATTTTGGTCTTGAGATGGGAGTGACCTGGTGAATCGCACAAGTCTCAGGGACTTCCTGAAGCTATTTTGAGTTCTTATCCTGTTTTAAGGAGCTTCCCCGCAGAAAGGGATGTTTCAGTCTCTGAGGATACTAGCATACAGCAGGTCTGAAACTGAACCAGTGTCATGTAGCTACAGAGGAAAACTCTTAAAAGGAGACAAGGAAAAAGGAAACATGACATTTCGCCTTGGATCCATCTTTCATTTATATATGTCTTGCTTTTCTATTTGTTGATAAATTTATCAGTTGTGTCTCTGGCATCCCTTTTACCATCATTTTCTCTAAAGTGCAACATGTGGCTGAAATCCTGTCTTTGTTTCTGCTCCATGAACTCCAAACTCTGCTGATGTGAGTGTCATTTTCAACTTCTTTGAATGAAGCAATAAAAGTTGTTCACTCCATATAAATAAGGAAGGAAATCCTATTCAGGACGGAGTAACTTTTAACTTCCCTGAAGCAGCAGCTCAGAGTTTTTAACCAGTGGTTACAAGATAATGAAAAGCCTCGCCCAATTATTTAAGGCAGCATTGGTTCTTCATCTAGCAAGCATACTTTTGCATATCTGCTCATAACTCAGAGGAGGTGAATTTCTGCTTTGAAACCTGGTAGTAAAATCGAGCACACTAAACTTTCTGTGACACCAGTGATTTTTATGTCACCATTATCTTTATAGCCTGGCCTTTGAAGAGACGGATAACTTTAAGTGACTAGGTCCTCTTACCAGAACATGATAAAAAAGGGATGACACGATTTAACATTAAAAATAAATATAATTTTTATTTTATGACATCAACTAAATGTATAATTTTAAAATTTATGTTAAATTCACACACAGAGAGGGAGAGAAATAGAGACACACAGATAGAAAGCACATGTCAAAATTGGCAAAACAGAACCTCTAGTATAGCTTAGGAGTAGGAGAGTGCCTCTGTAGCATATGAAAGGTCCTCGGTTCATAAATTGACAAGATAGCAAATCTAATTTACTTTTAAAGTATCTTTAGCTAGCTAGCATTAAAAAAATGCTGTGAATGGGTTATGCATGAAGCCTGGATGTAGTTAAGGACAAGTCAATCATATCTTAACTTCTCATAAGTGACCAACACAGAGTTAACTAGGTAATAGAAAAAAAGAAATGTGTGTATATTTATTAGAGTCTCCTCAAATATTACTTCGTGGCTCGGTCTTGGGACTTAAGGGTTGTATTTTATTTTTTCTGTTGCAATAAGTAATATTATTTATTTTGCTGCGTTTTGTGGTTTGCCCACACTTCGAGAGATGACAGGGTCATTCCACATATTGGGACAGTTCTATTTTCCTTTTAGGATGAGTAATAGCACTTAGCTTTAAGTGCAAATATAGGACTTCAGAAGCTGTGGCCGTTCTACTGTCCCTGCCACCTGTGTGAACTTTCTGAGTGGAAGGAGTGTGGGAACAAAGAAATTGTTCCAACTTGGAAAAGAAGGATAACAGATACAATGGGTGCATCATAAAATGTCAGTCAATGAGCAACATAAGGAACTAAATAATATGCAATAAAATGTAGACTGTTTTATAAAACTTTAAGGGCAGTGGTTTCAGTAATCTTCTGTTTAACTGAAAGCAATGTCTGATTTTTAGGTTGGGGTCAAAATGTGTGGCCTTTGCCATTCTATTTTGTTGTTGTTGTAATAGTTGTTGTGATGAATTTTCTTCCCAACAAATTGGTTGTGAATTGCAGCTGAAAATAGATTCATATTTATTTCCACATATATTTTGAAGCTTCAATATTTACTTGAAAATACAACTCAACTCAGATCTACACAGAAAATATCATACATAATTTATAATATCTGTTTTCATAAACATATTGCACAATATTACATTCTGGAATTAGAAAATCAGACTCACTCTGATTTTTGTTTCAACACTAGTTACAGTAATCACAGTAACTACTTCTGCTTGCAAAATAATCTTTATCTGTCACCGAGTAGGGAGCTGTATTTATAAAGTCTGTCATTAACCTGAATTTAAGCTTGAGAACACTTTTTTCTGGACCAGTGTTTAAGGGTTCACAATTCTATTCATGAATCTGTGCCTTGGGAATAAGGCATAAAGTAATGATTGTTCAGATATGTGTGTGTATAGAAAAGTAAGGGAAAGAGAGGAAGAGAGGTGGCTAAAGAGGGAGCGAGTGAGGGCAAGATGGTGGAAAGAGGACCAAAGGAAGACAAAGTCCTAGGGATATGGGGGAAATATTACACGACCGCAAACCAAAGTTGATATGACAATTTATTTCAATACCTTCATGAGAAAATAATATTGTGTTTCCAACAGATCAAGGAATTGTGAAGTGCCATTTTCTTTAGTATTTTGATGAAAAACTTGGAAATGAATTCATATATGAATTTATATATATATGCATATATATATAACACAAATGTTTATGGTGCCTGTTCATGATGTTTGTAATCCATTGGTATAGTGAAAATCTCATAGAATACCTTAAACAGGTACAGCTATCAATTATTTTTAAATACTCAGTGAAAGTATTCTTATCCTAGTATATGTTTGGTAAGTTTTAGGGACTGTATTTATTTCAAGTTGCAATAACATGCTGCAGTTGCTGTGCAAACATTTGCTGAATAGACTATTTTAAACTCCTCCAAATTTTAGTTTCTAATGGTTTAAGCTATAAAAATCAATTCATATATAATTATGTGTGCTTATCTTAATAACTTTCTTGGGTATTCATGACAGGGAGATACAGCATTAGGGAGCTTGCTGAGCTATCACCAGTCTCATAGTATCACAAAGTTTGGCTATATCCTAGCTTCTGGCACTTACTTGAATCCTCATGAGAATACCACACCCAGAAGTTCTCAGAACATAGAGTAAATGACTGCCACTGAATTCACATAGAACAAAGTTAAAAATTTTTGGCCCTTGTTGCCTTAAGTTTATAGTGGCTATAGAATATTGTAGTAAATTCTAGTTAAAAATCAGGTATAATATCAGGCACAAATTTCTTGTCATCATTTATTTGTTCATAAAACGTTCACTGAGAAAATTATATATGCTACCCTACCAAAGGAATCAAAATACTGAGAGAATGAATTGAATATGTCCATCTCACAGAGGTAGAGCTTAAATAAAAAATTAAGTAACCAAGAATTTAAGATTGAAATAAATGAATCTTGAAGGCAATGACTATGTGAGCAAGTAACATACCAAGTTCAAACAGATCACTTGCAAATGTGTAAGCAAGTAGGAGATATATAAGGTATAATATAAGTTTTGTCATACTGTGTTACATGATTTTGGAAAGCAACTGGGACAATCTAAAGTACAGTATACTGTGAAGAATCAAAGCCAAGAACTGTAGCACATGAACCAGGGTTTGTAGTCATAGGTTATACTTGTATTCAGGAAGTCCTAGCTCTGCTCTAGTGAGGTTTTAACTGAATTACTCAATCATAGATTATGGGGTCAATCAGCATTATTTGAAATCAATTGATTATTAACTTAAGTCTTATCCACATTGTTTTTTTAATGTTTGATTGGCTTACTGGAAACTGTAGTTTCACCTTACTAATGTACAATAATGGCCACTGGAGTAGGTGGAAAAAATAAATCACAGGCAGGGGAATTGCAGAGACCAAGGCCTGAATGGCATGTATAGGATCAATTTGGAACAGCAAAACCATGAACTGTCAGTAATGTTTTAGTCAGTTTATGGTATAACAAAATACAATAGACTGAATTGCTAATGAACAGAATTTTAAATCTTATGGATTTAGGGGCTGGAACATAAGCCAGGATATTTCTGTGATTAAGTTAAGATGAGAGCAATCTTCAGTGGTACAGACTGTGAACTTTTTGTTGTGTGATAGTGGGAGAACACATATAAAAAATGTCACGGTTCTAGTTTTCTGACATAATCACCTCCCCCAAAGCATATTCTTTAATGTCACATCATATGATAGTATGCCAACATACATGTTTTTGAAGTCTGTAAATATGCATTTACTGTAGTTGGAATGAATGACTCACAACAGCCAGCAAAGTCTGCAAAAACTGGCTAGATTTCTACAGCATCCTGTGTGACACAGTACAATGCTGAACTAAAAATTCCAGGACAGATAATGTAGATTGCTGAAGACAGATATGATATGCTGTGCTTGATGTCATCCTCTGGCTATGCCACTCAGCTTCTGCTAATGGGAACAAAAACAATGTCAGGTAGCATTGGCAGTAATCCAAGGTGGCAGTTAGAGTGCTGTGGAGTTTTGGATTTCAGTTACATTTGAAATTAAAGTCATAAACATTTTGATAAAGAATTATAAGAAGGAATGTTAGAACAACATGGCAATAGAATTTTCCCCTATTTTAGTCTTAGCATTGTACACTGGAAATGTTAAATGAGAACTTTTTGAGGCAGTTATTACAAATTTGCTGTGTTTGTAACATGTAAAAATGAGGGGTCAGAAAGGTCGAGTTGGGGGAAAAACAGAGGAGGAGAACAAGAAAAGATATGTCTTCATATACAAAGCCATTATGGGGTTAAGGAGAAACCTGTCACTAGGGAAATCTCCAGGAGCCCAACTAAGAAGCTAAGCAACAGTGGAGAGGCTGCTTGAAATGCCCTTTCCCTATAATGAGATTGATGACTACCTTAAGTACCATCCTACTGCCTTCGTCTAGTAGCTGATGGAAGCAGAAGCAGAGATTCATCACTAAGTACTGAGTCAAACTCCTGTAATCCAGTTGTAGACAGGGAGTGATAAGCAAAGGGGTCAAGACCATGGTGAGGAAACCCGCAGAAACATCTGACCTGAGCAAATGGGAGCTCATGAACCCCAGAATTACAGCTAGGGAACCAGCATAAGACTGAACCAGGCTCCCAGATGTGGGGCTTGGACAGCCTATGGGGGCTCTGGCAGTGTAACCAGTACTTATCCCTCGTGCACGAATGGGCTTTGGGAGAACATTCTGTATGGAGGGATACGTTCCCAGCCTAGATACATGAAGAAGGGTCTCTGTCCAGCCCCAAATGATGTGACCATCTTTGATGATCCTCCAAGGGAGGCATCAACCTCCTGAAGGAGAGGATGGGAGTGGGATGGGGGGATGGTGGAAGGACAGGAAAATGGGAAGGAGAGGGAACTGGGATTGGTATGTAAAATAAGATTGTTTTTAATTTAAATTTTAAAAAATCTAGTAAATATCCAACTTTAGATACCTAATTGGTGGTTTGATAAGCAGGTCTGTAGTTCAGAAACAGAGGCGAACTGAGAGCTAGTCAAACATAAGAAATTGTCAATACTGTGAGTTTGAATAGGGGAAGTGAAAAAAGTCAGTTATTGTTTTTATTTGTTCATTTTTATTATTGTTAAACTAGACTTTTATCTTCTGAAAGATTTTCAAAATTTTGCTCATATAAATTAACTTGAAACATTCTGTAATGTTTAAAGATGTAAAAGTCACTCATGATGCTACCATTTAATATTGAACAAATAAAAATTTTGCCATATTTTCATG
Organism: Mesocricetus auratus; assembly: GCF_017639785.1. Lineage (NCBI taxonomy): Eukaryota > Metazoa > Chordata > Mammalia > Rodentia > Cricetidae > Mesocricetus > Mesocricetus auratus. Next base: position 44,262,408 of record NW_024429266.1, read on the forward strand.
CAAAATTTTCTATCATTTTATTTATATCATTGATGAAGACAGAATTGTTCTAGCATTTTGTTTTGGTTAAATTACAGTGAAACATGATCTTTAGTAATCATATAACACTATAATGTATGTGACACTTAATATTTTAACTGATGTCACTTATTTGCCATTCTGTCCCTTATATGACTGATAATTTCCAAATATTATTTAACCATAATTATACATACACATAATGACATTTATATAAGTGAAGAAAACATATTGCCTGCTTAGTAATTGAGAAATAATGTGAACATTTGTTTTATGAGTTATAATAGGATATTTTATTAAATAAATGATACTAAAATTTAAAATAAGACTCTTTTATAACAAGAACATCTCTCAAAGGAAGTGAAACCTGTGTGTTTATGGCTTCAGGAAAATTGAGGATCTTTGTAATTGAGATGAGCTTCTTAGAAATCATGAGAACCGTACTGAAATATGCACGTCATTTGAATTTGAGGGGATTGTGTATAGACACTTTTTAAACATTGTGTTTCTTGAAAAGTTCTCAGACATCTTAAAAGTTCCTCTCACAAGATATCCATTGAAAGGCTAATTCTCCAAACACCAATTTCTGAGCTTAAACTTACCTAATACTCCTATCCCCAGTGAGCAATTTACACTTTTTCAAAATGGCAGAAAATGTCACATGTGACAACTATTCACAAAAAACGGTTTCACTCCAAGGAGGCTATCTTAGAAAGAAGTCTAAATTGATTTTGGAAACAAACATCCTTGAACTGTATGAGACCTTTTTCTCTCTGGTGCTTTTTCCTTTTCTACATCACCTTTGTTCTGATTTTGCTCCGTGTGATTCTTAGTCTCGTAACTACAGGTTTTGACCACGTTGTTCCATTCGTAATTCCTCTCAGTGATGAGTCAGTTTCCTCTGATAATTCATGAGGGAAAGCTGTTTTTAAATTTTGAATTTTATTTTGAATCTTTAGCCATGCAACTTTTGCTGTCCTATCATCAGTTTGTGAGGCTATTTCAGTGAATATTGTTGAATGAGGGACAAATGAGCCAAGAAATACTTCTAAAGCAAATGTTCCTCCATTAACATATATGAAAGAGGTAATGTATCTCCTTAAATGTGTCAGCTGATCAGAGTGGAAATAGAGGGAGAGGCAAGCTTAGTTAACATGTAAGCTTCTACTTGGAGATAGAAATATGCAGATGTGAGGGGGGTGATGAGGCTGGTGATCAGGCACCTGTCTAGTATGAAGGAAACTGAGTTACATGTGTGTTAGAACAGCAGTTGGGGAGCTTACGTTAATATGAATGCAAGTAAAACTGAAAAATCATAGCTGTTGCACTTCAATAATCTATTAGTTTAAATGGGTATAAATTATCCAGTAAGTTTCTCTGTGGGAAAAAAAGAGTCCTATTAGTTGCTTGAATACAATGGATTTTTCATATTTTTTAACATTATAAAACAAGGCTAAAACAAAAAATCTTTACGGATGTAATTTGTTGTAAACATTAGTTTGAACAAAATGTTTAAATTGAATTAATTCTTAAAAATCTAGGAAAACTCAAACCCAAGGAAGTTAACTGCACTCAAAATAACAGGGGCAATAGATAATCTTACTTTACCAGAAATTGAAAATAGGTGAAAAACTCACATACAAAACCACTTCAAAAAATTGATCCAAAGCAAACAAGAATCAACAATCAATGGTCATTGATATCCCTGAATATCAATGGTCTTAACTCACCTATAAAAAGACACAGGCTAACAGAATGGATATGAAGACAGACTTCATACTTCTGCTGCATACAAGAAACACACCTCAATTTCAAAGACAGACACTACCTCAAGGTTATGGGTTGGGAAAAGACTTTCCAATCAAATGGACATAAGAAGCAAGCAGGTGTAGTTATCCTAATATCTAACAAAATAGACTTCAAACTAAAATTAATCAAAAGAGATGAAGAAGGTAATTTCATATTCATCATTGGAAAAATCCATCAGGAAGAAGTCTCAATTCTGAACATACATGCCCCAAATATAAAGGCGCCCATATTCATAAAAGAAATATTACTAGAACTCAACTCACACTTTAAACCCCACACACTTATAGTGGGAGATTTCAGCACCCCACTCTGACCACTGGACAGGTCCACCAAACAGAAACTTAACAAAGAATCAAAGGAAATAACAGAATTTATCATCCAATTGGATTTAACAGATATCTTTAGAACATTCCACCCAAACCAAAAAAAAAAAAAACCACCACATGGAACCTTCTCTAAAACTGACCACATATTTGGCAATAAAGCAAACCTCAACAGATACAAAGAAATTGTAATAACTCCCTGTATCCTGTTGGACCACCATGGCTTAAAATTAGAATTCAAAGTCAACACAATTTGCAGAAACCACACAAACACATGGACTTGAACAATGCTCAATTTCATCACTCCTGGGTAAAGGAAGAAGTAAAGAAAGAAATAAAAGACAACCTAGAATTCAATGAAAATGAAGGCACAACATACCTAAACTTGGGGATACGTTTAAAGCAGTTCTAAGAGGAAAATTCATAGCACTAATTGCTCACATGAAGAAACTGGAGAATTGACACACTAGAGAATTAGCAGAACACCTGAAAGTTATAGAAAAAAAACTCACCCAGGAGGAGTAGATACCAGGAAATAATCAAATCTGTAGATTGCTTTTGGTAAGATTGCCATTTTTACTATGTTGATCCTACCTATCCAAGATCATGGGACATCTTTCCATTTTCTGGTATCTTCTTTAATTTCTTTCTTTAAAGACTGAAAATTCTTGTTATACAGGTCTTTCACCTGTTTGATTTGAGTTTACTGCAATATATTTTATGGCGTTTGTCGCTATTGTAAAGGGTGACGTTTCTCTGATTTCTTTCTCATCCCATTTATTGTCTATATATAGTAGGATTGCTAATCTCCAAAATTTACAAAGAACTTAAGAAATTATTCTCCAAGAAAACATCAAAAATAATACACTATGATCAAGTAGTCCTCATCCCAGGGATGCAGAGATGCGTCAACATATGAAAATCCACCAATGTAATCCACTGTACAAACAATCTGAAAAGGAAATACCACATGATCATCTCACTAGATGCTGAAAAAAAATTTAAACAAAATCCAACACCCTTTCATGATGAAGGTCTTGGAAAGGTCAGGGATAAGAGGAACATACCTAAACATAATAAAAGCTATATACAGCAATTCAACAGCCAGCGTCAAACTAAACATAGAGAAACTCAAGGCAATTCCTCTAAAATCAGGAAGAAGACGAGGATGTCCACTCCCTGAATATCATTTCAATATTGTACTTGAATTTCATGCTAGAGCAATAAGACCACAAAAGGAATCAAGGGGATACAAATTGGAAAGGAAGAAGTCAAACTTTCACTATTTGCAGATGATATGATAGTCTATGTAAGCAACACAAAGAATTCTAACCGGAAACTCCTACAGCTGATAAACACCTTCAGCAAAGTGGCAGGATAATTATCTCAAAAGAATCAGCAATCCTACTATACATAGACAATAAATGGAATGAGAAAGAAATCAGAGAAACGTCACCCTTTACAATAGCAACAAACGCCATAAAATATATTGCAGTAAACTCAAATCAAACAGGTGAAAGACCTGTATAACAAGAATTTTCAGTCTTTAAAGAAAGAAATTAAAGAAGATACCAGAAAATGGAAAGATGTCCCATGATCTTGGATAGGTAGGATCAACATAGTAAAAATGGCAATCTTACCAAAAGCAATCTACAGATTCAATGCAATCCCTATGAAAATACCAGCACAATTTTTCACTGACTTCGAAAGGACAACCCTGAACTTTAGCTGGAAAAATAAGACCCATGATAGACAAGGCAGCCCTGTACAATAAAGAAACTTCAGACAGCATCAGGCTATAGTCCTGAAAACAGCTTGGTATTGGCACAAAAACAGATAGGTAGACAAATGGAATTGAATTGAAGATTCTGATATGAACCCACACACTTTTAGCACGTGATCTTTGAAAAAGAAGCTAAAACTATAAAATAGAAAAAAGAAAGCATCTTCAACAAATTTTGCTACAGTAAATGGATGCTGACATGTAAAAGACAACAGATAGATCCATATGTATCACCATGTACAAAACTTAAGACCAAATGGATCAAAGACCTTAACATCAATCCAGCCACTCTCTTAGAAAAGAAAGGGGGATGTACCCTTGAATGAATTTGTACAGGAGACCACTTCCTAGACATAACACCAGTAGCACACACACTGAGATCTACAATTAATAAATGGGACCTCCGGAAACTAAGATGCTTTTGCAGAGCAAAGGACACAGTCAACAAGACAAAACAACAGCCCACAGAATGGGCAAAGATATTCACTAATGACAGTTTATGATGGAGAGGATGTGGAGAAAGGAGAACACTCCTCCACTGCTGGTTGGAATGCAAACTTGTGCAGACACTTTGGAGATCTGTATGGAGATTCCTCAGGAAAATGGAAATCACTCTACCACAAGATCCAGGAACTCCACTCTTAGGCTTATATCCAAAAGATGTACCCTCATACAATAAGGATATCTGCTCAACTATGTTCTTAGCAGCATTATTTGTGATAGCCAGAATCTGGAATCAACCTAGATGCCCCTCAACTGAAGAGTGGATAGAGAAAATGTGGTACATTTACACAATGAAGTATTACTCAGCAGAAAGAAAAAATGGAATCTTGAAATTTGCAAGCAAATGTATGGCACCAGAAGAAACCATACTGAGTGATGTAATCCAGTCACAAAAAACAAAAATGGTATGTAGATTTTAGACATGGAGCAGGGCATTGCCAGCCTACAATCCAACTGCCAGAGAGTCTGGGGTGTAGGGAAGACCCTAAGAGAGATATACATGGTAACCTGGAGAAGGGTTACAGGATGAGATCTCCTAATTGGATTTGGGGGTTAAGAAGGAGAGGGCAGAAGGAGATGGGAGAAAGAGAGTGGGAAAAGAGGAGGGGAGAGGAGGACATGGGAGAGCAGGAAGGTTGAGCCAAGATAAGAATAGAGGAGAGAATGATGGGAGATACCATAAAAGATGGAGCCATTATAATTTGGAGGAGAGATCTGGCACTAGTGAAATCTTCACATATCTACAAGAATGACACCAACTGCACTAAGCCTACCTTAAATGTCCTCCCATGATCATGATAATCATGAATACTTAATATTCCATCCAAGCACTCTCATCCAGTGGTTGATGGAGTTAGAGGCAGACACCCACAGCTGGAAACCAAATTGAAGTCCTGGAACCCAGTTGCAAAGAGGAGTGATGACAAAAGGAATCATGATCAGGTTGGTGAAATCCACAGATGCAGCTGACTTAAACAAGGGGGAACACATTGACCCCAGACTGATGACTGAGGGTCCAGCATGGGACTGATGCAGACACCCCCCCTCCACTGAACCTGGGTGTCAGAGAAGAGGCCTTGGCAATCTGTGGAACCTTGAAGAGTAGATCAGTATTTATTCCTGACATACAGATGGACTCTAGGAAGCCATTACACCTGGAGGGATGCTCTGTCAGCATGGACACATGGGGGAGGGAGGACTTAGGCCCTGCCCGGAATGATGTGACATACTCCCTCAGGAGTTGAGCTGGGATGGAATGGGGTGAAAGGTTGGGAGTATTGGGGGAAGGGGGAGGAGGTGAGAGAGAGGGAACTAAGAGTAATATGTGTAAAAATTTAAATGAAAAAGAAAAAATCTGAAAACAAGAAAAGGTCAAAATCAGACAGTTCTTTTACAACCCAAGGTGAGCACACAAACAAATTGATATTTCTTGAAATTGAATGACACTTTAAGTTACTAATATATGTTCATTCCTATAACATTATTAAAGATGACCAAAGTTGGAATGCTTTAGAAATTTTATTTAATACTATCTAAGCAATAGGATGAATGACCCTTCCCTTGAAAATAATGACAACCAGGCAAAATGCATAGTACCTCTTTCATGTTCTTTTATATGGCTGCCACCAGAAGGTAAGGCTTAGATTTATGGTGGGTCTTCTTGAGTTCAATAATGCGATTAAGAAAATACTTCACAAGAATGTTGAGCAGCTTAGGTTTTAGTTGATTCCAGACTTAGTCACTTTCACTAAGACTAGACATCAGAGTTATTGAGTATAGTGTGTGTTTGACAACAATTTTGAGAAAAACGTTTGTAAATGAAGTGCAAAGTTAAAAATAATTGGGTAACATTTCCTTATTGCTGTAATCCATAATTTTGTTGCATTACTGTATAATATTAAACTTACTGTAGTGTATGACAGCAACATTTTATTGGGATGATCAGTACTTGCTTTTATATAAATGTGTGAAAATTGAAGACAAAAAGATTATGTAGAGTGCTCCAGGAAAGAATAAATCACTTAAGGCTTGAGTAAGTGTCATCAACTGTGGTTTAGGGCTAGTCGTGAGCAAATCCACTGCACCCTGAATTACAAAAGCATTTCACAATAAGAATGTTCACTATTAATATATAAGTTCACGATCCCACATGAGAAGAAGGTTAGCAAGTCACTGTCAAAATACTATGACTGCATTGGATGTTAGTCATTGGAGAAAATTTCATAAACTGTAGAAATTTTATCCTATGCTCTTTTACAACTGTTTTTGGGTATTTGATAGAATGTGCTAACACTCACCAAAAGTTAATATCTTGAAAGAGGCAAAGGGGTTGAAAAGAATAGTAATCAAGTCCTTTTATATATAGAAAATCACAAAACAAGGAAGGTATATCAACTCATTATACTCCCAGACAAAGCAGGCACTTTGGCAAAGAAGTAGGAGTGAGAGGAATCAAGGTTTAAACAGTTGGAATGGGAACTATATGATTTCTGTTGGTAGCAAAGCAATAAGGATCAAAGAGTTGAGCTTAGGGATGCAGAAGACTGTTGCCAGACTATGAGGAAAATGTCTAACAGTGTCTATGTCTGTCACCCCACAAATCTGAAAACTGCAGGATTCAGTGGAATTTTCTGTGACCTGCGATTTCCAAATCTAAAAATTCTATACGGTATCTCATCTTGTGATGAGATACACAAATGTTAAACACCATCCTGAGAGAGATCTAGTGACTGAGCCTAGGAATACTTGCTACATTTCTATGGAAGACCTTACATAAGCTACCTTCGAAGGCATGTGTTTACAAGAGAATTTCTGATCCTTATGTCGTTTCTTCCTTTAAGATGTATCATCATACTGAGAATATAATATGTATCCTCTGGGAGGTATGTTCACTTGATTATCTAGGTATTTGCAGCCATCAGTACATCCCAAGATGAACTAGTCCAAGAGCATGATAAAGTATATCCAGGATTTTGGGATTGTACATTTTAGTTTGTTGTGACTTTCATCAAGGATTTTCAGATATTGCTTTCTGCCTTTAGATACTGGAAGGAAGATCTACAGAAATGTCTCAGTTTGTAAGTGCACTTGCTGCTCTGTAGAGGCCACTTGAGTTCTTAGCATCCCCATGTGGCTCACAAACGACTGTAACTCTAATTCAAAGCTTTTCATTTCAATTCTCCATTTTTTGATGATTCTTGCTAGCACAAGGTGCACAAAGCATTATGTACACATAAACACACAAAATGATAGATAGATAGATAGATGATAGACAGATAGATAGATAGATCTTTACACAAACTGGAGAAGCTATGGACTTAGCCCAGGGGCATATTTACATGGTGGAATTCCTAGAGCATTGTAGGAAAACCTGGATCAAAGAAAGAAAAACATAGCTGCAAATTTTTCTAACTTCATTGTCTGTTTTGTGGACTCTCACACATGGTGGTTTCTACTTAATATGAACTCATTATCCTAGCCTGCAAATAACTTAGTTTGTTTTGTTTGTTTGTTTTTACTGCTTTGTTTTATATTTGTTTTTCTCTATCTCAGATTTTGAGATGGTCAAAATGACCCTATTTACCAAGAAAGCCTGCATATACTCATAATTCTACTTAGGATTCTACATGTTCATAGACACACCCAGGCATCTTTTGCAAGGAAGTCCTGCTGGTACTAGCATTAGTCATCTCTTCTCAGTTAGTCTGCTCTGGAGCAAAATTCTGGAGGAGGCAAAAGCATATGAAACCCATTGAATTGTCACAAAATGTGTTGGATGCTTCATATTCTATTCATACCTGGAATCACTCTTGAGATTCAGGATGTAATTAACCATTTTCACTGATAATCAACCATCTCCTTTAAACATGCCAAGATGGAGAGAGTCATGGTCTTGTTATAGAATGGATAAAAATAGTACTACCTTTCTCTTACATGTTCTGCATTTCAGAAACATTGTCCTTTGTCTGGCTCTTAACTGTTGACTAACAAAAGGTGCATTAGGATGTTAATCATAATAAACATAGCTCTGACCTTTGGAGTTTCCCATCACTGTTTTCTCTAAATAAGCCTTTCTGCTTATTCCTCTCTGTCACACTAGTTTGACTTCTAAATTTTAGCATCAGTATGTAGACCCTAAGAATTTGGAAAACATACTTAATGTTTACTTTTTTCTCTTTCCGTTTAGATTGTATTTGCTGAAATTTTCTTGTATGAGCTCCTTAAGAACAGAGGTATGACTGTGAGTTCAAGTATTACTAACGACTTAAAACATGTCAGTTATGATAGAGGTAATGAGGCTAGTTGATTTCATAATTTAATACATAAATTAAAAGTTACAGAAGCTAGTATCAAAAAGGATAGAGCATTTTGAAATGAGATTTCTTTAGATGTTCAAAATCATTCCAGGGTATGAAAAGCTTAAATTTACATAAGAGAGCTATCATTTTAAATAAAGGAACAGAATATGTCAATGTATAGGTAGTATTTGAGAAGCCCTGAATTCAAATTGAGAGTTTCTATTATGGGTCTGAAAATGGATCTAATATTTGTTAGCATGTCTTCCTCAAATGGTTTCTTCTTTTTTCTTTTTTAATTTAAATTAGAAACAAGCTTTCTTCACATGTCAATACCAGATCCCTCTCCATGCCCTCCTCCACTGCCCCTCCATCAAACACCCAGCCCCCTACCCAATCCCTACTTCACTCCCCAGGGAGGGTGAGACCTTCCATGGGGCATCTCATCCAGGACCGGGCCTAGGCTCTCCCTCATGTGCCCAGGCTGAGAGAACATCCCTCAATGTGAGTTGGGGTCCCAAAGTCCATATGTATGCCAGGGATAAACACTGCTCTACTACCCAAGGCCCCATACATTGCTGAGGCCTCCTTGCTGACACCCAAATTTAGGGGGTCTAGATACGTCCCATGCTGGCCTCTCAGCCATTAGTCTGGAATCCAAGAGCTCCCACTTGTTCAGGTCAGCTGTCTCTGTGGATATCACCAGCCCAGTCATAACCCCTTTGCTCATCACTCCTCCCTGTCAGTTCAGTGTTTAGCTGTGGTTGTGACTGCCCAGGCCTACCAACTGACATACATACTCACATACTCAGTTATCTGGTTTGATCTTATGCTGGTTAGTCAGGTGTCAGACTGTAGTCCCTGAACTTCAAGTGGTTTCTAAAGCTATGTAGTGTACAAGCTTTTGATTTATAATTATATAGAAATTAAAGTTGTCATAATAAAAATAATGTCTATGTTTGCTAAAGGAAAATTTATTTAACTTATGCTAATGAGTTTCAAGTTCCAAGCAATTTCCATGTAACCTCATGCAAATCTTCAATTACATTTAAGTTCAGTAGACATTTTTTCATTAAAATATTTTTTTATTTTAAAAAACAATCTTATTTTTCATACCAATCCCAGTACCCTCTTCTTCCTATTCCCCCCACCATCACCCCATCCCACCCCCATCCATTCTTCAGAGAGGATGAGGTCTCCAATAGGGAATCATTAAATTTTATCACACCATTTAGGGCAGGACCTAGGCCCACATCCCAGTATCTTCACTGAGCACAATATCCCTCCATAGGGAATGGGCTCCAAAACGCCTGTTCATGCACTGGAAATAAATACTGTTTCTACTAACAGCATCCTCATAAATTGCCCAGGCACCTCCTCCAACTGACACCCTTGTTCAGCATGTCTAGTTCAGTCTTATGCAGGTTCCCCAGCTGTCAGTCTGGGGTTGATAAGCACACACTTGTTCAGGTCAGTTGTTTCTCTGGGTTTCCCCAACCTGGTTTTAACCTCTTTGCTCACTTCTCCTTTTGTTCTGCAACTGGATTCCAGCATTTCAGCCCAGTGCTTAGCTGTGAATATCTGTTTCTGCTTCCATCAACTACTGGTTGAAGACGCTATGATGGTATTTGAGGTTTTCATAAATGTCATTATTATAAGGGAAAGGCATTTAAGGTAGCCTCTCCACTATTGCTCAAATTCTTAGTTTAGGGCATACTTGTGGATTTCTGGGAATTTCCCTAGTGTCAGGTTTCTCACTAACCCTATAATGTTTTCCTCTATCAAGTTATATCTTTTCTTGTTCTCCTTCTCTGTCCTTCTTGACCCCTCATATTCTCCTACACCCTCCCCTTCACTCCTGCCCTCTCTCTCTTTCTCTCGCACCTTCCTCTACACTCCTCCCAAACTCCCAATTTTCTCAGAAGATCTTTTCCATTTCCCCTTCTTGGTGGGAGGTTGCATGTCTTAGGGTCCTCCTTGTTTCTCAGGTATCTGGGGATGTAGATCTTAGGCTGGTTATCCTTTGCTCTATATCTTATATCTACTTATGTGTTTGTACATACCGTGCTTGTCTTTCTGGGTCTGGGTTAACTGACTCTGGATGGTTTCTTCTAGTTCTCTCTATTTGCCTGTGATAGTGAAGATGTCATTTTTTATTTTTTGATGAGTAAATATGTACCACTCTTATCCATTCTTCAGTTGAGGGTGATCTAGCTTGCTTCTAGGTTCTGGTTATTGCAAATAATGCTGCTATGAACATAGCTGAAAATATGTCTTTGTGGTATAAGTGTACATCCTTTGGGTATAAACCCAACAGTGATATTGCTGGGTCTTGAGTTAAACTGATTTCTAATTTTCTGAGAAACATCTTAGTCATTCTAACAGGTGTAAGTGTCTCAAAGTTGTTTTGATTTTCATTTCCCTGATGACTGAGGAAGTTGAGAAATTACTTATGTGCCTTTTGACCATTTGATATTCCTTTGTTGAGAATTCTTTATTGATATCTGTACTTCATTTTTAACTGCATTATTTGATGTTTAGTTTCTTGAGTTATTTATACATTTTAGAGATCAACCCTCTGTCAAATGTGGAGTTAGTGAAGATTTTTCCCATTATATAGGCTACTGTTTAGTCTTGGTGACCGTGTCTTTGCCTTTTAGAAGTTTCTATTTTCAGGAGATGTCACTTAGTAATTGTTGATCTCAGTGTTTGTGCTGCTAGTGTTAAATTCATGAAATGGTTCCTATGCCAATGCACTCAAGAGTACATCCCATTTTTTATTCGAAGAGGTTCAGTGTGGTTGGATTTATGTTGAGGTCTTTGATCCTTTTGGACTTAAATTTTGTGCATGATGATAGATATTGCCTTATCTGAAATGTTTTACATATCACCATCCAGTTATGCCAGCAGCATTTGTTGAAGATGTTTTCTTTTTTCCATTCTGTAATTTTAGCTTGTTTGTCAAAATCATGTGCTCATAGGTGTGTGGACTAATATCAGGATCTTCAATTCAATACCATTCATCTAACTGTATGGTTTACTTTTCTAGTACGATGCTGTTTTCATTACTATAGTTCTGTAGTAGAACTTGAAGTCAGGAATGATGGTGCCTCTGGAAGTTTGTTTCTCATACAACCTTGTTTTGGCTATCATTTTTTTCAATATGAAGTTGAGTATTGTTCTTTCAGGCTTTATGAAGAATTGTTCTTAGATTTTGATGGGGATTGCATTGAATCCGTAAGATTGTCATTTTTTTCTCTGTTGATCCTACCTATCTAAGAACATTGGAGACCCTTCCATTTTCTGATATCTTCTTTAACTTCTTCCTTTAATGATTTAAAGTTCTTGTCATACAGGTCTTTGACTTGTAAGGTTAGAGTTACCCCAAGATAATTTATGTTGTTATTGACTATTGTGAGAGGTGATGTTTCGCTGATTACTTTTTCAGCCCATGTATTCTCGATGTATATGAAAGCTATTGCTTTTTTTTAGCTAATCTTGTATATTACCACATCACTAAAGGTGTTTATCAGCTATGGGAGTTCCCTGGTAGAATTTTTTGGGTCATTTATGTAAACCATTATGCCATCTGCAAATAGTGAACGTTTCACTTATTCCTTTCCAATTTGTATCCCCTTGATCTCCTTTTGTTTTATTATTGCTCTAGTTAGAACTTCCAGTACAATATTGAATAGATACAGAGAGTAGATGTTCTTGATTTTAGAGGAATCACATTGAGTTTCTCTCCATTCAGTTTGATGTTGGCTGTTAGCTTGCTCTATGTTGCCTTTATTATCTTTAGATATGTTCCTTTTAAGCCAGATCTCTCCACACATCGATGAACACCTTTATCATGAAAGGGTGTTGGATATTGTATAAGGCTTTTTCAGCATGTAAAAGATGACCATGTTTTTTCAGCTTGTTTATATGATGAATACTTGACATATTTTCATATGTTGATCCATTGCTGCCTCTCTTGGATAAAGCCTACTTCATCATGATGAATAATTTCCTGATTTGTTCTTGGATTTGGTTTGAAAGTATTTTATTGAATATATTTGCATCTATGTTCAAGAGGGAGATTGGTCTCTAATTCTCTTTCTCATGTGTACCTTTGTGTAGTTTGGGTACCAAGTTAATTACAGCCTCATAGAAAGAGGTTGGCAATGACCACTTTTCTTCTGTTGTGTGGAACAATTTGAGGGGTTTTAGTATTTGCTCTTCTTTATGCTCTGGTAGAATTCTTCACTGAAACCATTTGGACATTGACTTATTTTGGTCAGGAGACTTTTGATGACTGCTTCTATTTCAGTAGGGATGATAGGTGTATTTAAATTGTTTATCTGTTCCTGGTTTAATTTTTTTTATATGGTACCTACCTAGAAAATTGTCCTTTTCCTTTACGTTTTCCAATTTTTGGCATTCCAGTTTTTGAAATATGACCTGACGATTTTCTGGTTGTCTTCAGTGTTATGTTCCCTTTTCATATCTGATTTTGTTAATTTTTTATGCTCTCTCTCTCTTCCTTTTGGTTCGTCTGTATAAAGTTTGTCTACCTTGTTGATTTTCTCAAAGAAGCATTTCTTAGTTTCTATGATTTTTATGTTGTTTTCTTTGTTTCTATTTTATTTATTTCAGTCCTCAATTTGATTATTTGCTGGCATCTACTCTTCCTGGGTAAGTTTGCTTTTTGTTTTTTTTTTGTTCTTGAGTTTTCATGTGTGCTCCTAAGTCGCTAGCAAGGGGGTTCTCTAGTTTCTTTACGTAGGTACCCAGGCACTAAAGTCTCCCTGTGTGGACTGAATAGACATTAAAAAATAAACATTTGATTGTGAGGTTAGCTTTTAATGGCAGAGCCATTTCTCCAGCTCTATCCTTCATGCAAGTTTTCCTCTCCCAGCCTTGATGCAGGGGACAGGAGCTTAGTCCTGCCTCAACATGATTTCCATTTTCTGATGTCCATGGAAGGCCTTCCCATTTCTGAACAGAGATGGAGGAAGAGAGAATGAAAGATGAACCTACAAATAAGCAGTACAATTTTTATTTAAATTCTATAACTTCCATATAATATCATATGGGGAACTGGCTATGAAGTCATTTATACATAAGTGCTGGTAGATTAAAAAGAAGATAGAAACAAATGCCTGACATATAATATCCTCAAGTTTTGTATGTGGTAAAGAGTTGCTCATGACATTGGGATAATTATATCCATATCACCCCTGTCACTAGGAACCTAACACAGCATATGACTGAAAAGGATTAACTTTGTTCCTTGAAACCCATTTAGCTTACAAGAATAATACATACATGAGTTTTTACAACTGAAGTCATTCTTATATATAACTTTTTAAAACTTATTAAATTATAATGAATTATAATTAAATTTTAGTATATATTAGATATTGTTTAAAATGAGAAAAATATAATTTCTAATAACATTCTAAACTCACTGCGTCATCTCAGGAAATTTCAAATTGCAGTATACACTCCATAGATTTTGTTGCCTAGAGGAAAAGATTTGGAGTTATGATAACATGCCTGTTAGGAATTGCTTAAAGTAATTCAAAGTTATAGAGACAGTAGAGGAGGGCACTGACAGTGCTGCCTACTTCACTCTCATAACACACACACACACACACATACACAGAGATACTTGGATAGAGAGATAGAAATAGAAATAATTTCCTTTATAATAGGTGTGGAGACATGACTCTGTGGTAAAACAATGCCCTGGATTCAAGTCCCAGAGCAAAACAAACAGAAAACAGAAATCCTTTATAGAAACCTCCTTGGTCATTGTAGGTTTTGGCTTTGGCTTTGGCTTAGCACATGATAGCTGTGATGGAGAAATGATTTCTTTGAACCTGTCAACAGTCATTATTGTCAAACCCACTAATTTATCAAGGAATCTTTATGGTGTCAGCTAATAATTGCTTTGTATTATAATAGACTACATGCATTTGAGTTCATTGTCCAGGTAGTGGACTCCAGCCTCAAAAAATGCATGTAGAACATTTTTCAAGTGTAAAATTCATATATATATATATGTGTGTGTGTGTGTATGTGAAAACATGCACATATGTATATGTATTTGTACGTATATGTGTACATACATACAGAAGTTTAACCTACACTAGTTTAACTAAAAAATGTCTCTCATAACTGGTGACTTAAATACATTATTTAGATTCATAAAGCACAGATTTTAACAATTTGCTGTATATAGTGCATCATATAGGTTCATTTATACAGCTAGAATAATTTTGATGTTTTGGAACTTAAGATAAAGTGTCTGTGGTACTTATATTAAGAGCTTCAAAATGATGAAAGAATTCTAAGGTAATCATAATAATTGCAGTTATTGCTTTTAGCATTTTAATATTTAGAACATTTCCTCTTGTTTGAAACTAAGGAAAAGATACATGTTTTAGTACCTTTGTACTAAATATCTTAATTATCAGTTTCTTGAAAATGCAGGATAAAAACATTTTTTCATGCTCTGAAATCCAAAATATTATAACGTATTTCACAAAATTTTATTTCATTTTTTACTTAAATAAGTAATCTTGCCAATTGTTTTGGAGCTGATAGTGGTTCAGGAAACTACAGAAATGAATAGAAATATATGATGCCCTCATGCTGTCCTTATTTTTATGATATTCATTTTCTTATGATAGCCATTGTATTCCTAATGTATTGCAGAACTTCAGTAGATAACCAACTACTGTGTTGAGATGTTCATAAAGATGACCATATGCTATGATAATTCCTAAAATAGTTCCCTGCATTTTAATAAAGCCATATCCAAGCTGTTTTTAATACTAGATTTCTGTTGAAAAAAAAAAAGGTCACATTCTGGAAGGAAAAATCTGTTTCAGACAAGAAAGACAACATTTAAAATAGGAACTATATTTCAATGTGCTATAGCTACAAAATATTCATATTAATAATTAAAGAATAATTAACAGTACAGAGAAAGAATAAATTGAAACTGTAAAATGAAAACATATTTTCTACAAAGATTATTTTTAAGACTTATATGTAAATGTTAATGAACAAAATAAACTATTCGTCCTAGTGACACACAATGTATAGTAAGGATTAAGGATAGCTTCAGAGTTATTGGTGGTGCTGAGAAGGGAGTTATCAAATAAATAATCACAGGTCCTAGGGGTTAAATGCACATGGTGATAACAAAATTATCAAGGAAAAAGAGCAATGATGGTAATCATGCAATGCAGAACAAAGAAGTTTATGCTTTTGATAGCTTTTTTTCAGGCTTTTTTATGAATTTGTATCTATGCACACATATGTGGAGTTACATTAGGCTCATCTTTTGATAGAATTGGTTTGCATCAATTAGTAGTATCAGAGGGAATGCACTCTATAATTGCAAATGTAGTCGGCATAACCATTTCAAACACATTTTATAAATCTACTTCAAAAAGATCATATTCTTTGACAGGAATTAAATATTCTGGTTTGAAATGAATATGTTATCCTTAGGTTATTCAATACTTTTCCAAACTGTGCTGTAAGAGTGTTCAATTTGACGGATTTTTCTATGAATTATTGTATTAAACTATTTCATTATGCTGTCTATGTTTGAAATTTCATTCCTGTTTTCAATATGGTTTTGTTTGTGTTTGTGTGTGTGTGCTCTAAAGTGCTATTTATTACCACATGTATTTTATTATTTCACATATACAATTAATTCCAACTATATAATACAATTATATTAAGTTTAACTTCTGAAATAATCTTTTATATTAAGTTTGCATAAGGGTTATTTATTAATGACATCAATGTAGTTCTCTGTAAATGTATACATTATTCATATTTAAATAACTTTTTGCTACTATCATTATATGTTGAAGACCACAGCAGTTTATTCTACTGTTTTATTTCCTGTTTATATAGTGTTATCTAACACATAAGAGACAAATATATATTTACAGAGATAAATGGCCTGAACAGATTCAATAGAGACACTGAGACAGTGTCACAGCACTGAAAAAAGAAGGATTTCCCAACTCCAACACCTAACTAAGAGTCTATAAACAATTGACTTCACCTTACAAAGGGAAAGTTGCTTTTCTCCAAAAATGTCTGACTGATTATATTACCTATATTGAAGAGTAGGCTCTATGGAAAGGAGTAGATAGCCAACATAAAACAAATTAAATGGTAATTTTTTTCTCCTGTTCCTTTCCTTTGGTATTTGTTTTCCTTTGTATGTGGGGGAGGGATGTGGATGGATGTGTTTGGGGGGGTGCATGTGTATGCTTCTTATGCTGTTTTCAAGGATGTTTATAAAATTCAATTTTTGTTCATTTTTCTGTTTTATAAAGCGAGAAAGAAAAGGGTGTTGAGTTTGGTGGGTAAGAACATGGAGAGGAAGTGGGAAGAAACAGGAGGGGAAAACTTATCAGAACATATTGCATGCAACTTTTTCAGTAAAAACGAAAAATATTTTTGCTTTATACAGTTTATATTTCTAATATCTTTTCACACATATAATTTGTACATTAACTTTAAAATCACTTATTTAGTATGGAGAAAATATTTTTGAAGCTCCAGTGGGTTTAAATTTTATTCATAAGAATCTAGAATACTACTTTAAAATGAAGATTCTCCATACCAATATATTTTATAGATGTATCAATTGGACTTGGTGAATAAAACATAGAATAAATGTTAGGAGATTATCAATCCTCCTTCACATGTTCTATAAGTACCACATATGAGTTTATTCTAAAGAGTAGCAAAGTTCATTTGATTGTGCAGTTAATTATTCCAATATTTTTCCAGGAAAATAATTAAATAATTTTAAATTAAAATTATTATGTTCAATTCTATATGTTATATATAATTACTTTTGAGACAGGGTTTCTCTGTGTGGCCCTGGCTGTGCTAAAACTCACTCTGTAGACCAGACTGACCTCAAATTCAGAGATGTGCCCTTGTCTCCCAAGGGCTGAGATTAAAGGTGTGTGTCATCATACAACTTACTTATATATTATATATATATATTATTAACTTTTAATTTTTTAAAAATTTAAACTTCACTGCAGAAAACCATACAATAATATGAGCACTCTATAAATGTTTCCAATTTTCACATTGCTAAAATAATATTTTGGAAAGTTAATGACTTGATCTTTCCCCTATTTTATTAAATAAAGATTCTTTTCTCACACAACATAATCTGAATAGATTTCTACTCCATCTACTCCTTCTAGTTCCTCTCTACCTCCTTTTCCCTTCCAGATCTGCTCCTTTCTATATTTCATTAGAAAAGAACAGGCTTCTGGGAGAAGAGAAAAAAATAACATAATAATATGTGATAAAATAAAACAAACAAAAAAATCACATTGAAGTTAGACATGGCAATCCAAAAGTAAGAAAAGAGCCCCAAGAGCAGGCACAAGAATCAGTGACACCACTCATTTACATAATAAAAGTGCTAAATTGAAAACTATAAGTATATATGCACAAGAATTGGTGTAGACACATATTGGCCCTGTGTTACTTCTTCAGTTTTTGCCTTAATATGCTTTGCTCAGTTGTTTTAGAGGGCTATGTTCTCCTGGTTTCTTCTGTTGTCTATACTAGTCCTGCTCACTATTCTAGATATTGAGAATGAGTGAAATGCCATTTATATTTTTTAATTTTCATTTGTCATACTTAATCTGATGATCTGCATTTCTGGCCATATTCCTGAAAAACAATGTAATTGTATTCTTCTTAATGAGTAAACAAAGTGCCATAGCATATGTATACAAAAACTTTGTTACAAATTCACCTATGAATTAATAATGAAAATTTAACCATATTTGGGCTATTGTAAATAGTGTCACAATTGCATACAAGACAAATATTTCAGTGGCATTCTTACATGGATTATGTGTATTTGCACTTTCACGTTTGTGCATGTGTATGTTTGTGTGTATATCTGTGTGTACAGAACACAGAATTAGAGTATTTAACTTTAATAATTTTCAATTTTAAATAAATGTTCATATTGATTTGATAACCGTAGTGACTTTAGTAGTTTACATTGACATTGTCCTTTTGTACCTTTGTTTTTTTATTTTCAGATTTTGTGATGTCTTTTTATCTTTTTTATTTAAATTAGAAACAAGCTTGCTTCACCTGTCAATCCCAGCTCACGCACTCTCCCTTCCTCCCATCCACTCCCCAAATCCCCAAAACCCACATCAAATCACTCTTCCATTCTCAGGGAGTGTGAGGCAATCCATGGGGTATCTCCAAATTGTGTCATATCATCCAAGGCAGGTCCTAGGCACTCCCCGTGTGTCAAGGCTTAGAAAGAGCATCCCTCCATGTGGGATATGCTCCTAAAGTCAATTTGTATGCCAGGGATAAATACTGATCTACTACCAAAGGCCCCATGACATCTACATTTAGGAGGTCTGTATCAGTCCCATGTTGGCCTCTCAGCCCTCAGTCTGGTGTCCATGAGCTCCCCCTTGTTCAGCTCAGCAGTTTCTGTGGGTTTCACCAGCACAGTCTTAACACCATTGCTCATTACTCCTCCATCTCTACAACTGGGTTCTAGGAGTTCAGTTCAGTGTTTACCTGTGGTTGTCAGCCTCTCTGCTTCCACCAGCCCTGAATGAAGGCTGGCATATAAGGTAGTCGTCAGTTTCATTTTCCAGGAAGGATATTTAAGATAGCCTATCCAGTATTGCTTAGGTTGCCAGTTGCTACCATCCTTGTAGATCACTGGAAATCTCATTAGTTCCAGATCTCTCCTCACAACTATAATTACTCCCTTTATTATGGTATTTCCCATCCTATTCTCCTATATTTTTCCTCCAACTCAAACTTCCTGCTCCCCCATGTCCTACTCTCCCCCCCCCCTCCCCTTTCTTTTTCCTAGTTCCCTCTGCCCTCTCAGATGCTCCCAATCTACTCAAGAGATCCTGTCCCATTCCCCTTCTCTGGGGTACCATGCATATCTCTCGTAGAGTCCTCCCTGTTGCCCAAACTATCTGCCAGTGGGATTGTAGGGTGGCACCCCCCTGTTCCATGTCTAGAAGCCATGCATGAGTGAGCACATACTTTATCTTTTTGTAACTGAGTTACCACACTCAGGGTGGTTTCTTCTAGTGCCATTCATTTGCCTGCAAATTTAAAGATTACATGTTTTTGGTTTTTTTTTGCCCATTGTATAAATAAATGTACCACATTTTCTCTATCCACTCTTCAGTTGAGGGGCATCTAGGTTGTTTCCAGGTTCTGTCTATACAAATAATGCTTCTATGAACATAGTGCAATATACATCCTTGTTGAATGAATGTGCATCTTTTGGGTATATGCCTAAGAATGGAATGGCTGCATATACTGGAAGACTTATACCCATTTTCCTGTGGAATCTCCATACTGATTTCCAAAGTGGCTGTATGAGTTGGCACTCCCACCAGAAGTAGAGGAGTGTTCTCCTGTCTTCACATCTTCTCCAGCATAAACTGTCATTGGTGTTTTTGATTTTAGCCATTCTGTCAGGAGTAAGATGGTATCTCAGGGTTGTTTTGATTTGTATTTCGCTAATGACTAAGGATATTGAGCACATTCGTTAAGTGTCTGTCAGTCATTTTAGACTCCTCTATTGAGAATTCTCTATTTACTTCTGTACCCCATTTTTATTTGGATCTTTTGGTGTTTTTAGAAACTTGCTTCTTGAGTTCTTTGTAAATTTTGGAGATCAGCCCTCTGTCATATGTGGGGTTAGTAAATACCTTTTCTCATTCTGTGGGTTGCCTTTTTGTCTGTTGACTGTGTCCTTTACCTTACAGAAGCTCTTCAGTTTCAGGAGGTCCCATTTCTTAATTGTCAATCTCAGTGTCTGTGCTGCTGGTGTTTTCTTCAGGAATGGTCTCCCGTACCAATTTCTTCAATGGTACCTCCCACGTCTCTTCTGAGAGGTTCTTTGAGGCTGTATTTATGTTGAGGTCTTTTTTGATCCATTTGAACTTAAGTTTTGTGCATGGTGATAGATACGAATCTATCTGCAGTCTTCTTACATGCCAGCATCCAGTTATGCCAGCACCATTTGGCGAAGATGCTTTCTTTTTTCATTTTATAACTTTAACTTCTTTTTCAAAAGCAGGTGTAAGTGTGTGGATTAATGTCAGGGTGTTCATTTTGATTCCGCTGGTCTACCTGTCTGCTTTTGTGCCAATACCAAGCTGTTTTCAGGACTGTTGCTCTATAATAGAGCTTGAAGTCAGAGATGGTGATGACTCCAGAATTTCCCGTGTTGTACATGGTTGTTTTGGTTATCCTGGGTCTTTTGCTTTTTCATATAAAGGTGAGAATAGTTCTTGCAAGATCTGTGAAGAATTGTACTGGGATTTTAATAGGGATTGTATTGAATCTGTAGATTGCTTTTGGCAGGATTGCCATTTGAAATATGTTGATCCTACATATCCAAGAGCATGGGATTTCTTTACATTTTCTGTTTTCTTCTTTAATTGACTCTTTAAAGACTCAAAGTTCGTCCTATCCAGTACTTTCACTTGTTTGGTTAGCTTTATCTCCAACGGATTCTTTTGTTGTTTTTGGCTATTGTAAAGGGTAAAGTTTTTCTGATTTCTTTCTCAGCCCTTTCATTTTCTGTATATAGTAGAGCTATTGTTTTTTTTAGTTGATCTTGTGGAAGGGGTTTATCAGCTGTAGGAGTTTCCTGGTAGAGTTATTTGGGTCACTTATGTAAACTATCATATCATCTGCAAATGAAAGTTTGGCTTCTTCTTTTCTAGTTTGTATCCCCTTGATCTCCTTTTGTTGTCTTGTTGCTTTAGCTAGAATTCCAAGTACAATATTGAAGAGGTATGGAGAGAGGGGATAATCTTGTCTTGTTCTTGATTTTAATGGAATCACATTGAATTTCTTTCCATTTAGTTTGACGTTGGCTGTTGGTTTGCTGTATATAGCTTTTATTATGTTTAGGGATATTCCTGTTTTCCCAAAATACTCCAGGACATTTATCATGAATGAGTGTTGGATTTTGTCCAAGACTTTTTAAAAATCTAGTTAGATGATCATGTGATTGTTATTTCTCAACTTGTTTATATGGTGGCTTACACTGATGGATTTTCATATGTTGAACCATCCCTGCATCACTGGGCTGAAGCCTAATTAATTACAGTTGATGATTTATCTGATGTGTTCTTGGATTGATTTGCCAGTATTTTATTGAGTATTTTTGCATCAAAGTTCATGAGGGATATTTGTCTGAAGTTGTCTTTCTTCATTGTGTTTTTGTGTGGCTTGTGTATCAAGGTTATTGAAGCCTTATAAAGAAAAGTTTGGCAATGACCTTTCTGCTCCTATTGTGTGGAATACTTTGAGAAGAGTTGGTATTACCTGTTCTTTGAATTTCTGATAGAATTCTACATTGAGATCATCTGGCCCTGACCTTTTTTTGGTTTGGATATTTTTTGATGAATATTATCCTATTTTATTTAACCAACTCCTTACTGCTAGACATTTAAATAATTTCCAGGCTTTCTTTTTGTCTCTGTGTAGAGAAGGTTTTAGAACTAGGGGTCCTTGTATATACTAGACAACTGCTTTACCACTGAGCTAAGTGCAGTCCTTCATTCTAAGCTGTACTCTAACAAGTAGAATGCTCACCGTCTTTTCCCATACTCACTCACTGTCAGTTAAGTTCGTTAGAGATGCATACACCTGTAGATTCATCATGTGTTGGTGTGTATATATATATTTTATATATATATATGTATATACACACCTGGGTATACCTAGCACCTAGATACCTGGGTCTTGGCCTTTTTTTCCATATTTTTTATTTGACTTTTTACACATCACTTTCAGTTCCCTCTCCCCCACGCCCCAATTGTCCCAACTCATCACTCACACTTCACCCCCCCTCCATTCCACAGGGAGGGCAAGGGCCTCCATGAGGGATTTTCAGGGTCTGTCACATCATCCCAGGAAGGGCCCAGGATCTTCCTCATGCGTCCAGGCTGAGAGAGCATCCCTCCATGTGGTTTGGGTTCCCAGAGTCCTGTTGTATGCCTGAAATGAATACTGCTCCACTCTCTCGGGTCCCACAGATTGCCAAGGTCTCCTCTCTGTCACCCAGGTTCGGTGGGAGAGTGTCTGGATCAGTCCCATGTTTGGAGATTTTTGATGACTATTTCTATTTCATTAGTGCTTGTAATTGCTAATCTATACTTTATTTAATTTTGGTATGTGATACCTATCCATAAAATTGTCCATTTCCTTTAAATTTTCATATTTTTGCAGTACAGGTTTTCAAAATATGACATGAATTCTCTGGATTTCCTCAGTGTTCTTTGTTATGTCCCATTGTTATGTCTGATTTTGTTAATTTGCATGTTCACACTCTGCCATTTGGTAAATTTGGATAAAGTTTTGTTTACCTTGTTGATTTTCTCAAAGAACCAAGTCTTTGTTCATTGATTCTTTGCTTTATTTTCCTAGTTTCTACTTTATTGATTTCAGCCATCAATTTGATTATTTCCTGGCATTGACTCCTCAGTGGTGACTACCTTTTTTTGTTCTAGGGCTTTCAATTGTGCTATTAATTCTCTAGTGTTACTATTCTCCATTTTCTTCATGTGGGTACTTAGTGCTATGAACGTTCCTCTTGCTACTGCTTTCAAAGTGTCCCATTATTTTGGGTGTGTTGTGTCTTCATTCTCACTGAATTCTAGAAAGTCTTTAATTTTTTTATTTATTCTTTGAGCCAGGAATGATTCAATTGCCATTATTCAATTTCCATGAGTTTGTAGTTTTTCTGCAATTTGTGCTGTTGTTGAATTATAACTTTAAAGCATGTTGGCTTGATAAGATACATGGAGTTAGTCCATTTTTTGTGCCTGTTTACGTATACTATGTTGCGATGTACGTGGTTGATTTTTGAGAAGGTACTATGTGGTGCTGAGAAGAAGGTATATTCTTTTCTATTTGGATGGAATGTTCTATAGATATCTGTTAAACCCAGTTGGATCATAACTTGTATTAATTTCTTTGTTTCTTTGCTAAGTTTCTCTCTGGTAGTCCTGTCTAGTATGAGTGGGGTGTTGAGGTCTCCCACTAAAAATGTGTGAGGTTTTATGTGTGATTTCAGTTTTAGTAATGTTTCTTTTATGAATGTGGATGTCTTTGTATTTGGGGCATATTTGTTCATAATTGGGAATTCATCTTGGTGGATTTCTCCTGTGATGTGTATGAAATTACCTCTTTTAGTTTAAAATCTAATTTGTTAGATATTAAGATTGCTACTCAAATTGTTTCTTGGGTAAATTTGATTGGAAAATCTTTTCCCACCCCTTGACTCTGAGGTAACATCTGTCTTTCAAGCTGAGGTGTGTTTCTTGTATGCAGTAGAAGGTTGGATTCTGTCTTCGATCCATTCTGTTGGCCTGTGATTTTTATGGGCAAGTTAAGGTCATTAATATTGAGGGATAATTATGACCATTCATTGCTCGTTTTTGTTTTGGAGTTGGTGGTCGTAGTAGAATTGTGTGTGGATTTACATCCTTTTTTTCTTTCGGCTGTTGGTAAAGTGGGATTATGTTTTTCTGGTTGTCATTATCTCCCTTGGGATGGAGTTTTCCTTTAAGAAATGTCTGTAGCACTGGATTAATGGATATGTATTGTTTAAATCTGATTTTTTTTTCATGGAATATCTTGTTTTCTCCTATAGTGGTTGAAAGCTTTCCTAGGTATAGTACTCTGGACTGGCATCCATGATCTCTTAGTGTTAGTAGAATATCTATCCAGGACCTTCAGGTTTTCAGAGTTTATGTGGAGAAGTTATGTGTTATTCTGATAGATGTAACTTTATATATTACTTGCCCTTTTCCTTAGCTTCTCTTAGTATTCTTTGTTTAGTCTGTATGTTTGGGGGTCTTCATTTATTATGTGGCAAGGTTACTTTTTTTGTGGTCCACTCTATTTGATACTCTGTAAGCTTCCTATACTTTCATTGGCATGTCTTTCTTTAGGTTGTGAAAGTTTTCTTCTATGATTTTATTGAATATGTTTTCTGCCCTTTGAAGTGGGTTTATTTACCTTTTAAACCTATTATACTTAGGTTTGGTCTTTCTATGGTGTCCTATATTTCCTGGATATTTTTTAAACCTGTGAAATATGTGTTTTATTACAGAGTAAATGTCTGCGGAAACACCAAAGAATTTACCAGCTACCCATTGATGACTCTTTTGTATGAATAACCTCTGTAGAGGTACATTTTACATTGTTTTTGTGTCACTCTTATTTCCATATAAAGTGTATATCTTTTAATAATATAAAAATTACTAGTTTTGAAATCTATATAAATTTCTTTTTTAAAATAAAATTTATTTACTTATTTTCTTTTTTATTTAGAAACAATCATTTTACATATCAATTTCCTGTTCCTTCTCCCTCCCATATTCCCATACCCCATACCAACCCCCCAACCCATACCCTACCACCTGCCCGGGGATGGTAAGGCCTCCCATGGGGAATCATCATAGTTTGTCACATGCATCTGGGCTGATATTTCCTGGATATTTTATGTTAGATATTTGTTGCATTTAGATCTTCTTTTGGAGATGAATCTATTTCTCCCATTGTATCGTCAATGCTCCTAATTCTGTCTTCCATCTCTTGTATTCTGTTGGTTATGCTTGTGTCTGTAGTACCTGTCCATTTGCCCAGGTTTTCTATTTCTGTGTTTCCTCAGACTGTGTTTTTTTATTGACCTTATTTCAGTTTTCAACCCTTACATTGTTTGAGCTGTTTGTTACTATTTTTGCTTTGTATTTTCCTTCATTTCTTGAATTTTTGGTTTGCTTTTTCTTCCATGTCTTTAAGTGGTTTTCTCATATCCTCTTTTAGGGCATCTATCATTTTCATGAAATTGTTTTTCATGTCATTCTCTTCTGCTTCTTCTGTTCATGTTTTCTGGTACTGAGTCTCTAGACTCTGGCAGTGTAATACTGGTTTTTCTGTTGCTGAGTGTGTTTTTATATTGTCTCCTTTCTATTCCTTCTTCCAGTGGGTGCAGAAAGAGTATCTTCTCTCCTGGTGAGTATGGGACCAGGGTTCCCTTCTAGTGGCTGCAAGCAGTTTCAATACTCTGGTGGCTCTCCTCTTTCTATTAATGGAGGAAGTCCTAGTGCCAGGTCCTTCACAGTATCAGGGTGGGCTGGACCCTGTCAGGATGGGATCCATAGAGAATTGTCCCCAGGCCTCAGCTGGTTGCACACAGGATACTAGAATGTGATCCTGAAACAGGACCATGCTTACCTTGCCTGTCCCATGGGTAGAAAAATAGACTAATATACTGGCAGTCTCTGGGTGGATTAGCTCCTGCAGCAATGAGATCTACAGTGTGCAGTCCCCCTGCATCAGCTGGTTGCATACAGAGCACCGTTTTTATATTTAGTTTATGTATTGCATCTAGAATATAGTTCCCCTCACCCCATTCTCTACCATGAAATAACCTCCACTCTTTCCTAGATCCATTCTCCCAAAATCTTCCATCAGAAAACATGTCTCCAAGGGCTATCAAGAAAACCCAGCATAAGATGGTATGATAGACCAGGCACATTCAACGAAAGTTGAATGAGGCAAATAGGAAGAAGGAAAAGGATCTGATATACAGGCAAAAGACTACTCCTAATTTCACTACTAGGAATCCTACAAGAAAACTAAGCTACTCAGCCTTAACCTATGCAGAGGATCTGGGTTCAGCCCTGACAAACTCCCTGATCCTTTGTGAAACCCCATGAGTACTGAGTAATTGATTCTGTGGGCTGTGTTCTTAGTGTGTCCCTGACCCTCCCATTTTTCCAATCCTTGGAGCTTTTCCTAATGTTTGGCTTTGGGACGCTGCATCTGCTCCCATCTGTTTGTGGATGAAGTCTCTCTGGTCTCTTTGCTAAGGATTCTGCTAGGCTCTGAGTCCAGAATATTATGCACGCAGAACAAGCTGTAGGTCAAAGGTATTGTAGCTGGGTTGGTGTCCTAAATTATCCAAATGCTGACTTGGTTGATTACAGCAGATGGCAGGTTCAGTCATCATGTTCCCAATACTAGGAATCTTTGCTAGTATGACTCTCTTAGTTTTCTTAGTTTCCATTACACTATGTCCATTAATGCCCACGAATTCCAGTTGTTTCTGTCAGTATTTACTCTTCTCCAGATTGGTTGCATCTATCCCCAACACCACCTACCTCCAGTCCACCTGTAGCATCGATTCTATTTCCCCTTCCCAGAGAGCTTGCATTCCCCCTCCTCCAAACTTCTTTGTTTCTTAGCCTTTCTGTGTAAGTGACCATAGCATGATTATCTTTTACTTTACTGCTAGTATCCACTTCTAAGTGAGTACATACCATTTTTTTCTTTCTGGTATAGGGTACCTCAATCATTATAGTTTTTTCAATCTTCATCCATTTGCTTGAAAATTTTATGATGCCATTATTTTAATAGTTGAGAAATATTCCATTGTCTACTTGTACTACATTTTCATCATCTGTTCCTCAGGTGATGAATATCTAGTTTTTTTCCAGTTTCTGGCTACTATGAGTAAATCTGCTATGAACATATTTGAGCAAGTGTCCTTGGGATAGGATCAAACAAACTTTGGGTATATGCCCAGGAGTGTTATTGAGGTAGATTGATTCCCAGTTTTCTGAGAAGCTGCCATAATGATTTCCAAAGCCACCGTACTAGTTTGCACTCTTATCAGTAATGGAGGAGTTCTTCCCTTGCTCTGTTTTCTCTCCAGAATGACCTGTCACTGTGGTTTTAATCTTAACCACTCTGACAGGTATAAATTGGACTCTGAGATTCATTTTCATTTGTGTTGTCCTGATGGCTAAGGATGTTGTTCATTTCTTTAAGTGTCTCTCTGCCATTTGAGTTTCCTCTGTTGAGAATTCTACGTTGAGATCTGTGCTCAATTTTTAATTGAACTATTAAATTCATTGATATCTAATTTCTTGAGTTCTTTACATATTTTCAATGTTACCCCTTTGTCAAATTGGGAAATGGTGATATACTTCCATTCTGTGGGCTACCTTTTTGTCCTACTGACAGTGTCCTTTGGTTACAGAGACTTTTCTGTTTCATAAAGTTCCATTTATTGTTTGCCTGGGCAAATGGTGTTTTTTAAAGAAGCTAGCTACTGTGTCAATGCATTCATGATTTTATTTCCCACTTTTTCTTCTATCCAGTTCAATGCATCTAGATATATGTTGAGATCTTTGATCCACTTGGGCTTGAGTTCTCTGCAGTATGATGTTCTATTTGCATTCCTGTACATGCTGAGATCCAGTCAGAATAGCATCATTTGTTAAAGATGCTTTCTTTTTTCTATTGTATATTTCTGGCCTAATTATCAAAAAACTAAGTTTCCATAGGGGTGTGGATTTATGCAGTTTTATGACTGGGTCTGCAGTTTGATTCCATTGATCAACTTGTCTGTATATAAACCAAGGTTGTTATAATGTCATGAAGAGACGTCACAGCATACAGCAAGACTCACATAAGAGGTTTATTGGAAAAGGAGAGAGAAGGGGCAGAAAAAGAGACAGAGAGGATCAGAGACCAATCCCTGGGGACAAGAGTAGTGGAAGAGAAACAGAGAGAGTGAGAGAGGAAGAGAGGCAGACATAAAGAAAGATGGAAGGTAGGTTGGACCTTTTTAAAGAGAACTAGTGAATGTGCATAGGTGGTGCTCTTAATGGCTGCAGCTGAGGGCATATCCTGTCAGAAATCAAAAAGAAGGCCAGTACAGATGCCTGATTGTTAATAAATGTGTGTGTGTGTGTGTGTGTGTGTTTAACTATAGTTATGTAGTAGAACTTGAAACAAGAGATGGTTATACTCCAGAAGTTCCATTATTGTCTAGGATTGTTTTAGCTATCCTGGATTTTTTTGTTTTTCCATATGAATATGAGTACTGTTCTTTAAAATTCTGCAAAGAATTATGTTGGAATTTGGATTGGGATTGCACTGAATCTGTCTGATTCTTTTTTTAGGGTAACCATTCTTACTCTGCTAAAACTGATAGTCCATGAGAACGGGAGATCTTTCTATTTTCTGATATCTTTTTCCATTTCCATCTTCAAAGTCATGAAGTTTTTAATTATATAGTTATTTTACTTCCTAGATGTCACATGTGTTTAATCCCAACACTTGGGAGGCAGAGGCAGGCAGATCTCTGTGAGTTCAAGGCCAGTCTGTGCTACAGAGCAAATGGCTCCAAAGCTACACAGAGAAACTCTGTCTTGAGCTCCCTCCCTCCAAAAGAGTAGTTATTTCCTATTTTGAAACAATGAAACCTGGCACCAGGTTCTTGAACAAATCATATGGAAGGAAAATACACCAAGAATCTTTGTTAGTTCCAACACATTAACCAAATTATTGTGTACTAAGTTAAGCCCAAATCCATAAAACAGGAGAATGTCAAAATGTATGTGAAATTAATTTGCAATACCACCAATTATATTAAAAACTTTAATGTTTATAAATGTTTGTCATGAACAACAGGTCAGATAATGATATTAAAATAGGATAATTGCTTTTACTAGAGAATAATATCTTGGAAGGAAGACTGTCAATATGTCTGGAAAATCTAAGCAATGAAAAAGATTTACACATAGTGTAATTGTATCCTTCCATAGATTTGGGTAAACTCTTTCTTCTAGGGGCTGTGAGTGAAAAGGAGTTCAATCTGGAGCCTTGATACCAAGTTCACATTTTTTTGTTCTGTTGACATAGAGCAAAGTTCTGCATTCAAGATATAAAGAAAACCACACAGAATTTCAACCATATATTCACTTATTTAAGAGTAAAACTAATGAAAATGGTGAAGTTACTAAAAGACCTTGAATAAGATGAGACTCTTACAAAAAATAAGTGGATGGTAACCTCTGTTTTGCAAAGAGGCTCATAGCAGTTCACCACTGAAATTCCAAATCCTATTATCAGATCATTTTTCTTATCACTTTCCTAATAGTGGTTTTGATGATGTTCACTAAACTTAATGATTGTAGTCTGTAGTTGATATCACAATCATGAAAATATTAATTATTATCATCAAATTCTTCTCTAAAATTGTATTTCTTGAAATTCTGTGGCTAAGAAATTCTGTATTGACTTCAAATTTACAAGAATCTCTTCTGTCTTTCTAACAATAAATGATGGTGTGGAGTGAATGAAAGTGCTACTAATTTGTTGGAGGACCATGGCAATGCAATTTGCATGCAAAATACTAGGATGCTGCTTACTGACAAAGAGAATTTAGGAAACTACACAAACATCTGTTTTAGTCACAGCTGTAGCACAGTCCTGAAGCTCACAGCTGATGGAGGAACATGGAGTGAGACCATCTTGCAAACACCAAAAATGTGCCAAAACCCATGTTTCTACTGCCAGAGGGAAAATTATATTTTACATGTGGTTTCCAATTCACAGAAGCTCATTCTGGCAAAATTAAAATATGTCCATAACCCAAGATGTAACTATAGCATGAGGTAAGTCCAGATTACAAGTCAGTGCTGTCCAGTAAAAGGTCATCATACATTACTGACATCAGAAGTTGAAGAATTATGTGGATGCTAGGATTTAGCCCTTAGCCCATTGGCAACACTAGACAGAGCAATTTGTGAATAGAAGAGAAAAGAAAACAAGTTTCAAAAGCAAATTACTGGTGATAGAAGACCAACTAAGAGATGACATTTGCTTAGGAGACCTTTAATGATCAAGTGAAAATATTTAAGACAACAAATAAGAGATAAAATTTAATGGTTTGTTTTTGTTACTCTCATCTTTGTTTCTCCCTACCTCCTTCCCTACTCCTCATCTCTCTGTCTTGGTCTCTTTTCCTTCCCAAGAATAAAAGAAGGACATGCATATTTTGTAAGTGAAATAACTAAACTCTTGGGAATAGAAGGAATCTCTAAATACTGTAGAAAGGAGAGATAACTGATGTTTCAGAGGAATTCAGAAGCTGAACAATCACATTTGACTTGGTCACAAGATAAAACTATTATTATATTTCCTATGAAATTTTTCTCTTTGATACAGCAATCTGAACTCAACATTACCTGTCCTAGATTTAGTGCATAAAAATTGATAAGTTGATGTTTTAAAAACTTCATGTAGCATTCAGTTAATTAAATAAATTTTGTTTATTTATATTTATATTTTCCTCACACTAATTCCTTCTATCTTATGCTCTGCAATAATAATCATATCAAATTTAAGTGTTTATTTTTATTTTACTTTTTAATTTAGAACACTTTTTAAAATTCAATATACATTCATCATATTCTGCCAGTCTCCAAAGTCCTTCCAGGTCCTCTCCCTGTTCAAACCTAACCAGCATTACACGATTTTTTTCTCAAAAAACAAAACAAAAAAAAAACCCTCTAGTTCAGCAACAAAAGTAACAGCTAAAATAATAATAAAGATGATGATGAAACTGAAAACAAAAAAACAAAACCACACACCAAAAAGGGGAAAAACCACAACAACAAAACACCCATCAAATTCTAACCAACAACACATACACACACACACGCACACACACACACACACACAAAGTCAGTGAAGAAATTTTATTTTCCTTGACCCAGTCGCAGTCAATTACCACAGACTTTAATATTTTCAGTACTTTAAAAGTTTGTAGTCTCTTTAGAAATCTGTAGTCTTTTGTGTTAGAAAAAATAAGTTACAATCTTACTCCATGTGGAATAACTGGGGCCTACTTACCATCAAATCAAAAATCCAAATCAAGTTGTGAATAGCTCATGGTCAAAATATAGGATTCACTTGCCATCTTCTTGGTTCTAGAAGATATACACAGCCCTTTACTATAGCTCTGTAATGGATAGATACATAACTTGCCTCAGAGGCTCAGGTGCTTTCATTAAAACATAAAACTGTCTGTGGAGATCTTTCTATATTCCTATTACCATGGCAACAAAGGCTGTATAGTTACCAGCATGATCTGTCTTTCTTCATTGATTCAAATCCTGACCCATGTTAAAAGGACTTGGGCACTCTTTATGACTCCCTGAATCTTGTATCTCTTATATCCTAAAAACAAGATCCATATAAGAGAGCCTTAAATTTCATCATTTTTGTTCAACCACAGGCAAACCTTGTACCCTAAATTTACAGATTGAATGATGATCCTGGAAATAATTCCCAGAAATTTTACCTCAATGGTTCTCATTCTTTATTAATAATATGTGTCTCCACAGCCACACAGGACCAGCATCACTATCCTAGTAAATCACAGAAACTATAGTTCAGTTTTATTTAATTACATCAGGTCTTCAAGCAATGCTAACAAGCAACCACAGATTCTTAATCTAAAATATCATACAGATGGTCCTTGTTGTCTTTTCCAGATTATTTTGTACTTTCATTGGAAAATATAATCTTTGTTCATACATTACACCCAGATTATATTGCTCCCCCTTCCTGCCTCTTCTCTTTCTCCCCGCTTCCCCTTCCCTCAGGGTGTACTCCCTTTCTGTCCTTAATTGAAAAGAACATGGTTCTAAGGGAGAGTAATTAAACATGAAAAAATATATAATAAGATGAAGCAAAATCTTACCATATTGTAGTTTAACACAGCAATCAAACAAGAGGAAAAGAGCAGACCAAAGAGTCAGACACCCACTTATTATCACACTCAGAAGTCCCATAAAATATTAATAGCCATTACATATATACGTAGAGGACTTGGTGAGATCTATGTAGACCCTGTGCTTGCTGCTTCAGCCTCTGTTAGCTCATGCACTCCTTGCTTATTTGATTCAGAGGCCTTGTTCTCCTGGTATCCTCCATCTGCTTTGGCTCTTACTCTCTTTCCACCTCGTCTTCCATGGGATTCTCTGAGATCTGAGGAGAGGAATTTGATGAAGATCTACAATTTAGACTGTCTCACCACATAATATCTAATTATGGGTATCTGAGTCTGTTTCCATCTCCTAACAGAGGAAGATTCTCTAATGATGACTGGATGAGACACTAATCTATGAGTATAGCTAAATATCATTAGGAATCATTTTATTGATTTTTTTCTTTTAGAGCAGTAGTGTTTATAGTTTATGGTTATTCAAACAGTGTCTTGTGTGTGTTATTTCTCAAGCAGTGAGCCTTAGGTAAAATCAAACATTTGTTGTTTACTCCAACAAGTCTGTAGCATCATTGCCCTAGCATAATACACAAGCAGGACTTTTATCATTCAGGGGTATTGAATTTTATGAAAGGCCTTTTCTTCATCTAATGAGATGATCAAGTGTTTTGTTTGCTTGAGTGTTTGTTCTTTCAGTTAGTTTATGTGTTGGAGTACTGTAGAGTGAAGCCTACAAGGAATCCACAGCTTTTCATTTTCTGTGGAAACATAAACAAAAACTCTTTTCCTTAGTAGCTGTTCCTTATAAAGTTAGAGGTCAAAGCATTTTTGAAATACATAAGTTGGATCAATTCAGCAGCATTTTTTCTTTTTTTTTATTTTTTAAGTATAAATTTAGATTAGAAACAAGGTTGCTTCACAAGTCAGTTCCAGGTCCCTCTCCGTTTCCCTCTCCTCTTCCCGTGCCCTCCCCCCAAACCCCCAAATATCCCCTCATTTCCCCAAGGAGGGTGAGGCCCTCCATGGGGGTGTCCATAGTCTGTCATTTCATCCAGGGCAGGGCCTAGACCCTCCCCCAAGAGTTCAGGGTGAGAGTGCATCTCACATTGTTGGATGGGAGTTCAAAGTCCATGCATATACTCAGGATAAATACTGATTTATAATCAAGTATATTTCAGCAGTTGTTCCTTCCTTAGCCACTGAACAACTGAACAAACACAATAGTATACAGGATCCAGACTCTCTGTGTATTTTCCATCTTTACGTGGCTTATTTATTTATCTATTATTATTACTCTATTTCTTTTACTTTATTTCTTTATTTCTCTGAGACGGGGTTTCTATGGAAATCTGCCTACCTGTGCCTCTTGAGCAAATCCTACCCGCATGTGCCACCACAGCCGGATTCTCTTTTTATGTCTTTTTCTCTCTCAATCCTACGTATATTTTTGAACATACTGTAAACATTTAGATTTTTGTTTATCTGAATCTGACTTTACTGTAAATATTTATGTTTTTCTGGCCACATGTCTTATCTGCTAAAAAACCATGGCTGTTTAAGCTGCAGTTTTTCCAAGATGGCAGGCATAAGTTTGACTCCAGATCATTGCCTCTGTCTATGCTGAAATCCAGCAAAAGCTGCCAGCTTGGAGATGTGGTCACTGCCACTTCCACCTGTACGTACAGTTGCTGGGTTTTTTGTTTCTTTGTTTGTTTTTTATACTGAGTCAGGAAGACCCCCTTAAGTGAGCCACATGAGTCTCTGCTTGTCTCTAGCAAAGCAGAGCCCACCTGAGAAAAATGCTGCTACCAAGAAGCTGTGCTTCTCTCTGTTCTTTCGTTTCTAAAATCCCTTTTAAGTTTTTGTCATTCTACATCGAAATTCAATCCCATTCATGACAACCATATGTAGAGTGAAGCCTGGTGGGAATCCACAGCTTTTCATTTTCTGTGGAAACATAAACAAAAACTCTTTTCCTAAGTGAGTATATTTACTGATTTTAGTATATTGTTCATTCCTGCATCTCTGCAAAGCAGCTACCTAATCATACTGGATGATCTTTTCCATATTGTCCATTCATTGTATTATTCAAGTTAAAAATACCTTATGAAGTACATTTACATCTATGTTCATAAGAAAATTTTCTGTGTATTTCTCTTTCTTGCTTGAATCTTTCTATTGTTTGGTTATCAGGTTACCTGTTGCTTCATAAATTGAATTGGGCAGTGATGCTTCTTTTATTTTGTGGAATAATTTGAGAAGTACTGATGTTAACTGTTATTTGAACATCTGGTACAATTCAGTTGTAAAATATCTGGCCCTGAGCTACTTTTTTCCTCAGTTGGAAGATGTTAAAGGCTGCTTTTGTTGCACTTGAAGTTAAAAGTCTGCTTAAAAGTGTGTATATATTGTGGTTTCTATTGACCAAATTATCCATTTCTTTTAGACTTTTCAAGTTGATAAAAGTATAAGTTTTTAAATTGTGTCCTTTGATAATCTGCATTTCCTCAGTGTCTCTTATGTAGCCATTTGCTAATTCTCTGTCATTTTTAATTAGTTTGGATAAGGGCTTTTCCATCTTCATTTTCTCAAGAACACACTTTCTGTTTCATAAATTCCTTGGATTGTTTTCCACGTTTCTATTTTACTAATTTCAGTCCTCAATTTGAGTAGTTTCTTGTGATAGACTCCTATTTCTTTTTGGACTAGAGTTTTCTAGTGTGTTGATAAGTTGCTAATATGGGATTTCTCCATTTTTTGTAGAAATTTAATACTGTGAACTTCCCTTTTATCACTGCTGTCCTCCTATCCCATGAGATTGTGTATGCTGTGCAATCATTTTTTATTGAATTCTAGAAATATTTTAATTTCTTTATTTCTATCTTGAACCATTTTATATCCGGTAAAAAGTTGTTCACTTTCCATGAGTTTGTAAGCTTTCTGTTGTTTCTGTTGTTGTTGATATCTAACTTAAATCCAAAGAGGACTGATAGGATGAAAGGAGTAGTTTATTTCTTTTTTTTTAATTTGATGAGACTAGCTTTAGGTATGAGTACATGATCAATTTTGGAAATCATTCCATGGCATTCTAAGAAGAAATGTATTCTTTTAAGTTTTAGTGTAATGTTCTGTTACTATCTTCTAGGTCAATTAGGTTAATAATGCATGTTATCTCCAGTAAATTTCTGTTATATTTTGTTTGAATGGCCTGTCCATTGGTGACCATATGTATTGTAGTCTCCCACTATCAGTGTGTGAGGGTTGTTATTTGATTTAAACTGTAGTAATGTTTTTATTTACAAACCTACATGCTATTTTATTTAGGGGTCATAGATTGTTGCCTAGCAATACACTCATCAGAGGGGTTTCTACCAGCAACTTAAGAAAATAGATGCAGAGACCCACAGCCATCTGGGAATCTTGAGAAAGAGGAGGAAAAAGAATTGAAACACCAAAAAGTGTCAAGGGTACCTCAAGAAAATCTACAGAACCAACCTACCATAGCTCACAGAAGCTCATAAGGACTGAACTAACAAGCAGGGAGTCTGTATGGGACTGACCTAGGCCCTCTACATGTACCTTACAGTTGTGTAACTTGGTCTTCATATGAGACTCCTAACAGTGACAGCAGGGCCAGCCTGATTGTGCTGCTTGTTTTTGTGACTTATTTCTACTACCAGATTGTCTCTCTCCAGTCTTAATAGAGGAGGAAGTACTTAGTCTCACTGTAACTTGATATACCATGGCTGGCTGCAGACCTACAGACATTGCTCACATTTTTTGATGCAACTACACCTGATCTGTGTGTTAGACTACAAATAAGTGTTAGAACAGCAAGTGCTTTTATACACGGAGCCACCTCTCCAGCACAAGATTGATTTCATATGAGTAACTAAACTTCATTTCAAAAATGGCTGTGAAATTTGGCATCAGAGCCTTGTACAAATCATGTACAAGAAAAAGAGGCCCACAAACTTTGCTGGTTCAATCACAGAGAACTAGTTATGCTGTAGTAAGTTAACTTGAATCTCTAAAAATGGAGTTTATACATTTTTTAAAGTATAACTCCCAATGCTACACATATACTAAAACTTTAATATATTTATGGTTTGTGAATAAACACATATCAGAGAATGAAACTTTTTTTGTTTTTTTTTTTTAGGAGACAGTGTTTCTCTGTATTGTTTTGGAGGCTGTCAGTCCAGCCCGGCCTCGAACTCACAGAGATCCGCCTGCCTCTGCCTCCGGAGTGCTGGGATTAAATGCGTGCACCACTACCGCCCTGCGAGAATGAAACTTTTTTTAAATTTAGGTTAGAAACAATCTTGTTTCACATGTCTATTCCAGCTCCCTCTCCCTCCTCCCCTGCCCTCCCCACCAGGTCCTCCAGTCTCCCACCCTATCTCCAATCTGATCCACAAGGAGGGTGAGGCAAAAGAGAATAGAGAATGACATTTATTAGTGACCAATGTCTTGAAAACAATGGGAGCATATCTGGAAAATCTAAACAACAAAATATCTTGTACATAGAGCAAGGGGATTCTTCCATTGTGCTGTGTCCCCTGTGTTCTAGGTTCTAGGACTGAGAAGCAACTATATCATGGATGTTGTATGCATAATGAATTTTTTACCTAAGCATGATTATTTTATATCTTTGAAATTTAGTTTCCATATCCCTAAAATGTAATTATTTTAGTTGATCTTACATACAAGTTGGTAATTGGTAGATACAATAAAATAAATCTGATATAGCTGTCAAGTTCACATGAAAAAAAGAAATTAAACTACAAGGTCATAGTTTGAAAGAAAATGTCTTCCTGGAAACTGAAATGTTGACCTTTCACACCTGGGAACTGGCTTTACATTGTCTCTTTAGATAGGAAAGGGACCTTATAGATATAACATTGGTGTTAGATGAAGGGAAGACTTCTGTTAATAATTCTCCAAGGAATGGAACATACAGTTGAAATACAGTCTTTCTGACATGAGTTGAAACCATGATCACCATGTGAAAATCTGGAAAAGTGAGGTTTTGTGTTTTTCAATGCTGGAATGTTCTTTTAAGAAATTTCACACTCAGTTTAGAGACAGGATTTTCAAAAAGATGTGGCTTCAAATATATTTTCTCTTATATATTTCTTCCATTTTTAATATTTCTATCCTTGGTTTAACAAAAAGCATGTATGCATTTATTTCATGCAAATTGATAATAACTTTAAAACAAGCAACATTTATATATGAAATTATTCACAGAAATTCATGAAAAAATAGCTACTCACTCTAGGTAGACCAAGGTAGAGATACCACCCAATACAACTTAGTGAGCCAATGACCCTTTATTACATTTACTGAAAGAAGCAAGAATGACTCAAAGATAGCTGCTGCATTCTGGAAAGACCAAGTCAGAATGGGTGATGGCTCTCAAAATGATGTAGCCCAGGACTCAGTATTCAATTTTCAGACAACTAGACAGCTTAGAGAGTGTCTCTTCTAGACATCTCAGTTTGTCTGAGCTTTTAAATGTATTTTAGCTGTTTCTTCTTCTTCTCCTCTTCCTCTTTGTCCCCCTCACCTCCTTCTTTTTTGCTTCTTCTTGGACGCTTTGCTCTTCTGGGAGTTTCTCCCAGCAGTCATTACAGCTTGAGAAGTGAGGAGCCTAGAGAGTCTGGTGAGCTTCAAATACTTCCTGACGTTTTTAGTTGTTTACTTTCTGAGTCTTAAAGAGCCTCACCGGAGAAAAGGGTATTTGTACCACTCTTTAGAATAGCCTGTGTCTTAATGAGCTATCTCCCAACATGAAATATTATATCTAATAGGAAATTACTACATAATATTCACATACTATTTGTTATTTAAAAATTATTCAGAAAAGGAAGAACTGGTAGGTTAATTCATCAGCATGCTTGATTATCAAGTTAAAGCAATCTATTTGGAAAATGTATTTTAGATATTTTAGAAAAATATCTCTTAGTCATGAAAGTATGGTGTGATGAAAAATATTCACTGACATCTTTATTCTAAATGTAAAAGGACATTATTGGCTGTAGGACATCAAAGAGATGGATATATTAAGCTGTTTCTTACAATTATTAAATTACGATAGTCATCATGTATGGGCTGAATAATTTTTGCTCCCATTTTAATGTAAATTTAACCTATTGATTAATTTAATCCATTTCTTCTTGTCTATTCATTTCCACCTTGACTAAATAAAATTTTGTTTTCGGTGTGCATGAGGTCAACTTTTAGATACAGTGTGAGTGAGATAATGTGTTTTTTTGTCTTTCTGTGTTTGATAACCCTCGTTAACATACTGATCTACAGTTCCATTACCATCATATACCAGAATATTATTGATTGTATAAGTGAGCAGAAAGCAGATATGCAATGTGATGTTTTCCTTATCTAAGCTATCAATTTATGGGAAAGTTTTGCATCTCCTGTACATTGTGATTTTTTTCACAATAAACATTGCTATGCAGAATTCCTTCAAACGCATACTTTATTTTTCAAATATAAATCTCCAGAACTAGAAAATGACTGGGTTATATTTTTTGGAACCTTCATAATTCTTTTTGGTAATTACTGTATTAAGTTGCACTGGCACCAGAAGTGTGGAGTTTCTGCCTTTTCAATGCTTTCTTAGCAGTGTTTAGTATTTGAATCTCCTGAGTCACAGAAACCTACATA
This sequence comes from Mesocricetus auratus, assembly GCF_017639785.1. NCBI lineage: Eukaryota > Metazoa > Chordata > Mammalia > Rodentia > Cricetidae > Mesocricetus > Mesocricetus auratus. The sequence goes on from NW_024429266.1 coordinate 44,301,501, forward strand.
GTGCTATGATTAGTACAGAGTCCCCAACTTGTTCCTCTCTTGGGAGGTTGGGGAACCTTTATGACCAACAGATCCAGTAGCATTCATTGCTTACTGGCAGTAGTGCTGATGGTGAGACCCACTTTGGATTTCTGATTGAGCTCTCTGTTTACAGATTCTCCACTCTGTGAACGAGGTACACCAAGCTACTTTTGCTATGGACATATCTGCTTCAGGTGTCATAAAATTGCCCAATTATACCTAAACCTAGAATTAAAGTAAACAGCTAGTGCCTATAATAGTTTCTATTGGCTATTTTGTCATATCAACCTGAGAGGTATGCAAAGTGTTGGGAGAGATCATATTCTAGGTTCACTCTAAGTCATCTCTAGAGGTTCCTTCATGAGCAACGGAGGCAGGGTCGATTCTCACCTCTGTGGTTTATGCTTGGACCTGGAAGAAAAAGTCTAATGCTAGTTCCTGTGTTTTTTGCCCTTGCTGTTTGCAGCCTTGTTCTCTGCACCCCCACTCAAAACTGGGAAATCATGGGTAGTTCTGCTTTTATCACCTGATTTATGAAATTTCAGTGCCTCAGCTCACAGGACTTTGTCTTAGTAAGGATGGCAAGGCTCTTTTTATCGTAGTGTTTCCCTGTATCAGTCCTGGTAAAGAGGTTTTGGATAAAGCGTGGATTTATTTCCAACTCCATGTTTTTACATCATGTATATGTCTCAGGATGTTTTCTGGAATTAGATATAGGTAGGGCTAAGACAAATATTACCTCCTGGCCATCAGTCACATCTCTTTTTATAATACAAGCAGACATTATCATTTCTTCTTGACTTCCTCAGTTCTGTTAGTTTGTTTGATAAGTGAATAATTGATCTGTGGTACAGCTCTAGAAACAATAAAGTAGACCTTTACTTGGGCTACCATGTGCTACAGCCTTCCAGCTCCACTCAATTACTTGGGATAAAAATTTTCTTCTGAAATTGCAGAGATTTCAGTCTTGAAAACTACATCTTCCACTGGCTGACTTGACCCAAGAGTCGCTGAAAAACACTAGGTGTTGACATCCTTTTCTGATGTATGGTACTCCTAGACAAAGTCATTAAAGCATCCCGAGTGCAGACTGTCACACAGAACTAGACTGTCTGAAGAACAAGGCTCTATATAGCAGGGTAAAGTTTGAAGCTGGACTTTAAACTGCAGCTTTGGAGCGGCTTAACAAAATCAAGATTTTTGTGACAGATTTGATGATAAGGAAACTCCTGAATTTTAAAAAAGAGTGACAATTTGAAATTAGCTCCACATATTATTGAGTACTAAAAGTGCTTGCTGCTGAAAATTGTTCAAGCCAATTTTATAACAGTTTAGACATGTCCATTAGCTTATCCACACTTCATATTCAGTTACAATTTGAATTAAAGTGCTCCCATGTGAATTAATGTGCAGAACATTTGAAAGCAACATTTCCCTATTTTTCTTTACTTCTGCAAAAAAAATTTTGCATATTACACTGAAACGTTGCTACATCCCCCGAGGGTGTCAAAATGCAATGTGGAGCTTCATATGCTCTGTATATTTATGCCCTCCATATGATATATCAGAGAGTTGCATTATTGAACTCATGAGCAAATTAGTTTGTATATAAAATTCAGAATGTGTCTTTGTGTTGAAAACATTAAATTAATATATCATTGGCAAAGATATATTAATATCATTATTAACGTACAGAATGAGAATAAATACATATTGAGTAAGTGCCATAATATTTTGTGTTTTTAAATTTCCATTTAATAGATGCATAAACACAAGAAAATAGATAGCATATGAATTTCTAAGGGAAGACAAAATTGATTTCTGTATAGAAAATTAAACTGTTCTAGAGTTTTTACCAGTTGTTTTCATGAACTGAGTATTAGAAAATATTTTCTGAAAATGTTTTTTTTCTTGAATTTAATGTACATGCTGCTACCTCAGATAACAACTTACACTTGATGTAAGCTTTGATGTCCTTGAAATTAGAGCATATTGACATGTAGAAAAATTGTTGTATACAAGGAGGTGTGCTCTGTGAGTGAAGAATCAAAGTTTAAATCAAATTCTTAATTGTGGGCACAATGCTTGAATTTTCTATCTTACCTTTCCCATCTACAATGGGGAGTCATAAAATTTATTTGTAGCATTTTGGGAAGATTCATTTCTAGGAAAGTGTCACAACTAATTGTATAAAATAGTGTCTACAAGAATGGCATAAAAGTCAAATTCAGTGTACTTTTAATAACATGCAGTACTTTTATTATATTTTCTTGTTGAAATGCTAAAAATTTACTGTGAGATTTTATTTATTGTACAATCATTGTGATATATATATATAATATATTTGCATGTAAACTCCAGTTTTGTATGCTGGATACTATGTTTCATGATAAATTCAGTTTTATTATTTTGTTTTAATTTTTGTTAGGAATGTATACAATTATAATCATGTATTTGTGTTGAAAATGGTTAATTGGGAAAAATTTTACAGATTTCTGCTTCCACACTTTTGCTGCAGCTTTATAATGGATGTTTCTCTAGTACTCTGTTATATAAGTTTAATAGTATGTCTTACTTGGAGATAGTTTATAAATGAATTAATAATAGGTTAAATGTATGAATTTACTTTTTTCAGAAAAATAAATATGAATTATGTAGAAATATGGATCAATGATAAAATAAACAATTGAATGAAAGTGTTCCGGTTGTCCCATAAGTATAGAACAACCAGAAGAACAAGGAGAGCTTGTTTCGTCTGGTCAGTCACTCCACAATCACACAACAATTTGCTGAGCCTCTGGTGAACCATAAATCTATTAGAAGAAAGTATGCTTTCTAAAATGCTAAATCTTGAGGGATATTTTCAGTTACAATATCCAAATTCTTCATATGCTTTCAAAATTCTTGGTAAAATTAAAAGGAAAATAATTTTTCCAGAGTATTAATATATCAGAAAAAACTATATATGTTAAAAATAAGATGATTTACCTGCTAACAAAGATTTATTTTTTCTGAATTTTCTCTCCCTACCAATATTTATCAGACAGGAACTTTCAGACTATGTCTGCACATGAAATAAGTAGATGAAACTAATGGCCCTTTTAGTTGAACAAAATGTTCATCAGAAACTATTAATACTTAGAAAGGAAGAAAGAGATCTTATACTCAAGTAGAAAACAGTACTTGGAAAACCATAATCCATATAAACCTTACCATGAGGCATGAAATTGAACCTGGTATTTAAGAATTACAAATGAAGGGTAATCATACAGAGGATGGGGTTTTGTTGTTTGTTTTTTAGGTTGTTTCCATTTCCTTTTTTTATTTAAATTAAAAACAATCTTATTTTACATACTGATCCCAGTTGCCTCTCCCTCCTGTCCTCATAACCCTCACCAGCCCCCATCCCACCCCTATCAACTCTCCAGGGAGAGAGATGCCTCCCATGGTGGGGATCATTAAAGTCTGTCACATCATTTGGGGCATGGCCTAAACGCTCCCAGATTTATCTAGGCTGAGAGATTATCCCATCATAGGGAATGGGATCCCAAAATCCATGCAATAGGGATAAATGTTGGTCCCACTGCCAGAGGTCCCATAGACTTCCCTGGTTTCCCAATTGACCCTCATGTCCAGGGGGCCTGGTTTGCACCTATGCTGATTCACTGGCTATCTGGTGTCATTGGAGAGGATGAGTTTTATGTAAAACATTGAGAATAAATTATCTATTTGACTTTACCCTTCAAATACAAAGAAATGGCAACATTTGCAGTGGATGGCATTTACCTCCTGAAATTTAAGACTGTGATTTTTAATTACCACAGTATGATTGGAAGAAAACTCAAATTTTCATTGTTACAAAAAGTGTGTGACTTAGTAAGTAGTTTTCTGTCTTCATCTTTTATGTATTTCTTTCTTGTATAATTAAAGGTGCGCAAAGTACAGCCTTTGAAAGTCCATACATTTGGGCTTCAATGTTTTTCTTGCCGGTCTGAAAGAATTTTATATAAAGACCATGTAGGTAAAGTTTCATTGAAATATATTAAAACAGAGGAAAAGCTTATGGAGTTGGACAGTTGCAGAATTTTCAACACTTTTTGATGTAAATCAGTCATTATGCTTATAGTTTCCTTCATCAAAAATATTTTTATGCTACTTTATTTAAAGGGAGCTTATCATGCATATAATTTAGTAATATTGTTTTTTACAATACTACTATGTATCTCTTTTCTACAAATCAACACATTTCCTTATTAGACACAATAAGGAGACTTCTATAAATCAGGAAGTTCAGCAAAGGATCACAAGGATAATAGGTTTCTCCCTTTAATTTTGTAAGCCAAAAACCAATGCTTATAGGAAATGATAATTGTGTTGTAAAGTCATTGGAAGTTGCTCAGATGCTTTTACTGATGCAGCATTTGTGAAGAGTCACACATGCTGAGTTTCTGAATAATGAAGCTGTCCTAAAATTCCATGCACCTATATATACGAAATCCCTCACATTTGTGTACCTCAATATTCCCCACAAGCTCACAGCTTCACGAAGCAGCTTAATTCATAGCAAAATTCAGTGGTTTCTACTATTGTCATGGCTATGTGGAGGCAGTAGAAACAGTATTCCCAAGAAATGTATTACAATAGCCCTATAGTTTTTCAGGTTATAGCAAAGTAATCCTGTAAATCGCAAGAATGAAACTTACTAATTCCTTGTCATAGAAAGAGAAAGTTGTATATGATTGTCAAGCAATGATATCTGTTGGAATGGAACATTCTTAGGATCAAAAGGTCCCAAATAATGACACAGAGACTTGCTAATTATGAAGTTCAATCTTAGCTTAGGTTTGTTCCGAAGTAGCTCTTACAACTTAAATTAACACATTTATATTAATCTATTTTCTGACACATGGCTCATTACCTTTCCTCCATACTCTACATCCAACTTCTTCCTCATCTCACTGGCGAATATCTCACTCTCTGTTTATTCCCCTGAGTTCCTCTCTGTTTCAGGAAGTTCTCTACCTGTCCTCTCCTTCCTATATTTTGGCCTTTAAGCTCCTTATTAAACCAATCAGAAAGTGCAAGTAGAATAGAGACATATCTTCACACAGTGTGATCAAATAGCAGAGAAAGTTTGCTGCCTTAATAGTTACATAAGGATCCTCAGAAAACAAATTGAAGCATCCATCTTTTGCTTAAAGGCATCGAATATCTGACAGACTTTTCTGTGAAACAGGAATTTTGCAAGACTTGCCTATTGTGTTTTGGCAAAGTTCAGTAATCAACTTCTGTTGTGCCATGCTTGTCCAATTTTGACAGCATACTGTCAGTAGTTGAGGCAAGTGCAGGGTCTTGCCAAGTCGCTAGATTTGCCACATTTAAAGTAAACTTCATATGGAGGTTCTTGGATGTCTATCATCTTCTTTGAAGTAGACTGCTGATACCAGGAGCAAATGTATCTCACTGTCATAAAAAGCCTTGTGCTATTAAAACATATTGATGCTGTTGGGGTTCCCCAAATTGAGGAGGGGTCCCCAAGCTGGATTCGTTGCCCCAAAAATCAAGAGTCCACGTGCCAATTGATGCAACACGCAAGAGGCTTTAATTAGGCATCTGCAGATGGGCCTCTCGGTCAGTTTTTAGACCGATTGGCCCCGAAGTTCAGTTACAATCAGCTTTTAAAGACAAAAACTGAGCTCTTACAAGCCCCAAACCCCAGGGAGTCCAACTTCAGGTGAGATTTGGTCTCCGGCTGGGATCCCCCCTCCCGGCACCCATCCCCTTGATCTTCCAGGCCGCTCCTGGCATCCAGAAGACCCGACCACACAGGAAAGACATCAGTCCTTCCAAGCCCCAAACCCCAGTGATTCCAGCTTCAGGAAAGACATCAGCTCTTCCAAGCCCCAAACCCCGGCAAGTCCAGCTTCAGCTTCAGGAAGGAAGGAGACCAGTGGAGATGGAAAGACCCCACCAGCATCCACTGGAAGAAGAGACGGGAAGAAGACAGAATAAGAGCTCACTCAGCAATAGAAAGACCAACATGACCCCACCAGAACCTAGGGATCCAACACCAGCAAGACCCGAAAAGCACTACATAGATGAAGGAGAGGAGACAGACCTTAAAAATTATTTCATGAAGATGATGGAGACCCTCAAAGAAGAAATGAGGAAATCCCTTAAAGAAATTGAAGAAAAAACAAACAAAAAAATCCATGAAATGGGGGAAAATTCAACAAATAAACAAATCTCTCAAAGAATCTAAAGAGCAGCAAGAAAAAGCAACCAAAAAATGAAGGAAACAACTAAAACAGTTGAAGGATTGAAAGCTGAAATAGAAACGATAAAGAAAACACAGAACGAAGGGATGCTGGAAATAGAAAAGTTGGGTAAACGATCAGGAACGACAGATGCAAGTATCACCAATAGAATACAAAATATAGAAGAGAGAATCTCAGGTGTTGAAGACTCATTAGAGGATATAGAGTCATCAACCAAAGAAAATCTCAAAACCAACAAATCCTTAACACAAAATATCCAGGAAATATGGGACAATGTGAAGAAGCCAAACCTGAGAATAATAGGTATAGAAGAAGGCAAAGAAATACAACTCAAAGGTACAGAAAACATATTCAACAAAATCATAGAAGAAAACTTCCCTAACCTAAAGAAAGATATGCCTATGAAAATACAAGAATCTTGCAGAACACCAAATAGGCTGGACCAGAAAAAGAAGTCACCTTGCCATATAATAATCAAAACATCAAACCTACAGAGTAAAGAAAAAATATTAAGAGGAGCTAAAGAAAAAGGCCAAGTAACATACAAAGGCAGACCTATCTGAATTACACCTGACTTCTCAATGGAAACAATGAAAGCCAGAAGATCATGGACAGATGTCCTACAAACGCTAAGGTGACAAGGATGCCAGCCCAGACTACTATATCCAGCAAAGCTCTCAATTACCATAGATGGAGAAAACAAAATATTCCATGACAAAGCCAGATTTAAACAATACATATCCATGAATCCAGCTCTACAGAAAGTGCTAGAAGGAAAACCTAGATCCAAGGAAGATAACTACATTCACAAAGACACAGGCAAGATATAATCCCACTCTACAAAACACCAAAAGAAAAAGGGAGGAGAATCTACACAAAATAACTTCACTAACAATAAATCAAGCACAAACAAGAATCATCAATCAATGGTCATTAATATCCCTCAATGTCAATGGCCTCAACTTGCCTGTAAAAAGACACAGACTAGCAGAATGGATATGAAGACAGAACCCTTCCTTCTGCTGCATACAAGAAACACATCTCAACATCAAAGACAGATGTTACCTCAGAGTAAAGGGTTGGGGAAAAGATCTTCCAATCAAATGGTCCCAAGAAACAAGCGGGTGTAGCAATCCTAATATCTAACAAACTAGACTTCAAATTAAAATCAATCAAAAGAGATGAAGAAGGGTACTTCATATTAATCAAAGTAAAAGTACATCAAGATGAAATCTCAATTTTAAACATCTATGCCCCAAATGCAAAGGCACCTACATTCGTGAAAGAAACACTACTAAAGCTCAAAATGCACATAAAATCTCACACAGTAATAGTAGGAGACTTCAACACTTTGCTCTCACCGCTAGACAGGACCTCCAGACAGAAACTTAACAGAGAAACAAAAGGACTAATAGAAGTTATGACCCAACTGGGTTTAACAGACATCTATAGAACATTCCACCCAAATACAAAGGGATTTACCTTCTTCTCGGCACCACGTGGAACCTTCTCTAAAATTGACCACATAATAGGAAACATTGCAAATCTCCACAAATGCAAAAAAATTGGAATAACCCCCCTGTATCTTATCAGACCACCATGCATTAAAATTAGAATTCAACAATAACACAAATCGCAGAAACCCTACAAACTCATGGAGATTGAAAAATGCACAATTGCACCATCCCTGGGTAAAGGAAGAAATAAAAAAGAAATTAAAGACTTCCTCAATTTCAATGAGAATGAAGATAAAACATACACAAACTTATGGGATACTTTGAAAGCAGTGCTGAGAGGAAAGTTTATAGCACTAAGTGCCCACATGAAAAAACTGGAGAACAGTCATACTAGAGAATTAATAGCACAGCTGAATGTTCTAGAACAAAAAGAAGCAAACGCACCCAGGAGGAGCAGACGCCAGGAAATAATCAAATTGAGGGAGTAAATCAAGCGGAAACCAGGGAAACACTGAGAAGAATCAATGAAACAAAGAGTTGGTTCTTTGAGAAAAACAATAAAATAAACAAACCTCGGTCCAAACTAACCAAAAGACAGAGAGAGAGCATACTGATTAACAAAATCAGGAATGAAAAAGGGGACATAAAAATGGACTCTGAGGAAATCCAGAGAATCGACATGGCATACTTTGAAAATCTGTACTCCAAAAAATTTGAAAATATAAAGGAAATGGACAATTTCCTGGATAGATATCACTTGCCAAAACTACATCAAGTGCAGATAAACAATCTAAACAGACCTATAACTGCTAATGAAATAGAAGCAGTCATTAAAAGTCTCCCAAACAAAAAAAGCCCAGGCCCAGATGGCTTCAGTGCAGAATTCTACCAGAAATTCAAAGAAGAGTTAATTCCAATACTCCTCAAAGTATTCCACACAATAGAAGCAGGAGGCTCACTGCCAAACTCTTTTTACAAGGCTACAATTACCTTGATACCCAAGCCACAAAAAGACACAACTAAGAATGAGAACTATAGACCAATTTCCCTCATGAACATCAATGCAAAAATACTCAATAAAATACTCGCAAACCGGATTCAATACATCAGAAAAATCATCCACCATGATTAAGTAGGCTTCATCCCAGGAATGCAGGGATGGTTCAACATTAGAAAATCTATCAATGTAATCCATCATATAAACAAACTTGGAAAGAAAAACCACATGATAATCTCACTAGATGCTGAAAAAGCCATTTACAAAATCCAGCAACCCTTCATGATAAAGGTCCTAGAGAGACCAGGGATAACAGGAACATACCTGAATATAATAAAAGCAATATACAGTAAACCAACAGCTAACATCAAACTAAATGGAGAGAAACTCAAAGCAATTCCTCTAAAATAAGAACAAGACAAGGCTGTCCACTCTCTCCATATCTCTTCAATATTGTACTTGACGTTCTAGCTACAGCAATCAGACAACAAAAGGAGATAAAGGGGATACAAATAGGAAAAGAAGAAGTCAAACTTTCACTATTTGCAAATGATATGACTGTTTACATAAGTGACCCAAAAAACTCCACAAGAGAACTCCCAGAGCTGATAAACACCTTCAGCAATGTGGCAGGATACAAGGTAAACTCACGAAAATCAGTGGCCCTATTATATAAAGAAGATGAAGTGACTGAGAAAGAAATCAGAGAAACATCACACTTTACAGTAGCCAAAAACAGCATCATATATCTTGGGATAATGTTAACCAAGGAAGTGAAAGACCTGTATATCAAGAACATTGTGTCTTTTAAGAAAGAAATCAAAGAGGATACCAGAAAATGGAAAGATCTCCCATGCTCTTGGATTGGTAAGGTCAACATAATAAAAATGGCAATCTTGCCGAAAGCAGTCTACAGAATCAATGCAATCCCTATCAAAATTCCATCACAATTCTTCAAGGACCTGGAAAGAACATTAATCAACTTTATATGGAAAAAAGGCCCAGGATAGCCAAAACAACCCTATACAATAAAGGAACTTCAGGAGACATCATCATACCTGACTTCAAGCTCTATTATAGAGCTATAGTCCTGAAAACAGCTTGGTATTGGCACAAATATAGGCAGGTAGATCAATGGAACTGAATTGAAAACCCTAATCTTAACCCACACACCTATGAACACTTGATTTTTGACAAAGAATCTAAAACTGTACAATGGAAAAAAGAAAGCATCTTCAACAAATGGTGCTGGCATAACTGGGTACTGGTATGCAGAAGACTGCAGATAGATCCATGTTTATTGCCATGTACAAAACTTAAGTTCAAATGGATCAAAGATCTCAACATAAATCCAGCCACACTGAAACTTTTAGAAGAGAAAGTGGGAGATACTCTTCAACGAGTTGGTACAGGAGACCACTTCCTAAACATAATACCAGTGGCGCAAACACTGAGATCGACAATTAACAAATGGGACCTCCTGAAACTAAAAAGCTTCGTAAGGCAAAGGACACAGTCAAAACGACAAAAAGGCAGTCCACAAAATGGGAAAAGATATTCCCTAACCCCACATCTGACAGAGGGCTAATCTCCAAAATTTACAAAGAACTCAAGAAACAAGTCTCTAAAACACCAAAGGATCCAATTAAAAGGTGGGGTACAAATCTAAATAGAGAATTCTCAACAGAGGAGGCTAAAATGGCCAAGAGACACTTAAGAAAGTCCTCAACATAAATTTATTTAAATAAATATTTAATAAATAAAATACATAAACTCTTTTCTAAACTCAAAAAAAATAAATAAAATGATCTGTATCTCATCTTTTTTTCTTTTCTTTGGTGGGAAGAATTTTAATGACAGTCCCTATTTTACTGGATATTTTAGGTGTATTTAAATTGCTTATCCCATGTTGGTTTAACTTTGGTAAGTGGTATCTACCTAGAAAATCATTCTTTTATATTTTTTTCATTTTTATTTTTATTTTTTTGATTTCTAATTTGGTGGAGTACATATTTTTAAGTATATCCATATGATTCTCTGCATTCCCTCAGTGTGTGTTGTTTTGTCCTCCTTTTATTTTTGATGTCATTAATTTGGATATTCTCTCTGTGTCTTTTAATTAGTTTGAATAAAAGTTTGTCTATCTTGTTTACTTCCTCAAAAAAAAAAAAAGGAAGTGCTCAACATCCTTAGCCATCAGGGAAATGCAAATCAAAACAACTCTGAGATACCATCTTACTCCTGTCAGAATGGCTAAAATCAAAAACACCGAAGACAATTTATGCTGGAGAGGATGTGGAGAGAAGGGAACTCTACTTCATTGCTGGTGCGAGTGCCAATTCGTACAGCCTCTTTTGAAATCAGTGTGGAGGTTCCTCAGGAAAATGGGAATTAATCTACCGCAAGACCCAGCAATTGCCCTTTTGGGCATATATCCAAATGAGGCAAATTCATACCACAAGGGCATCTGCTCCACTATGTTCATAGCAGCATTATTTGTAATAGCCAGAACCTGGAAGCAACCTAGATGCCCCTCAACTGAACAGTGGGTGGAGAAAATGTGGTACATTTACACAATGGAGTATTACTCAGCAGAAAAAAAAACAATGGAATCTTGAAATTCGCAGGTAAATGGATGGCACTGGAGGAAGCCATCCTGAGTGAGGTAACCCCGTTGCAAAAAGACAAACATGGTATGTACTCACTCATATATAATTTCTAGTCATGGATCAGAATAGTGCCAGTCTGCACTTCCACTGATAGAGAGTCTGGGAAACAGGAAAGAACCTAAAAGATATGCATATATGCATAGTACCCAAGAGAAGAGGATTGAGACAAGATCCTCTGAATGGATGGGGAACACTGTGAGGGGTGGGGGGGGAGTGGGAGCTGGGAAAAAGAGAGGGGGAGAAGAGAAAGAGAGAGTAGGTTATGGGGGAACAGGAAGTTGAGGGGGTGGGGATAGAATAAGGGGAAGAGGGAATCATAGGATTGAAGACAGATCAGGCACCAGAGTGACCTCTAGTGATCTAAAGGGATAACACCAATTGGCAAGCTAAGCAATAGTGGAGAGACCACCTCGAATGCCCATTCCTGATAATGAACTTGATGTCTATGACCATCCAGGAGCCTTCATCCAGTGACTGATGGAAGCAGAGGCAACACACAATTAAGTACTGAACTGAACCAAAGGAAGCCAGTGACAGAGAGAGAGGAGTGATGAGCAAATTGGCAAAGAACGGGCTGGCAAAACCAGCAGAGACAGCTGATCTGAACAGGGGAGAGCTCTTGGACCCTAGACTGACAGCGGGGAGGCTAACATGGGACTGATCTGGACCCCCCCCCCCCAATGTGAGTGTCAGTGAGAAGGCCTGGGCAACCTATGGGGCCTTGAGCAGTGGATCAGTGTCTATCCCTGGAATACAAACAGTCATCGTGTGCCCATAGCACAAAGAGGGATGCTCTCTCAGCCTGGACTCTTAGGGGACTGCCTGGACCCTACCCGGAGTGAAATGACAGACTCTAGATATCCCCTATGTGGAAGGAATTGGCAATAGGCTGGGAGGCTGGGGGGGAAGGGGAGTGCGGGAGGAGGGGAGGGAGAGGGAACTGGGATTGACATATAAAACATGCTATTTAAAATTAAAATAAAAAATGATTTTAAAAAGAGATAAAAACCACAAGCCTTTGGGAGGGGTCCCTATCTTGTGACGGGGGGAGGAGAGGGGGGGAAGCAACTACTGACCAGGGGAAGTAGATGTCTTCCTGACCTACACGTTGTAAATTCCTCAAACCTTGGTATGAGTTAATCATCTCTCCCTAAGTAAATGGTGGTTATCATATCCTTTTTTCCCACGAATCTTGTTTACCCATCTCTGACGACATGGTCAGTTTGTCACAGGTGGTCAGCAGCCCAGAATTTGGCCTTTTGTGGGTTTACAGCCCTTCTGTAATTAAGGTTGCTAAACCATACATCCCATTCTGTGGTTTGGCCAGTTCCTGGGATGTGGCCCTTTGTTTACTTTCTGAGTCTCTAGTGGGGTGCCCTCCCTGTTTAAGCTTATATTCTATTTCTATAAATTCGGGGTCTTTCAATGCCATATTCTGATGCAGGACATCAATTTGTGTATATGTTGTCTTATTGGACATTGTTGAATGAAGCACTGTTGGCCAATATGGAAGCAAGATGGGTGGGACTAGGAGTATTGGGGGATTCTGGGAAATGTAGTGAAGTGTGTTGCTACCATGTGATCACCGTGAAAGGATGCATGAAAGATAAGTCCTTGGAAAGATAAATCTTTTTAAAAAATATTGGTAATTATGAGTTAATAATCAAGTCACAGCTAGCCAATAAGAAACCAAGCAAATGTCCAACAACTTCATATTTAATACAATGTCTTATGTGTTATTTGGGGGTTCAGACAGCTCGGCAGGTCCCGGGTGGCTGGTGGGAAGACTACACATTACATATGGTGGCATGTGGGACATGAATTTCCACATAGAATTCCAAAAGTGTAAAAGGAATTTTAGAAGCAAAAGAACAGAGAGAAGCATGGCTTCTTGGTAGCATTTTTCTCGACTGGGCTCCGTTTTGCTAGAGAGAAGCAAAGACTCACGTGGCTTGTTTAAGGGAGTCTTCCTGACTCAGCATAAATGGAAAAAATTCATGGCTCTTTTAAGAGGCTCTGTTAACAAATGAATGGTGTGTAAGAGCACCTGGCAGTGGCAGTGACCATATCTCCAAGCAGGCAGCATAGACTATGTTGGTAAGCATAGCTCCCAATTCTGGCAGCAAACTTATGCCTGCCATGTTGGGAAACCAGCAACTGTTCTCAGTTTCACTTTCACTTTAGCAAAGTTGTTTAGCAGATAACAGATACTTGGACAGAAAAACAAAGATTTACAGTGAAGTCAGATTCAGATAAAGAAAAACCTCTAAAGGTTTACACTGTGTTTAAAAATGTACATAGACTTGCGAGCAAAAAAGAAATAAAGTGAAGTGGTTAAAAAAAATACAGTGGCTAGGCAGTGGTGGCACACATGCCTTTAATCCCTGCGCTCCAGAGTCAGAGGCAGGCAGATTTCCACAGAGAAAACTTGTCTCAGAGAAAAAATAAATAAATAGAAATAAAAGAAGTAGAGTAATTTAAAAAAAGCCATGTAAAAATGGAAAATACACAGAGATTCTGGATACCATATGCTTTTGTGTTTTTCAGTTGTTCAATTACTAAGAAAGAAAAAAATGCTAAAATATACTTGGTTATAAATGTTGCTAAATTAATCCAAATCATCTATTTTAAAAATGCTTTGACTTCTAAATCTAAACATAAGGACAGGTTATTTGGGAAAAAAGATTTTATTTATGTTTCCACAGAAAATGGAAAGCTGTGGCTTCCTTCCAGGCTTCTGTGGTTTGATGAACCAAGACCCCTGCAAGCAGTGGCACAAGTCATCCAGCAACTGAGACAGCTGAGATGATGCAGCCTTACAGACTAAAAAAACAAGGATTTAGACAGGTTTCTATGTGTTGTCATGATCCCCATAGTATGAAGAGCGCCCCCATCCAGCAGGAAGCAGTTTGGAATAACCAATGCCCAAATTCCCAAATATTGTCTAAATGTTTTGTTTTCATTTATACAGGGTTGTTTACAAATGGTAATGATCATAGTCAATCTCTTTCTAAAGGGAAAAAAGGGAATATGATATAGAAATGAATACTATGTCTAGGAATGGATTTTCATTTATTGATATAAATTTAAGATCAATTTTGTGATATGTATATTTCTCCTCTTGATTAACTATTATGTTTATACTGATCTTTTAAAATATAATGTATAATTATGTACAGATTATATATAGTTAGCTATAGTAGTCAAAACTTTTAGTTAGGTTAGTTAGGTTTTCTAGATATACAGAGATATATTTGAGATATATAGATAGTCTTCAAACCTTTCAAAGACAGTCAGAAAATGGCATTTAAAATGGTTTAGGGTTTTTCTTGACAATGAGAAATGTCTGCTCCTGGCACATCAATTACATCTGAGAGGAAGATGGACATCAAAGAAACTCATTATGGAGTCTGCTTTCAACATGGTAAGATTAGGCATTTGGGTAAAAAACTGCTCCTGCCTAGACTGTTTGACTGTTGCTGTATAATCTGGGCATACAGGACCCACAGAAAAGTAACTACTGAATTTGCACAGTCCTTCAGGGTTCTTGCTTCATGGAAGAGTCTGCCAGACTTTCTTCAGGACACAGAAAAATCACTGACAGACAGCCAATGCAGATGGACAGCTTAATATTTCCTGATTTGCTGAGAAGTCTTCCAGACACATTGTGGCCTATGGGCTGAAGATAGATGCCCCAAAGTTACAGAGGAACTTCAGGTGCCTGTGCAGGTAGCCAGATGACTCTGTCAATTCTATAGTTAATATATTATCCTTCTGTGATCTTTGATGGAGTTGAAGATAGATAGTTATGGTTATAGATTTCCTCATTTGGGATTAAAGATAAGTTACTTAAAAGACTTTAGACTCACACACATAGGATAGATGATAAAATACTTTGTTTAAATCATACTATATGTTAATAGACCAAATATTGTAACTATAGTTCTTGATTAATAACTGTTATGTTATATATAATTTGACTATGTTAAAGTTAAAACCTTTCTTTTTACTTAGACAGAAAAGAGGAAATAATGCAGGATATCATTCTGTGTATATGTTGTCTAATCGGACATTGTTGAATAAAGCACTGTTGGCCAAAATAGGGAAGCATGATACGTGGGACTAGGAGTCTAGGAGGATTTTGGGAAATGTAGTGAAGTGAGTCCTCACCATGTGATCCCAGGGAAAGGATGCATGAGACTCTGTCCTTGGAAAGATAAGTCTTTATAAAAATATATATTAGTAATTATGGTTTAATAATCAAGTCAGAGCTAGCCTATAAGAAACCAAGCAAATGGCTAACAGCTTCATAATTAATATAGTGACTTTTGTGTCATTTGGGGGTTCAGACAGCTCAGCAGGCCCAGGCAGCTGGTGGGAAAACTACATGTTACAATATTCTGTAGATCTCTGAAGTATTTGAAGACCACTATCTAAAATATATCTCTGTTTAACCTTAACATACTCAACATGATTACACGTTTGATTGTTGCAGGTGACTAACTACTAACTTGCACTGATTAATTATCCCAAACAATAATAGCAGATTTTCTAGAACTAGAAATTTACTTTACAGCTTTAAATGTCCTGCGTAGGTACAAAATCTTAAATTTGAGTAGAAACACATATTCATTAATTTATAACGTTATAGTAGTGTAAATAACCTTAAATTGATAACAATATACAAAAATCCATAGCAATGTAAAATATTTGAGACTAATAGTTGTTTTGAAGTTTAAAAGTCGATGCAATAATCTATCCTTAAATTATGATTCCTATATTTCCACATTTTCTCTTTTCACTTTCTAGTAGAGAAAGAAATATAGAGGAAAGAAAAAGTAAGAAGAAATCTTGAAATCTGACCTTTTGTTGAGTTACCTCCTTGACTATAAGCAATATCAACTTTCAAATAAACCCTCTAAACAATAACAAACATCTGTAAACTACCAAACAACAAAAACTACCCACTCCACCTCCTGGGAAGGTGGGCGCAGTATTCTATAAAACACTTCCTGTTGTATGGGGACAACAGCAATTTTAGGGAACTCTAAGAAAACTGGGATAATTGTCAAGTCCTAAGAGAGTTAGCTGTATCATTTGCTGTCCAGTTTCTCTGTGACGGCACAATGCAGGCTTATTTGAAGTCCTAACTGGAGTAGTCTGTATGCCTGATTTCTTCCACCTCACTGGCAAATTTCTGCCTTTCTGTGTCCTAAATATATAGGTGTTTAGCAGCGGAGACTGAAGACTATGTGGCAAACCCAAAGGCAGAGTAATGTTGGAATTCTACAATAGACTATTGCTTTCTGGTTTTGCTATCCTGACACAGTAAATGAGAAGTTACACTTTAAAGGAAACAAAAATTTAGTTACTACACATAGAAATGTGAGCTAGCCTACCTAGATTAGGATATAACATGACTTAAAAAAACACTTTTTTAATTAAATATTTAAATTAGAAACAAGCTTGCTTCCCATGTTAGTCCCAGCTCCCTCTCCCTAACCTCCATGCCCACTCCCCCCAGGTCCCCACCCAATCTGGAACTGGAAGCAACCTAAATGCCTCCTCAACTGAAGAATAGACAGAGAAAATGTGGTATATTTACACAATGGAGTACTACTCAGCAGAAAAAAACCAATGGAATATAGCATGACTTTTTAAAGTGATTTGCTTTCTACAAAAGAACAAAAACAAGTTCAATACTAAAAAGTATTTGAAAATATGGACAGTTGATGATCATTAGTCTCTTTTTGCCTGTTGTTCTCCCAGGGTACAAAGGTTTTCCCTGAAGAATCATATGACCTTTCCTTCTCAGCTGCCAATGTTTGATAAGTGTGACTATTTTATTGGAAACTTACCATGGGTAAATTTAAGACTAACTTCAGATCCATAAGTCTGTCCCTCAACTCTTCTGTTTTTTCTAGAATTATCACATGTGAATGTGCTGACCTGTTGAAATTTTGTAGCTTCTGTGCTTGTAAAGCAGGTACACACTTTAGCTTATATAAATAGGTGATATTCACCAATAAGATTTTGAAAATTATATTTAGATGGGTGTACTGAAATATTCCCTAAAATAGTACTCTAAAATTCTAAAAATACCCTAATATACAGAAAAATTAAAATGTGCAATAAATTGTTTGTTTTGACCTAATGAAAAATGACTTAAAAGCTTTTTTGTAACAACATTAGTTATCTAGAGTCCATATTGGGGCTTACACTCCAAAGTCAAATTACCTGCTGATCCAGGTTTTGGGTACCAAATTTTTGATAGCCTGAAAATTACCAACTTCTTATGTCTTCACATGCTTTGTCTTTGTTCATTAACTTAAGAGAGGGATAGAAAGAGAAGGAATTCAGCTACCCTTTCCTAATTAAGTAACAATCACACAGCCATTGAAAACCTCACCCTCATGAACTCATTTAACTCTAATTTCATCTCCAAAGTACCTAGGTTCAAGGATTATTGTTTTCAATATTAAGATGTCAGCCTACAATTTTAGGATGTAGGTCAATTTGTATCAAAGTTCCAATAATTATTATAATTTTATTTTATGAAATAAATTTTATTTTGTGAAAACAAAATGATTTAATAATTTTTTGTGTCAAATCTTAATAACAAGCACATATATTCAATTATTGCCTTAATTTCTATATTATATGTTATGGCTTTTCAATTTTGATGATTTTGCCATCTTTTAATATTCATATTTTAATTTAGGGGCATTTGAAGCATTAAAATAATTAAAATTTTATTTTTATTGCATTGGCATTTCATGAATGGTAATAATTTCATGTTTTAAAAATTGAGAGGAACTATTGATTATACAGCTGACACTCCACAGGTGAGCCATTCATGAGAATTATGGAAGAGTAGACTATCTACTTGATTCATTCTATTCTTCAATACTCAATCACACTTTCAGAACCAAAATCAACTCTTTAGCAAAATTAAATCTCATTAATCCTTTCACAACCATTTTTTTCTGAATACTTCTTCAAAAAATTGTCTTGAGAGCACATGAAAACTTCATAAAAGTATAGATAAATTTTTCTGTTATCAATACTTCTTAAAAAGAGCCCATTCCAAATAGAGGGATGCTCTCTCAGCCTGGACACATGGGGAAGGGCCTAGGTCCTGCCCATGATGAAATGCCAGACTTTAGGGGAATGATGTGGGGATTGGGTGGGGATCTTGGGGGGCTGGTGTAGGGACAAGGGAGGAGGGGTGAGAGAGGGACCTGAGTTTGACATGTGAAGCATTCATGTTTCTAATTTAAATGAAAACATTACAAAAAAGTTAATAACATATTTTCTTCCCCCAAATAAATAAAATTAAACTCAACACAATATCAGCCAAAAAATCACCAAAAAATCTTTCTCCTAAATGAAGAATTAAGATATAACATTCACAATGCCCTGTAAAATAAATTGGTTGCTCTCATTGTCTTTTATTTATGCACACTACTGAAGACTGTAAAGAGACATGTAAATTCCTATAGTTTCCTTGCAATATTCATATAATGAAAGTGTAGCTAAGTAGCAGAATTTATGATACATGCTAGTAGCATCATAACAGTGGCATCCAGATACTATATTCTATTTAGGAAATGATCTCTAAAAGACCCAATCCAAGTTTTATTTGAAATATAATTATACAGGAAGCAAAGATATTTAGTTTTCATTTAAAAAATATTGAAGTCACGAAAGTAACAATGTAGGAGGAAGTCTGATGCCGCCATTAAACATGTGACTTATTAGAGTCGCATACAGATGAGGTAATAAAAGGGCGGTTTACCACACCGCTAACCACACCCACTTTAGGCAGGACTAAAGACGTATACGGCTAGACGAAAAGACGTATACGTACATAAGCGGAACTACGTCACTAGCCATGCCCACTTTGGGAATGGCTAGGGGACGTTACGGGGGGAAGGCATAAAAGACAGCACACAGGAAGTCTCGGTCTCTTTTCCTGGAGTTCGGCTTCCGGTCCGGCAGCTAGCTGAGAACTGCTTGGCTCCTCTGGGTTTGGTATCTTGTGAGTAATTTTCTACATTAAATACTTAGCTTTACTGTCAGTAATTGTGTGTCGCGTATCGTTACAGCGTCCGCTGAAGCCAACAGTTTGGTGTCGGGAGCGGGATTGGAATCCGGATCCAGGCGCCCAGAAAAGCGGCTTCTCTCGGCCCGACCAGGCACACGTGGACTGTCCTTTCGCTAAGTTCCTCACCACTTAGCTCGGCAAGGCACGAATTTGCCGCCAGGAACCAGCACCTTCTACCTGCCAGTAAGGTTAGGCGGTATTCCAAGATTTCTCTTGCGGCCACGTGCTGTTTTACTGGTGGCCTGCTGACTCCGGCCATGTGCTCTTTCGCTGGCAGCCTGTTGATTTCGGCCTGAATTACTCCATTGGTAACAAACGTAACTGCTTTATACAATGTCAACAGCTAACACTATGATGCAGGATGTTAAGAATTTTCTTGTTTTTTGTATGGATGGGATTTTAGAAAGGGTTGAGGACCTACCTGAAAGGTACTTCCTACCCACGATGGTGATTATTAGCTTCATAATCAATATAATTTTGTTAAAGAAATGGCTCAAAAATAGGAATAAACTTATACAGGTCATACAGTCATCGCAGGATAGTTTTGAAATCTTAATACAAAGGATTCAGGAAGTGCAAAATTCATTGCAGGAGAGTAAGAAAGGGTTGGTAGATAATATTCAGGATATTAAAAATGATAATGTAGGTCTGACGAACAGGTTTAAAGAGACGGAACACAAAATTGAATTACTATCAGGAAAAATGTGTTCAACAGATAGAATTGAAAAATTGGAACATAATGTTGAAACATTTAATGAAAAACACAGTTCCATGTTTGATGATTTCACTAGCAAATTACAAAGACTGGAACATAAAATTGAAATGCTAACAGAAAAGAATCGTTCCATGTCTGAGAGCAATGATAAACTAACTGATAGAATATCATTTGTGGAAGGCAGCTTACATGCTATTGAGGTACTTGCTAAGGATGAGAATATTAGAAATTTGGAACCACATGTAAATGATGAATGTAAAAAAATGAAAGATTCCATGACGTCCTTAGAAAATTATTTGTCCCAAGAACTTCAAGAGCTCAAAGAAACAATGATGAATAGACTGCAGGATTTAGAAGACGCTCAATCTGATACTTCAGAATCAGAAATACAGGCAACAGGTCAGGACAGGAGTTTCCCAAAGCTTCTCAACTGCCGGAATGATTTCCCTAAGTTTGCTATGCGTTCCCCTATGGTTTTTCCAATATCTGTAACAGAAACACCAGCAACGAAAAAACAATCAAATGGTCCCATTGCTTATCATTGGGAACCTATACAGATGAAGGAGCTAAGGAATATTAAGGAGGCCATTGTCACATATGGTCTTCATTCTCCCTTTGTCAGAGAGCTCCTAACCTCATGGGCTACTGTAAATAAAGTAATCCCAAAAGACTGGGCCCAATTAGCCTCTGCAGTGCTCGAAAATTCTTGTCAAATTCAATGGAGAGCTTTATGGAGGCAAGAAGCAAAAGCTATAGAAATTCAGGAATTACAGAACGGTCATGAAGTACCCCAAGACAAGATTCTTGGGGAGGGTCCTTACGCTGACACGCAGGTTCAATCTGCATATGATGAGCACATGTTGTCTTTGTGCTGTACAGCTGCTTTAAATGCCTTGGATAAGGTTTGTGAAACAGGAGAGATAATGCAACCCTACACCAAGGTATTACAGAGCCCAAAGGAAAGGTTCACTGATTTTTTAGAGAGATTATCCAGAGCAGTAGAAGTACAGGTATCAAATCCAGAATCCAGGCTTCTCCTTATAGAATCTTTGGTGTATGAGAACGCGAATCCTCAATGCAGGCAGGTAATTTGGCCATTAAAAATAAGATCAGCGCCACTGGAGGAATGGGTCCTACATACAGCGAACCTGGAATATAAAAGTCAGGATACAGGAGCTTGGGTAGGTGAAGCTATTTCTACAGGCTTGAGGAGGCACCAGGATGCCAAATACCTACCTGTGATGATATAGAGGCCTGGGTAGGGAAGGCAATCTCTAAGAATATTAATAGGCATAAAGACACAACATGCTTTAACTGTGGTAGAATAGGACACCTTAGAAGGAACTGTAGACAACGCATTCCTAGAAATAATGCTTTTACCAGGAATACATCAAACAGAAGGCCTAAGCCTCCTGGTCTATGCAGGAGGTGTGGGAAGGGGCGCCATTGGACTGATGAATGCTTTTCCACAAAAGACAGACAAGGTAGATCTTTTTTTTTTCCATTTTTTTCCTTTTCTTTTTTTTATCATTTTTTATTTTAGTTTTAAATAGCTTGTTTTACATGTCAATCCCAGTTCCCTCTCCCTCCCCTCTTCCCGCACTCCCCTTCCCCCCCTCCCTCCCACCCTATTGCCAAATCCTTCCACATAGGGGATATCTAGAGTCTGTCATTTTACTCTTGGTAGGGTCAAGGCACTCCCCTAAGAGTCCAGGCTGAGAGAGCATCTCTCTTTGTGCTATAGGCACATGAAGACAGTTTGTATACCAGGGATAGACACTGATCCACAGCTCAGGGCCCCATAGGTTGCCCAGGCCTTCTCACTGACACTCACATTTGGGGGGAGTCCAGATCAGTCCCATGCTGGCCTCCCCACTGTCGGTCTGGGGTCCAAGAGCACTCCCCTGTTCAGATCAGCTGTCTCTGCTGGTTTTGCCAGCCCATTCTTTGCCAATTTGCTCATCACTCCTCTCTGTCACTGGGTTCCTTGGGTTCAGTTCAGTGTTTAACTGTGGGTGTTTGCCTCTGCTTCCATCAGTCACAGGATGAAGGTTCCCGGATGGTTATAGACATCAAGTTCATTATCAGGAATGGGCATTCGAGGTGGTCCCTCCACTATTGCTTAGCTTGCCAATTAATGTTATACCTTTAGATCACTCGAGGTCACTCTGGTGCCTGATCTGTCTTCGATCCTATGATTCCCTCTTCCCCCTATTCTACCCCCAGCCCCTCAAATTCCTGTTCCCCCATGACCAACTCCCTCCCTCTTTACCCCCTCTATTCTTCCCAGGTCCCAAACATGGCGAGGGGAGGGGAGATAAGGTAGATCTTTAAAGCCGGGAAACAGGCTTCCGGGGCTCAATGGAGCCCCGAAAAGGAAGATTATCTGGTCATTCCCAGTGACAGTGGAGGACAGCCTCTCCCAGGACAATTAGAAGATCCACTGCCCATTCTAAATAATACGGCACTGGATAATACATTAGCTCCAGAGGATGAATCAATTACATCAGGAGGAGATACAAAACATATATTTTGACAAACTTCTATACAATATCATAGACCCAAACTTCCAGTTAAGGTAAATAATAGGATGATTTACAGATTAGTGGACACCGGAAGTGACGTCACTATCCTTAATCAGCAGTCCTGGCCACACAACTGGGCTTTAAAAGAGGTTAATGTTCAATTCTTAGGGATTGGAACCCTATCTGAAGTTAAACAGAGCGTTAGATGGATTGACTTTATTGGGCCAGAAGGACAGAGAGGAAGGTTAAAGCCATATGTTGCAGATATTGCTATAAACCTCTGGGGTCGTGATCTACTCCAGCAATGGAATACGCAGATTAAAATTCCTCCTGTATCAGCTAGGAATTATAGACAAGCTCTTAGTGGTAGTAAGAATATAGAAAGACAGTACAGAAAACAGATGCCAAATGTACAGGCTGTACAGAAGCAAGATGCTAGTGCCAAACCTACAGAGCAACCGAAAGCTCTACCATTAAAATGGCTGACAGATGAACCCGTCTGGGTGGGTCAATGGCCTATGACATCTGAGAAGTTAGAGGCTTTGGAGAAGTTAGTTCAGGAACAGCTAGATGCTGGACATAATGAGGAATCAACTAGTGCATGGAATTCGCCTGTTTTTGTTGTCAAGAAGAAGTCTGGTAAGTGGAGAATGGTTACTGATCTTAGAGCCATCAACAAGGTAATTCAGCCTATGGGGTCTCTACAGCCTGGGATGCCGTTACCTTCTCTAATTCCTAAGGATTGGCCAATTATACTTATAGACTTAAAAGATTGTTTCTTCACCATACCGTTACAAGAAAATGACAGAGAAAAGTTCGCCTTCACGGTACCTACCTATAATAATTCCCGTCCGGTACAGAGATTCCAGTGGAAGGTACTACCTCAAGGTACGTTAAACAGTCCAACTTTTGTCAATATTTTGTGAATTAACCTCTAGAAATAATTGGTAAAAAATTTCCACATTCGTTAATATATCATTATATGGATGACATATTATTGTCTGATTCAAATAAGGATACTTTGGAAAAGATGTTTGAGGCAGTAAAGGAAATTTTGCCTCGCTGGGGATTACAAATTGCCCCAGAAAAAATACAAAGAGGAGAGTCTATTAACTATTTAGGTTATAAAATAGATGCTCAGAAAATTAGACCACAGAAAGTACAGATCAGAAGAGATCGTTACCGGACTCTTAATGATCTTCAAAAACTACTAGGAGAAATCTCTCAATTACAGAAGATTATTGGTGTAGAAGGGCATGATTTAAAACACCTGAAAATGGCTTTAAAAGGAGATAAAGACCTAAACAGCCCACGAGTACTATCAGCTGAGGCTGAAAAAGAATTAGAATGGGTAGAAAAGAGAATATTAGAAGCACATGTGGACCGTGTGGATCCAAATCTGGACTGTATTCTGGTTATTCTACTTTCTAGAGAATACCCCTCAGGAATATTAATGCAGAGGGAAGACACCATTCTAGAATGGGTATTTCTGCCACATAAACAAAATAAAAAATTGAAAACCTATATAGAAAAGATCTCCGATTTGATATTAAAAGGTAAATTAAGGCTTCGTCAACTGACTGGGAAAGACCCAGCTGAAATTATTGTACCTTTAACGAATGAGGAAATTTCCTCCTTATGGAAGGATAATGAGTATTGGCAAATAGCTTGCAGTGACTTTTTGGGAAGTATTAGTAATAACTATCCCAAAACAGAGAGAATCAAATTCATAAAGAAAACAATTTGGATTCTTCCACGTATCATGAGGCAAACACCTATTTCTGGAGTTCTTACCTTCTACACGGATGCAAACAAATCAGGTAAGGCAGGGTATAAATCAGGAAATATAAGTAAAGTAGTTCAAAGCCCTTACAACTCCGTACAAAAGGCAGAGTTATATGCCATTCTCATGGTACTTAAAGACTTTACAGAGCCTCTCAATATAGTCACGGATTCTCAGTATGCAGAAAGAGTTGTCCTGCACATTGAGACTGCAGAATTTGTTCCTGATAATACAGAATTAACCTCATTGTTTTTACAATTGCAGGAAATCATCAGAAACAGGACTCATCCTATATATATAACACACATCAGATCCCATACAGGTCTGCCAGGTCCTCTGGCACAAGGCAATGATGAAATTGATCGTTTATTAGTAGGTAATGTGTTGGAAGCTTCAGAATTTCATAAGAAACACCATGTTAACAGCAAAGGTTTAAAGAAGGATTTTTCTATCACCTGGCAACAAGCCAAAGAAATAGTAAGAAATTGTCCCAGTTGCTCATTGTACAATCAAACTCCATTACCAGCAGGTTGTAATCCTAAAGGTGTTCACAGAAATGAACTTTTGCAAATGGATGTATTTCACTTCCCAGAATTTGGCAGTTTGAAATATGTACACCATACTATAGACACGTACTCAGGCTTCCAATGGGCTACTGCCCTCAGCTCTGAAAAAGCTGACTCTGTTATTACACACCTCTTAGAGGTAATGGCTGTTATGGGTATACCTAAAACAATAAAAACTGACAATGGTCCAGCATATGTCTCCAGTAAATTGGAACAATTCTTCAAATATTATAATATAAAACATGTAACTGGTATACCTTACAATCCCACAGGACAAGCAATAATTGAAAGATCTAACCGAACCTTAAAAGAGATGCTTCATAAACAGCCAGGGAAAACAAAGACACCTAAACACAGGTTACACAATGCTTTACTAACGTTGAATTTTCTTAATGCTGATGAAAAAGGACAAACTGCAGCAGAAAGACACTGGACTACAGAGAAGACTTCTGAACTGAACCAACCGGTGTATTTTAAGGATGTTATGACCTCAGTCTGGAAACCAGGATATGTGTTACGTTGGGGAAGGGGTTATGCTTTTGTTTCCACAGGAGAAGAAAAGGTTTGGGTTCCATCAAAATTAATTAAAATTCGATCAGAACAGAAAACATCTCAGGAGGAGGAAGATAACAGCCCATCTACAAATTCATAGTCCACCATGGGTAAAGTGACCTCCTAAAAGGAAAGAGAAGTGTTTTGTTTTTTGTATTCACAGGTAAACTCAGCAAAGAATACTGGACTTATGGATTCCTGTAGAAGAATGAATAGCTACCCTGAGGACCATCAAACAAACAGTATCTCACTGTGTGGTATCAAAGTCTAAATCTCTCTATATTGTTTTTTCATAGTACCCTTTTATCTTTATTTCTTCACATACCTCAGTCCCCATTCATTTAACTGAAGCTGGCTTTGGAGTTGGATTGGCTCTCCTACTCTAAACTCAAGCATATTATTTAAATACGATTCAGAATTTCTGTATTATATCAAAGAGCCATTGATATAAGACAGAAGAAATAAAATGAGGGACTGTTATCTGTGGATTTCTTTTTCTGAACAGTCTAATTTCCTCCAGGTTTTCCATCTTCCCTATTGTCACCTCTTCTGTATGCATACATATGAAAGTTAAAATATTTCTTTGTTAACATTAATGTTTGAGTTTTCCAGAGAACAAGGGATTTCCTGACAGCAATCTTCAACTGCTTCTGAAAGAGAATGAGGATCCACTTCCTTGACTTCACCTGATTCGACTGGAGGCATCTGAACTGTCCCACATCATTGACTCCACCTGACAAGCACTATCCTGAAAATGGCTTGAAACTACATCACTCTACACAACTCCAGACAAAGAAACTGAAACAGCACATCTTCTACAATCTGGCCAGAGCTTCAAGATAAGAGCTTCAATCAATACTAGAAACCCAGTCAGGAACTTCAATCAAGCATCTCCGGCCATACCGAGACTGTCTGATCTACTGAGACTTTGTTATACTAACATTTTCTTTTCACAGGTTCCCATGAGATTATCATCGTCCCATCTCAGCAGGAAGTAGTTTTGAGAATTCCACGCCCCTTCTCCCTACTATTGATATTATAAGATAGTTTACACCTGTTAGTGTTAGTTTTCAATTATTTTAGAGTTGGGATTGGAAGGAGGTGTTCATATTTAGGTGTTTCTTTCAGATAAGTTTAGGTTTAGATAGAAGTTTGATACATTTTGTTCATGGATACAAGTTAATTGTCCTTTTTTAGACTAAAAGGGGAATTGTAGGAGGAAGTCTGATGCCGCCATTAAACATGTGACTTATTAGAGGCGCATACAGATGAGGTAATAAAAGGGCGGTTTACCACACCTCTAACCACAACCACTTTAGGCAGGACTAAAGACGTATACGGCTGGACGTATAGACGTATAAGTACGTAGGCGGAACTACGTCACTAGCCAGGCCTACTTTTGTGCATGGCTAGGGGCGTTACGGGGGAAGGCATAAAAGACAGCACACAGGAAGTCTCGGTCTCTTTTCCTGGAGTTCGGCTTCCGGTCCGGCCGCTAGCTGAGAATTGTTTGGCTCCTCTGGGTTTGGTATCTTGTGAGTAATTTTCTACATTAAATACTTAGCTTTACTGTCAGTAATTGTGTGTTGCGTATCGTTACAGCGTCCGTTTAGCCTACAGAGAATAGATGTAAAAAATGTGTTGCAGTGACCTTCCTTTTACATTTATGATTTCAATTATTAGAGATATTTCTAAAGAACAAATTATTCACAGTGTGATATATGAGTTTAAATGCATCATTTGTGGGCTATATTATCACCCTCTGAAACTTGCATATTGAAGGACATTGCCAAATATAAACAGAATGGGAGTACTTTCAGAGGTCAGGTTTTCTTTTTTCCTTTCATTTTTTAAATTAGAAACAAGTTTCTTTTACATATCAATCGCAGTTCCCTCTCCCTCGCCTCCTCCCCTGCCTCTCACCAACCCCCTATCCCATCCCTTTATGCTCCCCAGCCATAGTGAAGCCTTCCATGGGTTATCTTTAAAGTCTGTCATATCATTTGGAATAGGGCATAGACCTTCCCACGTGTGTCTAGGATGACAGAATATTCCTCTATGTGGATTGGGGCTCCCAAAGTCCATTCATATACTAGGGATAAATACTGATCTACTAAAAGAGGCCCCATAGATAAACCAGATCTCCAACCTGACATGCTCATTAAGGGTCTGGAATAGTCCTATACTGGTTTGCCAGCTATCAGTCTCGAGTCCATGATCAACCACTTGTTCAGGTCAGCTGTTTCTGTGGGTTTCTCCAGCCTGATCTTGACCCCTTTACTCATCACTCTTCCCTCTCTGCAACTGGATTCCAAAGTTCAGCTCAGTGTTTAGCTGTGGGTGTCTTTTTTGCTTCTATCACCTACTCTATGAAGTCTCTAGTTTTAAAGGGCAATTCAGTTCAAATAGGTATATCTGATTTAAACATAAAAAGATGGGAAATTTGGATGAACAAACACAGTAAAAGCTTTATATCAAGGAAAGAAGATATGAAAATACACTGAGAAGCCACTTACTAGCTATAGAGAGCCCTCAGAGACTTTTATCTTTTTATCTTGAATTTCTAGAATACAAAATAAGATGAAGATAGTAACTTGGGTATTTAAATTACTTAGCCTATGATACTTTAACCATGAAATATACAGATTATGCAGGATTTTATTTATACATTATGCAGCAATTTTCTATTTAATTTGCATTTCATCAATCATTGTGTGAAGGTAACATTTACTACAAAAAAAACTGAGTACTGAATAGTCATTTTTAAAATTTTGCCAATTTAAGGAAAAATATATTTCAAACAATACACATTGTTGTATCTCCTAACAGTTGATTGTCTTCCACTTGTTGAATTGTTTATTTATATCTTCTATCAACATTTATACATTTTTTCTCATTTTTTCCTTCATGCAAAAATTCTTTGTATAATATGTCTTGCACATGCTAAATATTAAAAACATATTTTTCAGCTTTGTCTTTTGTCCTACATTTCACATAAATTACTTTGATTTTGTGTAGCATCACATAGGTATTATCTGAGCTTATGCATATCTGAGCTTATAATAGTTGAAGAACTTTTAACTATCTCCAGACTTTAAAGTAACTTGACAGACTTTTAAATTTATTCTATGAATTTATATTTCATCTATATTTATATGATGGGGTCTACCAAATAAGGCATTCTCTTTATTGTCTTTCTGGATAAATGCATGTACTTACTTTTTTTTAATTTTAAGATTCATCTGTCCAAATCTACAAGTCACCTTTCAATGATTATATTAAATTTATACATTAAATAATCATCAACTAATTGTATTACTTAAATATGAACTCTCCTCCTCAGGTCATGTGTTATATGCTTGGTCATCATTTAGCAGATCTAGTATGGAGTTAGGTGGAAACATTCAGAAGTGGGTGTCATTTGAAGGGAGTGGGGCAAACCTTGGAAGATTAGTCAAATCCTCTAGTTCCTTCTATACTCTTGCTACCAAGACTTCAGTATTATGTATCCACCACCCTGGTTCTTTGAGTTACAAATAAGCCTGCTGTCAGAGCAGCAATGGATGCTGTCTGTTTTTCACAGGAAACAAGGAACTAATACTAGTGAAGATACTCTGCTGAATTTTGTATTTCCTAAGCAAAGTTGTGATATTGCTATGTATTATTTACATCTTTTCACGACTCTGATGGGAACTTGATGATTATATCTCTTTTCCTTTTACTCAGAGGGTTATTAATTTATATATTTAAATATTTAAATGTAAAGCATATTTATAGAACAAAAATTGATTGAAAAACTAATTTTTGTTTAAATTGGGATAAATGTAGCCACTGCTTCCTCATATTTCCCAACTTACACCTTTATGTAACTAAAATTAATCCATATATGAAATATTTATTCTGAATATTATAAATAAAATTGTAGTTATTTTCTATAGGTAAATAGTACTGGTCTTGATGAAAATTAGATATGAGGATGGTATAAACCATGTTTTGACAGATTATATTGTATTTAACATCTCATATCATAACTTTGGACACATATCACATGTAGTATATAACTTCTTAAAATGTATACATGGTTTATGACATAGCATATATATAATAAAAAATATAGTATGCAACAATATCAACTTCAGTTGAAAAATACTTATATAGGTTAATTTCATGATCATGGCAAAAATAAATTATTTAAGCTGATTATCAGTTTCAATATCAACTAATAAGTATAACTGGAAGTAGTATAAGTATGAATTTCTAAAATATTGGCAAAAATTTTTCTAATAGCAATCCTAGGGTACAGTTTCCATGTATGTTATTTTAACACACATTCATACTATATACTATATACCTATAGCCTTTTAATGTAGTTAATTAAGTACAACTAAAATTCATTATATACTGTCAGATTATAAACTTCTAACAGCTGAGTGTTGTCTGTTAGAGCTATCAATTTTATTTTCAACTCTTTCTTAATGATTGAAGAAAGGCAAGTAAATGGAGCACACCTAATGAGGTCATGACTCTACATTTCAGAATTATTAAATGGTAGAAATAATTTCTATGTAAATGTGTTAAACTATATTTTATATTCTGAGATGCAAGTGGCCTTTGATATTCGAGGTGATAACAAGTATAAATTGCTAATGGGGTTAAGAACAAGTGGAATAATATAGACGGAGCTGGATAAAATCAAAATGTTTTGGGAAAATGGACTAATACAATAAGCATTTGTTATTGAGGTGCACCATTTTTTTTATTAGACTGATGGCTAGTATTTTGGAAGGCAGGAATCTGTTGTGGATTAATTAACTGCCAAGGAGATTTTGAATACTTGGAGTCACATGAATGAAAATTTAATTTATTTGATTGTTGGGTAAGATTGCCAAATTTAGATTCTATTGTTCCTCTACCTATAATATGGTATGGAAAAGGCAGGAAAGGGATGTTACAGAATCACAAAGAAGAAAAGTTAAAATTATTTCTGGGAGGATTATGCCTTAGAAATGAAACTCTCATGAACGACATATTTCCTATCTGAAACTCAGTGGAGCATTGCTAGCCTACACTATTTTAAACTCTTTTAAAATAGAGAAAGTCTGGATGTTCTTCAGCTGAGTTATCCCCTGTATGTAATATAATCACATGTATCTCAAATGTTATGAGCAAAATAAGGGTAATTTTGACATTCTGGGTTATGCTAGAATTTGCATAAAACAGTATTTGCCTTACTCATCAATGCAGGTACACTCTAGGATCAGTTTATTCTTCCTCTGGGACAAACTCATGATGAAATTCCATACATATTATGAACATGGTTTTCATCATAAGGTCATTCTTTAGAAATTGTAAACATACGAGAACAAACACTTACCAACTGGGTTACATTTAGTTCTCTATGCCTTTAATGTCATTCTTCATATTTGTTGCCTCTCATTACCTTATAATTGCTACACCAAGGGAAAATACATTTCATTTGCCCTAGTTCCTTTTTTAGTGTATAACCACTTAATATAAATGAGAACCTGAAAACTCAAAGACAGACACATAATTGACTTTCTCATTTGATCACACATTGTTCTTCCCTCATCTTTATTTTCCTCATGATAGCTCACATTGTCTTTCACCTTATTAATAATAATTTTGCTACTAGGTTATGTCCAGAAACTCTGGACACACATACATTCACCACCTAAATATAAAAAAGGGAGTTAACAGTTTTTGCTTGAGTAAATTGATCAAAAAAGACAAATATTAACTAGAAAGAAATCAGCAATTATTCTTTAATGAAAAAGAAACACCTTGATATTTCTTCAATTTTTTATTTACCAATATGAAAATCAATTTAAATTACAGGAGAAAAAGTACACAATCAGAAAATATTATTTTTGCATTTCATGGAAGTTTACAATCTATTATTTATCTGCAAAATATCACTTATTCTTCTTTTCTCTGTTTACATTTTTAAAAAGAATTTCCATTAACTTTTTATCATCTGTGTTTGCTTGTTGTGATGCCTTCTTTGCTTTGAACTTATCATTAAATAAGTAAATCTTGCCATTACCTGGAAAGATGTGTGCAAGAATCTTTTTTTTATTTAAATTGGAAACAAGCTTGTTTTATATGTCAATCCCAGTTCCCTCTCCCTACCCTCCTAACCTCCCCCCTACCCGCCCCTTATATCATCCCCTTTCTGCTCTCCAGGAATGGTGAGGCCTTCCATGTGGATCTTCAAAGACAGTCATATCATTTGGAGTAGGGCCTAGGCCCTCCTCTGTGTGTCTAGACTGAGAGAGTATCCTTCTATGTGGAGTGGACTCCCAAAGTCCATTCATATATACCAATCCACTATCAGAGGCCCCATAGATTGCCCATGTCTCTTATCTCACATCCACGTTCAGAGGAACTGTATTGGTCCTAAGTGTGCAAGAGTCTTATACCTTGATTCTACAACTGGTACATAGTAAATGTGATGCCATATACTCCTCTGCTGTTGGACCCTTATTTCCATTGCCATTCCCATTAATGGAATAAGGAAAAAAATGTGTGTTAATCCATGATGACAGCTTCTCTTTCAGCATGGGTTAGAAAATAACTAGAAACTTATGTATAAACATATTACAATGCTACATAAGTGTTATACAGTTACCCAAACTGGAACAGCTATTTGGGAAGAATTTGGAGATGTGGCCTTGTTGGAATAGGTGTATTACTGAGGGAAGACTTTGATGCTTCAAATGCACCCACCATTCATAGTCAGCTCTGTTTTTCCAACGTTTTAAGATGTGAGCTCCTGATATAACTTCTAAGATACTACTCTAGTGACATGACTTCCTGCCTGCTGTCATGTTCCCTGCTATGATAGTCATGGACTCTAAGTCTGAAACTCTAAGTCTCCAATAAAGTTTCTTGATCTCTGGTGTCTTATCATAGCAACAGAAAAGTAATTAAGACAACACCCAATCTCAAAATGTTTGCCTTGTAGTGTGTTATTGTCATATGCTATAATGGGCTAAAATTCATACTAAGTTTTCCTAATTATAGAGCTGGAAGCATGGCTCAGTGGCTAAGAACATATACTATTCTTCCCCAGAAATTGAGTCTGCTTCCCAGCATCCATTTCAGAAGGCTCACAATCTCATGTAACTGCTATTCTAGGGATCAGGTACCCCTCTTGGTATCCACAAGTACTTGAATACATGACCACAGTTACACATAGAGACAAACATATACATGTAGCATGAATAATAGTATGATAATATAACTAATACTACTACTTATAGTATAAACACAGAGGCAGATATTTGAATTCTAGCTGATCATCAGGTAAGCAGAGTAGTCATCCATACTAGCTATTACCTCTGCCTTAGGGTGATTTTTAAGGGTGATCTTGGCTAGCTCCAGGATCCCTCATACTGCAATCCTAGACTGTCACCTCACCTCAATGTGGCTAGAGACTAAATCTTCACATGAGGTCCTTTGCTTTTTCCTTTTATATATTCCTAATACTGAGATTAAAGGTGTGTGATCACAAGTGCTGATGGCACTCTTGTATGAGCTGTTAGTCTTTAGGACTGGATCAATTTAATGTAGCTCATTATGGCCTTGGCTAGCAGAGATCCATCTGTTTGACTCTTGAGCTCTATAATTAAAGGTATGTATCATTGTTGCCTGGCTCTATGGCTTGTGGCTAGCTTTGGTTTCTGTACCCTCAGACAAGCTTTAAAAAAATCACAAATAACATATCACCTAATATACATTTTCTGGTGGGAGATGCTACCACCAGAGGACATAAAAGAATGTGATTGTGAAACAAGGACTTAATGGCACCAGACAACCATCCTAATAATTAAGAAGAGGCAGAGCAGTAATTCAGACAAGTTGATGCTGAATCATACTAGGTGTCATCAGATGCAAAATACAGAAAAAAAACAGGATTAAGTGGTGGTGGAAGATGAGGTATAAATAATTTTGACAGTACCTTTGAGTTTAGTTTCACATTCTGGAAAACAGATGATGTCTTCAGGAATTTTTCAGTGGAAAAGACCCATTTACATTAGTCTTCTTTGAAGACCCATTTAATGACTTATTTGGCAATTGAAGAGGGCCATAACGAACTGTAAACTGAGACCCAGGCTCATTTTGCTCTACCTCCTGTGAATTCCTTTCTTGAATCTTCAGCTATTGGCCTCTTACATGTTACAAGAACTAAACCACTCTAGAGAAGTGAACAAAGGCAACAATACATCCTGTGCATATCCTGAGCCTCCATTGACTAACCTCCATTGGTTAATCTATATATCTCTTTTACTACTCTCCTCCCCATTGTCTAATTATGAAACCAAAACAAAAAAATTATGTGGGGACATTAGCTTAAAAATTTGTTTATATACCATTTTTCATACAGTTACTTTTACTGCTTGATTAAGTAAATTGAAATAGCATTCAATTCTTAAAATCAATTGTTTCTGTTATCAATTAAAAGTAATTACTATGACATTAAGAAGTCATTTACACCCATGTTCAGGGGGTTTGTGTCGGTCCTACACTGGTTTCCCAGCTATCAGTCTGGGACCCATAAGTTCCCCCTTGTTCAGGTCAATTGTTTCTGTGGGTTTCTCCAGCCTGGTCTTGACCTCTTTGCTCACCACCTCTCCCTCTCTGCGACTGAATTGCTGGAAGTTCAGCTCACTGTTTAACTATGACTGTCTGTTTCTGCTTCCATCAGCTACAGGGTGTAGCCTCTAGGACAGCATATAAGGTAGTCGTCAATCTCATTATAGGGGAAGCACATTTAAGATAGCCTCTCCAGTATTGCTTAGATTCTTAGTTGGGAGCCCTGGGCAGTCTATGAGTCCTCTGGTAGTGGATCAGTATTTATCCCTAGTGTACAAATGGACTTTGGGAGCCCATTCCACATAGAGAGATACTCTCTCAGCAAAGACACACGGGTGAGAGCCCAGGCTCTGCTCCAAATGATGTGACCTACCTTGAAGATCCCCTATGGAAGGTCTCACTTTCCCTTGGTGGCAGAAATGGGATGGGATAGGTGTTTGGTGGAGGCAGGGGAAGAGGGGAGGGAGAGGGAACTTTGATGTGTAAAGCAATGCTGTTTCTAAGTTAAATAAAAATAATCTATTCTAAATTAAATGTTTTCACTGTGCATATATTATCAACTAACTTTATTATATGGTAATTATTGATAATTATTTACAAATAGAAGTACTTAAAGATAGAAATATCAAGACTACTTTTTCTGTAGTAAAGTTTAACATAGTATATCGATGCTCTTGAAATTATACAAAAAATATGAGATAGAGCAGACATTTATTTAAAAAATTAGTAAAATGATACACAACAATTTTTCTGTTATATCAAAATCCCAAATGATCCTTAAGTCTATGACTTGATGTATTAAACCATAGCTTTGTCGTTTTAGCCACATGTAAGTCTGTTCAGTGAACAAAGCATTTTTGGGAAAATATGTCGATCTAAATATAATTTCATACAATTGGGTCATTTCCATTCTGCATGATTACTTCAGAATCTAAAAATTGTATATTTTGTCTCTGAGTAAATAAATATCCAGTGCTTAGATTGTTTTATACATTGGCATTGTGAATGCTCAATTTTCAAGAAGAAATACAATTGAAATGAAACTTTAGGTGTAATTTAATGACCTTTACTTTGAAATTTCATTCAAATTTTATCCTGAAGAGTTGCAAAATATTTTCATTTGAATTAGAAACTATAATTTCAGATATATAAAATGAATTGAGAACTGTCTAAAAAGATAATTACTTTATTAAACTGTATTCATAAAGAAGAATAAATGTATAAATTCAGGCTTAATCAATCAGTCCACACATAGTCTGATTAAAATACTTTAAGCGACTTATGACAAAAATTATTTCTAGACAAAGTAATTGCCCACTTCAAATAAGGCTTTTGCATTATTTCACTTTCAGGATCCATGAATCACAGTTTGAAATACTTTGTTATATCATGTAATATGTCTTTGAGATGATGTAGTTTGATATGAGATAATTAAATAAAACACAGCAAATGTGATAGTTTAAGGAATGAGACAAGATATTTTTCTTTGAGATATATTTATTTTAAATACACATTAATTATGTTAACTAAGTAAATTAAACATAATAAAATCACATAAATGATATCCAAAATATATAAGTAAAATCTTTCAATGTGTTCTTTGATATTTATAAGAGAAACTTTCCAAAAAATGCAAACACAAATAAATAAAAATACAAGTCATACATTTATTGATCTATTTTATGTATTAGTGAAAACTAGTAAAATTACACAACTCAACATTTTAATCGAAGTTACTTTTTTGTCTCCCCTCAGGTGTTCATATCTTTCAGTGGTAACTGTGACTCCACGATCTCCTTTTCACTTAATTTTAATGAAGTGTATTGCCTTATAATATAATATAATATAATATAATATAATATAATATAATATTTATTTATCAATGCATTCATAATATCTTTTAATTCATTCACCTGAACTATGTTGTTGTTTTTTAATAATTTAAATTTTGTGCTCTGAAAAGGCAAAATGTTATTTCTGTGAAAACAAAGCCAAAAATTAATAAAAACTGTGCAAATTCTGCCAATCTAACCCTAGCATCAACATCTGAGACAATGCAGCTATTCATGAGTTAGTTAGTTGAGTGTTGCATTTTAACATGGATATAGATGAGTAACAGTGTCAAAACTAAAACTTGATTTTGGTTACAGATATATAACTTTTTGTATAATAAGTTTATAAATTGCTCCGATGGAAGATAGTGTAATTTAGACTGTAATCTGTAGTCTTCCTGTCAGCAGCTTGGGTCCCGCTGTTGTCTCAGTCCCCAAATAACACAGGAGACACTATATTAATCATGAAGTTGTTGGCCGTTTGCTTGGTTTCTTATCAGCTGGTTCTGACTTAATTATTTACTCATAACTGCTAATCTGAGTATTTACACGTGGTCTTCTCTTACTGGAGAAAGGGTCTGGACCACTTATTCCTCTGGTGTCCTACATTGTGACTGACTGTACCTATTTCCCAGAATCATCCTCAATTCCTAGCCTCATCGATCTTGATTCCCTATTGGCCAATAGTGCATTATTCAATAACCAAAGAGAGACATATACACAGAAGAACTTCCCCCATCACTACACTCTATTGTTTTTAAAATATTAAAACAAAATATATTTAAAATATTAGAACAAAATCAAATAGTTTTATGATGAAAATAGTTTTCTGTAGCTTTTTTTAGATTTTTTATTTATTTGAATAAAGAAGTTCATTTCTGAAGACTCAGTTAATTAAATTCTCAGTATTATTGGAACTTGCACAGTATTTTGAAAAGCAAGGTTCTTGTTTTCTTCAAACATACTTCATATCAATGTGCTGTTGTGGTGGTTGAAAAGCCTGACCTGTTTCAGGAACATCGCCTATCTCATCATCTGCTCCCCAAACCAGGATATGAATCGTCCGGTCTATCCTCTGATTATAAATCTTCAGAACTTTTAATATATTTTTGAAAACCTTTGGATAAAAATATTTTACTTACAGCCTCCTGTGAGTGTTCAGCTTAGGATGCTGTAAGTGAAATAGTTACATCCAAAAGAACACTTTAATTTTCATGTATATTCTTCTTTCCCTGTGCCTTAAAAATCCAATATTCTTCTCATGTAAATTTCTGAATGAACTATTAGCTTATCTTAAATTGTTTAGTTCCAGTTAATTCTTTCAGTTTTATCACTTACTAATTTCTAAGAGAGCTTGCTCTTTGTTCACCCAAACAATATCCTAAAAATGGGATTATTTAATATGACAATAGATCAAAGTATAACTCCTTATGCATTCACACATGCACATAAATGTCACCGTTAATTCATTTCATCTAATGGGTCTTTTTTTTTCAACTTAAGCTCAAAAGATAAAAACTTTTAGTTACTTACCTTTAAATGCAGCTTCAAGAAAATTTATGCTATGATTACAGTATTGGTTGTAAAATTTGTAAAAATTTGCGTCATATATATTGATTTTAGGAAATACAAAATATTAAACAAACATGTTAATAAAAATTTAGAAAATGTGCAGCTAACTTATAGTTTCTAGATAATTATCTGAGTTGATTTTAATAGTAATATATAATTTAACTGTTCAGTTAAATGTTGCTAGTAAGATAGGCCTGTACTTGGAATATTTGAGAAATAGAGTGTCTTCAAAGTAAATGACAAACTTATTAAGGGTATAATAAACACATCAGAACATGTCCCAGAAACAAAATGAGAATTAGCAAACAAAGGTAATCGAAAAGCACACTATTAATAGAAAGTTAGCAAATAATAACATTCAATGAGTCAGTTTTAAAAATGTTAATGTTGACCATTCATTCAAATATAATATGTATACTAATTTATCTGTACATTTTAGTCATTTTATTGAAAATGATATTATTGTACTACCTTAAAATGTCTTAATATGGTCCAGGCTTCTTGCCACATATCTGTAATCCCATTTGCTCAAGAATCTGAGGCAGAAGACACACAATTTCATGAACTGTATTCGCTAAAGATTTATTTAGCCTAGTAAATCAATCAGCTTTATGAGCCCAAGATTCTTAGTGAAAAAGAAGGGGAAGTTGGCAATATATCTTAGTGGGAGATTGCAAGCATTGCATATAGGACGCCCTATATTCAATTCCCAGTACAAATAAATTAATGAATAAATAAATAAATAAATCACATCATTTTAACATTTTGTTGCTAAAAATTAAGTGGAGCAACATATGTCAGAGGTCATATTAAACAAGTTCACAGGTGTCCACATGAAGGCCAAACTCTCCATGTGCTTAGCCTGGAATATCTAAGTTGATGTCCTAAAAGTGAAATCAAACATCATTTCTCAAAACAGGATTTTGAAATAAGGTTAGAGCTAAAATAACAAATTATAGCTCATTTTACAAATCAAAGAGTACATTTTTTAAATGTTTTATTTTGCATGTTAAAAAGAAATGGAAAAAAATCAACTATGTTCAAAGATGTCAGAAAACATCACCTGTGATTTCTATAAAAATTACACTGAATACAATCATATAAAATTGAATTGGAAAACTGTAGCAAAGAAACATTATTTTAGCTTTATTTTATATAATCCAAGTTTGGTCAATCATGAAACTTCAAAGACAAGATTATGAGACAGATAAAGCATGAACAATTTCCACAACTTTTATTTACAAAATATTTGTACCATATACTAAAACTAGAATTATATTTTGAAACTTTCATAGAAGTAATAAATTTCCATTGTATAGAAAAATAGCAAATTATGAGAAACAATACCAAAATGAAAAAGAAGAGGAAATATAAACTTAATTTCAGTTTCATATTTGCTATCATTTGATAATATATTTAAACTTGAAATATTTAACTTATGCATTCTTCCTTTTATAATGCCATTAATTTGC
The DNA here is from genome assembly GCF_017639785.1 of Mesocricetus auratus. Taxonomy (NCBI): domain Eukaryota; kingdom Metazoa; phylum Chordata; class Mammalia; order Rodentia; family Cricetidae; genus Mesocricetus; species Mesocricetus auratus. The sequence continues at coordinate 44,340,663 of NW_024429266.1, forward strand.
ATTTATTTAGAATCATTGCATGCTTCACATCAAGGAAAAGAAGAAAGAAATTAATATTTCTAAATGAAGCACCTGAATTATTTTCAATTACATTTTCTCAACTATCAAACTCAGCTGAAAATATTTTAACTAGCATTAATTGCTGTATATAGTTCAGTAATAAATAACAAATGTACTTTCCCATTGAAGTATTCTTAAAAAATAATCTCAATTTAGATAATCATCTCCAAACTGACTCAGTCATCCTCCCTCAATATCCTCTTTCTCCCACAATCCCTTTTTCCCTGCTTCCTTTCCTTTATGCCCCTCTTACTTTTTTGTTTTATTGTTTTGAAATTGCAAAATAAACTAATGCTACCTGAACAAAATTACATATTTACACAGCAGAAGAAAATTGTTTCTTGAAGTCAGTAGCTGAGAAACCAAACAACCTTGTAACTACCATGTATTTCTTGATAGTACATTAAGGTGTCAACTTTTCTCTTCTTAAAGATTGCTTTAAAAACTGTGTTAATTTAAGTAAGCTATTCAAATGAACAGTTTAAGTAAAGTTTCTAATTTAAAAAACTTATGCAATCTCCAAAAATCTATCTTTAGTCAAAAATCTAACATATTCCTAAATTCATTGGAACTGAATTATTCACATTTCCTGATTTCAAATCTTAAATCTTCACTTTCCTTGAAAAGGGAATTCAGCAAAACCTACAATCTTCAGCTCAGTTTCCTCCTTCTCTCTGCTAATTATCCTATTTATACACAAGAACATCACTTCATGCATACAATTTGAAGATGAGTGTAGAAAATTTTCAAGTTCATAATTGCAAATATATATTTTTGCAAATATAATTGCAAAAATAGTTGAGATGGTAAGCTAAGAGACGTATATAAAAACAAACATATGAACAAACCAACAAAACATACAGGAGCAGAAGATGCAGAGCTGCCTCATCAATGAAGAGTTCCTCTTGATCTTCCAGATTCTCAGAGTTTGATTTCCCACAATTAAAAGGACAGCTTATTTCCATCTGTGACTTCCTCTTCAGGGGACCTGACATCTCTTTACCTTTTTGAGCTCCCACACATATTATATGTATCAATTTACTCATAGACAAGTATACTTGCAAACATGTACTAACACATAATAAATACACAAAGTACTTTTAAGAAACAAATTTCCATTACTACGCAGAACAATGAAACACTTAATTATTTCAAAAGAGCAATTCTTGTTCTCAAAGCATCAAATGGAACTAACGATAAGAACATGTTTAAAATACTGTAAATTGAGAAATGATTGAAGGTATAATTCAATAGAAAAGTTGTTAAATTATAATAATAATATTATTAAGATGGTGAAAATCCTTGTTTATGTACAAATTTAGTATATTTTTCTGAAATGTTGTGACCTATTTACAAAAATAACTAGTTGATTCTAAAGTCATGGGAGTATTGACAGTCTATGCTCCCAAAAACCTTAATGAGAGTAAAACAAGATTACTCATGTTTCTTACTTTTATTTAGAATACCAAAATATTGACTGCAATACAACCATCCATCACGATAATGCAAACTACTAAAGAACTCAAACTAGACATCCTGTTCCTGACCACATTGTTCTATGCTCCAGGGTATAATCACTTTGCATTTTGGGAACATTTGATTCCAGATTTGGATCTTGAAATCAGTGTCCTTCAATGTTATTGGAACCAGCTATGATTACATGGTTTAACCAATTGTCTCTATGTTCCATGCTTGTATCAGGTGATAAAAGGGGTACAAGGAAAGTATGATTCATATACTGACTGTGGACTTGGGCAGGTCACTAGTTAAATAAATATGGGATTATAGTCAATGTCTGAAGAATTTTGTAGTGGTGACTCATGTCTTTTTATTTGTTCTTTTGTTTTAGTTTTTGTTTGTTTGTTTGTTTTGGTTCATAATTGTCGCACCTGCTGTGCAGCCTGCATCCGAGAATGTAGCGAGGTGGTCGGGATAGATGACACAGAGACCCATCGGTTGCTTTAAGCAAACTTTATGCTTCCCAAGTCAGCTTAGGAGGAGTCTCTCCAAGAAAAAACGCTTCCCTTTTTAAGGACTTCTGTTATCCATCTACATACAATTCTCCAACAACTCTCCCAGACCTCTCACCCTCCTGGCTGGTGGTTTAATCTCAGACTAGGGGGTGTCAAAGTCATGGTGTTTCAGTGAGCAAGCCCTTATCTGAGCCCTATCAAGAGCTTTATAGCACTGAATTGTTTTCAGTAAACATTATCTCACAGTTGTCTGCTCCTTGGCCTAAGGGGAAATGGGTTTCTGCTCAAGGTCTGGTGTCCCCAAACATAATATTTTACAGTGTGATATGTTCCCAAAAAATAAGACAGTATCTACTTATTCCCCATATTGCAGTTCTCTAACATCTTGACCCACAATGTTGAAGGTTGGAAAAGTACATGTACTTTGTGAATATATATCTTCAAGAAGGTGCTGATGAAGGCCGCATCTCATTTGTGACCTGAGATTTGGAAGACACATTCATACAACTAACTGCAAATCCCTGACTGTTGCTTGCAAACTTGTTGTCTTCTCCAATTGTCAGCTTCTTTTTGCAAATTACATTATGGTTTTCTTAGAAGACCATGAAGTTGGTATGTTAGGAATTTTAAACTTATTTGACAAAATAATAAAAGCTCATGAAGACTCCTTTCTTTGGTGACTGACTGACTCTCTTTCAAATTTTCCCAACTAAGTTTTATGTTCACCACCCTCTTGTGTAATGCTAACTAAATATAAGTATGGTGTGGTTTTTGTCAGTCTTGGGAAGTTTGTTCTCTACAAAATGCATACATGAAAACCACAAGAGATTTGAATCCCGACAAAAGATTTAAATGCTATAGGTATGTTTCACACATTATTTTTAACAATGGAGGAAAGAACACTTTTGTAACTCCACCAGAATAATTGGCATCTCCCTTCATTGAAGATTATTTTGAGAGGCATTTTTCAAATGAATAATGACAATAGAACAATCCCAAAATACCACAGCAGTCTCTTCCCCACACTTACTTATCTATGTTTCTTCAATCTTTCTTTCTCTTTCTTTCTTTCTCTTTTTCTTCTTTCTTTCTTTATTTCTTTCTTTCCTTCCTTACTTCCTTTCTTTCAAATTTTACTTTAGCCTTGCTTATGGACTCTTGGGTTCTATAGCTTAGTCTTAAATATTCTTGAAGAGTCTCTCAATTATCCTCTTGGCATTAGTTATAACATTTACACAGTTTCACTCTATACCACTTTTTAAAATTAATTTTAAATTTAAATTAGAAACAAGGTTGCTTCGCAAGTCAGTTCCAGGTCCCTCTCCATTTCCCTCCCCTCCTCCCGTGCCCTCCCCCCAACCACCCCAATATACACTCATTTCCCCAGGGAGGGTGAGGTCCTCCATGGGGGTGTCCATGGGGGTGTCCATCATTTCATCCAGGGCAGGGCCTAGAACCTCCCCCAAGTGTTCGTGGTGAGAGTGCATCTCACATTGTTGGATGGGAGTCCAAAGTCCATTTGCATACCCGGGATAAATGCTGATCTACTGCCTAAGGCTCAATAGATTACCTAGGCCTCCTCACTGACACCCACATTCAGGGGGTCTTGATCAGTCCCATGCTGGATTCCCAGGCATCAGTCTGGGATTCAAGAGCTAACCCTTGTCAGGTCAGCTGTTTCAGGGGGTTAAACCAGCTGAGTCTTACCCCTTTGGTAATCATTCCTCTCTCACTGTCATTGGCTTTCTTGAGTTCAGCTCAGTGCTTAGCTGTGGGAGTATGTGTCTTCATCCATCAGCCACTGAATGAAGGTTCTGTTTCCCAGAATCTCTGGCCATGGGACTGTAGGCTGACACTCCCCAGATCTATGTCTAAAATCCATATGTGAGAGAGTACATATCATGTTTGTCTTTTTGTGACTGTGTTACCTGGCTCAGGATGGTATCTTCTAGTGCCATCCATTTGCCTGCAAATCTCAGGATTCCATTGTTTTTTTCTGCAGAATAGTACACCATTGTGTAAATGTACCACATTTTTTCTGTCCACTCTTCAGTTGAGGGGCATCTAGGTTGCTTCCAAGTTCTGGCTATTACAAATAATGCTGCTATGAACATAGTTGAGCACATATCCTTATTGTATGAAGGTACGTCTTTTGGTTACAAGCCTAAGAGTGGATTTGCTGGGTCTTGTGGTAGGTTTATTCCCACGTTTCTGAGGAATCTCCATACTGATTTCTAAAGTGGCTGAACAAGTTGGCACTCCCACCAGCAATGGAGGAGTGTTCCCTTTTTACCACATCCTCTCCAGCAAAAATTGTCCTTTGTGTTTTTGAATTTAGCCATTCTGAAAGGAGTGAGATGGTATCTCAGAGTTGCTTTGATTTGCATTTCCCTGATGGCTAAGGATGTACAGCACTTTTGCAAGTGCCTCTCAGCCAATTTAGACTCCTCTATTGAAAATTCTCTATGTAGTTCTGCAGCCCACTTTTTAATAGGATCCTTTGGTGTTTTGGAGACTTGCTTCTTGAGTTCTTTGTAAATTTTGGAGATCAGCCCTCTGTCAGATGTGGGGTTAGAGAATATTTTTCCCATTCTGTGGGCTGCCTTTTTGTCTTGCTGACTGTGTCCTTTGCCTTACAGAAGCTTCTCAGTTTCAGGAGGTCCCATTTATTAATTGATGATCTCACTGTCTGTGCTGTCTCCTGTACTAATTAGTTCAAGGGTACCACCCATTTTCTCTTCTAAGAGGTTCAGTGTGGCTGGGTTTATGTTGAGGTCTTTGATCCATTTGGGCTTAAGTTTTGTGCATGGCGATAAACATGGATCGATCCGCATTCTTCTACATGCCAGTCTCCAATTATGCCAGCACCATTTGTTGAAGATGCTTTCTTTTTTCCATTGTATATTTTTAGCTTCTTTGTCAAAGATCAGATGTTCCTACATGTGTGGGTTAATATCAGGGTTTTCAATTTGATTCCATTGGTCTACCTGTCTTTTTTTTGTGCCAATCCCAAGCTGTTTTCAGGACTAGAAATCTATAATAGAGCTTGAAGTCAGGGATGGTGATGCCTCCAGATGTTGCCTTGTTGAACAGGGTTTTTTGGCTATCCTGGGTGTTTTGTTTTTCCATACAAAATTGATTATTGTGCTATGATTTTAATGGGGATTGCATTGAATCTGTAGATTGCTTTTGGCAGGATTGCCATTTTTACTACATTGAACCTACCTATCCTAGAGCATGGGAGATCTTTCCATTTTCTGAGGGCTTCTTTAATTTCTTTCTTTAAAGATTCAAAGTTCTTGCGATATAGGTCTTTCACTTGTTTGCTTAGGGTTACCCCAAGGTATTTTATGTTGTTTGTGGCAATTGTAAAGGGTGATGTTTCTCTGATTTCTTTCTAAGCCCTGTTATCATCTGTATATAGTAGGGTTCCTGATTTTCTTGAGTTGATCTTGGAGCCTGCCACTTTGCTGAAGAGTTCCCTGGTAGAGTTCTTTGGGTCATTTATGTAAACCATCATATCATCTGCAAATAGTGAAATTTTGACCTCTTCCTTCCCAATTTGTATCCCCTTGATCCCTTTTTGTTGTCGTATGGCTCTGGCTAGAATTGCAAGTACAATGTTGAAACAGTATGGAGAGAGTGGACAGACTTGTCTTGTTCCTGATTTTAGAGGAATTGCATTGAGTTTCTGTCCATTTAGTTTGATGTTGGCTGTTGTTTGCTCTATACAGCTTTTATTATGATTAGGTATGTTCCTGTTATCCCAGATTTCTCCAAGACCTTTAATATGAATGGGTGTTGGATTTTGTGAAAGGCTTTTTCAGCATCTAGTGAGATGATCATGTGATTTTTGTTTTTCAGCTTGTTTATATGGTGGATTATATTGACGGATTTTTATATGTTGAACCATCCCTGCATCCCTGGGATGAAACCTACTTGATTGTGGTGAATGATTGTTTTGATATGTTCTTGGATCCGATTTGCCAGTATTTTATTGAGTACTTTTGCATCAATGTTCATGAGGGATATTGGTCTGCAGTTCTCTTCTTAATTGTGTCTTTGTGTGGCTTGGGGTCAAGGTTATTGAAGCCTCATAGAAAGAGCTTGGCAAAAACCCTTCTGCTTCTATTTTATGGAATACTTTGAGAAGAATTGGTATAAGCTGTTTTTTGAATTTCTGGTAGAATTCTTCACTGAGGCCATCTGGACCTGGGCTTTTTTGGCTTGGGTGACTTTTGATGACTGCTTCTATTTCCATAGATGGTATAGGTCTATTTAAATTGTTTATCTGTTCTTGATTTAATTTTGACAAGTGATAGCCATCTAGGAGGTTGTCCATTTCCTTTAAATTTTCAAATTTTGTGGAGGATAGGTTTTCAAAGTATGACCTGATGATTCTCTGAATTTCCTAAGAGTCTGTTGTTATGTCTTCCTTTTCATTTCTGATTTTGTTAATTTACATATTCACTCTGCTGTTTGGTAAGTTTGGATAAAGTTTTGTCTATCTTGTTGATTTTCCCAAAGAACCAACTTTTTGTTGCATTGATTCTTTTTATTGTTTTCCTAGTTTCTACTTTATTGATTTCAGCCCTCAATTTGATTATTTCTGGCATCTACTCCTCCTGGGGTAGTTTGCTTCTTTGTGTTGTAGAGCTTTCAGCTGTGCTATTAATTCTCTAGTATAACTATCCTCCCGTTTCTTCATGTAGACAGTTAGTACTAAGAGCTTCCCCTGTAGCACTGCTTTCAAAATTTTCCATAGGTTTGGGTATGTTGTGTCTTCATTCTGATTGAATTCTAGGTAGTCTTTAATTTCTTTTTTATTTCTTCTTTGATCCAGGAATGGTGGAGTTGTGCATTATTCAATTTCCATGAGTTTGTAGGTTTTCTGCAATTTGTGTTGTTGTTGAATTCTAATTTTAAAGCATGGTGGTCTGATAAGATGCATGGAGTTATTACAATTTTTTTGAAGCTGCTGAGGTTTGATATGTTGACAAGTATGTGGTCTATTTTTGAGAAGGTTCCATGTGGTGGTAAGAAGAAGGTATATTCTTTTTTATGTGGATCAAATGCTCTATAGATGTCTGTTAATCCCAGTTGGGTCATTACTCCTATTAGACCCTTTGCTTCTTTGTTGAGTTTCTGTCTGGTATTCCTGTCTAGTGGTGAGAGTGGTGTGTTGAAATTCCCCACTATAAGTGTGTGGGGCTTTATATGTGATTTAAGTTTTAGTAATGTTTCTTTTACAAATGTGGATGCCTTTGTGTTTGGGACATAGATGTTCAGGATAGACACTTCATCTTGGTGGATTTCAACTGTGATGAGTATGTAATGACCTCCTTCATCTCTTTTGATTGATTTTATTTTAAAGCCTAATTTGTTAGATATTAGGATTGCTGCTACCCCGGCTTATTTCTTGTGTCCATTTGATTGGAAAAATTTTCCCAACCTTTAACTCTAAGGTAATGTATGTCTTTGAGGGTAAGGTGTGTTTCTTCTATGCAGCAGATGGATTGGTTCTGTCTTCGAATCCATTCTGCTAGTCTGTGTCTTTTTATGGGTGAGTTACAGCCATTAATATTGAGGGATATTATTGACCATTGATTTCTCATACTTCTTTGATTTGGAATGTTTGGTGGTGGTGGAATTATGTGTAGAGTTTCACTCCTTTGTTCTTTTGGCTGTTGGTAGAGATGGATTCTCTAATGCCTATGTTTTTCTGGTTGTAGTTAACTTCCTTTTGTTGGAGTTTTCCTTCAAAAACATTCTGTAGGTCTGGGTTAGTGGTTATGTATTGCTTGAATCTAGTTTTGTCATTGAATATCTTGTTTTCTCCATCTATAGTGATTGAGAGCTTTGCCAGGCATCTTAGTCTGGGTAGGCATCCATGGTCTCTTAGTGTTGTTAGAATATATATCCAGAACCTTCTGGCTTTAAGAGTTTCTATGGAGAAGTCAGGTGTAATTCTGATAGATTTCCCTTTATATGTTACTTGGCCTTTTTCTTTAGCTGCACTTAATATTCTTTCTGTATTTTGTATATTTGGGGTCTTGATTATTATGTGGCAAGGGGACTTTTTTGTGATCCACTCTATTTGGTGTTCTGTAAGCTTCTTGTACCTTTATTGGCATGTCTTTCTTAAGTTTTCTTCTATGATTTTGTTGAATATATTTTCTGCCCCTTTGAGTTGGATTTCTTCACCTTCTTCTATACCTATTATTCTTAGGTTTGGTCTTTTCATGGTGTCCCATATTTCCTTGATGTTTTGTGTTAAGGATTTGTTGGACTTAAGATTTTCTTTGGTTGATGAGTCCATTTCTCCTAGTGTATCTTCAACACCTGAGATTCTGTCTTCCATCTCTTGTATTCTGTTGGTAATGTTTGTATCGGGAGTACCTGACTGTTTGACCAGCTTTTCTATTTCCAGCCTTTCTTCAGATTGTGTGTGTGTTTTTTTTTATTGTCTTTATTTCAGTTTTCAACCCTTGCACTGTTTGCATTGTTTCTTGAAATTTTCGGTTTATCTTTTCGCCCATTTTTTGCATTTTATGAAGTTTTTGGTTTGTTCTTTCTTCTATTTCTTGCCTTTTTGTTTGCTATTTTTTTATTCATTTCTTTGAGGGGTTTTCCTATATCCTCTTTTAGGGCCTCTATCATTTTCATGAAGGTGATTTTAAGGTCATTCTCTTCTGTTTCATTTGCATTGGAATGTTAGATTCTTGCTGGTGTGGAGTCTCTAGAATCTGGTGGTGTTATCTTTGTTTTTCTGTTGCTGAGTGTGTTTTTGTATTGTCTCTTTCCCATCTGTTTTAGTGGGTGCAGAAAGAGCCCCTTAATTGTCTGGTGGTTAGCGGACCAGAGTTCCCTTTTGGTGGGTGCTAGCAAGTCCAATAATCTGGTAGTTCTTCTATTCCTCGTACTCGTTCTGGTCCTGTGGGTGGAGAAGAAGACCAGGAATCTGGGGTGCTTAGCCTCCCACCTGGTCCCCTGGTCCCTTTGCTGGATCTGCTGGTTTCCTGGTCTCGTTGGTGGGAGAGAAGATCTGGAATCTGTGGTGCTTGGCTCCTTCCAGGATTGGAAGCTCTGTGCAGTTCCCAGGCAATCCCCAGGCACTGGAAAGCAGGTATGGATGCAGGGCCTGTTTTACATGGTCCAGATGGAACAGCTGGTCCCCTGGTCCCCCTGGATCTCTCAACATCACTTTTTATCTTCAGATTTATTTATACAAAGATACTTTATTTTACCTGGACATTTTCCCTTTTTCATTTACAAGCAAACCAAAAAGATATTATTAGAAGACCTAAATTAAAAAAATAATTGCAATAATTAGCTTTAACTATTTCTTAACTATTATTATTTTTTTTGTTTTGTTTTTCGAGACAGGGTTTCTCTGTATTGTTTTGGAGGCTCTCCTGGTGTTAAGAGAAGCTTTTTCTTTTGCTAGCCGCTTTGGTTTATCTCCCGCCAGTCGCCTGGGCTCTGCCGCGCCAGCCTGGTTCTAGATCCGCATGAGTCCCAAATAAACACACAGGAGGCTATATTAATTATATAGCTGTTGGCCTTGTTTGTCTCTTACTGGCTAGCTCTGCCTTAAGTAATTACCCCATAATTGTTAATATAAGTATGTTTCTTACAGGAGAATAGTTGCCGGCGTCCTACCCCCATGGCGTCACATGTTGACTCTCTTGTGTTTCCCCTTCCCAGAATCCTCCGTGACTCCTAGTCCCTCCTATCTAGGTTTTCTATTGGCCAGACAGTACTTTATTGACAAATGCACAGGCAAATAACAGGACTTCCCCAACACTCCTGGAACTCACTTTTTGACCTGGATGGCCTCGAACTCACAGCGATCTGCTTGCCTCTCCCTCCCGAGTGCTTGGATTAAAAGCATGTGACACCAATGCCTGGCTTTCTTAACTATTATTAATCCTTCTTTTAAGATCCCCATGTCAAAGAGGAGCTAGCATGTTCTCAGCTGCTAAGACACATCTCTATGAATATGCCAATATGATGTTCATATAAGTTTTTTTTAGCCTTTGAACGTAGTGGTAGTCTTTTAGGCTTACTAGATTTCTTGGTGAGAAGAAATGCTACTTATCTTAGAAGAATTCAGCTCTCTTTGCACACTTTTGTGTAATGTAAACAGCAGATTAAAGCAAATAAACACAGAAACAAAACAAAAGCCAAATTTGTTTTTAGAATTAAGATCTCTCTTACTGATGGAAATATTTATCTCTTTGGCATCTCAGAAATAATCCAAGGGAAATGTAAAATTAAATCAGAAAAGTTTAAGATAAAATTTTCTAGTAAAAAATCATGAGGAAGCCAGGCATTAGTGGCACACACCTTTAATCCAAGCACTTGTTCAGCAGAGAAAAGCAGATCTCTGTGAGTTCTAGTCCAGAATGGTCTACAGAGCAACATCCAGGACAACCTCCAAAACAATACAGAGAAAACCTGTCTCAAAAAACCAAAAAAAAAAAAACCATTAATCAACTATATATGGAAAAACAAAAGGCCCAGTATAGCCAAAACAACCCTATAAAATAAAGGAACTTCAGGAGGCATCACCATACCTGATTTCAAGCTCTATTATAGAGCTATAGTCCTGAAAACAGCTTGGTATTGGCACAAAAATAGGCAGGTAGACCAATGGAATCCAATTGAAAAACCATGATTTTAACCCACACATCTATGAACACTTGATTTTTGACAAAGTAACTAAAACTATCCAATGGAAAAAGAAAGCATCTTCAACAAATGGTGCTGGCATAACTGGGTACTGGTATGCAGAAGGCTGCAGATAGATCCATGTTTATTGCCGTGTACAAAACTTATGTCCAAAAGGATCAAAGATCTCAACATAAATCCAGCCACATTGAAACTTTTAGAAGAGAAACTGGGAGATACTCTTCAATGAGTTGGTACAGGAGACCACTTCCTGAACATAACACCAGTGGCACAGACACTGAGATCAACAATTAACAAATGGGACCTCATGAAGCTAAAATGCTTCTGTAAGGCAAAGGACACAGTCAACAAGACAGAAAGGCAGTCCACAGAATGGGAAAAGATATTCACTGACCCCACATCTGACAGAGGACTAATCTCCAGCCACTTTGGAGAGCAGTATGGAGATTCCTCAGGAAAATGGGAATCAATCTACCACAAGACCCAGCAATTCCACTCTTAGGCATATATCCAAAGGAGGAAAATTCATACAACAAGGGCATCTGCTCCACTATGTTCATAGCAGCATTATTTGTAATAGCCAGAACCTGGAAGCAACCTAGATGCCCCTCAACTGAACAGTGGATAGAGAAAATGTGGTACATTTACACAATGGAGTATTACTCAGCAGAAAAAAAACAATGGAATCTTGAAATTTGCAGGTAAATGGATAGCACTGGAGGAAACCATCCTGAGTGAAGTAACCCAGTTACAAAAAGACAAACATGGTATGTACTCACTCATATATGGATTTTAAACATGGATCAGGAGAGTGCCAGTCTGCACTTCCACTGACAGAGGGTCTGGGAAACAGGAAAGAACCTAAAAGATATACATGGTACCCAAGAGAAGACAAATGAGGCAAGATCCTCTGAAAAGATGGGGAACACTGTGAGTGGTGGGGGGGAGGGGGACCTGGGAAATAGAGAGGGGGAGAAGTGGAAGAGAGAGTAGGACATGGAGGAACAGGAAGTTCGACTGGGGGTGGTAGGATAGGGGGAAGAGGGATTCATAGGTTAGAAGACATGTCAGGCACCATTGTGACCTCTAGTGATCTAAAGGGATGACACCATTTGGCAAGCTAAGCAATAGATTAGAGACCATCTCTAATGCCTATTCCTGATAGTGAACTTGATGTCTATAACCATCCTGGAGCCTTCATCCAGTGACTGATGGAAGCATAGGCAAACACCCACAGTTAAATACTGAACAGAACCCAAGGAACCCAGCAACAGAGAGGAGCAAAGAGCAAATTGGCAAAGAATGGGCTGCCAAAGCCAGCAGAGACAGCTGATCCGAACAGGGGAGAGCTCGTGGACCCCAGACCGACAGCTGGGAGGCCAGCATGGGACCAATCCAGACTCCCTGAATGTGAGAGTCAATGTGAAGGCCTGGGCTACCTATGGGGTGCTGAGCAGTGTTTATCCCTCGAATACTAACAGACATCGTGTGTCCATAACACAAAAAGGGTTGCTCTCTCTGCCTGGACTCTTAGGGAAGTGCCTGGACGCTACCCTGAATGAAATGATAGACTTTAGATATCCCCTATGCGGAAGGAATTGGCAATAGGGTGGGAGGATGTGGGGGATGGTTGGGGGGTGCCGGAGGAGGGGAGGGAGAGGGAACTGGGATTGACATGTAAAACAAGCTATTTAAAATAAAAAAATTAAAAAAATATTTTCACAAAAAAAACAAAAATAAATCAAGGATTTGAAAACAAAAAAAAATTCAATGGATTCCTAACTAATAGCATAAGTATTGCATAATAATATATAATAGTATAATTATTGTATAAAAAAACCCAAAAAAATCATGAAGAAATCTGCTGAGATATTGTCTCATTTAGATACTACATGAAAGATATACTCATTAAATCACAACAATGAAACTTCCTAAATTATTCCTGAACAATGACAATACCAGTTTACATGCCAATTGGAAGGGTGAAATCTTCTGTGGCCTCATCTGTACATGAAAAGTTATAGTCAAGTAATACTAGAGAGTGGGAGAATTCCTCCTCCCTCCTCTTCTCTATAGCCACCCTCCCCACCTTGGTACATTCCCATTCCCATGTCCCATTGTTGGTAAGACATTCTATAGGGTGTCAACAAAATCTGGCACAAGTTTAAACAGGAACAACCACTAACCCATGTATCAAGGTTGAGCAAGGTCTCCTGCCATAGGGAATGGACACCAAAATGCCAGTTCATGCCTCTGGGATAGGTACAGGTACCACTGCCAGCCCCCCTCCTGAAACAGATCAAATTATGTAACTGTCACCCAAATTCAGAGGATCTACTTCATGTGCATTCAGGTTCCCCATCTGTCAGATCATAATCCATGATCTCCCACTAGCTCGTATCAGCTTTCTCTGTGGCTTTTCCCATCATTCTCTTGCTGCCCCCTAGTTCATATGATCCCTTCTCCTTCTCTTCAAATGAATTCCAGGAGCTTAATTATTACAGAACATAGAAAGTTTATTTAATTCTATCATTCATACTACATTGACTCATTTTGGTAGCTCATATAATTCTCTATTTATTCTTTATTTTCTAGCTTTTCAATACAGGTTTTCAAAAAATTCCCCAGTTATACTTTGGATTCTACTGGAGTCTACTCAATCCTATTTCTTCTTATTTCTAATATCATTCCTTAGGTCATTTTCTCTAAGTTTGGTTACTTTTCCTGTGAGGCTGTCAGTCTTGTTCATCTCATCATAGAATCAGCATTTTATTTGATATGTTCTAAATATTGTTGTTTTGGTCTCTGTTTCAATGATTCCTGCCCCAGTACCTCCTTTTCTAGGATACTGAAGTGCATCATTCTATTATTTTCTTGAGAGTTCTTGGGTAGTTATGCTTTCATATTAGAAATGCTTTGATTGTTTTTCCAAGGTCCTTGCAATTTGTGTTGTCTTATCTACTCCAAAATTTTTAAAAATATTTTTCTCTCATCTTTTCAAAAATTATACTGTTGAGTGTCAAAACATTGAAAATGGTGTTAGTATAATTTTTGTAGACACTGTTGTCATGATTTAAATATGCATTAATTCCAAAATAAACAGATACTGGTTGGTTTGTCCCCCAGTATGATAGCATAGAGGATTATTCGGAGAGTCATTGAGTAGCTATACTCAGAAGAGATTAAAGATGCTCTTGTGGGATACTAAGGTAGTTTTATGGGAGTAGTTTATTGTGAGTCTGAATCTGATACTGAAGTCATTGTTTGTCATTCTATCTGGTGATCTTATATCTCCCACCCAAATATGCTCATGCTGATTTGTAATCTGCTGCCATTCAGTCAACCAGAGAATAATGCAACATTGAGCCTGGGAAGCCAGCATGAGACTGATCAAGACCCCCTGAATCTGGGTGTCAGTGAAGAGGCCTAGGGAATCTATTGAGCCTTGGGCAGCAGATCAGTACCCATCCCAAGTATACACACGGACTTTGGACTCCAATAGAACAATGTGAGGTGCACTCTCACCCTGAACTCTTGGGAAAGGGTCTAGGCCCTGCCCTATATGAAATGACACACTATGGACACCCCCATGGAGGGCCTCACCCTCCCTGGAGAAATGAGGGGATAACCGGGGGGGGGGAGGGCACGGGAGGAAGGGAGGGAATGGGAGAGGGACCTGGAACTGACTTGTGAAGCAACCTTGATTCTTATCTAAATTTAAACTGGAAAATAAAATTTAAAAAAAAAAGAAAACTTATTAAGGACTTTCATCTCCCAAAATCATGATCTGCAAAAAACTATTTTCATTATAATATTTACCACCACCATCTATTTTGTTTCACTGACAAAATAACTAAATATATTTCTTTAAACATCTCAGTGATATTTGGGACCAATATCCTATTTCTTCAGGCAGCCAGTCTCATTTCAGATATCTCTATTACTTTAAAATAAATATGGGAAATGCTAATCCTAATCTGCCATCAGAGGCAAAGTTACTTGATAGGGAATGATGGAAAAGCAAAAGTACTTTTAAAATAAAAATCTGTGTAAAAATTTTCCTAAATGAAAAAATGTAGACATGACAATATTCTGAGACAACAATTACCTTAATTTGCCTTGGGACCCATACAGATAGCATATAGGAAAAGTGTAGGGTGATTGATGGATGGTCTGGACACAGGAACTGTTACTTCCAGCAAAGCTCTTGAGAATGATGACAGAAAACTCACAATTCAGAGAATTTGACTTTAGTCCTTGAGCTCCTTTAGATGTTGTGAATATTTCTGACAATCTTGAGTGAAACAAGGTTTACCATGCAATCTCATAGAAGTGTTTATATATCGAGTTACTATTCTTTTCTCAGAGAAATGAAATTGTAAATATCTGTTGAAACTGAGAAGAAATGTTGCAATATCTATGTAGGGTATAAAGGTAATGAAAAGATTATATGCCAATGCATATGTTGTTTATTCTTAGGAGATTTTCAGAATAGTAATGAAGTTCATCACTGTTAAGCATCCTTTTTCCCTCAATATATGTTTTTATTTAAATTACAAACATGAATGCTTCACACTTCAATCCCAGCTCCCTCTCCCATCCCTCTCCCACATCCCTCCACCAGCCCCTATAGCCCCCCACACAATCCCCACATCATTCCCCAGGGAGGGTTAGGCCCTCCTTGGGGGGATCTCTAAAGTCTGTCATTTCATCCAGGCAGGACCTAGGACCTTCCCCATGTGTCCAATCTGAGAGAGCATCCCTCCATTTGGAATAGACTCCTAAAGATCATTCATACACCATGGTAAACACTGATCCATTACACAACGCTCCAGTGATTTCTGTGGCCTCCTCACTGGCACTACATTCATGGAGTCTGGATCAGTCCCCTGCTGGCCTCTCAGCCATCAGTCTGGGATTCAAGAGAACCCCCCCCTATCTGGTCAGCTGTCCTTGTGGGTTTCACCATCATGGTCTTGACCCCTTTGCTCATCATTCCTCCATCTCTGTCACTGAGTTCCACGAGTTCAGCTCACTGTTTAGCTGTGGGTATCTGTCTCTGCTTCCATCAGTCACTGGATGAAGGTTCTAGGATGGCATATAAGGTAGTCATCAACCTTATCATCAAGGAGGGGCTATTAATGTAGTCTCTCCACTATTGCTTAATTTGCCAGTTTGTAGAACATCTTGAGTTTAGTAATCATGGAAGACAAGAGGCAGTTAAATAAGACTATTTTTTACCAGGTTGTTATGAGACACATAGGAGAAAGAAAGTTAAGAGTAAAGGCAGTTGGATTTTGATGTTGAGTAGAAGAAAAGAGTTCCCATGCAAGTAATTAGAATTTATGAATATAAATAATATTAATGGAAACTATTAAATAAGTTTTACCTGACCAAGTTAAAAAAAAAGCAGCAGTAAAGCAAGTGGCAGCAAATGTCATCCCCTAAAGTCACATCTCATTTCTCTCTGCACTGGCCACTCATAGACAAATGGTAAATCTGAAGACAAAAACTCATGAGATCAACATTGAGAGCTAAATAAAACTTTGGAATCTGATTTTAGAAGTTGTGGACAAGAAAGTTTCTCAATAGATTTCTTCAAAATTTCCCTTGAAAGAACCACAGTTGGGCCTGGGGGAGTAATATTCATAAGCTGGCATGCTCAGATATCTTGCTGCCCTACCAAGAGCAACAGCAATGCGAGGCATTTCACACCTTAGAGCTCTAAGAAGAAATAACAGAGAAAACTCTGTTAATGGTCATACTCACAGCTGTCTTGTTTCCTTTCAACTTTTCTATGAAGAGGAATAAACTCATATTCTAAGGAGATCAGAGCATGAAGATGAAAGCCTTTTTTTCTGACAGAAAATCCACCCCATCTTAGAATGTCATAAAAAAATTCACAGGAAGTAACCAATATGACACATTCCAAATGTTTTCTTCCATATACTCAGCATCTATGACTCACCACACAGAAAGTGATAATGTAACCAAAACAAATCATGGAGATATGGGAGCTCCAAGTCAGGTTTGATATAATCATGTACAATGAATAATATAATTGAGAAAAATTCTGCATCAATTTATGAAATAATTATGACTTTAAATTATAAAAAATATTCTCTGGATGAAAAAGATGGAAATCCATTCAAGGTACACATGGCAAGAACACACCAGTGTGCCATGGAACATAATGTTCCCAGTGGAATCATAAATGGTCAACTTCCATTTCATTAGTCCAAAACAAATCACTAGGTTTGCTTGTACTCAAGGACACCACTCTTTACTGCAGCCCACTCAATTTGTTCTATGTTTGCCACAACAAATATACTCTTTTATAAACCATTGCTAATTAGTGGATTTCAAAATCACTGGAGGAAAATGTGGGTGAAAATATACATTTTGAATACATAGTTTATATTTGCTTAGACTTTAAATCCTAAGTGAGTCAGAATTGTGTTCAGTACAATGCTTAAGCATATTTTAAAGCTTTGTTTTTGAATTAATGTGTGTTCTTAAAATATCTTCATTCTAAAGTATCAATTACATCATGTTTTCAACATTAGAAACAAGAGGTTATTTGAATTTCATGATAAGAAAGCAGACCCCTAAAATATGGATCATTTTTCAACATATGGATTATTCAAAGAGCAAGAAAAAGTTTGTAGAAACTCTTATGATGATTAACAAATAATTAAACAATTGCTTGAAGTTCGCAAAGTAAATTTACTCATATGTAAAGAGAGAACAGAGACAATAAAATTGTTATGATGAAAATATGTATGAAAATCTCAACATTGCTGTGGTTTGAGTTGTTCCACTTATAATTTTATTTCTAGGGAATTCCAAAAACAAAACCTCCCAGGTATTGTGTGCAGTATTCCTTAGCACAAAGAATAAAGGGCAAATTTAACATTCGTCAACATTGTTCAAGTATAGTAAGGAGTGAAAGGGGCTTCCATGTTGCACTTTTTGCACAATGCAGACCCTAGTGGCTTTTATGTGCTTAATCAGTAAACCTAGAGCACCTTGGAGGAAATTTTAAAGTCAGTGCTAAAGTAGGGCCAGATGCAAACATGGACCTATAAAACGAACGGAAAAAAGAAAATAACAAAACAAAGATGTATGCAAAAAGAAGGCTTTAGTGTGTGCACAAAAGATAGTAGATTATGCAGGAAACAATGAACACATCCAGGAAGAAGTGCGCCCTGAGATTTTGTTACTGTTCTTCTTTAGTTCCAAATTCATCATAAACCCTTATTTTGCATGGTTTTGAGAATGTACACATATTTGTGTCCTCCATATTAGAGATGTGAGTATGTGGAAATGTTTCATCACTTAATAAAAGATTAAAGTATATGAAAGTCTTAATAATATAAAAATGCATCCACAAAAGTCAGTACAACAGTGACTCCTAACTGTCAGTAGAACTGTGCTCCAAAAATCAAACACTTAAAAAAGACAAGCAATTGTTTTTAGATGTTACAAATATATCAGAGACATCTTGTATGTTGTAAAAATAGAGAAAGAGTAGGATATAGAGATTAAAATAAAAATCGTTATACATAGAAAAAGCAAAAAACACATATGCACTTTCTTCTAATATAGCATAAAGTTGGCCTGACAGGTGGCTCAGAAGGTTGAAATAATAACACCCAGGCTTGAGGAGCCCAGTGCAGTACCCAAATGCCACAAGGTAGCAGGAGAGAATTGACACCAGAAATTCGTGAATTTTTCTATGACTTACACACACACACACACACACACACACACACACACGTTTGAGTTGTTCAATAACTTACACACACAAGTTTGAGTTGTTCTATGACTTACACAGACACACTCACACACATACACACTCTCACACAGAAATGAATGAATGAATGAACAAAGACATAAATGATTGTGTTTTTGTTTTGCTTTGTTTGTTAAATTGATTCAGACCAATGCCTTAGCAGTTAAGAGCACTGATAACTCTTCTAAAGGCCTCTAGTACGATTCCCAGGATTCATATGCTATCTCACAACCATCTGTAACTCTAGTTCCATGGGCTCCAGGACCTTCTGCACTCCATAGGCAATGAGTATACCTGTTCTGCATAGGCATAAATACATGTAAAAGGCACATACACATGAAAAGAAAATAACAAAGTTAATATTAAATAACAGTAGGGTAAGTAACTATTTTTGAAAAATAATCCTAAAAATAATTGTTTTAATCTGCATTTATGAAACCTAGAGAGTTAAGTCTTTGCCAAGTAATACCATTAGTAAAAAAATCCAGCTTTCCTGGGGTAAAATTTATATTTAAAGTATTTGAAATGGATTTATTGAAACAAACACATATCTTACATTTTCAAGTGTACTAATTTTTTAATGAACTTGACAAATTGTATAACCATTTTCCAAAATATATTCCAGAACATGTATTTGATCCTGAGAAGACACTTGACTCTCATTCCCATCTCCCATCACAGGCAGATTCTACTTTCTGTCTCCATAATTTACATTTTCTAGACATTTTATATAAATTAAATCTTACAGTGCATGCATTCTTTTGTCTCTTGCTACTTGATTTAACAAATGTACTTGAGATTCATCCATGTTCCCAAATGAAACAGCCTTTGGTTTTGTCTTGTTTTGACTATTATTGCTATGTGAATAGACTATATTTTGCTTACCTGCTCATCCTTTGGTTAACATTTAGATAGTTTCTCACTGTAGTTCTTATGTCTTGATGGCCTATTGGTCTGTTAATATTTGTTATGAGAATAGATGTCATTCTCCTCAGGCTGGCAGCCACGGATAAGCTTTCTTTGCTCTAGTAAATGACCTTATACCATACAAAAGAAAAATATGGTAAAATAAAGATCCAATGATTCATCCAATGAAACATACACACACATACGTTTATAATATATGTTACAAAATACATTTATGTGAGAAACATTTTGTGTATACATAAAAATATATACAGCATATATATTGTAAAATAAATAAATATATAAATATATATACATACATATATATGTTTGGGCAGCATCATCTCTTCTCTCCTATACTTTCCTCTTTTGTTCTCTCCTCTTTTCTCCTTTCTGTATCCTTTCCTTCATTTTCTGTACTCTCCCCTCCATCCTCCTCCTCCTCTGTCTCTGATATCACCCCCCAACCGAAGTGATTGTGAAATGTTTATACAAAGCGAAGTAAAACAAACAGTATAAGTTTCTGGCTTTTGGTGTTTATGGCAAGAGGGCATTGTCACATCGTTTTAGCATGATTCCATTTCATTGATATGCATGTATGTGTGCCCATGAGTGCACAGAAACAGAGAGACAGAGAGAGCAGATCTCTTACTGCCTTGCAACTCTCCCAGGACACTTACATTGGCCACTTAGCCAGTCCAACCAATCCAGCTGTTTCTGCCTCTCCTGAATTGTGATCACAATCATGCTACCACATCTTCTTTACACTTTGGTTCTGGGAATTAATATCATCCATAGTCTTATTTATTTATTATGTCTTGGTTGGTTCAAGTATTTTTCAATAAAATAAGGGAACAAAAACGGAAATACTACTGTTATTCAAAAGCTATCTATATGAAACCATGATATGTGACACATGGATTGGAACCATAGAATTTCCTTAAAGCTACCAATCATAGAAGACATAATGTAAGACAATGTGTTATTAAAAGCACCTGAATTATTCTTGTTTATCAAATATTAGAGTGTTTTTTATGTTAAAGTGTAGACAAATTAGAAAATAAAAATAACTGTTGGCGCACGCCTTTAATCCCAGCACTCGGAAGGCAGAGGCAGGCGGATCTCTGTGCGTTCGAGGCCAGGCTGGACCGATAGCCTCCGAAACAATACAGAGAAACCCTGTCTCGTAAAAACCAAAAAAAAAAGAAAATAAAAATAACTAAAAATACTATTTTCTAAATTAATTCTGAAACAATCCTATGAAAAAGTTTTATAGCAAGAAAGCTCCAATATATTTTGACATTTTTGTAATATTTTACACTTAAGAGTTACTAAAAGGTAATTTTACTTATATTAAATGGAAGGAAATTATGCATGATACCATATTTATCTTCTGTACAAACCACTGTCTATTTTCAATACAAAATGTAGTGATTGATGAGCCAAAATTTGGCACAAATTAGCAAATAGATGTTTTGTTGCTGTTAGTTTTGAGTGAGATCAAAAGTTTTGCAGCATTTTCTTTCATTGAAAATAGAATTATATCTCATACAATATATCTTGATTATACTTTCTCCACCTTCTGCTCCTCCCACTTCCTCCCCACTTCTCCTCTCGTCTGGATCCACCTCCTTTCTGTCTGTAATTATAAAGGAACAGGATTTTTAGGGATAACAGGCAAAAATGACAAAATAATATGTAATCAGGTAAAGCCAAAACGATCACATCAAGGCTGGAAAGGGGAAACCAATGAAGGAAAAGAGCCCCAAGGTCAGACACAACAATCAGAGTTTTTTATATACTAAGGAGTCTCACAAATATCATAATATATGTGCAGAGTACTGGGGCAGACCCATATATAGTTACTATGCTTGCCACTTCATTCTCTATGAATTCCTCTGAGACTTACTTTGTTGATTCAGAGGACCTTGTTCTCCTGGTGTCCTCCATCCACTCTAGTTCTTACACTCTTTCCACCTCCTTTTTCACAGGTTTTTTCAACTTGTGTTCTTTCTTTGGACACTGTTTTTTTTTTTCAAATAGTAGGTCAGATGAAAAGCATAATGTCTCTTCATTGATATACTTTTTCTGTAGCATGTTTCAGCTGGTTCTAAAACTTGGCAATTTCCAGTTAATTTGAGCATAGTCAAAGTTTCAGAGGTGGCTTTCTATTGTCCACTAGCTCCATTGTTGTGGAACTGTGATGAGGTCGATTATCATGGAAGCAGGAGCTCATGTGAAAATAACACTCTTCAACTCAGGACAAACAGAGAGGGGAAAGAGAGGAAGAGAGTGAAGGAGAAGGAAAAGGATGGAGAAAAGAGGGGGTAGTTAGGAGAGAGAGAAGGAAAAAGAGTGGAAAAAGGAGGGGGAGAGTAAGATGGAGGAGCATGCTGAGCCTATACATGATTGCTTCCTTAGATCTACTTCAACCACACTTATTCATCTGTCAGCTCAGATGTTACAGACTAAATTAACATCTCAGGAAACATTCACCTCCCAATAATACCAGCAGCTGAGGAGAATAGAGCCATCAACACCTGAGCCTTTGTGAGCAATACTTTAAATTTAAACTATGACTTCCTGAAACCAGGGAAGGAAAGGAAAACCAATAGTGAGTTTGAAGACTGATTTAGTAAAGATGGTGGAAATACCTCTTGAACATAGTTATATAACTGTAAAATAAAAACACCTTGACTATACTTGAGAAACATAAAAGGACGAAAATAAGTCAATTTAGATAAACTGAATAGGCACCTGATGGGAGTGCTGTATCTATTCACATTAGTGAAAGACACAAATCTATGATTGCTGCAGTAAAAGCCAAGGAGAGGGCAATCCAAGAAACTACAGATGCCCTTGTTTACAGTTCTCCTTTATTATTGTCTTATAAGACAAACCTTTGCTTTATAAACAGCAAACTTGATTGATGAAGACAATTGTCTGGAATTGGGTCTCAGTTAAACTATTATGTATGAAATTTGAAAAGTTTTAGCATCTTGTTAAGAAAATCTAACCCTTAATATCTTCATTCTTAATTTTCAGTGATGGTATATAACTCATTGATAGTGTTATTAGATCAGTGGTCTCTAAGTTAGAGTTTGGAACTTGTTTGCACTTATCCCTTTAGGTAGTGATACCCAATATAAATGCCTACAGTTTTAATGCAAGTGGAACTGTTCCGAATTCCTCCAATGCTTTCTCCTCCTTGGTTCTTTCTTCTGCTTTAAATTTTCTTTTACTTTTCCCAGTGATTATGTTCAACCCATCTTCTTGATCAAAGATTTTGATTAGAAAAATGTTCTCTGTTGGTTATTATGGAGCATATACAACAGGTTTCAGCTACAAGGTAATGGATTATTTGAGAGCCACTATTTTGCCCACCTTACAACACCCACTTGTAACAGTTGGAAAGTTTTTATAAACTCCTTCTAAACTGAGACTGGCTATGGCTATAAGGATAATACAAAAGATCCATGAGTAATTGTATGTAATAAGACAATATAAAGGAAACTATATTTACAAGTCTTAATAAAACCCACAGCTATCAGAGTTCAAAGTGAAATTTATGTCTAAGAAAAATGTTTAAATTAATAAACTGTCTATTACATTTCATTATATTTATATAGTATTTATACTAGTGATGCTTACTTAGATGGCTGTATGCATTATACTGTCACTAACATCTATAAAACATTAACACACAAAGGCAGAATGGGACCAATAAAAATTTATTTTAAAAGTATCAAAATATTCAATATGAAAAGCATAGAAACTGAATTAAAAACAAATAAACACACACAAGTGATACTCTCTCAGCCTAGACAAACAGGAGGGCATAGGCCCTGTTCCAAATGATCTGACAGACTTTGAAGATCACCCTTGGAAGGCCTTTTCCTCCCTGGGGTGCAGAAATGGCATGGAATAGGGGGTTGGTGGGGGGCAGGGTAGGAAGGGAGGGAGAGGGAACTGGGATTGACATGTAAAGCAAGCTTATTTTCTAATTTAAATTGAAAAGGAAAACACAAACACACACACACAATCCACCAAAAGCAAAAAGGAGAAGAAAATGGCAAAGTTATTAATGTGCTTGTAGTGTAAGCGTGGGTGTGAGGTTCAGACCCCCACCATCTACATGAAAACACTGTGTAAAGGTCTAAATGTGTACTCCCATTGGTGGGGTCATTGAAATGAGCAGATTTCGTGTGACTCATTGTTAGTCAGCCTAGTATAATAATGGGCTGAAGCTCGTCTCAGTGGGAGAGTGTATTTTAGAAAACAAATTGGAGAACAATAAAAGAAGACAGCCAATGTTGACATCTGGCCTCAACCTGAAAGCTCACACACATGTATACACACTTTCCACATACATTTACTTACACACATACAAACCAGAGACAAAAAACTTTAGATAAGCATGGATGAATAACAAATATTTATTTTTATTCATAAAAATATTTAAATATCCATAATTTCTAGTGGATAGCTTTTATTCCTCGCTGCTGTCTATTCCAAATATTCACAAAAAAGATGTGATCTCTAACAATCTACATAAAACTAGGAAGAATAGGTATCTCTGGGTAGAATGGCTCTATTCTGTATTCCTTTACTCTGTATTGGAGGATATTGTGTTTCTTATAACAATGATGGTGGTGATGAAATTCAAGCTTTTCGTGTATCTGAGATAAAACAGAAATTCCTTCAGTGTCCTTTATCTTCTGAAGTTAATGTCAAAGCCGATTTTATCAGCCTGGAAATGTCTTATCTTTGTGCATTATTATAAAATATGACAAAGGTATTATTGAAGACAAAGTATGTTCAACATACAGAGATACAATGCTAAGTTCTGAAAAGTAGACATGAGCATATACATAACTTGAAAGATAAATATGAGGGAAAAGAATGGACTTACAGTCTTTCCTTAATATCTCTATCAAGTGAAATGATTTGTTATATTTTTCCATCCATCCACATATTTTTTCTCCCACAATTTAGTACCCATAAAGTGGCTCCTATCTCTTCAAAGACTGGGGAAATTGTCTTTCGCTCACAGTAGATCCCATTTCACTTCTGCAGTAAAATTAAAGAGACATTGTGATTTCAGCAAACTATACAAAAAAAAAAAGGATTGGTTGAAGCTCTGTTATCTGGAGACTTTCAAGACGTAATTTAGAGCCTGATAACTTTTTAAAAAGGATATATTTTAGGATTTCTTAAATGTCTCTCTGTCCGTGAACATGTACTCATGAGCACCAGTGCCCATAGAGGTCAGAGAAAACAGATGCTCCTGCATCTGAAGTTACAGAATGCTGGGAGCCTCCTGGAGTAGTTTTTGAAAGCCAAACTTGGATCTTTTAGAAGAACAAAAGGGGATCCTGGCTGCTGATATCTCTCCAGCACTAGCGTAATCTTAATTTTAATCTTTTAAAGAAATTGCCTCAAAAGCACAAGCATCAGTGGGAATCGAGTTCACTGACTCATTTAAACTCACTAATCCTCACTTGATGTGAGCCGCCATTGTCATTATTCATTTGTATATAATACTTTGGTTCATTCATAGTGCACTCAAGCATACAGTATTTTTTTCAAATATTGATTGTTTTAGTTTTTTTCTTTCTGTGAGATTTTATGTTTTCTCACCAGTATTTACCAATAAATATTCATAAGATATTTGCTGTATTTGATATATTTCAAGTAATTTAAATTTACCTTTTAATATCTATCATCAACTTCTCTGTCATCTGCATATCTGTGCATCTTTCTATCTGTCCTTCTATTCAACCATCTCTCTGAATTTTTAATGCCACACATGCTTCAAATATTTGTGATTTTATAATTAATGGTTATTAATTAATAAGAAGTATAAGACTATACTTTCATTAGTCTTTATAGAGAAAAAGTTACAAATTGTCATTCTGGTTTCTTTTATTTCTTATTTAATGATGATGCAGTTTTAGGGATTCTTTCTTGGCAATTTTTACTTTTGTTTTATTGATAGAACTCATTTAATCCTCTTCTTCACTCTCCAAATTAAAAGAAGAAAAAATGACTTTTAAATCACAGTGTATGGTCTACAGACCATTGTGTGTTCAGTGTTCAGTCCTTTAGATAGCAGATGGTTCACTTTCTGTTTTTAGGAAAACACATTTAATTGAAGTGCTTTTTATTTTCTAATAGATATTTAAGAAAACATGTGAAACATTAAGTCTACACCTGCTTAGTGGTGAAAATAAATACATTTCTATTGTAAACAGTTCATTACATGTCTTCAGGTGCACTGACTCTTTGCATCTCCTCTCCCGGAAAACTCTTCAATGATCCTATGATTTAGGAACTTTTATTAACTTTGTTTTATAAATGAGAAATCTGGGACACAATGATATAATTACCTTTCCCAAAATCATCAGGCAAACAAATGTGTGATCCATGACATCCATTCAGCCACTTTGATTCAGGAACCCTCATTTTAAATGCTACCTGCTAGTGCCTTCCAATACTTCTTTTATAATGTCCCCTTGGAAACATATACAACAGTAACTTACAGCATGATATTTTGCTGATAAGTTTTATGGCAAGTTTTCTGCCATGTTTTAGTACAGTGACACCCTCAGGAGCTGTTATGTCTTCTAGGACCGTTTTTCCCTGTATTAAATGGTTCCTGTACTCTGTAGAATATGCTACTAATCTTAGACTATTTTTAAAAAATTAAAAAACTTTTCCAGAGTAAGTCCTTTGCTTGGTATTTCCCAAAATATGTGCTATATAATAACTATCATCACAAAATGCCCCATAAACTGACAAATAAACCTCTGCCACACTATTAGAAGAAAGGTGATAAGTCTAATTGTAACATATTTTAATATTATGCAAATGTTCTTTTTGTTTTATATTAAAGTAGTACATTTTAGCTTTCAAAGAAAATTTGAAGTGGATCTTATGTACATTAAAAAAAACACTTGAAAATATTTTTGAAAAGCTCTACATCTATTTTTTTACTTCTAGATCCTTATTTGCATATGTATTTCCATTCTGTTTAGTTATTCACTTCACATGCATTTTCTTACATAAAATATATTCTGTTAAGCAAGTCAACTGTTTTCTCTCAAGCTTATTTGATCATTTGGTAACCATTGTGTGATCTGTAGGATTTAAATCTATCATGTTGCTTCATATACATTTGAAATTAAATATTTTTCATTTATGTAGATATGTCAATTGTATTTATGTATATCTAAGTCATTTACTTTTATTTTTAAACAATATTTTACTTAACATCTTTCTTTGATGTATTTTACATATGCACATGAACTTTCAGCTTTCTGTTGCTGGATCATATAGAGCATTAGTTGTTTTATTAATAATTGGTAAAATACTATATACTTATTATAACTTATGCCAAATTCATTTGCTTTCACTGGCTATAGTTAATGTACTTTGTGTGTGTATAAATGTGTACATGTTGTGTATGTGTGTCCAATATATTGAGGTTTGTTCATGCAGAAGCCAGAATAGGCCATCTGGTATGCTGCTTTTACTGTTTGACAGAATTCTTCAGACAGGATCCATCACAAAAGCTGGACCTAGATAAGTGACCAGCAAGCTTCAAGAATCTTCTGCTGTCTTCACTTTCCATGGCACAATGACTACAGGTATGTGTGTAGCCATGCTGTGCTTTTTACCTTGATGCTGGGATTTGAATTCAGGTCCTTATGTACAAGACACTCCCCCTCCTCCGCATCATTTTGTACTTATGTTTTATAAATAGTTATTTGAGGTTCCAAGAACACATTTCCTGGTCTGGTCTACCTATGACCTCTGATTGAGTTCGCATTAACAATATTCCACTGTTGTTTTATATAATCCATCAAGTATAATCTGTACAAATCACTTAAATATCAGATGCTTATCATCCTAAAGAGGACACTTTGGTTAATATTGAAAATTCTACTAGGGAACTCCTACAGCTGATAAAGACTTCCAGCAAACTGGAAGGATACAATATCAACTCAATAAAATCAGTAGCCCTAATATATACAGAAAATAAAAGGGCTGAGAAAGAAATCAGAGAAAATCACTATTTACAATTGCCACAAACAACATACAATATCTTGGGGTAATGCTAACCAAACAAGTGAAAGACCTATATCACAAGAACTTTGAGTCTTTAAAGAAGAAATTAAAGAAGACATCAGAAAATGGAAAGATCTCCCATGCTCTTGGATAGGTAGGACCAATGTAGTACAAAAGGCAACCCTGCCAAAAGAAATCTACAGATTCAATGCAATCCCCATTAAAATCCCGGCACAATTCTTCACAGACCTTAAAAGAACACTAATCAACTTTATATGGAAAAATAAAAGACCCAAGATAACCAAAACAACCCTATTCAACAAAACAACATTTGGAGGCATGATCATTCCTGATTTCCAGCTCTGTTATAGAGCTATAATCCTGAAAACAGCTTAGACAGGTAGACCAATGGAATCGAATTGAACACCCTGATAGTAACCAATGCATGTATGAACATCTGATCTTCGACAAAGAAGCTAAAACTATACAATGGCAAAATGAAAGTATCTTCAACAAATGGTGCTGATATAACTGGATTCTGGCATTTAGAAGAATGTGGATAGATCCATGTCTATCTCCATGCATGAAACTTCAGTTCAAATGGATCAAAGACCTCTACATAAATCCAGGCATACTGAACATCTTAGAATACAAAGTGGGAGATACCCATGAAAAAATTGGTACAGGAGATCTCTTCCTGAACATAACACCTGTAGCACAATCACTGAGGTCAACAATTAATTTATATGACCTGCTGAAACTGAGTAGCTTCTGTAAGCCAAAGGACACAGTAAACAAGACAAAAAGGCAGCCCACAGAATGGGAACAGATATTCACTAACCCCACATCTGACAGAGGGCTGATCTCTAAAAGTTACAAAGAACTAAAGAAGCAAGTCTTCAAAAACACCAAAGGATCCAATTAAAAAATGGGGTACAGAACTAAACAGAGAATTCTCAATAGAGGAGTTTAAATTAGCACTCTGAGATATCATCTTACTCTTGTCAGAATGACTAAAATCAAAAACACCAGTGACAGTATATGCTGGAGGGGATGTGGAAAAAGGGGAACACTCCTCCACTGTTGTGGCTGTGCCAACTCATACAGCCACTTTGGAAATCAATATGGAGGTTCCTCAGGAAAATGGGAATCAGTCTACCACAAGATCCAGAAATTCCACTCTTAGGCATATAGCCAGAAGATGCACATCCATACAACAAGGATGTCTGTTTCACTATGTTAATAAAAACATTATTTTTAATAGTCAGAACCTGGAAACAAACTAGATATACCTCAACTGAAGAGTGGATAGAGAAAATGTGGTACATTTACACAATGGATTACTATTCTGTAAAGAGAAGCCTTCCTGGCAGCTTGGTTCCAGAGACGCATCAGTCCTAAATAAATACACAAGAGGCTATAGTAATTATGAAGCTGTTGGCCTTGCTTGTTTCTTACTGGCTAGCTCTGACTTGAGTATTTATCCCATAATTGTTAATCTAAGTATTTCTCTTACCGGAGAAGTTTCTGGCCTTCTTATCTCTATAGCGGTTACATCTTGACTCCCTGTGTTTCCCCTACCGAGAGTCCTCCTGGACTCCTAGTCCCACCTATCTTCTTCCTTATTGGCCAACAATGCTTTATTGACATATACACAGGACTTCCCCAATATGTCCACTTTTCTATTTAAACAAAAAGAAAGGTCTTAACTTTAACATAGTCAAATTATATATAATAAAACAGTTATCAAGTAAGAACACAGTTACAATATTTTGTCTATCAACATTTAGCAAGATTTAAAGAAAATATTATCCATCCCATCCTTGTCAGTCCAAAGTTCTATAAGTAGCTTATCTTTTATCACAGCTAAGGAAAACTATAATTATAACTAACTGTCTTCAACTCTATCAAAGACCACAGAAGGATAATATATAAACACTAGAACTGACAGAGACATCTCACTTCCTGGCCAGTCACCCACAGTTCCTCTGTAATGTTGGGGTATCCATCTTCAGCCAATAGGCCACAATGTGTCTGGAAGACTTCTCAGCAAAGCAGTTAATTTCAAGCTGTCCATCTGCATTGGCAGTCTGTCAGTCATTTTTCTGTGTCCTGCAGAAAGTCTCGTAGACTCTCAGGAACCCTTAAATAATGTTTGAGTTCAGCAGTCATTTTCCTGTGGGTCCTGCCTATCCAGTTTATACAGCAACAGTCAAGCAGTCTAGGCAAGAGCATTTTCTTGCCAAAATGGCTAATCTTGTCATGTTGAAAGCAAACTCCATAACAAGTTTCTTCGATGCCCATCTTCCTCTCAGACATAATTGGTGATGCCAGGAGCAGACATTTCTCATTGTCAAGAAAAACCCAAAACATTTTAATTGCCATTTTCTGAAGGTCTTTGAAAGGTTTGAAGACTATCTATCCCAAATATATTTTTGTATATCTATAAAACCTAACTTACCTAATTATAAGTTCTGTCTATTATAATTAACTATCTATAGTCTGTATTTAATTATGTATTATGTTTTAAAAGATCAGTATAACACAATATTTAATCAAGAGAAGGAATATACATATCACAAAATTGACCTTGAATTTGTATCAATAAATGAAAAACCATACCAATACAAAGTATTCATTTCCATACCCATAAACCCCTTTTGCTTTAGAAAGAGATTGGTTATGATCATTAACCAATTATAAGCAATCCCATTCAAATGACAACAAAGATTTATAAACAATATGGGAATTTGGACGTCGCTCATTCCAAACTGCTTCGTGCTGGATGGGGTGCTGTTCAGACCATGGGGATTATGACAAAACTCAGAAACCTATATAAGTCCTTATTTTCGTGGTCTGTAAAGCTGTATCAACTTAGTTGTTTTAGACTTTGAATCACTGGGGCCACTGCTTCTGGGGGTCTTGGTTCATCAAACCACAGAAGACTGGATGGAATCCTCAGCTTTACATTTTCTGTAGAAACATAAACAAAAACTCTTTTCCCAAGTAACATACCCTTATACTTAAATTTTGAAGTCAAGGCATTTTCAAAAGATATAAGTTGAATTAATTTCAGCAGCATTTATAATCAAGTGTAGTTTAGTAGTTGTTCCTTCCTTAGTAATCAAAAAACAGAAAAACACAATAGCATACCGTAACCAGACTTTCTGTGTATTTTCCATCTTTATGTGGCTTATTTATTTACCTATTATTACTTTATTTTTTTACTTTTATTTATTTTTTTCTGAGACAGGGTTTCTCTTTGGAAATCCTCCTGCCTCTGCCTCTGGAGCAATTCAATTCCTACTGGTGTGTGCCACCACAGCCAGCTTATTTATTTATTTACCACTATGTCGTTTCTTTTTTCCTCTCAATCTTATGTATAGTTTTAAACACACTGTAAACCTTTAGAAGTTTTTCTTCATCCAAGTCTGACTTTACTGTAAATTTTTATGTTTTTTCTGGCCACGTGTCTTATCTGTTAAAACTGCGGCTGTTTAAACTGCAGTTTTTCCAAGACGGCGGGCATAAGCGTGACTCCAGTTTACCATCTCAGTCCATGTTGATATCCAGAAAAAGCTGCCGGCTTGGAGATGGAGTCACTGCCACTTCCAGCTGTAAGTATAACTTTTCAATTGTTACCAGAGTCTCTTATAAGAACCTTGTTGCTTTTTTTTTTTTTTTTTTTTTGCTTTTGCTGAGTCAGGAAGCTTCCCTTAAGCGAGCCCCATGAGTCTCTGCTTGTCTCTAGCAAAACAGAACCCATCTGAGAAATGCTGCCACCAAGAACCTCTGCTTTTCTCCATTCTTTTGTTTCTAAAATTCCTTTAAAGATTTTGTCATTCTATGTGGAAATTCAGTCCTGCTCCTGACAACCATTTGTAAAGAGAGGCCTTTTCCTTGTCAGCGGCTTGGTTTTTACCCCTACCAGTCACCTGGGTTTGGCTGCATTGGAGTCCCCAAATAAGACACAAGACACTGTATTAATTATGAAACTGTTGGCCTTGCTTGTTTCTTACTGGCTAGCTCTGACTTGAGTATTTATCCCATAATTGTTAATCTAAGTATTTCTCTTACCGGAGAAGTTTCTGGCCTTCTTATCCTTATGGCGGTTACATCTTGACTCCCTGTGTTTCTCCTATCCAGAGTTCTCCTGGACTCCTAGTCCCACCTATCTTGCTTCCCTATTGGCCAACAATGCTTTCTTGACATATACACAGGACTTCCCCAACATTATTCAGCAGAAAAAATACATGGAATCTATAAATTCATAGGGAAATGGATGGCACTAGAAGAAACTATCCTAAGAGAGATAACCCAGTCACAAAGAGACAAAAATAGTATGCACTCACTCATATATGGATTTTAGACATTGATCAGGGGAGTGCCAGCCTACAATCCCACTGCCAGAGTCTGGGAAACAGAACCTTCGACCAATGACTGATGGAAGTAGAGGCAGACTCCCACAGCTAAACACTGAGCTGAATTCAAGGAACCCAGTGACAGAGAGGGAGGACTGATGAGCATAGGGGTCAAGAGTGGACATGTTTAACCCACAGAAACAGATGACCTGAGCTCTTGAACCCCAGACTGAGGGCTGGAAATACAGCATGGGACTGATCCTGACCCCCTGAATGTGGGTGTCGGTGAGGAGGCTTAGGCAATCTATGGGGCCTTGGGTAGAAGATCAGTATTTATCTTTGGCATACAAATGGACTTTGGGTGCTCATCCCACAATGAGAGATGCTCTCTCAGCCTGAACTCTAGGGGGAGGGCCTAGGCCTTGGCCTGGATGAAATGACAGACTATGGATACACCCCATTGAGGGCCGCACACTCCCTGGGGAAAGGAGTGGGAATTCGAAGAGGAGGGATAGAAGGGTTGTGGGAGGGCATGGGAGGAGGGGAGGGAGAGGGAAAGGGACCTGGTATTGACAATGAAGCAACCTCGTTTCTAATTTAAATTTAAAAATTAAAAAAAATCAATTCCTAAAAGAAAAAATGTCTTTAACGCAATCATTTAATTATTACAGATTAGGAATGAGATTGTATTTCTTTAATATTTTCAAACTTCAGCAACTACAACAACTAATGTTTATGATATCTATTTGATTTATACTATTACAAATCTCTTTTATGATGGGAGTTTTTAATATCTGCTTATTTATAGGGAATGTGTGTTATTTGCTTATGAATAAAATTCTGAACTACAAAGTAATGAATATTTAAGAATTTCTAGTTTTTTATTCTGCATTTACACTTCCAGTGTCCTTTTCCTTTACATACATTTTGCACAGTTCTGTAAACTACTTCAAATATTTTTTATTTTTTTACTTCAAATATTAAATATTTACTTATTTTATTGTCACATATTTTAGTGTCATTTTATCATTTAATTGTGTCATTTGTTGAAAACATAAATGAAAACAAATTATTTACTGTATTTTGTGTGTGTGCTTATGCATATGCCTCAATAAACATTTTCTAATATTAATATCATAAATATGTCCTCTTCAATGGCTAGTTAGAAGAGATGATTTGGTAGGTTAATGCTCTTTCCTGATTTCAGTCCCCATAATACAGAGTGGATAAAGAGAACTGAATTCCAAATGCTTTCTGACCATAAAATGTTCACCTTGGCATGTATGTACCTTTACATACACACTCAAGATGATGTTTATAATAATAATATCAATGGCAAATTTGGTTTTGTGGCATATATGGTAAACAATTTAAGTGCTTATCATTTTTTATTTTAAACAATCTTTTCTCATTTTACATTCCAGTCCCAGTTCCCACTCCCTCCACTCCTCCTGCTCTCCCTACCTTCCCCCAACCTTATCCACATCCATCTTTTTGAGTGGTTAAGTCTTCCCATGGGTAGTCAATAAAGTCTGGTGCATTACTTTGGCAGGACCAAGGTTCTGCCTCCTATATCTAGGCTGAGCAAGGTATTTTTAAACACTGACTCTAGTCACATAAATGTTTTTGTAAATTTTAACCACTTGCCTATTCAGTCCTTCACTGTTTTTGTAGCACTCTCTTTGAGTCTGTTCTCACTTTGTATTAAGGCTACCCTGGAACTGCTTCTGCAACACAGGCTGTTTTTCTGGATTCTTGTACATTCTCAAACTGTCAACATCATTCATTCATTTTTAAATGCAATGTTGATATCTATTTGTACTATTGTCAGCTTTACTTTATTACCACATAATATCTGACAGCATAACTTAATGATAAAAGTTTATTTATTTGACTCTTTTGGTGGTTAAAATATATAGTTTAGGTTGTATCTGGGCACTCTGCCAAAATACAATAGCATGAGATAAAGATGAAGTTCTGGATTGTCCCATGCAACATCATGCAACAAACTGGCCATTAATAAAGGGAATAAATTTCAATATGAATTGTTTTTAACTTGATTTATGTATTCAAATGACTTTCAAATAAAATCCAAGTGTAATTTCATTCGAAATATGCTAAAACCAAGGTGTAGGATGATAGATTTTAAACACAAGGCTCAAGAACCCTATAATGGTTCAGGTAGAATGCTGCACAGTCCTGCAGGTTATCAGAAATTTTCATTCAGAACAGACCTGCTTTTATTTCTTTTATACTTCTGAGTGCTTACTAGACTCACTTTGATTAAAAAAACCTGCTATCAAAATGAAATGTTTGAAATATAGGTTCTGTAAAATTAAACAGTTAAGGAAAAGTATAATTATATTATAGCTGGAAACTTTTAAAACCTAACAAATGTCTTAAACAAATATTGACTTGTGCATTGTATAATAAACAGATCACAGTGAAAAACTGATTGCTTTCATACAAAGAGTTATAATAAACAAACAGGTTGATAATTGTTATAAGAGGCAAATCATCTCAAAGGAAAACATGCCTTACTTTTCAACAAACAGTGTTGGTATGCTTGAGAACTATTCTAAGATGACAGATTCTACATATGTATATTTTACTATGACTTATTAAAATATATTGAAATGAGGAAAGCTTTAAAATAACTCTAAAATGTAGAAAAAATTTAACTGGGTAATCTCAAAAACCCCTGTAATCATACCTTTTAAGGGTTTTAGGAGGGATGATTACTAGTTCAAAGCCAGTATGGAACTACAATGGGAAGCCAGGATTCAATTTTTAAAAAGGATATTCATCAGCTTAGAGGAATAGAATTTTCAACTTCAGTGCTGGTTAGTGTAATCAGAAGGCAAACTGGGGTATGTGGTCTCCAATTTTTGAACTCTTCTCACTATACTATATCTTAAGCAAATAAAATGTATAGTTTATAATTAAACTGTATATATTCTTTAGATATAATATGAAGTCATATAAACATAAGGGAAAAAATCACATGGGATTCCAAATTCATAATAAATGATATATCAATGTATAATTTGCAAACAAAAGCTTTAAATAGCTAACATGAAAACTAATAAATTTTACAAGGTAAAACAATATAATTCCATTTAAATTGACATTTCTAAATGTATAAGATAATCCAAAAATAGAAGACTTTATTGTCACTTAAAATACTGGGTAGGATACTGCAATTGATTACAGTCTAAATCTATCTGAGATGAATAAGAAAAAAATTAAATAATTTAAGAAGATGTAATTAAATGGGAAATACTTGTCAAATATATGTGTCATATACTAGCATTACCAGATACAGAAAGACTTTTTTAAAAATGAATCTGACTAAATAATTTCACAGTTGAGAACTATTCGTAATTCTAATACCAAGGACATTTTCAACGATTGATTGAATTACCTTAATTATCTGGAATAAAATGTCAATTTGTAATGGTGAGACAAAAGATATCTTATCAAGAATGAAAAACCTATGTTACTTAATAGATACAATTGAATTATGGCAACAGAGAGAATAAAAAGAATGCAATAAGGAGAATTGTGATGTACCACAGACACATTTCCCAAACATAACCTAACCTTGGATTACAAAGTAGGAAAAAAGAAGAAAACATATGGAAATCAGAGTAGAAGAGAAAAGCAAGGAACATCCTGGTTGGTTTTTGTCTACCTGACCCAAACCTAGGTGTATTTGGGAAAAGAAACCACAACTGATAAAATTCCTACATCATATCATATTGCCTATAGGCAAGCCTAAGAGAGGTTTTATTAACTAGTGATTGATATGGGAGATCCCAGATCGCTGGGCCTGGTGTTGAGCACACTTAACAAGCCAGAAGAGGGAAGCCAGTAAGCAGCATTCTCCATGGAGTCTGCTTCAGTTCCTGCCTCCAGGTTCCTGCCTTAAGTTTCTCCCCTGAGTTCCTTTCTCAAGGGACTAATAACTTGTAAGATGAAACCAACACTTTCCTTCACAAGTTGTTTCTGGTTGTGGTGTTTTCTCACAGTAATAGAAGCCCTAAATAATATACTTGGTAATAGAGACTCCATTGTGCAGTGCCCTTTGAATTGAACACAGATTGGAAAATATAACTTTGTCTAAGAATAGATGATTTCATGATTGAGACATGCCAGTAGTATATCTCATTAGACATTAGAATGTTGGATAATGTCATGGGAAAGAGACAAATTTGTTATCCTAATAAAATTTAGGCAAGAGGTAATCATTGTGTGTCACTATTCATTTGATGTTCACAAATTCCTGAGCAAAACCTTTGAAAGTAAAAATTTGGTGTGCCTCTTCTAGTTATTGGAGCTAGATAAACAGAAAAAAATATATGTGACAGAAAATTTCAAATCACTCTGAATTCTTACTGGAAGAATTATTTTGACATAGAAAAGTCATGTAAAATGGGCCTTTTCTAACTCTCCTGTTCTCTTCCTTCTCTTTGTCTTTCCTGCCTTTCTCTTACCTTTCTCCTCTAAACTAATCAAAGATTAGCTTAATGTTGGAAAATTCATCACAATTCTTTTGTATCTCATAATTTTATTAAATTGAAAATTCAAGTGGTAGAAATAGCTCACATACAAAGAACAGAGCTATAAATTGGCACAAATATAAGGAACAATTAGATTTTCCAGAAAAAATTACGAATGAGTACAGCTTTAGTCCTAGTGACCAGTTAAGGTATTTTCAGTGTGGTATGTGAAAGTTCTGCCATGAGAACTCTTGTCACAGATACCATTCAAATATACATACCTTGCCATACCTAACCTGCCTTTCTTTTGCTCTAACTTGGTGTTACTGTATTCCCAATAGACAGTCACAGAATAGCTATATAAATCCCATCATTGCCTAGAAAGACAGGTAACACAAAGTCTTATTTCTTGTCTGAGGCTTATGTCTCTTATTGTGTTCTTCCAACCTCTGCCTATAATAAAAGCCTGAACTCTTTCTCATTGCCTGTTATTCACAAATCTGAAATCTTTATATCACAAGTTCAACTAAACGCACAGTATTAGGAGTTAATAAACCGTTGTTGCATCATTGTTTAATGCTTTGATAATATGGAAACTGGTAGCTATCAGTAAATGGACAGAAATGTAGATATTTAATATATGGGTTTGGCAAACAAGCTTTGGACATTGATTAATTCATTGTTGTGTGTAGAGAGGTTTAGATGAAAAATCAGTATTTGTCTTAAAATAGCACTTACTATATACTAATTATGACCTCAAAATGAAAAGGATTGATGCTGGATGTTTGTAGGGAGAGATCTTATGTACCCATAGAGCTGACCACACCTATTTGGGCATGGTCACAGGTATGTAGAACGTACAGGGCATAAAAGACTGGGGGAAAGGAAATGCTCTCTCTATGCATTCCTGTTGCCCTCTGGAGAGCAGGGTGTAGACCTTCAGTTCTCAGCTTTCCTGGCTTCTCATGTAAGTGAATTTCCTACTTAACATTTCTGTGATATATGGTGTCAGGAATGGGATATTTCTCACAATTATTTTGTAACTCATAATTTTATCAGATTGGAATTTTAAACAAGTAAAACAGCCTCATATATATATATATATATCTATATATCAGAGCTATGAATTTACAACAAGGTAGTCATAAAGTGCTTTGTATAAATGCAAATGTATAATCATTTTATTTGGCTTAACCCTCAAATAAACTTTTGTGGACTCTAGTTTTAAAAACAATTCAGTTATTTGATTCTTCATACTCTAATTTCTGTATGTATTGGTTTGTGTTTAACAACATGGCCCAATGTTTTAGCTGGTGCACGACTTTGTACATGGGTTTTCCCCAGTAGTTGAGGGTGATAGATTTGGTTACATTTGTACAAAGGTATTTAGAGTATTCTCCCAGTGGTCAACTGAGGCAAATGGGAAAATTTTTACCTTCTTTGTAATGAGAAAGTTCTGTTTTGCTGTTGTTTTGATTTTCAAGATCTCTAGTAAAAACTGTAAATTATTAGGTACCTCTAGCTAGAGAAGCAGGAACTCTGGAACTACAGCAAACAGCATTCCCTCTCAGTGCTATTGTCTTTTTAAATTCTTAATCAGTTCTCTTTGCCCTCTGTTGCAAATAGGACCCCTATTGATCCAGGGAGGCATGACCTTAGCTTGTCATTCTCTGGAGTTAAACATTCAAGGAGCCTGCCTTCATCTGTAGAATTAGTGTGAAACATTGTCATCTGTGTCATTGACACAGTCCTGGGTCCAGATCAATTTCTTTCACTCTGACAAAACGTTCCTTATTTTCTGTTAATGAAGTGGACAAGCTTATATAATTTTCTCCAGAATGGAATAAAATACATGTTTTGATGTTTATTCATTTGTGTTGTTTTTTCTTTTTTATGAATTAACTTTATTTATTGTTTCATTTTTTATTAAAATAGTTAATTTCAGAAAGGCACTATGTGAAAGAAATCATATAAAATGTGATGATATCCTTTATTGGGATATTGTTAGTAGAGTACTACCATATATAATGTCTTCTTGATAAGGTCCAAGGTGATTCTATATATTACCAAAGGTATAATTACAGTTGGGTTTTCTTGTTAACAACAAAAATCTCACTAATGAACCTTCCTCATGAAATCACGGTTAAGTAGTAAGCAGGCATTGTGATCAGTGTGGGCCATGAGGATGTCTGGAGAGATAGATACCTAATTTTAAAATTAAGAGCTATACTGTAATATGAACAAAAATTGCTACTATGAAATGACTCCTACAAAACACTAAGCACAATGCTAACAAAACACAAAATGAAATATACAAAATATATAAATTTATTAATTATAGACTAGTGTTTTACATTACTTTATATAATGTAGCATGTTTTACATGGAATACTATATTAGTCCTCCATCATATACATGTTTTTTTGATTATGAGAGAAGGACCAGAGTCTGTAATTGTATAAGATAAACATAGATTACATATTTTGACCAGTAAAGCCAAAAGACCTGCTCCTAATTTCTTTGTTTTATTTTTTCTTTAATACATTGCTTCAGTGTATAACAATAAATTTTAGGAGATCCAGTCATATTTAATGAGGACTTTTGTGTCAGATAATGTTCAAAATATTTTCATTTGCAAATGTTCCTCATTAATATTAAAATATGTTTTTCTTGTTTTCCAAGTTGAACATTAAAATAAAACTGTATCTTTCAGAATGCACATAAGCCTTTAATGAATCATGTGACCATTATGGTATAAATGAAAATTTTATTAAAATACTATTGCTGTTGAAAATCTATCTTCAGAAGCATGAAAGGATTATTTTTAAATGTGTCTGTAACTTGAGAGCATGGCAAAGAGAGCTAACAATATAGTCACTGAAAATGTAAATGAGTTAAATTTACACTGAACCAGTTGAAAGTTTAAAGCTCATCTAAGCTCCTATAAAAAAATCATACAATGCCGGGTGTTGGTGGCGCACGCCTTTAATCCCAGCACTCGGGAGGCAGAGGCAGGCGGATCTCTGTGAGTTCGAGACCAGCCTGGACTACCAAGCGAGTTCCAGGACAGCCTCCAAAGCCACAGAGAAACCCTGTCTCTAAAAAAAAATCATACAATATAAACCAGTTTTAAAACCAATACATCTATGTATTTAAGTTTAAAATTACACACATTTAATTTCGTGTTTTTGTATACTTTACATACTTGATACAAAGTTTGATAATACTGACTGGATTTACAATTGCTTAGAGATTTGAATTTGGTGTTATTAAACACTAAAGCCAGTAATAGTTGTGCATGCCTATAATACCAGCACTTGGGAGATGGACACAAGAGGATATGAAATTCAAGATCATATTCAGATATCCTGTAAGATCTAGCTCAGCATTACATACAGGATATCACATCTCAAAATAATATTAAAATAAATGTAAGGTAACAAATGTGAAAGATATAAATAATACTTTATCTTGTGGATAGCAAGAACTCATAAATATTCCACACTTGGATAATTGTATAAGCATTGGATTTTTTCTTTGTCTTTTGTTTAATTGAAAATAGATTCTTCTCTCATGAAATACAGCCCAAACATATTTTTCTGACACATTAGTCATCCCAGCTCCTCTCTACTTCCCATCTCCCCCAAATCTTAGAGGAAAACATACTACTGCCACTTTCCTAAACAGTGCAATTCTTAATTGCACTTTAGATGACTATCCTTATACCCACTGGTAAGTTTAACTCTCACCAAACATCAAAGAAGTTTATTTTTAAGGCAGCAGAAACCATTCCAGAAGGCAAAGGTAGACAAAATTCAGAGAGCAATTGAATTTATCATGTCCAGACCAACTGATACATATGCAACACAACTCCTAAACTTAAGACCCAGGGAACAGGACATAAGAGAGGACACAAAGATTGAAAGAGCCAGAAGAATGACAAGATCGCGCTTGCAGATATGATAAGAAAGCTACACCCAAGAAATTTCAACAACATAATCACTTCAGTAGTGACAAGAGCAGTTGACATACTCAGGTGAATGGGATATCACTACGAGATGAAGAGCAACACAAAAATAACAACTTCTGAAAGAGGGAGTGTTAGTTTACCCCAGAGATGAGCTCTGTATATGTTCCCAACCTCAGGCTTTCAGTTATTAAAAACATATATTTACAACACTAATAAGAGTAAATGTACTCATGAAGTTGCATTTTATATTGACTCATGTGTGTGTGTGTGTGTGTGTGTGTGTGTGTGTGTGTGTGTGTGTATGAGACAGACAGACAGAGAGAAAGAGTTAATTAAAGAATAATAGAACATGGATTTGATACAGAGGAAGAAGGAACATGAGAGTAGTTGGAGGAGGGATAAGGAGGGAAATGATATAATTATATTCTACTTAAAAATTTAAAATTAGGCAAAAGAAAAATCAAGGTAGTAAGCTATCTAGCAAGCTAAATAATATGAATAATTGTTCTGGCCAAAGAGAGTGTATTTTACGCATTTATAGTGAAAAGAAAATTTTCTATTAAACCAATTTCCCAAAGAGAAAGATAAAGTGATTTCAGAGATACAGTCATAAGTAAACATGGTCATCATAGCACAATACCAGTAATAAAAATAAGAACAGCCAGAGAAGCGATGTTTCAATATGCTGAAGTGCTTCTGCAGCCAGTCATATTCCCCATCACAATCATTAAGCTCAAGACTTTTTACAATGAAGCAAGTAAATAACAGTGTATCAGCTAGCTACCTAGCTATGAATTTCACTGCAAACTCTCCCAAGACTATTAGAAATAGATAGAATGAATTATCTTGTTATTGATGGTTATGAAATCCTATACTTCCATGCTGTTGCTTTAGTCATCAAAGAAAAATAATAGTAGCTCTTCAGAATTATTTAGAATTTCTAGGTTCATATTTTCCACTCAATTTTGTCTTGACAATGGTGAAAATAACCTTTTAGCAGCTTAACATTTTATTTTGTCAAAAATATGATCCTTTCTAATGATAGATAATGCATGAGAAAAATAGAAGTCTCTCTAAGTAAGGGATTTGCTGATTCTTGAACTGCAGATGAAGGTATATTTTTACTCTCTATGCTATGTTATCAAATTGTGTCTTAGAATCCACTCTGTACTCATCTTTTATGACTTATTTTAACTATAGCACAAAAACCTAAACGTTGTTGACATGTGTGCTGTGTTAGCTATGGGGTTATTATAATTCACTACATTGACTTAGATCTTTACCTGCATCTTATACTTTGCAAAAAAAATCCAACTATTCTTATTTTCTTGGCTTTGCTATGTTTTTTTTTCTGTCAAGTTGAACTAAAATAGTGGTCTGTGATGCAAAAAGAGGAAAAGGTATACATGATCTTAATAACACTGAGAAATCATCCCCAAATCTCTCAAATTAGGCATACAGTTGTTGATGCTCTCAGTGGAAGCAGCAACTGGGATGAAGAAACTCTTGTGTCACAGAGGTATACACCTTGCTTTTAATGAATTTCAAAATTTAAATTTGTTAAAGGAAAAATCATATGCCAAAATCAAATAAAGTAAATGAAATTTTGTGAAGTGGATCAACTTCATAAGGAAGAGTAATGGACTTATGTCAGTATTTGGATGTTAAAACTCCAAACAGCATGGTGCAGACTCTGGCAAGTTCCCCATCCCTACCCTTTGGCATTGTCATTTCATAGCAGATGGCAAAAATGGGATCTCAGATGTAGGAGAAATTTTCACATCCAAGCTGAAAGGAAAAGAGGAAAGGCTGGAGTACCACATCTCTTACCATGTGTTCTATTTCCTCTCCATAGCGACACCCTGGAGAAAAGTTTTAACACAGAGACTTTATAGGTAATATTTACATACCAAAACATTAAAATCTCTACTTCCATCTCTATCTCTCTTCTCCCCCTTTCTCCCATTCTTTGTGTTTTATTGCCTACAATTGGGAAAGAAACAAAGTGACATTTCTGTGGCCACCCTTCTCTACAACCTCATGTCATATGAGCTCACAGTCTTATGAGGCTGATAGATTGTTGAGTTAAGCAACACTCACTCAGATCTGGACTTCTTGCTAACATGCATTCATGGTCGGTCTGAGATCACTGACACCAGACCCAGGAGATGCTGATTTTACTACAACTAATAGACTGTATTGCATTTCTCTGTTTAGCACAATAGCAATTCTCTAGACACTGGCTTTGAGATGAAGATTGGTAGGACCTGTTTACTGTCAGGTTTCGCTAGCACAACACTTAATTGCAACAAATGTTCTGTACTTTCTGTATAGTTACATCTCTAGTAAACTATTTTTTCCATCCTATGCTACCTTAGTTTGAGTTAGTGTTGTTGAAGACAGCCCCTAGGATACCAAACCTAATGCTAAGGTAGGTTTCAGCTGAGGCACTCAGCTTCAAGGACATTCGCCGTCTCAGGAGTTCAACCATATTCATTATAAAGTTGATAATCAGCCACACCCAAATATAAGTATCTCCTTTAAATATATATATATTCTATCTAGATATCCGCTCAGATCTATTTGCTATGTCCATGTGAACAAGCCATGGGACACTTTGTTCTCTGACACTAGAGGAGGCACACTAAAGACATTCTTTTGGTCATGCTAAACTAAGCCTTTCTGATT
This sequence comes from Mesocricetus auratus, assembly GCF_017639785.1. Lineage (NCBI taxonomy): Eukaryota > Metazoa > Chordata > Mammalia > Rodentia > Cricetidae > Mesocricetus > Mesocricetus auratus. Next base: position 44,383,682 of record NW_024429266.1, read on the forward strand.
CTCCTTCTATATATACCTGCATATACCTGTACAGTGTCAGGATAGTAAGGGACTAATGCTCACTCCAAGGCTGATGATGATGAACTATGCAATCGTCTATCTTACTGGAGCTCAAAAGTATCTGACTATAGACCAACTCTAGATACTATACCAACAAATGTGATTACTTTGCAGTTTCTGGGCTTCACTCCATCTAGCATAGTACTTGTCACCAAATATAGCCATTCTATGCTTAAGGTTTTATTCATCTCAGCAATAGGTAGAATTTGCCCTGGACAGGATACTGATCTTTCCACTACCAGATTTCAACATGGCAGGCTTGACAGAGGACTTCATTTTAATGGTTAGACTTAATTTATTTATTTTTTATTTTATTTTTACTTTTTTGGTTTTATTAGACAGGGTTTCTCTGTATTGTTTTGGAGGCTGTCGGTCTAGCCCGGCCTCGAACTCACAGCGATCTGCCTGCCTCTGCCTCCTGAGTGCTGGGGTTAAAGGCGTGTGCCACCAACCCCCGGCTAGACTTAATTTATTATCCCTTGTCTGTGCTATATTATTTTGAATTAGGGAAGGAATGACTTAGGCAATTTCCTCTTCCATATTTGCAGTGTGTATATGAGTGCACAAGAGCAGGCTGAGAAACAACAGCCCTGCACATCTTAAGCAATCAATTAGCTACAGTCTGGTGCTTTTTTGTTTTGTTATTTTTTTTATATTTTCACTAAGGTCTTGCACACATTTGCCTGGCTTCCTTAGAATATATGACTGTCGTTTATCATCTAAATGGCTATTAAAATGATGTCTCTGTAGAAGCAAAGAATATAGACTTAAATAAGCTATGACTTTGCTCCATTTTAATTCATGAACTCTCTTGTCTTAAATGTTGTTCCTTGAGAAAATTATATATGCAAATAATGTGTTTGAATGAAATCGATCCTCTGTTTCCTACCCTTTAAATCCTTACCTATAACCCCAATTGCTTTTCATTCCAACTTCAATTTTTTTTAAACCACTGAGGTCAGTGACTAGTACCAACATGCATATGGATATAGGGACATCTACCATGAAATGGAACAATCAATAGCCATGCACAGCTATGAAGTCTGCCAACTACAATAGTGACTGGCCTGGGAAGATATTGCCCACTTCATCCTCAGAGAAGTGTCTTCTTCCACTGATATTTAGAAGTGTCTCCACTTTTGCCTTTCCTAAATGCCATATAGATGAGAACACAAAATATTCAGAATTTTTAAGTTGTAATCTTTCATTTAGAAAATGAAATCTGTTTCCCTTTGTCTCATCAATTTGTTCTTAAAGTGCTTCAGTATTATCTTTTGAGAAGTGCAAACTTGTACCCCTCCAACAAATCCTCTAAAATCCCCTATCAAATCCCTTTCATACACACCAAACTTAATATTGTCATATTTTAAAACCTATCTTGTCTAACTTGTGCTCTGTGTTTGTCCTTGGATGCATATTACGGACTATTTGTATTAGCCCCACTTTGCAGGGGCCATTTATTATGGACTGATATCTTCAGGGCTACCATCAGAACCAGTCAAACAACCCTGGGTCCGACTATGATTGGGGGTGTGTGGACACGGAATATGCAAACTCTCCAATGGCATTAAAGAGGATACAGAGACATCTGGTCATATAAGAAGGGCTATCACTTAATACTGAAGGCCACAGTTTATTGAAACAAAGTCTTACATAACCATCCAAAGGTGGGGGCATCTATTATCATGTATAAAGGGCTGACAGCAAGTATTTCTCTTAATCCTAGATACACTCCTTTGCAGCACTTACTCATGCCCTCTGGTACCCCACACCAGCATCTCTCACTAGCCTTCAGGGTGGGTATAGAGTTGCACTGGCCCAAAGCTATTGTTATTTAGAATAAGAGCCATTACTCACCGAGGCTAGGCCATTTAAGGCTATCAGCCTACATCCAAAAGACAATAGAAATTCTGAGCTCTCAGAACTTGTGACCAGGTGAATATATTTCCAACATATTATATGGGCCCTGACAGTTGTATGGCTATCCTCAGGACTGTGGTTCTTTCTGACATCTCTTCAACAGTTATCTCTGAAGACTGGGAGGAAGGTGTCGTGTTTATGACTCACTTAAAGCTACACACTCTTCACTTCGTTGTGGAGATGCTCTGATTATTTGTGGGTCTCTGTCTTAATTATCATTTATTGCCAAAGATCTTTTGATGAGTTTTGAGAGATACACTAATCTAAACCCTAAATTCTTATTGATTTCTAGTGGAACCAGTTTAGTACTATGCCCACTTAACAGAGTAATAGAACTAGGGTTTTTGACTTTCTAGCCACAGGTTCTGGACCCAAATATTGTTAATACTGTTGCCAGTTATAGACTCTTTCTTATGGAGCAGGTGTAAAGTACAAAGAGAAATGCTATTAAGAAACATTGGCATGTCTTGCCAGGCCACTCTTAATTGTAGCTCACAGAGTTCATTGGTAGATAAGACTATGATTAATTTTCTCCTACTGTAGTATAGATAACACCTTCCAGCATTATAAAAGATAGACAGTAGTGATGAAGTCTCCATGTAAGTGATAGCTTGATTTCACAATATTCTGTACAAGAAATATATATTTTCAATATCAGTGTCTTAACCTAATTTTCTGTGGGATAACCAGAAGCTGTGTTTTTGACATTTTTAAATCAGTCATTCTAACTTTGGTATGTAATCTCAAATTAATTTTTATTTTGTATTCCCCTGGTGGCTAAGTGTGTTCAACATTTAAAATATTTTTTCAAGTACATATCTCGCTCTTAGTTTCATGCTGGATATTTTAGATGGTTATTAATGATGATAGTATTATTTCATTCATTGCATATTCTAGGTACAAACCATTTGTCAGATGTTTATCTGGTAAAGTTTGGCATTGCGTTTGCTTCATTTTCTTAGCATTCTGTAAGTTGTTTCCTTATTTGCCTGATGGTGTCCTTTGCTGTCCAGGACCATCTTCATTTCATGATGCTCCATTTACCATGACTCTTAAGTCCTAAGATAACAAGGTCCTGTTTAGAAAGCTTTTATCTGTATATATAAGTTCAAAAGTATTTTGTACATTCTCTTCTATCAGATTCAGCTTATCAGATGTTATGTTTAGGTCCTTTATTCACTTGCAGTTGAGTTTTGTGCAAGGTGGTAGATAAGAATACAGTTTCATTATCCCACATACAACTTTCTTGTTTTACTATTACCACTGATTCTAAAGATGAGGATGATAGAACTGATGTTTAAATTATAAGGAAGTTTACTATCCATGAAACATTCCACTATAAATGTATGCAGATAAATATTAATCTACTTACCTCCGGAATGCTTTTCCAGATATTTGTAGTTTCCTTGTGTAAACTCATTGTCACTTTTCTTGTAGTTTTAATTTTATATCTATTTATTTGATTCTAGTAAACACAAAGAATATTTAACTTGTACATTCATCTTACATATTGAAGTTTGGGCATAATTGGCTATTCTTAGTCTTGGAGGGATTTTAGAGCTTTCATCAGATTGACTGCAGGGGTAATACTGCAACCTATAAAAAAAGAATGTTTTATCTATTCTTTCTCAAAGATAACATGTTTAATTGTCATTTTCTATTAATTGTGTTTTTGACGACTTTCAGTTCAATGAGGTAAAGTGAATGAAAAAGACATATTTGCCTTATTCTTAGTCACATGTGGTGTGTAATATCTTAGCATATAATATAATATTAATTGAAAGTTTTTATTTTGTTTCATAGACATTGTTCACCAAGTTGGTATTTGGACCTACTATATCATATCTTATTTTCATTTCTGCTGGACCAAAATATTATTGGTAGTGTTATGTTTACATGTTCAATTATACTAGGAAATTAGTACATTAATAATATATATATATGTGGAGTTTCTGTCTGGTATTCCTGTCTAGTGGTGAGAGTGGAGTGTTGAAATCTCCCACTATAAGTGTGTGGGGCTTTATATGTGATTTAAGTTTTAGTAATGTTTCTTTTATGAACATGGATGCCTTTGTATTTGGGGCATAGATACTCAGAATCAAAACTTCATCTTGGTGGATTTCACCTGTGATGAGTCTGTAATGACCTCCTTCATCTCTTTTGATTGATTTTATTTTAAAGTCTAATTTGTTAGATATTAGGATTGCTACCCCTGCTTGTTTCTTGGGTCCATTTGATTGAAAATATTTTCTCAGCCTTTAACTCTCAGGTACTGTCTGTCTTTGAGGGTGAGGTTTGTTTCTTGTATGCAGCAGAAGGATGGGTTCGGTCTTCGAATCCATTCTGCTAGCCTGTGTCTTTTTATGGATGAGTTAAGGCCATTAATATTGAGGGCTATTAATGACCATTGATTGCTCATTCTTCTTTGATTTGGAATGGTTGTTGTTGGTGGAATTATGTGTGGAATTCCACCCTATTTTTCTTTTGGCTGTTAGTAAAGAGGGATTATCTAATTCCTTTGTTTTCCTGGTTTTAGTTAACTTCCTTGAGTTGGAGTTTTTTCCAGAAATTTCTGTAGGGCTGGGTTAGTGGTATATATTGGTTGAATCTAGTTTTGTCATGGAATATCTTGTTTTCTCCATCTATAGAGATTGAGAGCTTTGCTGGGTCTAGTAGTCTGGGCCAGCATCCCCTTCTCTTGGTGTTGATTGCATATGTATCCAGGGCCTTCTGGCTTTCAGAGTTTCCATGGAGAAATCAAGTGTAATTCTGATAGGTTTGCCTTTATATGTTATTTGACCTTTTGCCTTATCTGCTCTAAGTATTCTTTATTTTTTCTGTATGCCTAGGGTCTTGATTATTATGTGGTTAGGGGACTTTTTTTGTGGTTCACTCTATTTGGTGTTCTGTAAGCTTTTTGTACCTTCATTGGCGTGTCTTTCTTTAGGTTGGGAAAGTTTTCTTCTATGATTTTGTTGAATATGTTTTCTGTCCCTTTGAGTTGGGTTTCTTCACCTTCTTCTATACCTATTATTCTTAGGTTTGGTCTTTTCATGGTGTCCCATATTTCCTGGATGTTTTGTGTTTAGGATTTGTTGGGCTTCAGACTTTCTTTGGTTGATTAATCTATTTCTCCTTGTGTGTCTTCAACATCTGTGATTCTCTCTTCTGTCTCTTGTATTCTGTTGGTTATGTTTGCATCTGTAGTACCTGACCTTTTCCCTAGTTTTTCTATTTCCAGCATTCCTTTAGACTGTGTTTTTTTTTTTTATTGTCTCTATGTCAGCTCTCAACCCTTGCACTGTTTGAATTGTTTCTTGTAATTTTTGCTTTGTGTTTTCTTCCCTTTCTTGCATTTGTTGGATTTTTTGGTTTGTTTTTTCTTCCATTTATTTATGGGATTTCCTCATATCCTCTTTGAAGTCCTCTTTCATTTTCATGAAGGTGTTTTTAAGGTAATTCTTTTCTGTTTCATCTGCACTGGGGTGTTCAAGTCTTGCTGGTGTATATTCTCTAGACTCTGGTGGTGTCATAGTTTTTTGGTTGCTGAGTGTGTTCTTATATTGCCTCTTTCCTGACACTTCTTCCAATGGGTGTAGAAAGAGCCTCTTCCTCTCCTGATTGATAGGTGACCAGGGTTCCCTTTTACTGGGAGCAAGCAAATCCAATACTCTCTGGCCTCTGCTCTCTGCTCTCTGTCCTCTGTCCTCTGTCCTCTGTTCTGAGTGCAGGCAGGAGTGGACCGGCTCTCTCTGCAGCCTCCTAGATTGCTTTGTTGTCCATTAGTGACATGTCTACCTGGCTGTGGTCCCCAGGACAGGAGATCAGAGAGAGGGCAAGTGGGAGGAATTCGGGTCTAAGATGGGGACCCAGAGCACACCTCTGTCCTCTGCATGGAGTGTGGGCGGAAATGGACCAGCTCTCTCTGCAGGCTCCTGGACACTTGGTCATCTCTCTGGGTGAGTCGACCTGGCTGCACTCCCCAGGTCAAGGGATCTGAGAGAAGGTGAGCTGGAGGAATTTTGGTCTAAGATGGGGACCCAGATTTCACCTCTGCCTTCTGCCCGGATTGTGGGTGGAAGTCAAATGATACATTTCTTAATTTGCCTTTTTCAGGTATTTTGTTACAACAGAAATGGTATCATGCCATTAAAAGTTGAATGGAGAAATGGGTCCATTGCTCTGATAAACCGGATCATGTGTAACTTCGGCCTTTGAAACATTTTTGTAGGAGGAATGTGGAAGTATTTGCAATCATAAGCTAAAGCACTAGAATTCAACAAAGAGAGTTTAATGAATCATTATAATGGCAGTTCAGAAGACCTGAAGACAAAGAAATTGTGGACTGTTGAAGTCTGGCTCATGAAGGCAGGAGATTATCAAGGTTACACTTTGATCGAAACTATGACTACATTCTACCATAAGTTCATACAGTTAAATAATAAGAGTCATTTAACCATAGAAAGATTAATTTTACATTATATAATTTATAATTATAATGTACCTTATTCAAAATCTAAAAAGGAAATCATTAAATTGGATATTCTTGGATAAATGTATTTATATAGTTTTATGTAAATTTAACAATAATTTGTTGTATATGATTAGTGTGTTATAATGGAAAATTGTATACACTTGAGTCTTGTTCTTAAATTAAGTGAATAATAATCTTCCAAAAGCTCAAAATTATTGTCAAAATGAAACAGAGCAAATTAAATTTCAAATAGACACAGCTAAATTAATGGTCAAGTTTCACTAATGAAAACTTAATAATGTCATTCTAAATAGAATTTAGATAACAGTCTACAAATCTTTAAAGAAATAAAATTATTTAATATGGTTTAGAAAGTTGCCATTTTAAGTGTAAAGTAAGGATTTTGATGACTTCAGGTAAATTATAATCATTACTCTTAATTAAGTGCATTAACTAAGCAATTGTCCCTTTAAAATGACAAATTCATACTCATGTTCACTTTTTTAAAAAATACACCATGCAAAGGCTGGGCAGTGATGACCCAATCTCTTAGTCCCAGTTATCAGGAGGCAGAGGCAGGTAGATATCTATGAGTTCAAGGCCAGCCTGGGCAACAGAGCTGGTTAAATAGGGATATTTCACAGAGAAACCCTGTCTTGAAAAACCAAAAAAAAAAAAAAAAAAAGAAAAAAGAAAGAGAAATACACCAAGCTAGTTAGTATGAAACTACATACTATCTTCTATTCCAATAAATTTTATGGATTGGAAAAAATAAGGGGAAAAACTCCCCTTATATGTACAACTAAACTAATTCCTAAGGATGAAAATAAAATGACATAGTTCATCATTTTTAAAATTCACCAGTTTCAGGAGAATATATAAATACGTGGGCTGGAAAGACTGTTAAGTTATTAAGAACACTTGTTGCTCTTTCAGAGTACCCAGTTTCCTAGCAACCATAGGCTTACACTTGCTTTTAACCCTAGTTCCAAGAAATGCAACATTTACCGCTCTCCTTTTTAAACACCAGCTAGCACACACACACACACATATACGTGTGTGTGCATGTATATGTATATGTGTATGGGGAATGTGCATACAAATAGAGATATTATGCATCAATTGATTTTATTTTGATAGCTACAAAAATGCAACGATGTATTCCACATGAATGAGCCAAATTTATTATCTAAGATAATCACAGACATTTATTCTGTTGGAAGTTAATAATCTTCATTTTAGTGGATTTAAGCAAATGCAGATGGATCTAAAAACATACAGGTTTCTTACAATTATGTCCAGAATATTAAAAATGAATGTGGCTAAGAAGGATATTTAGGAGTGCTTCATGAACATCTTAAGTGTGATTTGAAAATCTAATTGGATGTTCACTGCAGTAACATCTTAAATACATGGAATTTCTTGTGCTTTGGTGAGGACTTTTGAAAATTCAAGTTTATTGTACCTTATTTATTGCTTTGATTGTCTCTGTTTTCCAGTGTTAAAAAGAAAAAATGGAGATTAAATTCAGACGAGAAAAAAATGAAGTATGTGTTTTGTGTAGAATCAAGTGAAATTTCCTAACAAGTATGTATATTGATTATTTTATGTCATGAGAGAAGCATAATCAGGGCCCTATTTGTTATAAATCTAATATGTAGTATATTTAAACCCATAGATTACTTAAATTTACAAATTTAAGTTCCAAAAGTGTTTATAACACAGGCACAAACAAACATTACTTAAAGGCAGAAATTTAAAAACCGAATTACATTTATTATGTAAAAGATGCATCGTTTGTTCAGATATTAAAAATGGCTTCATTGTATTATTTGAAAATACAGTTTTATTAATATCTGTGTACAATGAACATAAAATTACTTTCTTTATAGTCTCTAACATATTTAGTAAGATTGAATTTAATCTATTTGATAAGCAATAGTATTGTTTGAAATTTGTCACAAATTTCTTAAAAGTAAATAGATGAATAATAAATGAGAGGCATATCCTTTCGCTGTTTATTTACTTGACATCTTTAAAATTTACTGAGTGTTAGGGAAATAATAACTGCCACTAAAATTATAATAGTCCTGAAATCTATATATATATATATATTATAGTAGGCAAACGTATATATATATATTATATATATATATATATATATATATATATATTAGACAAAATTTCATTACTTGTTTTCCTAGAAGGACTGACAAAAGTTGATGACAATAATCATAACAGAATTCTGAAAAAAGTTTCAAGGCCATTTAGTTAACCAATTGGGGTGACACATTGTTTATGGTCTAATAAAGCTTGCTTGGAGATCAGAATGCAAAGCTAGCCACAGTCATAGAGGGCAGATAAGCGGTATTATAAACCTTTAATCCCAGCAGCCACACACAGTTAGCCATAGAAGCTGGTCAGTGGTGGTGCATTCCTTTAGTCCCAGCACTAGAGAGATATATAATACAAAAGCCAAGCATTCAGTCTTGGGCAGTTATTCTCCAGTCATGATGAGGACAGCATCCCCCAAGCCTCGATAGAGGCAAGAGATCTCTGGTGACTTCGGTGATTTGCTTTTCTGATCTTCAACTTAAACTCCAATATCTATCTCTGGGCTTTTATTATTCATGGAATAACCTATAAATTACTAATTCCTCTTGCTTCATACACATTGAAATTAATATTTGATTCTCAATTAACACTTTTCAAATTTGGATTCATGAAATTTGGCAACTAATTGTGGTTCTATTTAATGTTACCTTTAGAAATATTATTTTTGATTTGTGCAAGTTGATTCTGTATCTTGCCACATTGCTTAATTAAGCCATCATTTCTGGAAGTTTTCAAGTAAAATCCTTGGTACTGTTAATATATGGTATCATTCTACCTGTATTAGTTCTCTAGAGGAACAGACATATAGAATAAATATCCCCCATTTATTTTGAAAGGGTATTTGTTAGAATGACTTATAGGAAATTGAACAATGCACAATTGCACCATCCCTGGGTAAAGGAAGAAATAAAAAAAGAAATGAAAGACTTCCTAGAATTCAATGAGAATGAAGACACAACATGCATAAACTTATGGGACACTTTGAAAGCAGTGCTGAGAGGAAAGTTTATAGCCTAAGTGCCCACATGAAGAAACTAGAGAACAGTCTTACAAGAGAATTAATAGCACAGCTGAATGTTCTCAAACAAGAAGAAGCAAACTCACCCAGGAGGAGCAGATGCCAGGAAATAATCAAATTGAGGGCAGAAATCAGTCAAGTAGAAACCAGGAAAACACTGAGAAGAATCAATGAAACAAAGAGTTGGTTCTTTGAGAAAATCAACACAATAGACAAACCACTGTCCAAACTAACCAAAAGACAGAGAGAGCATGCTAATTAACAAAATCAGAAATGAAAAGGGGGACATGACAACAGACTCTGAGGAAATCCAATATAAACAAACTGTGAAAGAAAACCACATGATCATCTCACTAGATGCTGAAAAAGCCTTTGACAAAATCCAGCACCCCTTCATGATAAAGGTCCTAGAGAGATCAGGAATAACAGGAACATACCTGAATATAATAAAAGCAATATACAGTAAATCAACAGCTAACATAAAACTAAATGGAGAGAAACTCAAAGCAATTCCTCTAAAATCAGGAACAAGACAAGGCTGTCCACTCTCTCCATATCTCTTCAATATTGTACTTGAAGTTCTAGCTACAGCAATGAGACAACAAAAGGAGATAAAGGGGATACAAATAGGAAAAGAAGAAGTCAAACTTTCACTATTTGCAGATGATATGATAGCTTACATAAGTGACCCCAAAATCTCTGCAAGGGAACTCCTGGAACTGATAAATACCTTCAGCAGTGTGGCAGGATAAAAGGTAAACTCAAAAAAAAAAATCAGTGGCCCTACTATATACAGATGAGGAAGTGACTGAAAAAGAAATCAGAGAAACATCACACTTTACAATAACCATAAACAGCATCAAATATCTGGGGATAATGTTAACCAAGGAAGTGAAAGACTTGTATATCAAGAACTTTGAGTCCTTAAAGAAAGAAATCAAAGAGGATACCAGAAAATGGAAAGATCTCCCATTCTCTTGGATAGGTAGGATCAACACAATAAAAATAGCAATCTTGCCAAAAGCAGTCTACAGATTCAATGCAATCCCTATCAAAAGTCCATCACAATTCTTCAAGGACCTGGAAAGAACATTAACAACTTTATATGGAAAAACAAAAGGCCCAGGATAGCCAAAACAACCCTATACAATAAAGGAACTTCAGAAGGCATCACCATACCTGAATTCAAGCTCTATTATAGAGCTATAGTCCTGAAAACATCTTGGTATTGGCACAAAAATAGGCAGGTAGACCAATGGAACAGAATTGAAAACCTGATTTTAACCCACACACCTATGAACACTTGATTTTTGACAAAGAAGCTAAAACTATACAATGGAAAAAAGAAAGCATCTTCAAATAGATCCATGTTTATTGCCTTGTACAAAACTTAAGTCCAAATGGATCAAAGATCTCAACATAAATCCAGCCACACTGAAACTTTTAGAAGAGAAAGTGGGAGACACTCTTCAACGAGTTGGTACAGGAGACCACTTCCTAAACATAACACCAGTGGCACAAACTCTGAAATTGACAATTAACAAATGGGACCTCCTGAAACTAAAAAGCTTCTGTAAGTCAAAGGACACAGTCAACAAGACAAAAAGGCAGTCCACAGAATGGTAAAAGATATTCACTTACCCCACATCTGACAGAGGGTTAATCTCCAAAATTTACAAAGAACTCAAGAAGCAAGTCTCCAAAACACCAAAGGATCCAAACAAAAGGTGGGTTACAGAACTAAATAGAGAATCCTCAATAGAGGAGGCTAAAATGGCCAAGAGACACTTAAGAAAGTGCTCAACATCCTTAGCCATCAGGGAAATGCAAATCAAAACAACTTTGAGATACCATCTTACTCCTGTCAGAATGGCTAAAATCAAAAACACTGAATACAATTTATGCTGGAGAGGATGTGGAGAGAGGGGAACTGCTGGTGGGAGTGCCAACTCGTACAGCCACTTTGGAAATCAGTATGGAGATTCCTCAGGAAAATGGGAATTAATCTACCACTAGACCCAGCAATTCCACTCTTAGGCATATATCCAAATGAGGCAAGTTCATATAACAAGGGCATCTGCTCCACTATGTTCATAGCAGCATTATTTGTAATAACCAGAACCTGGAAGCAACCTAGATGCCCCTCAACTGAACAGTGGATAGAGAAAATGTGGTATGTTTGCACAATTGAGTATTACTCAGCAGAAAAAAACAGTGGAATCCTGAAATTCCCATGTAAACGGATAGCACTGGAAGAAACCATCCTGAGTGAGGTAACCCAGTTGCAAAAAGACAAACATGGTATGTACTCACTCATATATGGATTTTAAACATGTATCAGTATAGTGCCAGTCTGCACTTCCACTGATAGAGAGTCTGGGAAACAGGAAAGAACCTAAAAGATATGCATATATGCATAGTACCCAAGAGAAGAAGATTGAGACAAGATCCTCTGAACAGATGGGGAACACGGCGAGGGGTTGGGGGGAGTGGGAGCTGGGAAGAAGAGAGGGGTAGAAGAGGAAGGGAGAGTAGGTCATGGGGGAACAGGAAGTTTGAGTGGGTGGGGGTAGAATAGGGGGAAGAGGGAATCATAGGTTAGAAGACAGATCAGGCACCAGAGTGACCTCTAGTGATCTAAAGGGTTGACACCAATTGGCAAGCTAAGCAATAGTGGAGAGACCACCTCGAATGCCCATTCCTGATAATGAACTTGTGTCTATAACCATCCGGGAGCCTTCATCCAGTGACTGATGGAAGCAGAGGAAAACACACAATTAATCACTGAACTGAACCCAAGGCACCCAGTGACAGAGAGAGAGGAATGATGAGCAAATTGGCAAAGAATGGGCTGGCAAAACCAGCAGAGACAGCTGATCTGAACAGGGGAGAGCTCTTGGACCCCAGACCGACAGCAGAGAGGCCAGCATGGGACTCATCTGGACCCCCGAATGTGAGTGTCAGTGAGAAGGCCTGGGCAACCTATGGGGACCTGAGCAGGGGATCAGTGTCTATCCCTGTAATACAAACAGTAATCATGTGCCCATAGCACAAAGAGGGATGCTCTCTGAGCCTGGACTCTTAGGGGAGTGCCTGGACCCTACCCAGAGTGAAATGACAGACTCTAGATATCCCCTATGTGGAAGGAATTGGCAATGGGGTAGGAGGCTGGGGGGGGCGATGAGGAGTGTGGGAGGAGGGGAGGGAAAGGGAACTGGGATTGACATGTAAAACAAGCTATTTAAAATTAAAATAAAAAATTCATAAAAAGAATGACTTAATGACTTACAGGTATTGGTCTAGCTAGTACAAAAGTGTCTGTCTACCAATGGAAGTTCCATGAATTCAGTACTTCTTTCGTCCATGATGATGCATGTCTCTGTTGATCTTCAATATAAGCCAGAATCCAGAAGAAACATGGCCTAATTATAGTGAAAGAATGGACTTCCTAAGGAAGGCGACAGCAGGTAGGCAAAGAGTGGTGACCTAGCTTTCTTCTTCCATGTCCTCTGTATAGACTGCCAGTAGAAGGATTGACACACATTAATGGTGGATGTTTCTGCCTTGAAAGACCCGGATTAAAAGTGAGTCTTTCAACCATAAGTAATTTAATGAATAAAAGACTCCTCACAGGAGTACCAAACATTTGGAATTTAGTTAATTCCAGATATGATCAAGTTGACAGTCATGAAAAAATACTGTAGTGTTTTATTCCATATTTTCCTATTTCTTTTCCTTTAGGTGTCCTTGTTTTGCCTTATTGCTCCCATTGAAAATTGAAAATTTACTATATAGATGGACAATGTTCCCTCTCAAAGTAAAAGATCATCCAGCAAAACCCCTGGGATCAGGTAAGAGAAGACTTTGAGTCAAATGGGAATTAAAAATATTGACACTACACAGAGAGGAGGGGGACAAATACAGAAAAAGTAGACAGGAGGGAATATGATAGTAAGGATATCTGAAAATTTAATAAATAAATAGTACAGTTATAATATGTCTAAAAGATCTCTAATGGACATGAATTTGAGTGTAAATGCAAATATGTAGTATAAATTAAATTTCCTCATCTTTTCAACAATGGTCCCTCCAAGAGTCAAACACCATTTACCAAATCTGCCATAAAAGTCCTTTTATGATTTCTTGGTCAGGAGTTTCCAAGAAATTTACTAAGTATTGGATATTATTGCTATTTTCATTCCATCTCAGCCAGAGATGATTTGCAATTCTCTCTTACTGAAGATACCAGACACTTAAGGTGCAGAACCCAGGAGACCTTGAGCTAGAACTGACATAAATGTCTCTACCCTGAAGACTAGCTTTCAAGCTACATGAAGATGCCATGCAATTTTCCAAAGAAGAGAAGCAACCAATGGTCTTTCTCAAATATACTGCCTGTGAAACATAGCAGATGACCACATGAAATGAAAACACTAAGGACTTTATGGTACCATTACCTTGGTGGTAACCAACAGCTCTGTAATTGGATTTAAGACCTTCTCAACAAGAGGGTAATTGTGTCTGGTGTACAAATCCCACCAGTTACCCGGGCATTGCAGGAAGGTAAATTCACCACTATTGGAGGAGTCCTTACAATAGCCACATCATAATAGCAGCAGAATCGCTAACTACAATATAAATACTAGTCCTCACTGCTCTTCAAGAAAAAGTCTATTTGCAACAAATGAAAACCATTGCAAAAAATCCAAAGCAATGAAAATTCAGAATTATGGAGCCCAAGTGCAACAGACACATCTACAAAATGATTGCCATATCTAAGTCTTATACAATGTGGCTGAAAAAAGGGGAAAGAGTGTAAGACCCTGGAGATCAAGCAATTTTCTGTGAGATTGTATCTCCTAGGAACATCAGAAGCTACAACTATAAAGACTCACAAAAATGATTACCTAAACTAAAGCTGAACTAAGGTCAGAGTGGTAGATATCCTAAGAAGACAGGTGAAAGCCCATGAGCCCTCAACAGTCCACAAAACCTACAGACAACAAAAATTGCTGAGATCAGGAATTCAGTACTTCCCAGGCATGAGTATACCAATCAGATTTACAATAGCAAACTGTCAGTCCTTAAAAGGACATTATAAGGGATGAGCAGAGATTATTTATGAATTTACAAATATACATGTATAACATCTAATTGAAAATTACTAATAGGTATTGAAGAATTGATTCTGACAAAAGCAAGAAGGGTATATAGGGTTCTTGAAGGGTGGAAAGGAAAGGGGGAAATAATGTGATTATATATAACCTCAAAAAATAAAAGAAGTGATTAGGTAATACAAATGAAAAGAATATTGGCATGGTAATAATGCTAGAACATTCTTATTCAAGATAGAGGTTTACAAGGACTTTTAAACAGAACTTCACTAGCATAAAAGTTTCTCTGTGAAAAAATGGTGAGACTACAAGAAATTTAAGGTGTTTTAAATTATTTTATTACTTATTTACTTATATGCTTTTTGGGGACAGAGATTCCCTCTGAATCACAAGCAGTCTTCCTTTCTTTGTAGCACCAGTTAGCATCAGAGATGATGAACAACTCCTGCATCACTGTCTCCTGTGCATCCATAATCTATAGTTGTAAAATAGAGCAGAGATATAACAAGTAAGTGGAGATAAATTAATCACAGAGGTAAACAAAAGTAATTGAATATGTTATAGCTGAACCCCATATCTACAACGTTTAACCTTTCTCTAATTTATGGAACACTAATGAAATATACTTTTAAATATTAGTTTTTCTTTTTCAATGTAAATATATGAAAGGTGATGAGGATATGCAAATCTTTAAGCAGTTTGCCATACTACTCGAGAATACAGAAATAACACTTATTGTTTCAGAGTATTTATATATATTTTATTTCAAAACATATATGCACACATCTATTAAATAGATGGATTTGTTGAAATGTTTAGAACTGAACTTGGAAATCAAAGACATATTCATATTGTTCTGTAAGTTTGTTTTGATAGCAATTACTGGTTAAAAATAAGACTAAAATATTATCTGTGTTTATAAATATGCTGTATCAATAATCCTAAAACCAGAACCAAATTCTCATTCAGTACTTTCAACAATGGAATGAAATACAAGCAGTGTGAACTTACACAATATTATGGCCTTCATCTCCAGTTACCACCTTCTCTATGTTTCTTGTTTTGGAAACAGTATTGGGAAGGGCTTCGTTAGTAATTTTTGGGTCTAGTGATTCTTTAATTTGTTTCTGGTTCTTGTAGACTTCAATAGGCCCTGGTAGCTCAAACTGTCCTTCAAAAGTACCATCTGATTTCTCTTCATCTATAAGCAATTTCTTTGCCCTGCTGTGCACTTACCAAATGTTCACTTCTCTTAAGGAGCTCAGTTTATCAGATTTCTCTTTTACATGATGCCCCGAGTTACTAGAATTTCTAGGTAAACAAATTCTGATCAGATGGCATGAATACTACAATGTTTCCCTACAATTCCAGTTTATTCAATGATGTTCTTCCTTAGTCTTCATTTATCTCTTATGTATGTCTTTGTTTTCAAATACTTTTTCCTCACAATATTATCATTCATTATTGTTATATTAAATTATAGCCAATTTCAATAATAAAATTTTAAATTAATTATGTTTTAGACTGAAAATAAAGTTCCAATGTAATTCCTAGGGTTTCTAATTTTAGCTCATGAATTATGCTCATCTAGTGGCACATGCTTATAATCCCAAGACTAGGGAGACTGAAGCAGAATGGAGAATTCACAGCCAGGGCTAAATGGAAAGTTCCAGTCTAGCCTCAACAATGTGGTAAGTGTCTACCTATATCGTATCCTAAGCATATCTATCTGATCTAAATCCTAAACTTATCTGTAAGAGATGCCCAAATCTGAACACCTCCTTTCAATCCCAACCCTAAATAATTGAACACTAACAGTAAGAGGTGTAAGCTATCCTACATTATCAACAGTAGGGAAAGGGGGCATAGTATTCTCAAAATTACTTCCTGTTGTAATAGGATGACAACCTTGTGGGATCCTGTAGGAAGAAAATGTTAGTGTAATGAAAGTCTCTGTTGGTGGGAGATGCTTGATTGATGTTCTTGGCTGAAGTTCGAATGTTGATTGAAGCTCTTGTCTGAATCTCTGATCAGATTGTAATAGGTGCACCTTATCAGTTCATTGGGCTGGAGTTGTGTGAAGTGAAGTAGTCCCAAAATGTTTTTAGGATGGTACTAGTCAGGTGGAGTTAATGATGTAGTTCAGATGCATCAAGTCAGATTAGGTGGAGTCGATAAAGTAGGGCCCCATTTTCTTTTCAAAGTGTTTGAAGATTGTTGTAAGGAAATTCCTTGTTCTTTGGAAAACTCAAATATTAATAATAAAACAGAAAATTTCAACTTTTATATGTATGCATACCAGTAAAGGCAACAATAAGGAAAATAGTAAACATGAGGGAAATTACACTTTCAGAGCAGGAACCAAGTATAAATAGCTGTCTTTTCTTTTGTCTTATATCAATGACTCCTTGATATAATACAGACGTTCTGAATTTTATTTTAACAACATGCTTGGATTTAGAGGAGGAGAGATAATCCAACTCCAAAGCCAGCTTCAGTTTAAGTGAATTTGGACTAAAACAACATTAGGAAGAAAAGAGAAGTAGATATTATAAGAATGAAATTAAGAAAATTAGACATTAATATAAAATATTAGATCCTTATTTGTTTCATGGTTTTTTGGGTAGCTATCCTCTATCCTCTCTTCTTCAGTTATCCATACAGTTATCCAAACATTTTTTCACTGTTTGGAAATGGGTGTCCCTGTGGAAACAAAACCAAAACACTTCTCTTCACCTTTATGAGGTGTCCCTATGCATAGTAGAATATGACCTTGTGGATGCGCAGTCATATTTCCTCCTACTGAGATTTCTCCTGTTCAGATAAAATCTTGATCAATTTTGATAGAATGCAAAGTTTTTCTTCTCCTATGGGAAAAAAAGGCAAAACCCCTTCCCCAATGTAACACATATACTTGTTTCCAAGCTGAGGTCATAGCATCCTTGAAATACACTGGTTGGTTTAGTTCAGAAATTTTTTATGTAGTTTAGTGTCTTTCTGATGCTGTTTGTCCTTTCTCATTAGCATTAAGAAAGTTCAATGTTATTAAAGCAATGTAATCTGTGTTTGAGGGTCTTTGTTCACCCTGGCTTTTTATGAAGCATTTCTTTTAAGGTGAGGTTAGATCTCTCAACCACTGCTTGTCCTGTAGGATTGTAAGGTATACCAGTTGCATGTTCTATGTTATAATATTTGTAAAACTGTTCCAATTTGCTGTAAATGTATGCTGGAGCATTGTCAGTTTTTATTTGCACAGGTATACCCATAAGAGCCATCACCTCTGAGAGGTGTGTAATAACAGAATCAGTCTTTACAGAACTGAGGGCAGTATCCCATTGGAAGCCTGAGAATGTGTCTATGGCATGGCGTACATATTTCAAACGTCAAAATTCTGGAAAGTGAAATACATCCATTTGCCAAATTTCATTTCTGCTGGTAATGGAGTTTGATTATAGAATGAATGGGTGGGGCCATTTCTTACAAATTCCTTTGCTTTTTGCCAAATGATAGAAAAATCCTTCTTTAAGCCTTTGCAGTTAACATGGTGTTTCTTATGAAATTCTGGAGCTTCCAACATACTTCCTATTAATAAATGTGCTAGAGAACCTGGCAGACATGTATGGCATCTGATGTATGATATATATATATATATATATATTAAAAGCAATGAGGTTAATTCTGTAACACCAGGAACAAATTCTGCAGTCTCAATGTGCAAGACGACTCTCTCTGCATGCTGAGAATCTGTCACTACATTGAGAGGCTCTGTAAAGTCTTTAAGTACCATGAGAATGGTGTAAAACTCTGCCTTTTGTACAGTTATAAGGGCTTTGAACTACTTTACTTATATTTCCTGATTTATAACCTGCTTTACCTGATTTGTTTGTAGAATGTAAGAACTCCAGAGATTGGTGTCTTTTCTTACAATATTTGGAAGAATCCAAATTGTTTTCTTTATGAATTTGATTTTCTCTGTTTTAGGATAATTGTTACTAATCCTTCCCAAAAAGTCACTGCAATCCCTTTGCCAATATTCAGTATCCTTCCATAAGGAGGAAATTTCCTCATTTGGTAAAGTTTCAATAATCTCTGCTGGGTCACTTCCAGTTAGTTGACAAAGCCTTAATTTACCTTTTAATATCAAATCAGAGATTTTGTTCTATATACGTCTTCAGCTTTTTACTCTGTTTATTTGGCAGAAATACCCATTCTAGTATAATGTCTTCCCTCTGCATTAAAATTCCTGAGGGGTATTTTGTAGATGGTAAAATAACCCGAATGCAATCCAGTTTTGATCCACACAGCCCACATGTGTTTCTAATATTTTCTTTTCTACCCAATCTAATTATTCTCGGTCTCACCTGATAAAATTTGTGGACCATTTAAGTCCTTCTCTCTTTATCGGATGTATTAAATCATGCCCTTCTACTCCAATAATCTGCAATTGAGATTTTTTTCTAGTAGTTTTTGAATAACATTAAGAGTGTGGTACCAATCTCTTCTGATCTGTACTTTTTGTGGCCTAATTTTCTGTAGATCTATTTTATAACCTAAATAGTTGATAGAATCTCCTTTTTGCATTTTTTTTCTGGCACAATCTGTAATCCCTATCAACATAAAATTTCCTTTACTGCCTCAAACATCTTTACAACATTCCTTTTTTTGAATCAACCAGAAATATACCATTTATATGATGGTAAATCATGGAATACGGAAATAGTTTACATATTATTTCCAAGGATTTTTGCACAAAATACTGGCATAAAGTAGGACTATTTAAAATTCCCTGTGGCAAAACCTTCCATTGAAATTTCTGTACTGGTTGAGAATTGTTAAAGGTAGGCACTGTGAAGGCAATTTTTTCCCTATGTTTTTTTTTTTTGTAAAGGTATAGCAAAGAAGCAGTCTTTTAGATCTATTACTATAATTGGACATCCTTAAGGTATTAGTTAGGATAATGCCATTCCAAGCTGTAGAGAACCCATAGGCTAAATTTCTTTATTGATTACTCTCAGATCAGTAATAATCCTCCATTTCCCAGACTTCTTTTGATAACAAATACATGGAGTGCCATGGACTAGTTAATTCTTCAATATGTCTTGCATTTAGCTGCTCCTGAACCAGCTTTTTGAAAGATTCTAGCTTCTCAGGGGTCATAGGGCATTGCCCTACCCAGAGAGATTCATCTGTTAGCTATTTTAAGGGTAGTGCTTTTGGTACCTCTGTAAGTTTGGCACTAGCATCCTGTTTTTTACAGCCTGTATGTTTGGTGTCTGTTTACTGTAGTGCCTTACAATATTTTTTTCTACCACGAAGAGCTTGTTTATGATTCATATCTGACACAGGAGGAACATTAATCTGGGTATTTCATTGCTGTAATAAATCTTGACTTCAGAGATTTATAGCAATATCTGTGACATATGGCCTCAATCTTCCTCTTTGTCCTTTGGGCCCTATATACTCAACCCATCTCATGCTCTATTTTACTTGATAGCATTCCAATCCCTAACAATCAAGCATTTACTTCTTGTAGAGGCCATCTGGAGAGCCAAGATTTTTTAGTTATGATGATGACATTATTACCCATGTCGAAAAATCCCAATAAATAACTTATTATTCTTTTTAATTGATAAATTGGGTCTGTGATCCTGTATAGAAGTTTGCCAAAATATATGCTTTTTGTTTCCCTGCACTGCTGATATTAAATTACCCCCAATCTGTGATTTTATTTATTCTTGCTCAATAATTATGGAATTCCTTTGTGTAGGGGCTGTGGACACCATAAGCTACTATAGCCTGCTTTATTTCATTCATGTCTTTCAGTTGGATAGATTCCCACTGATAATTGATGGACACATTCTGGTGCCTCTGTCATAATTACTAGAAAAGCCACCTTACAAAGACCTCCTAGGCATCTTGTAGGTATCCCTTTGTCATGACTTGGTGCTAGAACTGATGAATCTGATGTCTCAGATTGTAAGTCATCTAAGAACTACAGTCTAGTGACCACTGTTTCTCTGAGTGATTGAATATCCTGGATCAAAAGAATTTAATTGAGTCTGCCCATTCCTTGAACTCATCATTTATATGTGATTCAAAGCATTTAATACTCTCATCCTTAGATGTTATTTGAATGGCATGTAAGTTGCCTTCCAGGAACAGTGTTCTATGGGTTAACTGTTCATTATCCGCAGACACAGAATGGACTGTTTCAGTAAGTTTAAAAATCTGGTTTTCCAGAATTTGAGCTTTATTAGTTGAGTCATCAGACATGGAATGAGTTGTTTCTGCAACCCTGATAATGTCCTACTGAATCGATTCTATTTTGGCCATAAGGGCTGTGGGCAGGGAATCAATTTGGTCTTGTAAGTTGTTGTTTCAGTTCCAAGGTATTTACTTTGCTAGACATTTCCCTATTTGATGGGGAAGTCCTGTATATATGTCAATAAAGCACTGTTGGCCAATAGTGAAGCAATAAAGGTAGGACTAGGAGTAGGGGAGGACTCTGGGTATGAGAAACACAGGGAGTCAAGATGTAGCTGCAATAGGGGTAAGAAGTTCAGAACTATTCTCTGGTAAGAAAAATATTTAGGTTAACAATTATGGGGTAAATACTTAAGTCAGTGCTAGCCAGTATAAAACAAGCAAGGCCAACAGCTTCATAATTAATACAGCATCTTGTGTGTTATTTGAGGACTACAACATGGCAGAGCCCAGGCAACTGGTGGGGGAAAACCAAAGCAGCTGGCAAGGCTTCACTCTATGCCCATTGACCTGAAGATTTTGCATTTTTATCTCTAATTTACCAATAGTTTTCACAACTTCCCTGCTATTTGCCCTATGATCAAGCCCTCTCTTCCATGATGTTATGTAATTTATGAAGCTAATTTTTAGTATTAAACTTAAATATATTTGTGGCATGTAATAATACTCTCCCATGATGTCTTTCATGTAATAAGACATAATATCTCTAATGTACTGCATCGTAATACTATCTGCCATGTTACAGAGTAGGTAATCTACCCACAAACTTAACTACCAGAATGCAAAATTTTACCTCCAATGATCTCCAGTGGAGAAAAGGATGTTTACCTGCAATGACTATGCTTGGCCAGACGGTGGCAGAGGTGTGCTGCCAAACACAGCTCCTCTGCCAAACCTCTGTATTTGTCCAACAGCTGAAAGATTCTAAACAGCTTGTACAAAAAATTAGCAAACAGATACGGGGAGGGAAAAGCCTGTGCAGGTTGGGAAACCCTTGGCCAGATAACAGCCACAAATTTTTTCAGGCTGAACAGGGAAGGCAAGCCACATGGCCTGGCTTCCTGGTTAAGTTTGCACAGTTCTGTGCTAGCAGAGGAACAGCACTCAGGCCCTCAGCTTGAGGGGAAGGTGTGAGTTGTGGACCTGCCGCACCCAGTTGCAGGTTGGGGAGAAGGAGGGTGCAGTGCTATCCTCAGTGCAAATGGGGGCTGGTTTATTGGTAATTTGTGCCCTGATGACAACATGGAAAATACTTGCACAACTTCGCAGGAGGCTTCCTAGCTAGCAGGGAGGGGAGATGCTATTATCGCTCAGAAGCAGAGAATGAAAAAAAAAAAAAAAAGAAACTGCAGCACTGCAGCTTTTTGGGACACCGAGGTACCCTGGGGGATTGCTTCACAAATCCCAATTTTTGGGGACTGGGTGAATGACTTCTGACACCATCTAATGCAGAAATATTAAACTACGCAAAATATGGATGGAAATCCTATGATAATTTATTGAAAGAGAAATCATTTACTTGAAAAGCCAAGAAAGCTGAGAATCGAACGTCCGCGCACGCTGCTCTCAAGACTGAAGAGAAACCCAAATCTAAAGAGCAAGAGTCTCTTCCCCCTAACTCTATTTAGCCGGCATGTACTATGTACCCATGAACACACGCACATGCAAGTGGTTAGCACTAAGGATAGGTAAAATCTCTCCCTACAGTTTATAATTTCAATAAAAAATATATAAAAAAGGAACACCCATGTTTTAGTGATTTTAGACCTATCATCCTGTAAATTTCTGATTTTCTCTTTGCCAAAGTATTCATGTCTCTTTTAGTAAATTAATCTTGAAGATGTTTATTTGTACTCACTATATTTAGCTCATATTTTACATAATGTATTTATTCAGCCTCCCTCTCATCCTCCCCTCTCATTCCTTCTCCCACATTCATCCCTTCCTATTCGGCAATTCCTTCTTATGCCATCTCCATCCAGGAAAGGGCAGATCTCCTGTGACTATCAATAGAATATGGCATATCAATTTGAATTAAGACTAAGCACCTCGCATGTATTAAGCGTTGGTGTGGTGACTGACCCAGTATGAGGAGGGTCTTAAAGCTAGTAAAAGAGTAAGAAACAGCCCCTCTTACAACTGTTAGCAGGCCCAAAAGAGTACACATATTTATTCTCTAAATCAATATCATTAAATGATCTGTCCTTTAAATACCTTTATATTTCATTATATTATTTCAATCATTTCACAAAGAAGAAAGTGAAAATTGTATTTTTATTTAGTTTATTTTGTAGCATTTCTTATTTTCATAGAATTCCAACTGTTTTTCTTCAACTGCTTAACATGGGCACTTTCCTGGATAGAGACTTTTCTGCCTCCACAAATCACATAGCTTTACAATACTGAGTCTTATTGCAGCCTTAGGCATATATTTTGTTTTGTTTCAGTTACAATTTTTTTTATTAAACACTTGGGAATTTTCTACTTCCACTGGTATGTATGACCTCATATTTTTGTGAAAACATCAGTTTTGTAGACACATATTTACACAATTAATGGAAACATTTACAGCAGAATAAGACCTAAGGTAAATTTATACACTAGCCAAATTAAATCTAATTGCTAGAAAACAACAGCCAGTAATTCTTTCAAACATGGAAGGTATAATAAAGTAAACTATTGTCTGTAAAACAGATTTAGGGTAAGAAAGAACTGGCTATGCAAACTTAACAATTAGCTCTTTAAATTGACTTGGCAGGCCATATATATAATATGTATTATATGTGTAACAAAAATATAAAACATAAGTCATGAAATTTGGAGAGAGGAAGGGCAAAAGGGAGGGAAGGAGGAGGAAAGGATGCCGTTATGTCATGATTTCAAAAATAATTATCTTGGATAAAAAATTGAAAGTAAAAAAAATTAAAAAGATGAGCATTACATACAAGAGCAGCCACTATTTAGGTCAACATAACAGTATGGATGGGGATGTCCTGCTGAGAGCCACTATTCAGGTGTTACTGGAAACAGCAAGAGTGTGGTAGCAGAAGAATTCATTGGAAATCGACTTTCTACGGCATCAGCTGGTGGCTCTCAGGAGACAGATTACTACAAGGTAGTCTGGAGAACTGTGTTTGATGGCACATGTCTACAGGTTACTCAGGTTCAGAAATGAGGGATAAGAATCCCAGTCTGTTTTACAAAGTGAGAGGTAAAGAACAAAACAACAGAAGAGAAGAGGAGAGAAGAGGAAGAAGAAGAAGAGGAGGAGGAGTGTTATGAGGAGGAAGAAGAGGTGAAAGGAGAAATAGATGAGAGCCAGATTTGATGTGAAGGTGCCACAAACTTGTGATGTTGCTCTTGTAAGTAGGATGAGGTTGCATGCATTTCTTTCAAGTTTGTAGACTCTCTTTCATGGATTGTTGTTAAAGTTACATAGTTATATATTCCCAAATGTATACATACACCTTGCTCAGGAAATATAATGTTACTTGTATGTATTTTTTTAGAGGTGACCATTTGATATTGGATAATGAATTGATATATACTTCCCTGGTAAAGAGATTCAATTCAACCCTCCCCTTCCTTCCTTGGATGTTGGCAGTTTTTGTGTATAATTGGGGACTCATGAGCTTATCATCAACCAGTTTGGTATGGTTGCTGGTGTCAACCTTGTTCAGCTCACATTTAAACAGTTATGTTGTTAAGACAGTATATATTTAGGTTAGGGCCTTACTGGAAGACACAGGCCCATAGCAAAATTCATGATACTCTGACTAATAGTTTCTACCACTTTCCCCCACAATATTCCCCTAGCCTTTGATAGTAGAGTTCTTTAATAATTGTATCTCTTGGGACTGGATATTTTTTCTGTAATTGTCTAAATCTACGGTAAAAAGAAATTTCCATGGTGAAAGGTGATGAATACACTTATCTGTGGGTAAACAAAACTATTTAAAATGTAGATAAGGGGTACTAATGATTTTATAAAGTCAGAGTTGTAGGCTTTGCTCCCAGATCTATGACCATGGCAACTTTTAAAAAGGAAAACATTTGACCAGTCAGAGCCTATGCACCCCAGGTTCCTGGTCTTCTTCTCCACCCATGGGACCAGGAAACCAAGGCCTGTATCTGGGTCTGCTTTCCAGTGCCGGGGGACTGCCTGGGGACTGCCACTGAGCCTCCCCTCCCAGAGGGAACCTACACACACCAGATTCCTGGTCTTCTCCATCCACTGGACCATGCAGTTTGGGGCCTGTTTCTGTGCCCAAGTTCCAGTGCCTGGAGATTGCCACAGAGTCTCCTTTATCAGTAGGAGCTTACACACTCCAGATTATTGGTCTTCCTCTTTACCCATGGGACGAGGACTAGAACCAGGAAGACGAGAACTACCAGAATTTTGGACTTGCTTGCACCCACCAAAAGGGAACTCTGGTCCCCTAAGGACCAGGCCAGGAAGATGATTTTTCTGTTCCCACTAGAAGGAAGGGATGGGAAAGAGAAAATATAAAAACACACTCAGAAACAGAAAAACAAATGTGACACCACCAGATTCTAGAGACGCTACAACAGCAAGATTTGAACATTCCAATGCAAGCAAAGCAAAAGAGAATGAACTTAAAACAACTTCATGAAAATGATAGAGGCCATCAAAGAGGATATGGGAAAATCCCTTAAAGAAATGGAAGCAAAAACACACCAAAAATGCAAGAAATGGAAGAAAAAACAAACCAAAGAAATCCAAAAATGCAACAAATGAAAGCAAAAATTGCAAGAAACAATTCAAATGGCACAAGGGCAGAAAACTAAAATAAAGACAATAAAAAAACTGTATGAAGGAAGGCTGGAAAGAGAAAAGTTTGGCAAACAGTCACGTACTACATATGCAAGCATAATCAACAGAATACAAGAGATGGAAAAGAGAATGTCAGATATTGATGATATACTATGAGAAATAGATTCATCAACCATAGAAAATCTTAAGTCCAACAAATCCCTAACACAAAATATCCAGGAAATATGGGACACCATGAAAATACCAAATCTAAGAATAATAGGTATAGAAGAAGCTGAAGAAAACCACATCAAAGGGGCAGAAAACATATTCAACAAAATCAGAGAACAAAACATTCCCAACCTAAAGAAAGATGTGCCAATGAAGGTACAAGATTACAGAACACCAAAGAGAGTAGACCACAAGAAAAGTCCCCTCACCACATAATAATTAAGACACCAAACATACATAATAAAGAAAGAATATTAAGAACAGCTCCGGAAAATGGTCAAGTAGTATATACAGGCAAACCTATCAGAAGTACACCTGAATTCTCCATGGAAACTCAGAAAGCCAGAAGGTCCAGGATAGATATTCTATCAACACTAAGAGACCACAGATGCCAGCCCAGAAGAGTATACTCAGCAAAGCTTTCAATCACTAACGATGGAGAAAACAACATATTCCATACCAAAACAGATTCAAACAATACATATCCACTAACCCAGCTCCACAGAAAGTTCTGAAAGGAAGACTCCAACCCAAGGAAGTTAACTACAATCAGAAAAACATAGGCAATAAATAATCCCACTTTACCAACAGCCAAAAGAAAAAAGGGGTAGAAACCCACATATAATTCCACCACCAACAATCATTCCAAAACAAACAAGAATGAGCAATCAATGGTCATTACTATCCCTCAATATTAATGGTTTTCACTCACCCATAAAATACACAGGCTATCAGAATGGATTCGAAGACAGAACCCATGGTTCTGCTGCATAAAAGAAACATATCTCAGCCTCAACGGCAGACATTCCCTCAGAGTTAAGGGTTGGGAAAAGAATTTCCAATGAATTTGACCCGAGAAACAAGCAGGGGAAGCAATCCTAACATGTAACAAATAATACTTTAAAATAAAATCAATTAAAAGAGATGAAGGTGGTTATTTCATTCTCATCACAGTAGAAATCCACCAGGAGGAAGTTTCTGTTCTGAACATCTATGCCCCAAAAAATGCATGCATGATCATAAACAAACATTACTAAAACACAAATCACATATAAATCCCCACACACTTATAGTGGGAGACTTCAACATGCCACTCTCACCACTAGACAGGACTACCAGACAGAAACTTAACAAAGAGGCAAAGGAACTAATAGAAGTAATGACTCAACTGGGATTAACAGACATCTATAGAACATTCCATCTAAATAAAAAAGAATATACATCCCTCTCAGTGGTTCTTTGAGAAAATCAACAAGATAGACAAACTTTTGTCCAAACTTACCAAACAGCAGAGGGTGAACATGCAAATTAACAAAATCAGAAATGAAATGGGGGACATAACAAAGAACTCTGAGGAAATTCAGAGAATCATCAGGTCATACTTTGAAAACCTGTACTCCACAAAATTAAAAAATTTAAAGGAAATGGATGACTTCCTAGATAGCTATCACTTGCCAAAATTAAATCAAGAACAGATAAGCAATTTAAATAGACCTATAACCCTATGGAAATAGAAACAGTCATCAAAAGTCTCCCAAACAAAAAAAGCCCAGGGCCAGATGGCCTCAGTACAAGATTTTAGCAGAAATTCAAAGAGCAGCTTATACCAATTCTTCTCAAAGTATTCCATGCAATTGAAGCAGAAGGGTCTTTGCTTCAATAACCTTGATCCCCAAGCCACACAAAGACACAACTAAGAAAGAGAACTTCAGACCAATATCCCTCATAAACACTGATACAAAAATACTCAATAAAATACTGGCAAATTGGATCCAAGAACACATCAAAACAATCATTCACCACGATCAAGTAGGTTTCATCCCAGGGATGCAGGGATGGTTCAACATACGAAAATATATAAATGTAATCCACCACATAAACAAGCTGAAAAACAAAAATCACATGGTCATCTTACTAGATGCAGAAAAAACCTTTGACAAAATCCAACACCCCTTCATGACAAAGTTCTTGGAGAGATGTGTGACAATAGGAACATACCTAAATATAATAAAAGCTGTATATAGCAAACCAACAGCCAACCTCAAACTAAATGGACAGAAACTCAGCACAGTTCATCTAAAATCAGAACAAGAAAAAGCTGGATACTCTCTTCATACCTCTTCAATATTGGACTTAAAGTTCTAGCTAGAGCAATATGACAAGAAAAGGAGATCAAGGGGATACCCATTGGAAAGGAAGAGGTCAAATTTTCACTATTTGCAGATGATACGATAGTTAACATAAGTGACCCTGAAAACTCTACCAGGGAACTCCTACAGTTGATGAATACTTGCAGCAAATTGGCAGGATACACGATCAAATCAAGAAAATCAGTAGCTCTACTATATACAGACAATAGAAGGGCTGAGAAAGAAATCAGGGAAACATCATCCTTTACAATTGCCACAAACAACATAAAATACCTTGGGGCAACGCTAACCAAAAATATTGAAATTCTTGTATCACAAGAACTTTGAGTCTTTAAAGAAAGAAATTAAAGAAGACACCAGAAAATCGAAAGATCTCCCATGTCCTTGGATAGGTAGGATCAACAGAATAAAAATGGCAATGTTGCCAAAAGCAATCTACAGATTCAATGCAATCCCCATTAAAATCCCAACACAATTCTTCACAGACCATGAAAGAACTATAATCAACATTATATGGAAAACAAAGACCGAAAACAGTCAAAACAACCCTATTCAACAAAGTAACATCTGAAGACATCACCATCCCTGATTTCAAGCTCTATCATAGAGCTATAGTCCTCAAAACAACTTGGTATTGGCACAAAAATAGATAGGTAGAACAATGGAATCAAACTGAACACCCTGATATTAACCCTTACATGTATGGGTTAATTTTCAACAAAGAAGCTAAAAATATACAATGGAAAAAAGAAAGAACCTTCAACAAATGGTGCTGGCATAACTGGATGCTGGCATGTAGAGTGTTGATAGATCCATGTGTATTGCCATGCACAAACTTAAATCCAAATGGATCAAAGACCTCAACAGAAATACAGCCACTGTGAGCCTCTTAGAATAGAAAGTGGGAGGGACCATTGAACAAAGTGATACAGGAAACCACTTCCTGAACATAACACCAGTAGCACAGACACTGAGGTCAACAATTAATACATGGGACCTCCTGAAACTGAGAAGTTTCTGAAAGGCAAAAGACACATTCAGCAAGACATAAAGTCAGCTCACAGAATGGGAAAAAATATTCACTAACCCCACATCTGACAGAAGGCTGATCTCTAAAATTTACAAACAACTCAAGAAGCAAGTCTCCAAAACACCAAAGGATCCAATTAAAAAGTGGGATACAGAAAAATAGAGAATTCTCAATAGAGGAGTCTAAAATGGCTGAGATACTCAATATCCCTAGCCATCAGGGAAATGCAAATCAAAACAACTCTGAGATTGCATCTTACTCCTGTTAGAATAGCTAAAATCAATAACACTAATGACAGTTTTTGCTGGAGGGGATGTGGAGAAAGGGAAACACTCCTCCAACTGCTTGTGGAAGTGCCAACTCATACAAGCACTTTGGAAATCAATTTGTAGTTTCCTCAGAAAAATGGGAATCAGCCTACCAGAAGATCCAGAAATCCACTCTTAGGCATATACCCAAAAGATGCATATTCATACAACAAGGACGTCTGTTCTACTATATTCATAGCAGCATTAATTTTAATAGCCAGAACCTGAAAGCAACCTAGATGACCCTCAACTGAAGGATAGAGAAAATGTGGTACATTTACACAATCAGGTATGATTCAGCAGAAAAAACAATAGAATCTTGAAATTTGCAGGCAAATCAAAGGCATTAGAAGAAACCATCCTGAGTGAGGTAACCCAGTCACAAATAGACAAACATTGTATGTAATCACTCTTATATGGCTTCTAGACATGGATCAGGGGAGTGCCAGCCTACAAACCCACTGCCAGAGAGGTAGAGAAACAGAACCTTTAACCAATGACTGATGGAAGCAGTGGCAGACTCCCACAGCTAAACACTGAGCTGAAGTCAAGGAACCCAGTCACAGAGAGGGAGGACTGGTGAGCATAGGGGTCAAGAGTGGGCTTGTTTAACTCACAGAAACAGCCAGCCTGAACAATGGGGAGCTCTTGAACCCCAGACTGATGGCTGGGAATCCAGCATGGGACTGATGCAGGCCACCTGAATGTGGGTGTCAGTACAGAGGCCTAAGCAATCTATGAGACTTTCGGTAGTAGTTCTGTATTTATGCCTGGCATACAAATGGACTTTGTGTGCCCATCCCACAATGAGAGATGCATTCTCAGCATGGACTCTTTGGGGAGGGCCTAGCCCCTGCCCTGAATGAAATCACAGACTGTGGACACCCCCATGAAAGGCCTCATTCTCCCTGGGGAAAGGAGTGGGGACTGGGTGAGGAGGAAGTAGGGGGTTGGTGGGAGGGTGTGGGAAGAAGGGAGTTTAAGGGAGAGCAATCTGGGCTTGACATGTGAAGCAACCATGTTTATAATTTAAAATTAAAAAGAAAAAAGCCCCCCCCAAAAAGAAAAATAGGAGAACATTTATCTGAGGAGAACTTGTCCCTTTTCCATTTTCTGGGGGAGTGGATCCCTAGTGCTCAAATGGACTTCGGGAGCCCATTCCACATGGAGGGATGCTCTTTCAGGGTGAACACATGAGGGAGAACCTAGGCCCTGCCCTCGATGATATGAGAGGTTTTGGAGATTCTCCATGTAGTGCCTCACACTCCCTGAAGTGTCCAGTGAGGATTGAATGGGAGGTTGGGGGTGCAGGGTGGGTGGGGAGGGAGAGGGAGCTGCGATTCACATGTGAAGTAAGGTTGTTTTAATTTAAATAAATAAAAGAAACAAAAATATAATATTTTTATCAACTATCTTTTTATTAGAAAACTCTCTTCTTACATTGTATACATTAAACTTCCAAAATTTGGGGTTAGATATTTAATATTCATTATAGACATTTGTACATCTGAAGGCATAACAAACTGCTTTTACTCTATATATTAATGGGACAACAGTAAGATGATTTACAATAAATTCTCTAACCTTAACTATATAATTAACTTATCACTGACTGGAAAATTGTGAATTATATTAATAAACTGATATACTGTTAAGTAGGTCAACATTCCAATACAAAAATTTCTTTGTTGCTTAAATTTTATGTGAGGCTATTTGTAAAATTGCTGACATAAATACATATAAAAAATAAAATTATTTTAGTAATTTCCATTACTACTAATATTATGTCAATACTGGACAGAGCATAATAAACATGAGGACTGATAAACACTGTAGTTGTTTATCATCAAATTAGAAGTTGACAGTACTATCCAGCTTGGAATCAAGAACCATTGACAGTTGCCAGATCTTATATAGGCTTAATAATTCACAGTTTAACACCAAGTTAATCTGATATCTAATGTTAACTAAATAACTGTGACTGTATTTTCACTGCGGCAGTTTTGTATTTATTTTATTACAAACAGATTACAGACAAATTAGGTTCCAATTTGCATTTCTTTGCCCTCAAAGGATCTATATGTGGACAGATTTTCTTCACGAACATTGAAATATTTGATAGATTGCCCATCAGGATTGTCATTGCAAGAAACATTTTGTTCATGTAATTTTCATTGTTTATTTGTTCCAAAAAGTAGAAATATTGTACTTGGATTTAAGGCATGTTTGTTGTTAGTGCCTTCTGTTAGATTTTATTACAAGATATATGTCACTACCTAAATTTTTGTGGTTTGGTACTCTCTTTTAAAGCTCATAATCTTGTAAGCAGTTAACTGTGTTCAGTTTTAGTTAGTTTGTTACCCGGATTGTATTTGTCAACAGAACAAAACTGAACCTGTGTGCTTACAGACCCAAATGTGGAGCACACCAGAAATCCAGAGTATAAAAGAGAAAGAAGGGAAAATAGATGCCAAAAACAATAGAGACAGGAACAACTATCTGGATGCTTGTTCAAAGAAGTCTGGGGCTAGAAAAATCTCATCTCTGCTAAATAGCGTAGAAGACGTACTATAGTTGAGATGAATTGTTGACTTCCTGGGTCATAAGCAATGACTTTACAGTTATTGGAGGATGGTTAATCTGAAACATGATTTAAAAAATTCACATAGGAAAAATATTTTGTAACACTTAAAATTCCAAAAATGACTGTAGACTATCTGTATTTGTCCACAGTTGATTTTTTTTAATTTTTTTAATTTTATTTTCCAGTTTAAATTTAGATAAGAATCAAGGTTGCTTCACAAGTCAGTTCCAGGTCCCTCTCCCATTCCCTCCCTTCCTCCTGTGCCCTCCCCCCCCTTATCCCCTCATTTCTCCAGGGAGGGTGAGGCCCTCCATGGGGGTGTCCATAGTGTGTCATTTCATATAGGGCAGGGCCTAGACCCTTTCCCAAGAGTTCAGGGTGAGAGTGCACCTCACATTGTTCTATTGGAGTCCAAAGTCCATGCACAGTTGATTTTTAGTCCAAATGTTGATGCATAAAGATTGTTTATACTCTAATAAAACTTGCCAGGAGATCATAATGCAAAGCTAGCTAATTGTAGAAGCTGGGCAGTGGTGGCACATACCTTTAATCCCAGGACTCAGGGACAGAGGTCAATGGATATATGTCAGTTCAAGGCCACCCTGAATAAATGACAGTGAATCAGGCTAAAAGAGAAACAGAGCTCACATCTTTCATTTCAGCACTAAAGAGACTATAAGGACTGCTTCCTGAGTTTGGAGAGACAATCTGAAGTTTGGTGGATCATCCTTTTGTTCTTGAGCATTGATAGAGGTGAGAACTTTCAAGTGACTGGCCACTTTGCTTTTCTGATCTGTAGATTTAACCACATTATCTGTCTCTGGGTTGTTAGTATTTGTGCTACTTCTATATAGCATACATATATAATTATTTAACCTAAAGTTTAAACCCACAGATTTTGCACATGTTTTTCAGGTTTCTAAATCTATGTAAATACAACTAAAACACATATTTTTATATTTACTTTATATGTATAAGTTAACTAAATTCATACCACAGATCTGGTATTCTAAAAAAATAAAAGGAAAGAAGTTTAAAACAAATCTTATGGATGTGGTGAGGGCTTTTGTCCTCTATGTCCTAGATCATATAATATATTCCATAGTAGAACTTCCAATTTGTTGGGCAGGATTTAGTTTAATAATCAGGACACTGCAGCAGTAATCTATGATTAATTAGCCAATCAATTCATTTAGTTGATTAACACATTCATGAATGTTATAACATATGTCTTAGAAAGATCCAAACTCAGGACTGTTAAAGTGGAAAACCAGATAGAGCAGGTATATTCTGATAACATATGGAATCCATAGCACAATTCTTAATTGTGTTCTAAACAATTAGTATAATGAAATATTGAACAAGTCCTCTGTGAAATATCCTACTCTTATGAGACTAAATCATAATTCAAACAGCATTTATATATATCTAGGGCATCTTCAAGTTCCATGTAGAATTCTAGCCATGATAGTTCTCCATTTTCTGTGGATTATTTTTATAACTTTTCCTTTTTGTATCTTCTTAAATTATCATGCTTAAGAGAATAAAGATAGAGTAGAGTAATCCACTGTGGTAAAGTTATACAGGATATTCAACATAATCAGAAGCAGATGATCAAACAATCATAAAAACAGGTCAAACAAAGTAACAGGCAAAAAATTTTTCATCATCATCAAAAAACAGTGCAAAATTTCATGATAGATATATTACCTTATTATGCCCAAGTCTATATGTAAAGATGATTGTTGTGATTGTTGTTATTTTATCATTATGGGTCATTATACTACTTAATTGATAAGACTTTTTGAAACCTCTACTATCAAGTCAAGGATAAATATTATGGTCAAAGTTCAGAATGTCATGCTTATTCTAAAAAAGCTATCCTCAACTGATAAATTAAAAAAACATAAAGTCCAATATTCATTATGTTTTATAGAATTTTGTTGATCCTGGGTCTTCAAACATGAAGATCCTTTTCAACTTCTCTTGTTAGCTTATTTGTAAAGGAATGCAAACATGCAAATTGTTTTTCAGGGAAAGCATTTGAGGGTAGGAATAATTCCAACAAACACAGCTGAAGTGCTTATCTGGTTGTCAGATTGATTATATATCATTTTGTTTGATTTTATAACTCTTTATAAATTGTTTATACTTAAAAGCACTCTACTTGCTAGGAATTTGATCAGTCATTAAAAATTTTGGCAAATGTTTTCTCCAAGTGCCTCTAAATATAATCTATAAACAAAGCCACACAAAGTGAGGTTCAGCTTGAATGATAATTTGCCCTAATGGTTCCATAGTATTTAATGGGTACAATAAGAGTTATGTTTAGGGAATTTTTGTCTCCTTGAAGCTTTGGGAAATATATGAGTAAATATAACTAAATTTCCACAAGAGGGCTTCATGTTTCAAATCAGCACTATCATACTTATTTGGCAACATGCCCAGAAAAACCTATTGCTTGTTAGCTTATTGAATCAAAAAGTTTTTCTTGTGATATTTTACGTGTTCTGGAGAAGGATTTTCAGAAGTATTTATTTGTGCTTATTTTACATTTTTTGAAAATACAAACACACATATCTAAATATTATATGCACCTACATGTTTGAATATTTATTTATATATATACATATAAAATCAATTCTCTTTAAGAGATTGCTTTTTTAAAGATAATTTTCATTGCCTTTATAAGTCATGGTTATTACAAGAAAGAGAAGCAATAGCATATATGTGTATTTTTGCACACACGCATATCTTATATACTCTATCACACACATATATGTTCACATATTTTTGGGATATCTTAATATGTATTCATATATTTTGGGGTTTACATGTATAGAATATATGAACTATTCATTTAATTTGATTACATATAAAATATTATATATACATATAATCTGAATATGTGCTTGAAATTATCTCTACTGTCACAGAAGGATCAAGACATGGTACACCTTACCTCCTTAGCATCTCAGCAGACAAGAGAGCAAGTTCCAGTTTCTCTTTGCTTATATCCTGTTTCTGCCAGCTACCTCACTTCATTTCTGTTTGTGCAGACCTCCAGACCTCTAAGGTTAGTTAATGGCAAGATCCATTCTGTGATCCTCAGACAGGCTTTATTTGTACAAAAGAGATATCACCACATTTATTATATAAAAATGACCATTGAGTGCTCAGAGTTTAATTGCTTCTCCTGTAAAACTAAGATTCAAAATTATTAAGAGAAATTCAGATGATGGAGGTTTGTTTTATGAAATTTCAGAGGGAAGTTTGGAAGTCCTTAAAATTTTCTCATTGGGATATACATGAGACATATTGAGTTAAAAATTCTAATTCATGTTTTATGATCTGAAAGAGATTAATAATCATCTGAGGCAAACAAGAGACCAACATCACAGAATTGAACCCCTTGCTTCCTTAGGACAATCAACATTACTTGTATTTAGAAAGAAACATCCTGGGAAGTATTTTTTTAGAGTCAGTACATATAATCCATAGTCAAATTTTGTAATGTGTAAGAGTCTTTATCGTTTGAAGGCATGAAGAAGTTATGGTGAACAGCTAAAGCTCTATCCATTGTAACAACCAAGTAGAATCCACTAGAGAAAGTGCAACCTCAGTGCAACTATCACCATGATATTGACACCAAAACATGTAATATCTGTGACAAGGAGATCCGTTGAGCATACCAGACAAATTGTGTATGTTTCAGACCAGACGTCAAAGTTACAACACTGAAAATTCTGAAGTCCCCTTGGAGCTGTGAAGTTTGTGAGTAAGTTCTAGATATTGGACATTGAGATACTGTTAGATTTCTGTTTTGTTTTGATAGTATTGTAATTGTGTTATAAATTTTCCCTCTTGGATTAAGAAAGTTACATATTATTAATTTTACAGGAGACCACAGTTAAGAGACTTAAACTTTTAAAAAGAACCTGGACTATAATTTTTTTTTAATTTTAAAAGGCCATGGGGTTTTTCAAAGCAGGACATTGTTTCATATTGTGATTTTAACATATAATCTTGAGGAAAACCAAGGAAAGAAAAAGGTGATTGTTTAAAGTGGTGTGTTTTTATGTCAAAGTTGACAAAAAGTTGCCTAGAGAACACTGAACCACAACTGAAAACTTGTGTCCACAGATTAGGCTGTCTATACTTCTGTGGAATATTTTGTTTATTGCTAATTGATATGGGAAGTCCCTTCTAATGTAGCAATGTCATACCTAGCAAATGGGATTCATACCCAGTAAGCAGCATTTCTTTATGATCTTTGCCTTGCTTCCTCCTTCTAGTTTCCCTCCTTGGATTCCTTCCTTGACTTTCCTCCATGTTGGACTCTAGTTTTTCTAGTAAAATAAAGCCCCTTTCCATTCAAATTGTTTTTGGTAAATGCTTATCACAATATCAAAAAGAAAACCAGAACACTAACTATGTATGTCAATTATGAGCAATACTAAGCAATTAGCTGTTCAGTGTTTATGGATTAGAATTAATTCGTAAGAGCCAATTTAAGCAATTAAGCTGAACTAACAGCCAACAGCATCATTCAATTATCCTTTTTTATCTAATA
Source organism: Mesocricetus auratus (assembly GCF_017639785.1). Taxonomy (NCBI): domain Eukaryota; kingdom Metazoa; phylum Chordata; class Mammalia; order Rodentia; family Cricetidae; genus Mesocricetus; species Mesocricetus auratus. Next base: position 44,420,297 of record NW_024429266.1, read on the forward strand.
GGTCTATGGTACTTAAATTTGCCTTCTAATCTTTCAACGATCTGTTTTATTTCTTCTTGAAAAACTATCCTAGGATTTAGGACAAGGTAACAAGGTCATTGAGTGACATTATTATAAAATCTGCCTGAGAGAAGGAATAATAAACCTAATTTCATTGAACCATCTTTTCCACAATAACGTTTTGCTCAAGTTTGTCCAGTTATATTTCTTTCATTGCTTCTGTTTACTGAAATGAAAATAAGTCTAGTGAGGGTGAGAGCTACAGAATGTACTAGTATAAACATAATAATTTGGAAGGTAGTGTGATAGTTTATCATTTGAGCAAAATAGTAGGAGCAGAGTTTCCTCTAGAGTCTATGACCTCTCCAAACATGGAATTTCAACTAAATTTACAGTAACAAGCAATGATTACATTATTAAGTTGGACTTATATCCAATCAGCTTTTGATGACTTCAAAATAGCAATGTCATGAGTTTTCCATTGGTCATATCATACCTGCTTGGTTTCTACTTTAGTTCATATGACTTAGGGAAGGTGTGATGGTACTTTTTCTCCCCTGTTGGCATGAATAGCAACTTCTAATAATCTTCTAGCTAAACCATCAGGGATCAGTATTACATGTCAGCACAGTTTGCTTCCTCTAATTCTGTGGCTGAAGAATATGATGTTTTCATACTAAGGGAACATTAGATATGAGGAGACAGACAGGCTACAATATCCATGGGACGGATGTGACTGCTGTCAAATTATGGACATGGCAGTATTGTAGTTGTAGTATTTATAAACCCTCAACATTCATATTTGTCTGGACAAAACATGTACAATACCACTCTAGCCAATCTTCTGGCAAGGATATGCAAAGCATTGATGTGGCCCCCTCCCTTAGCTGAAGAGTGATAGTCAGACAGAGGCTAATGAGGAAGGATAAGTGAGTTTTCTTTAGCAACAAGGTCCCTCAAAAGTTGCCACTACCAAAGTAATCAGTCCGACACCCATGTGCATTTAAGGAATACTAATTAAACATAGCAAATTTCATATGTGTTTATGTGCATATATATTAAAGGTTATATGTAGTAAAAGTTATTGATAAAGCAGAAATGAATTTGGGAAGGTTTCCCATTTAAAATATGCACTAAATTTTGAGAGTGTTACTACATGAGATTATCATGCTGAACTATAAAGAATCAAAGAGCATATATACAGTAGTTAATTACTTCAAATGTTATAATAAATTTTTAAATATTTCTCTTACAGACAGAAAATCATATGAGCTCTAGAAAACTCAAATGAGGCTGAGATAGGGCCAACTAATAAGCTAATATCAGGTTTCAGGAAAATGCATGTATAAAATTCAGAGATAACAACAACAGCAGCAGCAATGATAATAATAATAGTCTCTTTTGTAACAGATGACCAGAGAGAGAAGCTGAGTAGAGCAATAAGATGTAAAGAGAGAGAATCATATCTGAGCATAGGGAAGACTGAGGTGTGATTTGAGTTCCAACAAGAAGACTGAAAGGTTTTGAGTAAGAAATGTCCATCTCACAGAGCATAACATTTTTAAAATGTCCCAGATACTTACCAGAGGATGGATTGGATGGAATGGGTTACACTGGGGAGTGTGAGTCAAGGAGGACAGAGGGCTGAGGGAATGTCAGTCACTGGTGGAGCAGAGCAGCAGTAAGCAATGCCTAAATGATACCTAAAGATAACATGGTATAATCTTTAAACAGATCATTTAAATAGTTACAATATAAATTAAATATTTCAATTTCTAATTAGAAAGTGTTGGTTTGAGTGTTAAAATACAATTATGGATATTTCTACCTAAGACACTTGAAATGCAGTAAATACAAGATAATATTTGTTTTTATGTTTTATTTCATTTCAGTGTTTTAACTGACCTTCGATATCCTATGTAAATATTGCAGTAGCCACTTCATCAGACATCTGGAAATAAAGTTCACTAGCAAATATGCTTTAAAATACATTGAGAGATACATAGGTTGCCATCTTCTTCTAGGTTGAAACACAGCATAGTCCCTTGGGATGAAATCATTGTGTAGATCGAATTCTGTTATAAACTCAGTTCTGTTCTGGAACTGTGGAATATCTCCTCTCTTTCATTTACTCATATTATCTTTAGCATGCTTTGCTCTACTGAGTCTATGATCCTTCTGTGCTTTAAGCATTGTGATTGTTCATGGCCAATTTTCCCCTTTAATAAAACCCTTCTTATTCTCAGAAAGAGGCTTTCAAGCTGACAAGCACTATCTATTTATTATCCTCATCACAAAGCCTCTGGTGGAATGCCATTCTGTTATCATTAGCGACCCAGGTGAGTCTATTGAACCTGCATGGTAGGGACAATCTGAGCCTGATGAAATGCTTCAACTTCCAGTTAGGGAAATTTTGTTCAATCAATATAAAGTGCTGAGGTGACACATCCTGCTTTAAAATGGGCCGGGTGTTTTTAAGCAGTCGACTATGATACTCAATGTCAAGCTACTACAATGATGTATTTATGTTTGAAATGGCTTACTGACTTTAAGTGCAATAAATTCACCGTTTGTGAGTGATAATTATAAGTTTGACTTTACAGAAGTTTGGCAGAGCCTCACTATTCTTCCAGCAAACATGAAAAGTGAGCTCTATTTTTCTTTATGGTCTGTTTTAGGGAAAGCTTTTCAGCCCTTTCAAGCAAAATAACACAGTGATTCAGGTAAGTCTTTTTTATGTGTATGTACATATCACACTTTGCTTGCACTACCAAAAATGTCCATATTTTCACAAGAAAGAAACAAAGCAGAGTACTCAATGTGTCATCTAAATATGGATATATCATGGGGGAAGATATGAATAGGTAGACATTTCTGTTAAGTGGATATTAAGGCAAAACATTCATATTCAAATGAATAAACCAAAGAGTAAATACTTAAGCCTTACAAAATATAAATGTTGCAACTAATTCTATGCTCCACTCAAAAGAACAAAGTAAAGGATAAAACAGAAAAGGTTACATTTAATTCATCTGAAAAACATATGGAAGTCTTTTCCTAAAATAGGGGAAGTCATTGTCATCTAAATCTAGAGGCAATGTTTATTAAGAATCTATCCCTAAGAAAATATAACCATTGAATATTCTGTCAGCAACATTTTTAGAATAGAGTGTTAGTCACTTTTATGATCTATTCATTGACATTGCTTTCTCATCAACAGTATTGGCTACTTGAGTGACACATCTTTAGTATTGGATTCCCCTAAAAGGAAACTAAATTCACAGAGAAGACAGGTGATTGTTTTATTATATGAAAATATATTTTATAAATAATTTCAAAAGTGTTTTACTCTTGTTGCTAGGGTGGTATGATAAAACTCATAATACCTTGGATATAATTAAGAATACTCAATGACACAATTTTTATCTAATTTCCTAAATTCATACATATATATATGTATATATATATAAAATCATAGGTGATTGCTTACAACTCTGGCTTCTTGTACATTTCAATTTATCTTGGAGAAAATAAAATTTCACATAGTAAAACATGAATGTAAAGTTTAATGTATCTATAGTACAATTTGTTTCAAAATAGTAACAATGTCCAACAATGTCAGAAAAAATAGAAGTTAACTAAAAGTAAGTTGCATACTGCCAGTATCTTTGTTTTTACCAATAGGTCAATAGACTTTTATTTATCAAAGACAATTATTTTGGTGTTGCGATTCTGTGTAAGACTATTTTACAGACGTTAAACAGAGCATTAGAAATCTTTTTTTTTTGATAAATGTAATCCTACATAACGTTCAATTCTAATTAACTAAACTCTTTAGTAGTGGAATTGAATTTCACTGAAAATCATTTCCTATCATCAACAGCCTGTAAAATGAGTATATATATGTATATATGTTTATTAATCTGTGGATTGGAACTGAGGTCCTCATCTTTGCATGGCAAACGTATAATACGGTCATCACCTTTGTCAAGCTACCTGTTTTAATTTGCATCTAAACTATTCCCCCAAATATCCTGACTTAAAAATTGCTTTGCTGTGTGACATGGTAGGAATGGGTGAAATATTTAATGAGTGAATACTCAAAAGAGACCCTTAATCCCTTTGCAATATTTACTTAGACTGGATAATGTAACTCTTGTCCCTCTCTTCTCGATCATTTTGGATGTGATTTGATAGATTTACTCTATGACTCACACCTTCCTAATAAGAGAACTTCAAATATATTAAAATTAGGAACTCGTTAGCTTCCCATCTCTATTTTTAGTGCCTGAATCAACCAATTGATCATAACATGTTTGTTTGGGTTCACAGCTACTATATTTCCAGTTTGTAATATATTCTTAACATTTGTAATGAGGTAGAGGATTCCTACAGTGACCTGACATCAAGTTTGTCACCTGACTAACCTGGAGTTCAAAGATGCCAAGTCCCTATATTAGTCAGAGTTCTCCAGAGTAACACAACTTATGGAATGAGTATTCTCTCTGTACATATAAAGGGATCTTTTGGGAATAACGTTCAGAGTGCAGTTCAACTAACCCAATAATGGCTAGCTGTGAAACGAAGGTACAAGAACTTAGTAGTATCTCAGTCCTGCAAGGCTGGATTCCTCAGCTGGTATTCTGTACATACTGGAGTCCCAAAGAATTAAGCTCCAATACCAGTGAAGGATTGGACATGCTAACAAGGTAAGGTCAGGTAGACAAGAGCAAAACCTTTGTTCTTCTATGCCCTTATATAAGCTTCCAGCCGAAGGTATGGCAAGGTTATAGGTGTGTCTTCCCAAGAAAGTTCCAGACCTTCATACCTTAGAATCTGTATCAATGTGTTTCTTCCCAGGTAAGTTCCAGGTCAAAAGCCTGTATCTTCATACCTTAAGATCTGTATCAAAGGTGTGTCTTCCTAGGTAAAAGGCCTGGACTAGAATTGTATTCATCCACTTCCAACCAATCACAAAATCTCTCACAGGTGTATCCTCCATTTCTGGATTATAGTTCATTACAGATAATGTCAAGTTAACAGCCAAGAATAGTCATTACAATCTCTGACTAATAATAAAATGAAAAGTGGAGACTATAGTCACATATTGTTCTCTTACCTTTCACATGCACTCAAAAGTGAACACACATGGCTAAAAGAAACAAATAAAATAAAAATAATATTTAAAATGCATACTAATAGTTTGTCTCTTTGGTTAAAGTGTCTGTTTTTATAATGAGATCTTTCAAGAAAAATTATTTCTAGCCTGTATGCTTTATGTAGTTATTTGCTGTGTGTAGGTGAAGGGACTTGCGTGTAGCCATGTATCACATGTGGAAACTAGAGGGCAATTGATGAGAGTCAGTTCTCTCTTTCTTTCATAAGTTTTCCAAGATCAGACTCAGGTTGTGATGGTTGAGAGGAAGACTGTTTACCTGCAAAGTCATCACAGTAGCCTACAGAGACAAGTAAAACCTGGATGATAAAACTTTCACATTAACAGAAACACTGAACTATTATGGGGAAAGTGAGTCTTTACTGGTCATGTCCAGACTTCTATGGTTTCATAATTTGCTAAAAATGTCAAAAAGAATAATGCCAATAATAAAGTATATGTAGCATTTACATTGTCAAAGTTATTTGTAATCATTAATCTTCACTGCCAATCTGACATTTACAATCACCATATAACCTGTCTCTGGGTATATAGATGAAGGTGTTTCTGAAAAAAACATTCACCTAAATAAGGGAGTAGATCCTTGGATGTGAGCAGAACTATGGATGGGGCTACATTCCCAGGCTTAATCAAGAGGTGAAAGCCAAAATTCTTCTCTTTCTATATCCTGACTGCTGATGAAATGCCATCAACACACACACACACACACACACACACACACACACACACACACGTTTAAACAAGAGGTTTGTGCATAAGCAGATGTTAACACTTGATGGATCTGGATATTAGACTACTATCAGCAATGGTATTGGATACAGCAGGACAGATAACTGTACAATTTTAAAGAATAACAAAAATTTTTAGAATTAATGAAAGTTAACACCATAATATAAGGCCACAGGACAAATAAATATCAAATTTTAAGTACAATCAGCCTTTTACTTAGAAAAGTTAACTGAAAGCTTGTCTATTTACATGCAAATTCTGTGAAATGTTGGCTTCCATTCCTTATTCAGGGATTGAATGATCACTGTGCTAGGTATGATAATGAGAGAACTACTTTGTTATTTCTTTGATCTTCTCTTTGGGCTCATTAAATTGGCTTTATCATTAATATTTATAAGTTGAGAAAAGGAGGTTTAGAAAGGTTAAGTTAATTGCTCAATATCAGTCAATTAGAACAGTAGGAAAAGACAGTTTTCCTCCCAAATCTATCTTGAAATGGTAACAACAACTTCAAAAAAGTTTTTGTTCCTCCATAAGATATATTTTAATGAAAAATAAACATAGTAACAGCAATATAAATTTCCAGATGAGTGTGTCATATAATATTCTGTGATTTTTGTTTGTAGTTAGAATATTTTATCTTAAAATATTTTATTTACTTTTATTTCGTGTGAATAACTGCTTCTCCTTCATAAAGGCAAATGAATCACATGCATGCAATGACTGTGAAGACTAAAAAAGGGTGAAAGGTCCCATAAAACTGGAGTTAAATGACTGCTTTACTTTTATGATCTTCAACTTGAACCTCATTATCTGTCTCTAGGTTATGATTCATACTACAGGGCTCTCCTGTATTTCTGTTTTGCAGGGAGATATACAAATTCTGCTCCCCCACATTGTTATCCTTCCACTTTGGGTTTGTGGACTGTAGCATGGTTATCCTTAGCAGCTAAAATCCACTTATGAGGGAATATATCTTTCTGGGTCCGGGTAGCCAAATTCATGATGATATTTTTTCTAGTTCAATGCATTTGCCTTCAGATTTTCAGATGTCATTAGTTTTAAGAACTGAGTAATACTCCATTATGTAAATGTAATAGATTTTCTTCTATTTTTCAGTTTCAGTAATTTTTATTTTATTTTCCATAACTAAACAGTTTCTTTTTTTAAATTTTTTTCTCTTCCCTCCCCTCACCCCCTCCTACCACCCACCCAATACCCCCTCCTTTCCCCAGGGAGGATGAGGTTTTCCATGGAGGTGTCCATAGTCTGTCATTTCATCCAGGACAGGGCCTAGAACCTCCCCCTAAGAGTCCAGGGTGAGAGTGCATCTCTCATTGTGGGATGGGCACCCAATGTCTATTTGTATGCCAGGAATAAATACTGGTCAACTACCAAAGGCCCCATAGATTGCCTAGGCCTCCTCACTGACACCCCCATTCAGGGGGTCTTGATCAGCCCCATGCTGGATTCCCAGGCATCAGCCTGGGATTCAAGAGTTAACCCTTGTCAGATCAGGTGTTTCTGGGTGTTAAACCAGCCCAGTCTTAATCCCTTTGGTCATCAGTCCATCCTCTCTGTCACTGGCATTCTTGAGTTCAGCTCAGTGCTTAGCCGGGGAGTCTGCCTCTGCCTCCATCAGCCAGTGAATGAAGATTCTGTTTCCTTGACTCTGCGGCCATGGGATTGTAAGCTGGCATTCAACAGATCTATGTCTAAAATCCATATATGAGAGAATACATGCCATGTTTCTCTTTTTGTGACTAGGTTACCTCACTCAGGATGGTTTCTTCTAGTGTCATACATTTGCCTACAAATCTCAGGATTCCATTGTTTTTTTCTGCTGAATAGTACTCCATTGTGTAAATGTACCACATTTTTTTCTTTGTCCATTCTTCAGTTGAGGGACATCTAGATCATTTCCAGGTTCTGGCTCTTATTAATAAAACATCTCTGATTATAGTTGAAGAAGGGTCATTGTGGTATGACTGAGCATCGTTGTGTTTTTCCAAGAGTGGTATAGCAGGGTATTGAGGTAGATTATTTTCCAATTTTCTGAGAAACTGACATATTGATTTCCAAAATGACTGTACAAGTCTGCACTCCCACCTGCAATGGAGGTTTGTTGCCCTTGCTACTCAGAATGCATTAGTACAGGAGAAAATTCCTGAACAAAGCACCAGCAACACAAACACTAAGGCAATAAATGGGACTTCATGAAACACAAGTTTCTGTAAGGAAAAGGACACTGTCAATAGGACTAAACAGCAGCCTAGAGAATGGGAAAATATCTTCATCAACCTCATATCTGACAGAATGCTGATCTCCAAAATATATAAAGAACTCAAGGAACTGGACATGAAAAACAGATCAATTAAAAATGGGTAGAAACATCACCCTTTACAATTGCCACAAACAACATAAAATACCTTGGGGTAACGCTAACCAAACAAGTGAAAGACCTATATCGCAAGAAATTTGAGTCTTTAAAGGAAGAAATTAAAGAAGACCTCAGAAAATGGAAAGATCTCCAATGCTCTTGGATTGGTAGGCTCAAATTAGTAAAAATGGCAATCCTGCCAAAAGCAATCTACAGATTCAATGCAATCCCCATTAAAATCCCAACACAATTCTTCACAGACTTTGAAAGAACAATAATCAATTTGTATGGAAAAACAAAAGACCCAGGATAGTCCAAACAACCCTGTTCAACAATGCAACTTCCGGAGGCATCACCATCCCTGACTTCAAGATCTATTATAGAGCTATAGTCTGAAAACAGCTTGGTATTGGCACAAAAATAGACAGGTAGACCAATGGAATAGAATTGAAAACCCTGGTATTAATCCATACATGTATGAACATCTGATCTTTGACAAATAAGCTAAAAACATACAATGGAAAAAAGAAAGCATCTTCAACAAATGGTGCTGGAATAACTGGATGCTGGCATGTAGAAGAATGCAGATCGATCCATGTTTATCGCAATGCACAAAACTTGAGTCCAAATGGATCAAAGACCTCAACATAAACCCAGCCACACTGAACCTCTTAGAAGAGAAAGTGCGTGGTACCCTTGAACGAATTGGTACAGGAGACTGCTTCCTGAACATAACAGCAGTAGCACAGACAGTGACATCAACAATTCATAAATGGGACCTCCTGAAACTGAGCAGCTTCTGTAAGGCAAAGGATATAGTCAGCAAGACAAAAAGGCAGCCCAAAGAATGGGAAAAATATTTAATAATCCTACATCTGACAGAGGGCTGATCTCCAAAATTTACAAATAACTCAAGAAGAAAGTTTTCAAAACACCAAAGGATCCAATTAAAAAGTGGGCTCCAGACATAAATAGAGAATTCTCAATAGAGGATTCTAAAATGGCTGAGAGGAACTTGAGAAAGTGCTCAACATCCTTAGCCATGCGGGAAATGCAAATCAAAACAACTCTGAGATACCACCTCACTCCTGTCAGAATGACTAAAATCAAAAACACCAACGACAATTTATTATGCAGAGGTTTTGGTGAAAGGGGAATACTCTTCCACTGCTGGTGGGAGTATCAACTTGTACAGCCACTTTGGAAATCAGTATGGAGATTCCTCACAAAAATGTGAATAAACCTACCACAAGACCCAGCAAATCCTCTCTTAGGCACATATCCAAAAATGCCCATTCATACAAGGATGTCTGTTCTACTATGTTCACAGCAGCATTAATTGTAATAGCCCGAAGCAACCTAGATGCCCGTCAACTGAAGAGTGGACAGAGAAAATGTGGTACATTTACACAATGGAGTACTATTCAGCAGAAAAAAACAATGGAATCCTGAAAATTGCAGGCAAATGGATGACACTAGAAGAAACCATCCCGAGCAAGGTAACCCAGTCACAAAAAGAAAAACACGGCATGTACTCTATCATATATGGATTTTACACATAGATCTGGGGAGAGCCAGCCTACAATCCCATGGCCAGAGAGTCTGGTTAACAGAACCTTCATTCTGTGGCTGATGGAAGCAGAGGCAGACTCCCATGGCTAAGCACTGAGCTGAACTCAAGAAATCCAGTGACAGAGAGGGAGGACTGATGACCAAAGGGGTTAAGACTGGGCTGGTTTAACACCCTAAAACAGCTGATCTGACAAGGGTTAGCTCTTGAATTCCAGAGTGATGGCTGGGAATCCAGCATGGGACTGATCAAGACACCCTGAATGTGGGTGTCAGTGAGGAGGCCTAGGTAATCTATTGATCCTTGGGCAGTACATCAGTATTTATCCTGGGTATACAAATGGACTTTAGACTCCCATCCAACAATGAGAGATGCACTCTCACCATGAACTCTTGGGGGAGGGTGTAGGCCCTGCCCTGGGTGAAATGACAGACTATGGACACCCCCATGGAGGGCCTCACCCTCCCTGGGGAAATGAGGGGATATTGGGGACTGATTGGTGGGAGAGCACAGGAGGAGGTGAGGGAAACGGAGAGGGACCTGGAATTGACATGTGAAGCAACCTTGTTTCTAATTTAAATTTAAAAGTAAAAAATTTTTGCAGTGGTTGTTGTTGGTGGAATTATGTGTGGAATTTCACCCCTTTGTTCTTTTGGCTGTTGGTAGAGAGGGATTCTCTAATGCCTATGCTTTTCTGGTTGTAGTTAGCTTCCTTGGGTTGGAGTTTTACTTCCAAAATTTTCTGTAGGGCTGGGTTAGTGGACTCTGGGGAAATCCAGAGAATCATTAGGTCATACTTTGAAAACCTGTACTCTACAAAATTGAAAATTTAAAGGAAATGGATGACTTCCTGGATAGCTATCACTTGCCAAAACTAAATCAAGAACAGATAAGCAATTTAAATAGACCTATAACCCCTATGGAAATAGAAGCAGTCATCAAAAGTCTCCCAACCAAAAAAAGTCCAGGTCCAGATGGCCTCAGTGCAGAATTCTACCAGAAATTCAAAGAACAGCTTATACCAATTCTTCTCAAAGTATTCCACACAATAGAAGCAGAAGGGTCTTTGCCAAACTCTTTCTATGAGGCTTCAATAACCTTGATCCCCAAGCCACACAAGGACACAACTAAGAAAGAGAACTTCAGACCAATATCCCTCATGAACATTGATGCAAAAATACTCAATAAAATGCTGGCAAACCGGATCCAAGAACACATCAAAACAATCATTAACCACAATCAAGTAGGTTTCATCCCAGGGATGCAGGAATGGATCAACATACGAAAATCCATCAACGTAATCCACCATATAAACAAGCTGAAAAACAAAAATCACATGATCATCTCACTAGATGCTAAAAAGGCCTTTGACAAAATCCAACACCCCTTCATGATAAAGGTCTTGGAGAGAGCTGGGATAACAGGGACATACTTAAACATAATAAAAGCTATATACAGTAAACAAACAGCCAACATCAAACTAAATGGACAGAAACTCAACACAATTTCTCTAAAATCAGGAACAAAACAAGGCTGTCCACTCTCCCCGTATCTGTTCAACATGGTACTTGAAGTTCTAGCTATTGCCATACGACAACAAAGGGGGATCAAGGGGATACAAATTGGGGAGGAAGAGGTCGAACTTTCACTGTTTGCAGATTATATGATAGTTTACATCAATGACCCAAAGAACTCTACCAGGGAACTCTTACAGCTGATTAACACCTTCAGCAAAGTGGCAGGCTACAAGATCAACTCCAGAAAATCAGTAGCCCTAGTATATACAGATGATAAAAGGGCTGAAAAAGAAATCAGAGAAACATCGCCCTTTACAATTGCCACAAACAACATAAAATACCTTGCGGTAATGCTAACCAAACAACTGAAAGACCTGTATCGCAAGAACTTTGAATCTTTAAAGAAAGAAATTAAAGAAGCCCTCAGAAAATGGACAGATCTCCCATGCTCTTGGATAGGTTGGATCAATGTAGTAAAAATGGCAATCCTGCCAAAAGCAATCTACAGATTCAATGCAATCCCCATTAAAATCTCAGCACAATTCTTCACAGACCTTGAAAGAACAATAATCAATTTTGTATGGAAAAACAAAAGACCCAGGATAGCCAAAACAACCCTGTTCAACAAGGCAATGTCCGGAGGCATCCCTGACCTCAAGCTCTAATAGAGCTGTAGTCCTGAAAACAGCTTGGGATTGGCTCAAAAAAAAAAGACAGGTAGACCAATGGAATCAAATTGAAAACCCTGATATTAACCCACACATGTAGGAACATCTCATCTTTGACAAAGAAGCTAAAAATATACAATGCAATAAAGAAAGCATCTTCAACAAATGGTGCTGGCATAACTGGAGGCTGGCATGTAGAAGAATGCGGATCGATCCATGTTTATCACCATGCGCAAAACTTAAGTCCTAATGGGTCAAAGACCTCAACATAAACCCAGCCACACTGAACCTCTTAGAAGAGAAAGTGGGTGGTACCCTTGAACGAATTGGTACAGGAGACAGCTTCCTGACCATAACACCAGTAGCACAGACAGTGAGGTCAACAATTAATAAATGGGACCTACTGAAACGGAGAAGCTTCTGTAAGGCAAAGGACACAGTCAGCAAGACAAAAAGGCAGCCCACAGAATGGAAAAAATATTCACTAATCCCACATCTAACAGAGGGTTGATCTCCAAAATTTACAAAGAACTCAAGAAGAAAGTCTCCAAAACATCAAAAGACCCAATTAAAAAGTGGGCTGCAGAACTAAATAGAGAGTTTTCAGTAGAGGAGTCTAAAATGGCTGAGAGGAACTTGAGAAAGTGCTCAACATCCTTAGCCATGCGGGAAATGCAAATCAAAACAACTCTGAGATACCATCTCACTCCTGTCAGAATGGCTAAAATCAAAAACACCAACGACAATTTATTCTGCAGAGGTTGTGGTGAAAGGGGAATACTCTTCCACTGCTGGTGGGAGTATCAACTTGTACAGCCACTTTGGAAATCAGTATGGAGATTCCTCACAAAAATGTGAATAAACCTACCATAAGACCCAGCAAATCCACTCTTAGGCACATATCCAAAAATGCCCATTCATACAAGGATGTCTGTTCCATTATGTTCATAGCAGCATTATTTGTAATAGCCAGAAGCAGCCTAGATGCCCATCAACTGAAGAGTGGATAGAGAAAATGTGGTACATTTACCCAACAGAGTACTATTCAGCAGAAAAAAAAACATGGAATCCTGAGATTCGCAGACAAATGGATGACACTAGTAGAAACCATCCTGAGTGAGGTAACCCAGTCACAAAAAGAGAAACATGGCATGTACTCTCATATATATGAATTTTAGACATAGATCTCGGGAGTGCCTACAATCCCATGGCCAGAGAGTCTGGGAAACAGAAACTTCACTTAGTGGCTGATCGAAGAGGAGGCAGACTCCCTTTGTTAAGTACTGAGCTGAACTCAAGAAATCCAGTGACAGAGAGGGAGGACTGATGACCAAAGGGATTAAGACTGGGCTGTTTTAACCCCCAGAAACAGCTGACCTGACAAAGGTTAACTCTTGTATCCCAGACATCAGCCTGGGAATCCAGCATGGGACTCATCAAGAGTGTGAGTGTCAGTGAGGAGGCCTAGGTCATCTATTGAGCCTTGGGCAGCAGATCAGTACCCATCCCTAGTATACACACGGACTTTGGACTCCCATCCAACAATGTGAGGTGCACTCTCACCCTGAACTCTTGGGGAAGGGTCTAGGCCCTGCCCTATATGAAATGACAGACTATGGACTCCCCCATGGATGGCCTCACCCTCCTTGGGGAAATGAGGAGATAATGGGAGGGTTGGGGGGAGGGCATGGGAGGAGGGGAGTGAAAGGGAGAGGGCCTTGGAACTGACTTGTGAAGCAACCTTGTTTCTTATCTAAATTTAAACTGAAAAATAAATAAATTAATTAAAAAATATATTTAATAAATGTGTAGGGACCTAAACAGAGAATTCTCATCAGAAGTATCTTAAAAGGGAAACACTAATATAATATTCAACATCCCTAGTCATAATGGAAATGCAAATCAAAAGAATTCTGAGATTTCATCTTACACCTACCAGAATGCCTAAGATCAAAACACAGATAAGAGTTTTCATTCTTAAATAAGCCCCAATCAGGAACATTATTAGTTGCTCCAGTGAAGACTACAACAGGATTGCCTATTGTGTTTTAAAGCATATAGGATGCCTAAATAAACACTGTAGTGCGACACAAGATGCATTCCAGTTTCTTCCTACAAATGTGATTAATTATTTTATCATGCCTTGATTGTTTAGACCAGATAGCCAATAGGCATGCCTGTGCTATGACATCATAGAAAAGAGAAATAAAAGTAGGGCTGGACAGTAGATTGTACATTTTTATAAGCAAATTACCAATATATATTTTCATTTGTGATCCTAAAATGGAAAAAAGCAGACAAAATATGAGCCAGCTTATTATCATACTTCTCACTTATTTCCCTTCTATTTGTCATCAAATGTGTGTTCATGATACACATGAAAACAGACCCAAATAAAGTAAAATTATAAATCAGTTCCTGGTAATGAAACACTTAACATTCTCTAAATTATGTGACCCGAAACTAATGAGAATGACCCATTTTGACATCAAGTAAGCTTTCAGGATGACGTGCTTGCTTCTGTTATCTCTCTGTAAGCTTTGATATCCTTTTATGACAATGATCTATGAACACAAATATTATTTTTCCATAGACAACATCATAAGTATCTATGGATTTGTTTCCATTAGATTATTAAACACATATAGTACATATTTAATAGCAAGCAAAACCTCATAGGGAACAACTTCTAATTCAAATCAGGGAATGTATTTATTTCTAGTTTCTATATGTGTAAATGGGTCCCTCTCCCTACCACTTAAAATGACTTCCTTAGATGCAATTTAAAAATACTGAAGAAAGGCTGTTACTTTTTTTACTTGAGACAAAAAGCACCAGAGAAATAAGAAATGTAAGAAAAGTTTATATTTAAATGAGACATACAAGGGAATCAAATAATCAGTGAGAAGGTGTGCACAGGTAGAAACTTGTCTGATTTTCACACCTCTGTTTATGGTCTCTCTCTCTGTCTCTCTCTCTCTCTCTCTCTCTCTCTCTCTCTCTCTCTGTATCTCTCTCTCTGTCTCTGTGTGTGTGTGTGTATGTGTGCGTGTGTGTATATGTCCACATATGTGTTTCCACATATTTGTATGTAGCTGCCCATGAGCTTGTGAACACTTGAATATGGAGATTTGAAACTGACATTGGGATCACTTCTCCATCACTGTGCACTTTATTAGTTGAGGAAGTATCTTTTGTTGAATCAGAGCTTGCCCAAAGATGCAGTGCAGCTTGCCAGCTTATTCTGGTGACCCTGGTCTCCTCTTTCTAAGCATCAGAATTACAAGTAGAAAACAATGCCTATTCAGTGTTTTGTGTTTGTTTTGTTTCTTGTTCTTTTGGTTTTTGATCTCAAGTCCACAAGCACTTTTATACCCAATCATCTACCAGCCCATGGGCAAGTAACTCATGCCTTTAGTCAGTTTATCTGTTTACTATCCAAATGACACAAATCAAACCTTACTAAGGAGAACAGACGGGGAAAGTGTACTAAGATGGGAAATACATGTACTGGCCTATATAACTGACTGTGTACAATTAAGATTTTGTACAAATGAATTGAGGATTCTAATAATGTCACAGCATCACAAGGCAGTCTATCTTCTTTAACGCTTATTAGATTTTAAGGACTATTTTGTAATTTAGGTGACAGAAGGCCCAGATTTTATGTGCTCAGCATGAAGTTCAGTGAGAATGGAGGGACTCTAAGACAGTACTCCCCAAAATAATCTCAGAATGTCTCCGGTAAAAGAAATTAGTGTAGACTAGAAAAAATGGGATGCCCTGTTCATCTTTGGCCAATAAAATGCACAACACTGGAAAACTCAACTCAGGTCACTATAATAGGAAAAGAGAGTGAATTTGCTCAAATTGATATTATATGAAATTGAGTGGCAGTGTCCAGAAAAGTACCTCAGTTGTTAAGAGTTCTTACTGTTTTTGCACAGAATATGATTTCAATTCCCAGAATGCATATCTGTTGGAAAGAAGACACCTCCACTTACAAGTTCTGTGGATTTGAAACCCTCTTCAAGCATCCATAAGAATTTCCACATATGTCTTCAGACACACACACACACAAACACACACACACACGCAAACAAAATAAACTTGACAAAAGTGTAGATGTCAACACAATTACATTTTGTCATATACAAGCAAGTTAAAATTTATCACTTTTATAACTCATTGATGAATATTGTGATGTCCACACTTGCCACTAACAACAATTGGTGTCATATACAAATCTGGGGTTCCACCATGTTCTACATGCCATTGGTTGGGTCCATTATGTAGTTCACAAGACTAGGTAGTGATTTTGCTTATAACATATTAAGTACAAAATGTAGAGTAATGAATAGGGAGCAACAAAATTAAAGGCAGACCTGTAAATTTGGAAAGTGAAAGTAAGAGAAACAGTAATGAGTAAGACATTGATTAATTTAAAGTTATAGTGGTTCTTGAATTGTTTAATATATAGTTTATGCACTATGTTCTGTCTTAGTTACTTTTCTGTATTTTGTGATAAGACACCACGACCAAGACAATACAAAGAAAGAGTTTATTTGGGACTTACTTTCAGAGTTTTGGAATCCAGGACCATTGTGGAGCATAGCTGTAGGTAGGGTAGAACAACACTGAAGAAGTAACATAGAACTCACATTTTGTGATGTACAACCACACATAGAGAGAAGACTGAGGATGGGCGAAACTTTCAAACCCCAAAGGCCAGTCCTAATGACATATCATACCTATTAAACCTTCCCAACAGTCCTATTAAATGCAGACTAACTATTCAAAACATATGAGCCTCTGGGTCCACTTACATTCATTCAAATGCATATTATATTATTGCAATTTTCAATGTTCATTTTGTTACCAAATAAGTCAATTATTGAAATTATAGAATCGGATTTCTGAAGTTTATAGACATTTAACTTTAAATGATATCAAGGGGAATTTTAGGAATTATTTTATTTGTATTTTGGAAAAATACCATAATATTTGTACTCATTTAAATAGATTTTGAGCTAAATTGTATTTTTTCCTTTATAGTCCTTCTGTCTTTATATAGAAAAAAACATGCCTTTTGCTTTCATTGTTTTGCATCGATTCACATTTACACTGAAAAGCAAAAGACAGCTGTCTAGTGAAGAATAACTTGAACTCACACAAAGACATCCACAACTTTCTGCCTAGAGGAAGTTCCCTTGCTCTCAAATACACAGCAGCTGAACTCTCGTGCTCCTAGGGCTTCTGGAAGAGATCATTACAAATAACATTCTAATGCCTCCAGAAAGGACACATTACACAGCAAGGAAAACCAAACTGACACACAGTTCTAAGATCACACAGTAAAGTACACATGATGTTCACAGGTTCACATCAAAAATCCCACTTACCATTTTCTGCAAGAGCTTCATGTGAACACACATCTTAAACATAAAACCCATAGTTGTATAGTGCTAGAAATGGCAAAGAATAAAATGGTCAATTAACTTAAGTTTATAATTCTCATGTTTATTGCTCTAAAAAATAGAATATGGATAAGCTGAGGTGTGCATTTCATGGTTGAAGCTATGGTGAGAAAATTTAGTTTCAGCTTTAGAAACTCAGAAACTTGTTCATATAAACTGTACAACACCGAATCCTGACTTGCACCACTACTCACCGAGTCAAACTGTACAGAAAGAAAATGAAAAAGGAGCTCAGGGATTATTCCTTAGAAAAACAACTTCTTTCCAAATAACTGGATAAAACAATCGGACAGAGCTCAGTGGAAAGGGAAATCAAATGAGTCAGTATGGAAAACCAAATGAACAAAAAAACATTTACTAATATTCATAGAATCCTAAGTGTTGGACAAAGACAAAGATTAAAAATATCTGTCATCATGGCACTGAGGTTGTTCATAAATAAAAACAAATCTTTCTTGTATAATTCATTGTTGGCATGGGACTAAATAAAGGCAAAATCTGTGCAACTATTCCTTTTCTTTAAATAAACCACATTAGAAAAAAATGAATTATTACATTTTATACTAACATACTTAAGTATATTTTAGGATAGACTACAACCTATGCAACTGCCTTAGGTTGTATTTAAGAATAATACACTGCCCAAATCTGTGGTGGAAGCCTCCCACTGTCCAGAGGTCAAGTCAGAATCCTGAACCCCAATATAACTCGAGATGCCCCTCATTTCCTCATCACTGTATCCTGGCCTACATCTCTGGAAGAAGTCAGCCACCTCATCAGAGGCCAGGGCAGCTTCCTGAATACCAGAGATCAGGCCAGCATCTTGAATTCCAGAGACCAGTTTAACTCCCGGAAAACCATTCAGAACTCTCCTACCACACAAGAAGCAAGGTCAGCAATTTAGCCTTAGAGATTCACTGGACTGATTAGAAGGTAGATATATACACAGCCAAAACTTCAGCTCCCAAATTGGGCAACAATCCCCTGCTGAACCAGAGGCCATTCAGGCCATCAGCAGTTCAGCCCCCAAACAGATGAGGACTTTCTACCTACCACAGATCATGGGATCCAGAAGACCAGAGAGGATATAGAAAATAAGTGGGGGGAAAAACACCCATCAAACAAAGGCAAATCCAGAAATTAGCAAGTAGACCTATAATCTTTCCAAATGCAGATGCCTAAATGTAGTTTACGACCAGAAACAACAATAGGCAGGCCATATGTTACCATCAGAGGCTGGCTATTCCACTAAGAAAGCCCTGAATCCTCCAACACAGTGGAAGTACAAGAAAACAATCTTACATTAACTTTATGAAGTTGATAGAGGTCCTTAAAAAAGAGACATAAAACTGTTTTAAAACAAGGAAAAGACAACCACAAAATGAAGGAAATAAAATCCCTTAAAGAATGCCAGTAAAGCCAAGAGAAAGACATTTGAAAGAAACAATCCAAGATATGAAGCATCTGAATAGAAGCAATAAAGAAAACACACTGAAGGAATTCAGGAAATGGAAAATCTGGGTAGGCAAACAGCAACTACAGATTCAAGCATTGCCAAAAGAATTCAAGAGATAGTAGAGAGAATATCAGGCATTGAAGATAAAATAGAAGAAATAGATTCACCAGTCAAAGAAAACATTAGAGCTAGAAAACTTCTAATACCTAACATCAGAAAATCTGGGATGCAATGAAACGACAAAAATTTAAAATAATAGGAATAAAAGAAGGAGAAAAATCCCAATTGAAAACCCAAGAAAATACATTTAAATGAATTATAGAAGAAAATGTCCCTAACCTCAAGCAGGACATACCTATAAAGTCAGAGGAAGCTTACAGAACGCCAAACAGACTGAATCAGAAAAAAACTCCATACCTGACATAGTAATCAAAACACTAAATATGCAGTACAAAGAAAGAATAGTAAAAGCAGCAAAAGATAAAGGCCACATTCAGAAACAGAGCTCACACCTTTATCCCAAAATTAGAGAGCATATAAAGAATTCAGTGCAGTCTCAGGGAGAAGTCTGAGATTTTCTGAGGAGCAGTGCAGTCTCCAGATTCAGTCTGAGGATTTCTGGACAAAGGATTGTCCTAGCCTTGGTAGAGGTAAAAAACTCCCTGGTAGCTTAACTGCTTTGCTTGTCTCAATGTCAGCTCGAGCCACTATATCTGTCTCTGGGCTTTTATTTTTCATGCTACATATCGCTCTAATCAAGCAAGGAAAACACCTGTGTGAGAAGAACTTCAAAGTGTTGAAAAAAATAAATTGGAGAAGACATCAGATGGTGGAAAGATGCTCCATACTAATGGATCCTTAGGATTAAAATAGTAGGATGGACATCTTACCAAAAACAATCAACAAATTCAACACAATTTCCATTAAAATTTCAACACAATACTTTACAAACTTTGAAAGAATAATATTTAATTCTATATGGAAAAACAAAAAACGTCAGGAGAGCTAAAATAATTCTGTACATCAAAAGAACTTCAGGAAGTATCACCAACCTAGATTTCACGATCTACTCTAGGGCAATAGTAATCAAATTAGGTAGGTATTGAAATAAAAAACAGACAGGTACATCAATAGAATCCAACTAAAGACCGAGACATAAACCCATACATATATGAACACCTGATTTTTGACACAGAAGCCAAATTCATGTGTTGTAAAAAAGAAAGCATCTTTAACAAATGATGCTGAAATAAATGAATGTCTTCATGTAGAAGATCCATATTTATGCCTCTCACGTCACAAAACTCAAGTCCAAGTGGATAAAAGACCTCAGCATAAATCCACTTACACTGAGCCTGATAGAACAAAAAGTTGTAAATAGCATTGAAGGCATGTCACACGAGAAAATTTCATGAATAGACCACCAGTCACACAGGGATTGAGATCAGTGTTTAATAAATAGGACCTCATGAAACTAAAAAGCTTATGTAAGACAAAGAACCCTAAGATTGGATGGTGCAAGTACCAGGACAGAGACAAATAAGACTGAAGGGAAAATTTTTCAATGTAATGATACCTAAGGAGATTCTGCTTTTCTCATAGATTGGTGCCTAGTCCAGTAGCCACCAGAGAGAGGCTTCATCCATCTGCAGATGGAAATAAATACAAGGACCACAGTCAAACATTAGGCCAAGTTCAGGGTTCTTCATGTAGACAGGGAAGAAGGATTACAGGAGCCAGAGGGTACAAGGAGAATACAAGAAAACAAAGAGAATCAACTAACCTGGGCTCATAGGGTCTCACAGGGAAGCGTGCATGGGACTGAACTAGGGCCTTTGTATATTATGACAGTTGTGCATCAAGTAAAAGCATCAGTGGGTTCAGGACTGTCTCTGATGCTTTTACTTGATTCTGCAACCCTATTGCCCATAGTAGTTTGTTTTGCACATTCTTAATACAAGACAAGGTTCTTAGTATTACTACAAAATGATATGTCATGTTTTGTTGATATCCATTAGAGGTCTAACCTTTTTTTAGTAGAATTGGAGTTGGAAAGCTTTGAGGTGGGCAGACAGGTACTGTGGGGGTGCAATTAGGATGAGAGAAGAATAGGGAAACTTAGGTCTACATGTAAAATAAATGAATATTTTTAAAAAGGAAAGAAAAGAATAAACTAGATTTTAGTTGAGAATTAAATCACATATATAATTGCCATTTTTATATATATTTGAAAAATAACAGACCTGCTGGTGGTTGCACAGCCCGATGGTGGCAGGGCATCACTTTAATCTCAGCACTCGGGAGGCAGAGACAGGGGGATCTATGTTTGTTCGAGGCCAGGCTGATCTACAAAGCAAGTGTCAGAGCTCAGCCCCACAGCTACATGGAGAAACCCTGTCTCAAAAAAATATTAACAGATTTCTTATCTGTGTACCTAACTGGTGTACTTAACTGTGTGCGTAACACGATGAACTCACTAATTTTCATCTTTGCTTTCAATTAAAAATTTTTATTTTCTTTGGATATGTATTTCCTGTAACACATTAAGTCTAACAATGGTATTCATACAAAATATGAATTTCAGCTCTCTAGAAGTTCAGTAAAATGTCTTCCTCAATTGACTAGGGCATTGGAGATGAATCAGTGTGTAAGAATTCTTGCTGTGTGAATATAAGACCTCTAGAGCCATGAAAGGAGCTGGTCTTAATTCCAGCTATGGAAGGGAAGAGGAAAGGAGAAAGGCTGGGGCTTGTTGGTTGCTAGTTTAGCCCTAGCTTCATTAAGGGACACTTTTATTCCCTGTCCAGGAGACACACAGTGAAAAGTAGTTCTAGGTACAAGTACTCTTCACTTACAATGATGACTTTATGGCTACTTTTCACCACCTAAACAAAGACTTGGTGGGATTTTACTACTGAAGGTAAGTGTTCTGTGGAAATGTTCATATCTCTTTGGGGTGTGGAATGGTGAAGAGTAGGGTTGGGATTCCTGTGAGTGGAACCAATCAACTTCACTTTCTTTGCCATTCTCATCCACAGTAGCACACACCTGCCAATTCTGAGATAGAAAGGGCTTCCACCCTACAACCCAAACCTGTAAAAGCTTTGACTTTTCCAGGCAAACTCAAATTCTGGGTTCAGATTCTCTCTACACCCATTGGGATAGTCTCTTTGTGTCCTTGTGTTTGTGTGTGCTTCTGCTTTGCATGAAACATGGCTGAGTGCTGGAAGCTTGATATTCTTTCCTTTTATTCTTCAAATTGGCAGAGAAAAAAAGCTGCTTCAGCAACCCTAGAAGACCTCATGATGATGATGGAATTATCATCCCACATGGTTTTGTTTCTGATGCAAACAGTTACATACAAGAAAATGAATGTTGTGTCTGTTAGCCCACCATCTGGAAATCCTGGCTAATACGCTTCCCAAGTTGTGTTTTGGTAACCATTTATAAGAAAAAATAAAAAATGCAGCAGTAAGGGAGTAAGTTAGTTTCTGTTATAGCATTTGTATTAAACACTTTATTTTTGCTTAATTAGTAATTCCTGTTTCTATTCTTTGGATCTACTTGTCCCTAGTAAGAACTAATGAAGTACAATTACTTACTCCAAACTTTGTAGACATTTCTGAATTATTGCTAAAATTCTAAGTTGTAAAACTATCTCCATTTTAGCTGTTTAAATAGCAATGAAACCTTATGTCAGTCACATAGGTTAGTATTCACAAATGTTTGGTGTACTCAAATTAGAAAACTTAAAAACTGAGGTGACTTGATTTAGATTTTATAGAAAAGATCAGAGCTTGTCACTTAAATGAAAGACAGAATATAGAAGGCACTTAAAGCATCAATGTGACAGAAAATCTAGAGAACCAGAATATTAACAGAAGCAAAGAGAATGTGAGACTGGGCTGTAGGGACACAGATGAAGAATTGTGACCAAAATTACCAAAGAATAATCACTTTCAGAATTTGGCAAGTACCTGGACAAGTAAAGATGGTGTCTTTTCTGGTCTGCCATGCCTGAACCATGAAAACAGAACACCCAAAATATGTGGTAATCACTGTATTTCATGCTGGAACAGGTTTAGTGAGAACTGAAACCTATCCCTTGATTTTAGTAATATGAATTTCAACTGCCACTTTGTTGACAAGATTCCATAACAGTTTTGGGAACCAATACTTTGTACGAAAGACAGGAAAGCATAGTTTGAAAAGGGTGGCAGATCATAAAATTCTTTCAAAATTTTTATCATACTGAGGAGAACAGAAATTCAGTGGCTATGTGATAGAAATTAAGTGTACGTTATCCATAAGAAGAACTGCATTTTTTGCCTTACAATATTATAAATGACTAAATACAAACAATACATTTCAGTATATGGAACTATTATTTTGGTCAAATATAGTTTTATTTTCAACTTTTAAGGCATATTCAATAGTGTAATTAGTCCATAGCCATGAGTAAAAAAAAAAAAGCAGTTGCTATAAGGAAATGCTCTCTGTATTATTCTTTTGCCATTCAAGTTCTCAAATGTCCCTAATTCTTTCTTCTACAACTTGTCCAGGTTAAGATTGTAATGACTGTAGGTGGTGACATTCTTCTCATTAGCTCTAACCTAAATATTTCTTCCCTTGCATAAATCAACTGAAGATTTAAAAATAGTTTTCCTGTTAAAAAAGAAACCATAGGCAAGTGTTGAAGCTAGGGAAAATATTAATTCTTTACATTTCATTCTATGGAAATGTATCCAATATAAAACATATATTTTTGTTCTTCTTTGCCTTTTAAAAGAAAAGACAAAGGAAAAAATTATCACTGGATAAGATTGGCTGACTGCATCTAAGGTAGTATTGTTATTGATAAAATTCACATTGTACAAATAAAATATATTTGAAGTCACAATCAAAAGAGAACCACTGGAAAATATAATACGATAATTTTTCATTCCTTTTTTAAAATTAATTCTCAAATAATTTAACTTTTTGCACATGTTACTCCCAAATCCCTCTCCCTCTGCTCCTTCCCAACTCTCCCAACCTACCCAACCTCCCACTCCATCCCGCCTCTACTCCCCAGGGCAAGGCCTTCCATTGGGGAATTTCATATTTCATTAATTTTGTTTAATCACAGGCCCTGGAATGTTTTTTGTAGTATTTTATCACTTCATGGTGAATATTTTGTTATTTTAGATTGGTTTTGTTGAAGGTTCTTTTTAAAGTTAAGGTTAAAATTTATCTTATCAGGCATTAAGGTTGGCTATTAGTATAGTGGAAATTCTGTTTCCTCCAGCCTCTGGAGTGGAGGCTTGGTAGTTAAAAGTAAAAAACTGCTCTTGTAAAGGGCATTAGTTCAGTTTCTAGCATTCAGATTAGGTGGTGGCATGTATGCCTGTATAAATCCACCTTCAAAAGATCCAGTATCATTTTCTGGTTGCCCTGGACCTAGGTCTCTATCAAACAATTCAGGTGTGTGTGAGTGTGTGTGTGTTTGTGTGTGTGTGTGTGCGGTCACACACACAAACAAATTTAAATAAATAATTGTTCAAATAAAAGTTTCTTTCACATAGAAGAAACACTGAGATGTGTGATTGCTGCTTTTTTGTAGACAGATATATGTCATTTGTGTTTCAGGAGCACTATTTAGTTAAAAATAATAGTAGGAGAGATTAAACTTTATGTCATATTCATTTACTATTTTATGTGAATTGAGACCAAATAACTAGAAAGAGTAACATGAATTATTGAAATAAAAATCAAACCTTTGTTCTGGACAGGTTTGAAAATAGGGCATGGATACTGGGACATGGGTAATTTTTGTTGTCATCTCGACTGTATCTGGAATCAACTAAACTGGATGAAGCTGAGTACATCAGAGAAAGTTTTTTCTTCATTACATCATTTAAGATGGGAAGATGCACCTTTAAATCTGGATCCATTGACCTGGGAGGACCTACCATAAATCAGGATCATCTGAGGTCATAAGGCCCAGTCTAGATCTGGGCCACATATTCTGTAATCTATATAAAAGGAAGAAAAAGGAAACTCTTGGGTTTTGCCTGTTTGCCTTAACTTTCTCTGGCAGTCCATCTTTCCTTCTTTTGCTCTGACATTCCGTTTTTGGTATTAGATCATACTTCTTTATGTCTCCAGCATATGCAGAAGATGAGACTAGACATTCAGTTTTGTGAATTAGACAACTATTTGATTTTTGGACTGTCTTTACATTTTGTATTGAAAACAGATTTCTTAAAAAATATATAATATATTCCAATTATTGTCCCCTCCTACAACTCTTCCCAGTTCCTACACACTTCCCTCTGATGCAAATCCATAACTTTTCTCTCTCTCATTAGAAAAACAGCCAAATTAAAAGATAAGTAAACACATGTAGATGCAGAGAAATACCGTAAGAACTCAAGACTGGAAACCACAATATATATGCAAAGGACCTATATGGAAAATTTAAAAGACAAATAACTTCTTGCAATAAGGCTGTTGAGGTCATTTTGAGCTGGACATCTATGACTGCACATGGGTCATGTACTTAAGAGTAGTTTGTAAACCCAGTGAGACTCCCTTGATGAAAACTATTTTCATTTGCAAATAGTTATCATTTGGAGATAGTTTCTGGATTATAGATGGCAGTTTGTATTTACTTCACTCAGTCGTGGAACACTGTAATTCAAGGACCTTTGCAGGCTCTGCATATACTGCCTCTGTCTGTGAGTTCCTAAGTGTGTCAATTCTGTTTCTTTGGTGTCCAATATCTCTCTGTGTCTTGTAATATTTCTGCCACCACTTCAGAAGAATTCTCAGGAGTCCTGAATGAGTAATTTGAGAGATACATCCCATAAAGTACTGGTGTCCCAAGGTCTCTCAATATCTATATTCTAAAATTATGGGTCTCTATACCAGCTCCCATCTACTGAAGGAGGTAGTTTCTCTGATACTGTTTGAGTAAGACATTTGTATATAGATATAGCAGACCATCACTATGAGTCATTTAAATACCATGTTCCTTTAGTATAACAAGAATGTTTTGCTTTGTATTGACCTATGTCATCTCAAGTTCTGGCCCCTGAAACAGTGTTAGGGATAGTTTCTAGCTCATGGAGTTGAGCTTATGAAATTAGATATTGATTTGATTGCACCAAATGCTTTGTGCCATTGTTGCAAGAGCATCTATTGCTGGAAAATCACAATTATAGATCAGAGATTATATAGATGATTATTAATTTCTATTTTTGGTAGCATGAAGAGGACTCTGAACACTAGTCAGTCATGGTGAAGGCCTTAGGTAGGAACCAACACAATTTCTCCATCTTCAATGAGCTATTTGTAGAAAGCAACAAATAGTCTTATACTTAACAGCCTGTGGTGGTTGGGAATTCTCAAGGGGTCCCTTTGGACAACAACTCCAATAGTTGCTCCCCATTCCCAGAAACCAAAGCTTTATTAGGTAACTATATGAGTCCAGTTGCAGCTCTGTCTCCCCCAGTTTTGGATATTCCATTTATATAACCTAAATATATGTATGTATTTTAAATAACTTGTAGTGTGTGTACACTTTATGTATTCTTTTTGTTGTTTGTTTGTTTGTTTGTTTGTTTGTTTGTTTTGAGACAGTGTTTCTCTGTAGCTTTGGAAGTTGCCCTGGAACCTGCTCAGTGGACCAGGATGGCCTGGAACTCACTGAGAATGCATTGATGCTTTTTATTTTTTTTTTGGTACAGTCTATTTGTTGTGTGGTATACTTATACTTCTGGTACCTGAATTGGTAAATCTGTCTTTATGTTAGGTAAATTTCTGTATAACATTTTTGAATTTTTTCTGTGCCTTTGACTGAGGTTTTTTTTCTTCTCTGATTCATAACTACTATTAGATTTGGTCTTTTCATGTTTCCCAGATTTTTTGCTCAATTTAACTGAGGTATCTTTTTTATTCTACTTTGTTTTCAGTATCTGATTTTCTGTCTTCATTGTCTTCTACTGTTAATGAGACTTACCTCTGATGTTTTTGTTGGTTTCACTATTTTTCTATATCATAAAATTTTAATTTCTGATTTCATCTCATTTAGCCTATTTTATTGATTCTATTTCTACTTTTCTATCTTTGTTGTCATAATTTCATTCCTTTCTTTGTGTTTTTTTATTTCACTAATGGATTTATTCATACCCTCTTTTAGGTCCTTAAATATATTCATTATAGAAATTTTGAATCCCTTTTCTTGTGCTTTAATTATTTTCTATCATAGGACCTATTTTAGTAGTGTTGCTTGTTCTGGTGAAGACATTTTCTTGGATTTCAATGGTTATGCTTTTACACTGTCATATAGGGATCTGGGTTTGAGGTGATTGTGTTTCCAGGTGTTGATATTTGCTCCTATCTTTGTTGGGTGAGTGATTTGCTCCTTGCTTTCTGTTTCCTTCTCTGGATATTAAAACAGTGTGATGGCTTTAATTTGTCTGGTAGTGAATTCTTCTGAGTCCTTGCCTGGTATGGTCACAGGGGATCCTGGATAAATACTTCTAGTTATTGAAGGTTAATTAATATGAATAGTGATTGATTTGAAGTTGGCATTGAGAGTGCCCACAATAATAAAGATCTGGATTCTAGTTTTATGGAGTCACCAGTGAGTGGAGTCAGAGAGGAACGAGAGGTATCTGCAAACAGTCTGAAACAGAACTGGTGTTGAAATATGGGAAATTGCAATGGAGGACAGGGAAGGACAGTAAAGATTGTCTACCTCATCCATTTATCTCAATGCTCACTGGGTTCCCAGGTAGAGAGTGCACCCAATTATTGTTGATTTATGCAAAGCAATAAATCCCCTTTTGATAAATATAGATTAATTCTATCATTCTGTCCCTGAAGAACAAACACCTGGAACAAAGATTGCAAAACCTGGAGGGACACTGTAACCACAACAAATAGATCAGTTTCTACTGTGACTGCAAATTGACAAAATATAAGTAGGTTGAAATATAACTGATTTCCCTGAATATTTATTCAACAATTTTAAATATATTTGTTTAGACTTTTTAATATGAATACAATACAGAATGTATTTTGGGATATGGAATTTTTATTATTCAGGAGGAAAAATATTTCAACAATTAAGTACTCAGTTTTCTAGAAATGAAAGTGTCCATGTATTTTGCTGTTCAAACACGTTGGATGGCAACTGTGTAGAAGATGCATATGTGATTCAAAAGTTATATTTAGGATGAGAACAATGTAAAAGTAACTGCAGTAAGTGGATTAGGTGAATTCTTATGCAAATTTGTAAAAGGATTCTTCAAACATATTTGAATCAAACTGTCATTGTAAATTAATTTTATTACTTTCTATTCATCACATAAGCTTTTACTGTTATTAAATAAGAAGCTTTCATAAAGGAATATTTCTATTACTGATTATAATTTTTAATGTTTTTATTTGGAACATTTCTAACTTATGATTAGGAATCAGTGTTCATATCAAGTTGTAGTATGTTGAATTGAAATCTGAAATCTACATGTACCAAAACTTAATTAATTTATTTTTTTAGTTTAGTTTTTTTTTTGAGATAGACTTTCTCTGTATTGCTTTGGATCCTGTCCTGGAACTCTGTCTGTAGACCAGGATGGCTTCAAACTCACAGAGATCACTGACTACCTCTGATTCCCGAGTGATGGGATTAAAGGCATGTGCCACCAATGGCCAAACAAAACCTACTTTATTATTCTGAGAGGGAATAAACAGATCATTCTTTGGTGGTATCTCTTACTCCTCAATGTAAATGTTTTTATTGTTCTGTTTAGTGGTGTATGTGAATTTTCTTCAGAGGAATTTCTATTTTCCACTAAAATAAGGATTTTAAAATAATCAACATTACATATTTGGAAGCTTAAATAATATATATCAAATATTAGAGCTAAAGAAGAAGATTGATAGTTTAAACAGATTTGTTTGGGCTCAATTATCTCTAGAATGTTTGAAGAAGTAACTATGAATAGATGATGGTTATGGTGGTGATGGCAATGAAAAGGATGAAGAAAATATTCATGCAGATATGGAGTTACAAACACACTGAAATGTTATGATATATATATATATATACATATATATATGTGAAACATGTCAGAGAATGAACACAAAAGTGATGATCACATACTCCTATTTTATACCTGGAAAAATTACAAAGCAATGTGCTAGTCTTTGATTATGGTAGGATTCAAAAAATGAACTGAAAGCTACAGTAAATGCATATAATACTGTTTATGAGCCCCACCTCCAGGACAGGCTACTGCAGTCATAATGTCCAATCTGTTGTATGTAAAGTCTGTGGCATTTGTTAGGTTTATCACATCTTATTGCAAACCATGTGTACTGTAACTAGCTGCCTTGTGTAGTGTCACACCATGAGTCAAATCATGCGCAGAGCACTCAGAACAGCTATCAAGTGTTAGTAATTAAATTTTGTACTAGATTCGGGGGAGAGGATAACATTACTCAAGTTTATGTAAAAGTAAAGACATAACCAATCTGTGTAAGATCATCATGAGACCATTTGATTACCTTCCAAAATCACCAATTGTTGTGTAATAGTAAACACAGTAAATAATTTATTCTCATCATTCATCCTAGTATATTGTATGGTTGTGTACATGCAACGAGTGACTCCTGTCTATCCATATAGTTAGGCATAGTTATGCTCATTCATTTACACAACGTACTGAAGGAATGAATCTGGACACTAGACTCAGTGACATTATCACTAACAATATTGAACAAAAATATATGTCATGAAACATGCTTAGTGATAAAGCAGTTTTTCAGTGGTCTAAACAAATCTGTGAGATGTCTATGGATTGTTAAAGTATGATATTACATAACACTAAATAAATTTACTGCAATTATGCCCAAGCAATAACATTATGTGTGTAGTGATACATTTCATGTGTGTTTCAAGAAAGAAAATTTACTTAGTTTGGTTGGCAAATGTCTTTGGATTTAATATGTGCCCTGGTAGTTTCATGAATGAGTAACAAATACATTGTTAGAGCAACAGATCCAGAGAACAGAATTCTATAATGTTATTACTGTTCACCATATTAACATTTATGGATGTAACAGACAGCATAGATTATTGCCATGTGAAGAAACGTTAACATGTAAGTACTTACATCCTTCGAAGTACATCCCTCTTTTTGACTTAATTTAAATGGGAAGGATTTTGTCATTTCTACATATTTTCCACACATATTTTCAAAATAAGTTAGATTTTTTGGTCTTATTTTTCTCAAAACTCAACTACAAATAGATCAAAGATTTTAACATAAAACCTGGTATTCTGCATCTAACAGAGTAGAAACTGTAGCAGGTGTTTAAACTCATTGCCACAGGATATACCTTTCTGAACAGGGCATCCCTAGCACAGGTATTAAAGTCAAAATTTAATAAATGGGACCTGATGAAACTAAAAAACTCCTGTCCATAAGAGGATACTATCATTCTACTGAAGAGGCCATTTACAGGAAAGTATTTATCAGTGATGCACCCGACAAAGGATCACTGTCTATGATATTCAAAGAATTAAAAGAACTAAACATCATGAAATTAAACAACTTCATCTATAAAACTGAGAAGATTTGGGAGGGGAGGTGGCAACATGATTGAAATACACTACATGTAAAATTGCTTCAATAAAATATAAAAATATTTGAGTAGTTAAAATGAGGTAGAAACTAACTAAATAAGGAATTCCCAAAAGGAGAAATAAAAAGATAATAAATTTAGGAACGTATGGGGATGGGAAATAAATATTCACTGTTGATCAAAATGAAAGCTGGAGCAGCAACTATAGAAATCAACTTGGTGACTCACCCAAAGCTAAAATAGGTCTATCCCATGACCCAGTTACACTATACTGGAACATCTACTTGGCAAAGACAATTATTAAAAGTAAGAAGTGATTTTATTATGTAAAAGTAAGAATTGATTTTAATATATAAATTATATAAGAAGTTTAAAAATTTATAAACTTAATTTTTGGAGATATAAAAGTAACATATAAACAAACTTACATAAAAAGTTTCATCTCAATGCGATAAATTTCATTTTAGTAACTCCCATTAAATTGTGATTCAAATATACCAAGTAGAGAAAAAAAGTTAACATGTCTAAGATTTGGCCAACAAAGTTATTAAAATTGTAAACAAAGAAGTATATTTTACAAAGGAAGATGCTAAGCTTCATCAAAAGTAAATATAGATATTTTCTTCGTGAAAATTTTCTACTTAGAATTTAAAATGCAATCTTGTTATCCAGTAACCTGTTATTTTTTAAAATGTTTACTTGTTCTTGAATTAAGTAGGGTAATAAACTAGTGTATATATATATATATATATATAAAACTTGTTTTGTTTTACAAATAACAAGCACACAATACTTTGCATGCTATTTCACTACATTGAAATTCAAGACTGGTTTTAGGTGATTTCCAAAATTATTTTCATTTCTAAAATTGTATTTACTTTGCAGCTACAAAATTATATTTCAGAAATTACTATATGATGCTTATAATGTGTGAAAACATTATGCTATACTTGGACTTAAAACAAACTGTGAAAACTACTCCTTCTTTGGATGAGTGATTAGTAAAATAATTTCATGATCTGTTACATAATACAGTCTACTATTTATAAATATTACAATTCATTTTCCTATATGAAACTTCACTGAATAGGTATATAGACAATTTTAGCAAGAAAACATTCTATTAGTTTTCAAATTTCATTGACAATATTTTTTACATGTATTAAAGGGTTAATTGAAATATCTCACGAATATTTTTATTCTAAAGCATTTATCGAGGCTAATTTAAAACCTATGAACTATTACATGCAATATCCTATCTTCAAATTAATTGTATGTTATAAAAATGAGAGAAACTAGTGATTATTTGCTTTTATACTTCTAAAGGGAATAATCTGTATCTTAAGTAGTAATTAAGAAAACCTACACTACATTTTAAACAAAGTGTCTGCTATTGGGGCCTATTATTTTCCCTTTCTTTTGTGAAGATTAGCCGTGTATTTAATTGCACATGTAATTGCACATCACCCCTTTTGGAACTACTAAATAATTTTTCTAATTCTCTTTGTATTTCTTTTCATTCTGAGCCAAACTGTTTTTCAGGAATACATTATTACTGATGCTATAGTTTAAATATTTTGTTCTCCTTGAATATGCCTAAATGACTTATGCTTCATCCTGATCTGCTAAAGGGAAAACATGATTTTTGTGTATGTTAGAACTGGAAAAGAACCCAGATCCTATTCAATAGCCTTTTCATTATCCAACAAAGCTTAGACTTTCACAGAAAAGGAGTATTTCAAAGACAATGGGCCTTATACAGAGCTAGTGATTGTGAGGAAGGTTAATGTTTTGAATTGCAAGAATCCTGATATACAGACTGTAAAGAGGAAAGTCTGATAAAAGCTTGCAGGATGACATAAGAAAACATCTGCTTCTTTATGGTAATGGTTGTCTTTCACTATAGTTTGTTTTTTTTCCTATGTTAATAGCACATTTGCTAAAATCTCATGAATTCATTAATCTGTGGAACATATAAGGCTATTAAATCTGAATAAAGTTATTTTATTTTTTCATTAAATGTTTTTTTCAGGCCACACTTCGGGGATTCACCACTGTGGTTTGGCTACTAACCAGTTTACTTTGGGTTAATCAAATGGAGATTACCTAGAATCTTCATTTTCAAGAGCACATCTTCCCAAAACAGCAAAGGACCCAATTAAGAAGTGGGCTGCAGAACTAAATAGAGAGTTTTCAATAGAGGAGTCTAAAATGGCTGAGAGGCACTTGAGAAAGTGCTCAACATCCTTAGCTATCCGGGAAATGCAATCAAAGCAACTCTGAGATACCATCTCACTCCTGTCAGAATGGCTAAAATCAAAAACACCAATGACAATTTATGCTGGAGAGGATGTGGTGAAAGGGGGACACTCCTCCATTGCTGGTGGGAGTGCCAACTGGTTCAGCCACTTTGGAAAGCAGTATGGAGATTCCTCAGAAAAATGGGAATAAACATACCACAAGACCCAGCAACTGCACTCTTAGGCATATATCCAAAAGATGCCCATTCATATAACAAAGATGTCTGTTCCACTATGTTCATAGCAGCTTTATTTGTAATAGCCAGAAATTGGAAGCAACCTAGATGTCCCTCACCCGAAGAATGGATAGAGAAAATGTGGTACATCTACACAATGGAATACTATTCAGCAGAAAAAAATAATGGAATCATGAGATTCGCAGGCAAATGGATGACACTAGAAGAAACCATCCTGAGTGAGGTAACCCAGTCACAAAAAGAGAAACATGGCATGTACTCTCTCATATATGGATTTTAGACATAGATCTGGGGAGTGCCAGCCTACAATCCTATTGCCAGAGAGTCTGGGAAACAGAAACTTCATTTACTGGCTGGTTAAGTACTGAGCTGAACTCAAGAAAGCCAGTATCAGAGAGGGAGGACTGATGATCAAAGGGATTAAGACTGGGCTGGTTGAACCCCCAGAAACAGCTGACCAGACAAAGGTTAACTCTTGAATCCCAGGCATCAGCCTGGGAATCCAGCATGGGACTGATCAAGACCCCCTGAATCTGGGTGTCAGTGAGGAGGCCTAGGTAATATATTGAGCCTTGGACAGCAGATCAGTACCCATCCCAAGTATACACACGGTCTCTGGACTCCCATAGAACAATGTGAGGTGCACTCTCACCCTGAACTCTTGGGGAAGGGTCTAGGCCCTGCCCTATATGAAATGACAGACTATGGACACCCCCATGGAGGGCCTCACCCTCCCTGGGGGAATGAGGGGATAACGGGGGGGATGGGGGGGAGGGCACGGGAGGAGGGGAGTGAAAGGGAGAGGGACCTCGTACTGACTTGTGAAGCAACCTTGTTTCTTATCTAAATTTAAAATGGAAAATAAAAAAATATTAATAAAAATAACAGAAAAAAAAGAACTGAAGTTGCCAGGAAATAGAAATTCCCTAAGTGAATATCTAAGTGAGGTCTCTACAGTGTGGCTAACATCTCTGTTTTAGTCCCCTGAATCCCTGTGCAGAGGATACTGCAAGCGTGACTGGACTCTGATTCATCACATATGCAAGATATCACTTTAAATCACCCTATTTTGTGCAAGAAATATACATTAAAATTAAAATATAAAATAAATGTTTAAAACCTCAATTTAAGATTAAATTATTCCTGCTGCATGATACCTGATTCTCATGCATCTTCTTTTTCAGTTAATAAAATAATGATGGTATCAGTTGGCTTGATCCAGAAGCTTAAGACATTTTTATTTCTGTAACTGTTAATACTCTACATGCAGCCATTTAACAACACTGTTAACTAGCTGAATCTTCAAAGTTTTTCAAATACAATCTTTTCTGTTACTCAAGGCCAACCTCTTCTTCACTTAGGTTATGAATTTTAGAGGTTGCTCTCACTCATCACCTTTCACGAAAATCTATTTTGTGTTTTCTCTAAAACCAGTCAAATAGTCCTCCAGAAGTATTATTGTTTTGAATACGCAACAGAACTTATAACTTGTTTTTTATAACTGAATTCACACACACACACACACACACACACACACACACGCACGCATTTTTTAAGAAAACAGAAGCAGTAAAATGAAGCTCTTTGAACTGTGTTGTATTTTAAATATAAAATGTACTTTAGATTTTGAATGTGAAATATAAAATTTCTAGACAATTTTAATATTTTCTATATGTTAAAATTGTAATATTTTATATATGTTGAGTCAAATAAAATATTCAGATTTTGTGAAACAATGGTTCATAATTTTAGGTTTTATTCTCCTTAAATCTTTTTTTTTGTTGTTTGTTTGTTTTTATGAGACAGGGTTTGTTGTATGAATGGGCATCTTTTGGATATATGCCTAAGAGTGGAGTTGTTGGGTCTTGTGGTAGGTTTATTCCCATTTTTCTGAGGAATCTCCATACTGATTTCCAAAGAGGCTGAACCAGTTGGCCCTCCCACCAGCAATGGATGAGTGTCCCCCTTTCACCACATCCTCTCAAGCATAAATTGTCATTGGTGTTTTTGATTTTAGCAATTCTGACAGGAGTGAGATGGTGTCTCAGAGTTGTTTTGATTTGCATTTCCCGGATGGCTAAGGATGTTGAGCACTTTCTCAAGTGCCTCTCAGCCATTTTAGACTCCTCTATTGAAAACTCTCTATTTAGTTCTGCAGCCCACTTTTTAATAGGGTCCTTTGGTGTTTTGGAGACTTGCTTCTTGAGTTCTTTGTAAATTTTGGAGATCAACCCTCTGTCAGATGTGGGATTAGTGAATATTTTTTCCCATTCTGTGGGCTGCTTTTTTGTCTTGCTGACTGTGTCCTTTGCCTTATAGAAGTTTCTCAGTTTTAGTAGGTCCCATTTATTAATTGTTGATCTCACTGTCTGTGCTACTGGTGTTATGTTCAGGAAGCTGTCTTCTGTACCAGTTCATTCAAGGGTACCACCCACTTTCTCTTCTAAGAGGTTCAGTGTGGCTGGATTTATGTTGAGGTCTTTGATCCATTTGGACTTAAGTTTTGTGCATGGCGATAAACATGGATCGATCCGCATTCTTCTACATGCCAGTCTCCAGTTATGCAAGCACCATTTGTTGAAGATGCTTTCTTTATTCCATTGTATATTTTTAGCTTCTTTGTCAAAGATCAGATGTTCGTACGTGTGTGGGTTAATACCCGGGTTTTCAATTCGATTCCATTGGTCTACCTGTCTATTTTTGTGCCAATACCAAGCTGTTTTCAGGACTATAGCTCTGTAATAGAGCTTCAGGTCAGGGATGGTGATGCCTCCGGACGTTGCCTTATTGAACAGGGTTGTTTTGGCTATCCTGGGTCTTTTGTTTTTCCATACAAAATTGATTATTGTTCTTTCAAGGTCTGTGAAGAATTGTGCTGGGATTTTAATGGGGATAGCATTGAATCTGTAGATTGCTTTTGGCAGGGTTGCCATTTTTACTACATTGATCCTACCTATCCAAGTGCATGGGAGATCTTTCCGTTTTCTGAGGTCTTCTTTAATTTCTTTCTTTAAAGATTCAAAGTTCTTACGATACAGGTCTTTCACTTGTTTGGTTAGCGTTACCCCAAGATATTTTATGTTGTTTGTGGCAATTGTTAAGGGTGATGTTTCTCTGATTTCTCTTTCAGCCCTTTTATCATCTGTATATAGTAGGGCTACTGATTTTCTGGAGTTGATCTTGTAGCCTGCCACTTTGCTGAAGGTGTTAATCAGCTGTAAGAGTTCCCTGGTAGAGTTCTTTGGGTCATTGATGTAAACTATCATATCGTCTGCAAACAGTGAAAGTTTGACCTCTTCCTTCCCAATTTGTATCCCCTTGATCCCCCTTTGTTGTCGTATGGCAGTAGCTAGAACTTCAAGTACCATGTTGAAAAGGTATGGAGAGAGTGGACAGCCTTGTTTTGTTCCTGATTTTAGAGGAATTGCGTTGAGTTTCTGTCCATTTAGTTTGATGTTGGCTGTTGGTTTACTGTATATAGCTTTTATTATGTTTAAGTATGTCCCTGTTATCCCAGCTCTCTCCAAGACCTTTATCATGAAGGGGTGTTGGATTTTGTCAAAGGCTTTTTCAGCATCTAGTGAGATGATCATGTGATTTTTGTTTTTCAGCTTGTTTATATGGTGGATTACGTTGATGGATTTTCGTATGTTGATCCATCCCTGCATCCGTGGGATGAAACCTACTTGATCGTGGTGAATGATTGTTTTGATGTGTTCTTGGATCCGATTTGCCAGCATTTTATTGAGTATTTTTGCATCAATGTTCATGAGGGATATTGGTCTGAAGTTCTCTTTCTTAGTTGTATCTTTGTGTGGCTTGGGGATCAAGGTTATTGAAGCCTCATAGAAAGAGTTTGGCAAAGACCCTTCTGCTTCTATTGTGTGGAACACTTTGAGAAGAATTGGTGTAAGCTGTTCTTTGAATTTATGGTAGAATTCTGCACTGAGGCCATCTGGACCTGGAATTTTTTTGGTTGGGAGACTTTTGATGACAGCTTCTATTTCCATAGGGGTTATAGGTCTGTTTAAATTACTTATCTGTTCTTGATTTAGTTTTGGCAAATGATAGCTGTCCCGGAGGACATCCATTTCTTTTAAATTTTCGAATTTTGTGGAGTACAGGTTTTCAAAGTATGACCTAATGATTCTCTGGATTTCCTCAGAGTCTGTTGTTATGTCCCCCTTTTCATTTCTGATTTTGTTAATTTGCGTGTTCACTCTCTGCTGTTTGGTAAGTTTGGACAAGGGTTTGTCTATCTTGTTGATTTTCTCAAAGAACCAACTCTTCGTTGCATCGATTCTTTGTATTGTTTTCCTGGTTTCTACTTTATTGATTTCAGCCCTCAATTTGATTATTTCCTGGCATCTACTCCTCCTGGGGGAGTTTGCTTCTTTGTGTTCTAGTGCTTTCAGCTGTGATGTTAATTCTCTGGTATAACTGTTCTCCTGTTTCTTCATGTGAGCACTTAGTGCTATGAACTTCCCCCGTAGCACTGCTTTCAAAGTGTCCCATAGGTTTGGGTATGTTGTGTCTTCATTCTCATTGAATTCGAGGAAGTCTTTAATTTCTTTTTTTATTTCCTCTTTGACCCAGGGATGGTGCAGTTGAGCATTATTCAATTTCCATAAGTTTGTAGATTTTCTGCAATTTGTGTTGTTGTTGAATTCTAATTTTAAAGCATGGTGGTCTGATAAGATGCATGGAGTTATTCCAATTTTTTTTGTAGCTGCTGAGGTTTGATATGTTGCCAAGTATGTGGTCGATTTTTGAGAAGGTTCCATGTGGTGGTGAGAAGAAGGTATATTCTTTTTTATGTGGATGAAATGTTCTATAGATATCTGTTAATCCCAGTTGGGTCATTACTTTTATTAGACCATTTGCTTCTTTGTTGAGTTTCTGTCTGGTATTCCTGTCTAGTGGTGAGAGTGGTGTGTTGAAATCTCCCACTATAACTGTGTGGGGCTTTAGATGAGATTTAAGTTCTAATAATGTTTCTTTAACAAATGTGGATGCCTTTATATTTGGGGCATAGATGTTCAGGATAGACACTTCATCTTGGTGGGTTTCACGTATGATGAGTATGTAATGACCTCCTTCATCTCTTTTGATTGATTTTATTTCAAAGTCTAGTTTGTTAGATATTAGGATTGCTACCCCTGCTTGTTTCTTGGGTCCATTTGATTGAAAAATTTTTTCCCAACCTTTAACTCTCAGGTAATGTCTGTCTTTGAGGGTGAGGTGTGTTTCTTGTATGCAGCAGAAGGAAGGGTTCTGTCTTTGAATCCATTCTGCTAGTCTGTGTCTTTTTATGGGTGAGTTAAGGCCATTAATATTGAGGGATATTAATGACCATTGATTGCTCATCCTTCTTCGATTTGCGATGGTTGTTGTTGGTGGAATTATGTGTGGAATTTCACCCCTTTGTTCTTTTGGCTGTTGGTAGAGAGGGATTCTCTAATGCTTATGTTTTTCTGGTTGTAGTTAGCTTCATTGGGTTGGAATTTTCCTTCCAAAATTTTCTGTAGGGCTGGGTTAGTGGACACATATTGCTTGAATCTAGTTTTGTCATGGAATATCTTGTTTTCTCCGTCTATAGTGATTGAGAGTTTTGCCGGGTATAGTAGTCTGGGCTGGCATCCATGGTGTCTTAGTGTAGGTAGAATATCTATCCAGGACCTTCTGGCTTTCAGAGTTTCCATGGAGAAATCAGGTGTAATTCTGATAATGTCTGCCTTTATATGTTACTTGACCTTTTTCCTTAGCTGCTCTTAATATTCTTTCTTTATTCTGTATGTTTGGGGTCTTGATTATTATGTGGCGAGGGAATTTTTTTTGTGGTCCACTCTATTTGGTGTTCTGTAGGCTTCTTGTACCTTCATTGGCATGTCTTTCTGAAGGTTGGGAAAGTTTTCTTCTATGATTTTGTTGAATATGCCTTCTGCCCCTTTGAGGTGGATTTCTTCTCCTTCTTCTATACCTATTATTCTTAGGTTTGGTCTTTTCATGGTGTCCCATATTTCCTGGATGTTTTGTGTTAAGGATTTGTTGGATTTAAGGTTTTCTTTGGTTGATAAATCCATTTCTCCTAGCGTATCTTCAACACTTGAGATTCTCTCTTCCATCTCTTCTATTCTGTTGGTAATGCTTGTATTGGTAGTGCCTGACTGTTTGTTCAGCTTTTCTATTTTCTGCCTTTCTTCAGATTGTGTTTTTTTTAATGTCTCTATTTCAGTTTTCAACTCTTGCAGTGTTTGCATTGCTTGTTGCAATTTTCTGTTTATCTTTTCATCTGTTTGTTGCCTATTATGAATTTTTTGGTTTGTTCTTTCTTCCATTTCTTGCATTTTTTGGTTTGCTTTTTGTTCCATTTCTCGCATTTTGTGCTTTGTTTCTTCTTCCATTTCCTGCCTTTTTTGGTTTGTTTCTTCTTCCATTTTTTCATTTTTTGCTTGTTTTTTCTACCATTTCTTGCATTTTTTGCTTTGTTTCTTCTTCCATTTCCTGCCTTTTTTGGTATGTTTCTTCTTCCAATTCTTGTATTTTTTGCTTTGTTTTTTCTTCCAATTCTTGCATTTTTTGGTTTGTTTTTTCTTCCAATTCTTGCAGTTTTTGGTTTGTTTTTTCTTCCATTTCTTTGAGGGATTTTCCTATATCCTCTTTTAGGGCCTCTATCATTTTCATGAAAGTGCTTTTAAGGTCGTTCTCTTCTGCTTCGTTCGCATTGGAATGTTGTGGTCTTGCTGGTGTGGAGTCTCTAGAATCTGGCGGTGTCATATTTGTTTTTCTGTTGCTGACTGTGTTTTTGTATTGTCTCTTTCCCATCTCTTCTAGTAGGTGCAGAAAGAGCCCCTTACTGGTCTGGGTACCAGAGTTCCCTTTTGGTGGTTGCTAGCAAGTCCAATAATCTGGTGGTTCTTCTATTCCTTGTCCAAATGCTGGTCCCGTGGGTGGAGAAGAAGAAGAGGAATCTGGGGCGCTTAGCCTCCTACCTGGTCCCCTGGACCCTATGCTGGGTCCTGTTGTACCTGATCCAGAACAGCTACTCCCCTGGTCTCCCTGCCCCCTCTGGTTTCCTGGTCTGGTTGGTGGGAGAGAAGATCTGGAGTCTGGGGTGCTTGGCTCCAGCCGGGATTGGGAGCTCTGTGCAGTTCCCAGGCGATCTGCACGCAGTGGAACACAGGCCGGGAAGCAGGCCTGTTTACCTGCATTCTTCACTGTTAAGCATTGTCTCCAGCCTCCAATTCTCTAAGTTCCTAAGAAGTCATCTTTATTTTAACTAATTGGCCTCATCTGGATATTTTAGAAAACAATCAATGTGGTAAATTAATACAGCAATGAGGTTATAGTAATCAGTTCAAACATATGTAGCTGGCAGCAATATGAGAAGTCACGGCAACGCTGCATCATACATAAGCAAGGTCATGGGAAGAAACTCTGCAATGGGAGCATCAGTGAGAATACATTTTGAGTAGCTTCCCTTTCCTCCAAATTCTAAATATGTCAGTTATGAAAACAAATACATCCCAAGATCACCAAAGTTTGGTATGATGGAATTTTGTTCTGTGATATTTAAATTAATAAATTTTATGTGACTGATTCACTGTAAAATTACTCATATTCATTTGCATGTCAATTTGCATTGTGCAACTTCCAGAAGATAGTTCATTTTATGAAATTTTATGAGCATTGTAAATGTATTTCTCCAAGTATTCATTTCACGCCCTTCCATGATTTTTGATTGTTTGACTTAATGGGAATCCAACAGACTAGTACTTAAGTAAAATGAAAGAAGTCACTACTTCATAGAGGGTTGGAGTATGTCATCATCCAGTCCCTGAAACACATAAACTTTCAAGACATTATATTGTAATGGGAAGGTTTTTTTTAATGAATATGAGGTACCCACTCCTCAATGCTACAATGTTTTAAACAAAAACACTGTTTGCTTTATAACAAAATGTCTCTTTTTCTATCCTCTTTTGGTGGAAGTCCTGTAATCCAAAAGCTCATGTATTTGAAGAAGACAAAAAAGATATGGAGGCCCATTTTGGCTACTTAGCAAATTCCTCTACAGCTTCTGCTAACAGGGGATGCCTTCTTCAAGAACAAAGAGACAAAGCAAGGAAAAGGCTTCTTTCAAGAGGAGACATAAATCATAGTGATAAATAGCTGAGCACACCTTTTTAGTCATGGATTGGCCAGAGACCGTTGTCAGCCTCCTGGAAACATAAAAGCATGTGAAGAACACTTATTTTTGGAGGAGATAAATTGAAAGGAACAATTCTAATTCTATCTTTGTGTGTAAGCTGTTCGTGTTCTTTGTAAGGAAAGGAAATGATGGATCTAACAATCAGAATACATCTCATAAATAAATGGAGCTTACCACATGCTTGTGGGAGAAGTATTTTAAAGCGGGGTATTGTAAGTAGTCTCTATGTCCTGCTTTCCAGACCTCAAATAATGACATGGAGATTTCTTATTTTAGTAAAAAAGAGGAAAAAACTACTCAATAAAGCACACAAGTGCAAAATTTGCGGAGAGTAGGGAAAAATAATCCATGCCATAAGAATCTATGTCTACTGCTTACCAAGGGTAGAGAAAGGTAAGGCTTAATAAGTAGTTCACTTGGGCTCTGGTCCAGGATACGGGAGAGTAACCCCCAGATTGTCTCTGCTTGCCTGTTTGGAGATGCCAAACCTTATAGAAGAGGAGTTGTCGGAGCAAGGGCTGGAGGTAGGCAAACGTAGGCTATGAGAAGTCTCTCCCCATAAGGAATATCCTCTTCTAGGCCCAGGACTTTGGCTTGTTCTTGCCTTGAATGTGAGATATTCTGGACTTATTCTATTATTTTTTATTACTTTGTTAAATCACTGTTGCATGAAGATGAATGGTTCATTATGCTCAAGAAAAGACACATAAAATATTTTTCAAACACAGCAGTGAAACAAAAAACAGCAATTAAAGTGAGAGCACCATAGGACTCCTTTCTGCTTTTTTTTTTTTTTTGGTTTTACGAGACAGGGTTTCTCTGTTTTGGAGGCTGTCGGTCCAGCCTGGCCTCGAACTCACAGAGATCCACCTGCCTCTGCCTCCTGACTGCTGGGATTAAAGGCGTGTGCCACCAACACCCGGCTTCCTTTCTGCTTTTAACAGAGGGAAGCTTAGTGATAAGTGCTGAATTTGTGATGTAATCATGCTTTTTTCCTCGGTCTTGAGACCCCTTTACCCATTCCCTCTTCTATAATTTCTAGTGATCCAACTCTAATGCTTCCATTTCTGGGCTCTCTCAACTCCAGTTCATTATATGCAGCTCTACCATTACAGAGTCAGGTACCAACCAAGTAACAACAATATGCTTACCCAGTGATGAAGCTCAAATAATAAAAACCAGAAATGTATATCAGGATTGGATCTGATTATCAGAAAAGACAAGCAGACAGCCACTAGAGAGTTCTCACCACCATCAATGCTCAGACTGGAGGGGCAATCCACCAAACCTCAGATTGTATCTCCAGACTGCACTGCTTTCCACCAAGTTTCAGAATGCTAAACTGCCATGCATTTCTCAATGTGGCTTGAAACTAACTGTCTAAGACTGACTTTTTTTCTTCCTTATATACATCTCAA
This sequence comes from Mesocricetus auratus, assembly GCF_017639785.1. NCBI lineage: Eukaryota > Metazoa > Chordata > Mammalia > Rodentia > Cricetidae > Mesocricetus > Mesocricetus auratus. The sequence continues at coordinate 44,463,034 of NW_024429266.1, forward strand.
GTTCTTAGATTAAAGGTGTGAACTCTGTTATTCTTTTAAACTGATTCATTCTTGTATAGACATAGATGCCCTTGAACACACAGAGATCCATCTGTCTCTGTCTCCTAATTCCTGGAATTAAAGGTGTGTGCCACCACTGCCCAGTTTCTATAGCTAACTAGTGTAGCCAGCTCTATATTCTGATTTCAAGTGGCTGTATTAGATCATAAACAATATAACAGCACATAGCAAAAGTAACTAAATCAAAAATGCCAAGAGTCATAAGGCCTATATTTGCCATGTAAGACTACAGTTTACTGCTCTATTTATTGCTAATCTTACAGTCCAAATGGAGCCCTTTCCCAGACTCCTCTAAATTAGAGATAGATATGTAGAATGAAAGATACTTCCTTCTATAGAAGTCATCCAAAGAGCCTAAATTTTGCAAAATATTCTGACTGCTTAGTCAAATAAAATTTCAACTACGATATTTGTTGAAATAATCTGGGTGATTAAAAGTTAAATTTCATAAGTGCATGCTTATATTTTAATGAATTTGCTGATCAATCTTTCTGAAGAGAAAAAATTGAAACAAAATGGAAAATATGGCAAGCCAGAGAAAATAAATTGTCGGAGGGTTGGTATCATTGAAGATATCTGGCCGTATTTTATAATAAGGTCACTGTAGATGTAGGATCCATATGGTCATACTGGAATACATTGGAACATAACTATCAAATATTTTTCCTTCTAGGCAGATAGAGGTATGTGTGCAGAGATAGAGAGAGAACAGCTACTAGTGTGAACAATATGCAAGAAAGAAAATATTGGTTGTCATCCTATAAAAATAGCTAGGAAAGGTAAATATTCTTTCAAAAGACTTAGAAACAATGCTGCCAATTTCTTCAATTTAGGATAGAGAAGAATTTACTGAAATTGTTGTTTTCAGAAACTTTATTTGTGTTATCTTGCTAAGGAAATCTGAGGAAATTAAAATGATCTCCAAGGTTCCCAGTACTTTCCTAGCCCTGAAATAGAAGAAATATTGAAGGACTATTTGTACAATTAGGGCTAGTAGATTCTCAGCATCCAAGTGCTGGGCTCAGAAAAGGCATTTGTGTGAATTCATGCAAAACTCCAATTTTAAAATGAGAGGAAGGGAACTAGATATACTAATGCACAGTTTGAAACATTGCCAGGTTTCTATTTCTCCATGTCTCTATCAAGAAGGGCATTTCAGAAATATTTTTTCAAAGATTTTTATTAAGCAAAGGAAACACAAGTGTAGAGTTAATGAGAGTTATTGGGCAAATTAATGTGTTACGTGAATACTTCAGTGATTTTTAGCAGTTAAGGATCCTGTCATATAGACTGGTCTAGGTGTAGCTGGGTTTAAATTGTTGTTTTCAGGTAGCCATTATTCAAAGGACTGCTGTTATTTTTATTTAGTGCAATCTTCAGAAATGACTACTAAGAAGAAATAATAAATGAAAGGAAGAGGAAGAAAAAAGGCACAGCTTATATGTTTTCACAATTATTTAACAAATTTTAATAAAAATATATATTTTTTAGAAATTTCTAGTTTTCCATGTTAACTGTGGCTCCTGATCATATATTGTTTCCATGTTGTCACTTTGAGCAAACGTTTTCCCAATTTCTTTATTGTCCAAAGTATATAAATTGTAGGTATTCTTTTTTTAAATTTTATTTACTATGTACTTATATATTTTATTATATATATATATATATAAATTTTATTTAAATTAGAAACAATCAAATTTAAATATCAATCCCAGTCCCCTCTTTGTCGCATCTTCCCATAACCCCCAGCAATACTCCCATCCCATTCACCATCCACTCCCCAGGGAGGGTGAGGCCATCCATGAGGGACCATTAAACTCTGTCAAGTCATTTGAGGCAGGGACTAGGCTCTGCCCTATGTATGTAGGCAAAATGAGTATCCCTCTATGGGAAATGCGATCTAGAAGTCAGTTTGTATCCTGGTTCCCCATAGACTGCCCAGTGCTCCTGGCTGACATCCATGTTCAGGGGCCACTGGTTTTGTTTTACAATGGTTCCCTAGCTGTCAGACTGGGTCCATGAGTTTCCAGTTGCTCTGGTCAGGTGTTTTCTTCCTCAATCCTCTATCTCTTAATCTGGATTCCAGGAGTGAGTTTGTCTCAGTGCTTAGCTGTGGGTCTCTGATTCTGCTTCCATTAGTTACTGGATGAAGGCTCTAGCATGGCATTAAAGGTAGTTATCATTCTCATTATAGGGGACAGGCATTAAAGGTAGCCTCTCCACTATTGTTTAGGGTCCTAGTTGAGGTCATCCTTTTGGATCTCTGTACAATTCCCTAGTGCCAGATTTCTATTTAAATCTATATTGGCTCCCTTTATTGATGAGTCTCTTTTTTGCTCTTCTTTATTACTCTTCCCTCTCAATCTTCCTGATCCCTTATTTTCTCCTCCACCCTCCTCTTTGTCCTATCTCTTTGCCCCCCCCAGTCCTCATACTCCCCATTTGTTCAGGGTCTCTTGTCCCTTTCTACTTCACTGGGGGACCTTGTATGTCTCTTATGGTCCTCTTTGTTTCCTAGCTTCTCTGGAGGTGTGGATTGCAGGCTGGTAATCCTTTACTCTATGTCTAGAATCCATATATGAGTGAGAACATACCATGTTTGTCTGTGACTGAGTTACCTCACTTAGGATTGTTTCTTCTAGTTTCATCCATTGGCCTGCAAATTTCAAGATTCCGTTGTTTTGGTTTTTTTTTTCTTCCGCTGATTAATACTCCATTGTGTAAATGTACTACATTTTCTGTGTCTATTCTTTGGTTGAGGGACATCTAGGTTGCTTCCAGGTTTGGGCTATTACAAATAATGCTGCTATGAACATAGTTGAACAGATGTCCTTGCTATGTGAATGTGCATCCTTTGGTTATATGTCTAAGAGTGGAATTGCTGGTTCTTGAGATAGACTGGTTCCCATTTTCCAAACCTCCTGAAACTGAGAAGCATCTGTAAGGCAAAAAACATAGTCAACAAGACTAAACGGCAGCCCACAGAATGGGAAACAATCTTCACGAACCCATATCAGACAGAGTGCTGATTTCCAAGATATACAAAAACTCAAGGAGTTAGTCACCAAACAATTCAACTAAAAAGTGGGGTACAGAACTAAACAGAATTATCAATAGAGGAATCTAAAATGGCTGAAAGACACTTAAGAAAGTGCTCAAATTCCTTAGTCATCAGGGAAAGGTAAAGGAGATCGTCTCTGAGATATTATCTTACACCTGTCAGAATGGCTAAAATCAAAACACCAAGGACAGTTTATGCTGGAGATGATGTGGAGAAAAGGGAACACATCTCTATTGCTGGTGGGAGTGCAAACTCGTACAGCCACTTTGAAAATCAGTGTGGCGGTTTCTCCGGAAAATTTTAGGTATTCTAATTAGCAAAATTAAAACCATGTCAAATATGCCATTTAAAGAAACTGAGGAATTATCTACTGATCATTAACTCTACTTCTCAATTGACATAGCAATGTATTTGTTGAAGAAAGCAGACATCATGAGAAATAATTTACATGAGCAGAATAAAATTTGTTTCTCTGGCTATGCAGTTTTATACATAGTCATATTTATGTCTGTATGTATAATCACACATAAACAGATAACTGTATACATATATGTGAATTTATACATATTAACATACACATATATGTATGTACATATATATGCATTTATGTGTACAACTGAAAAATGTGATTAAAATCGACATCCTACATCATCCATCAAATCTACTTCACTTCAGAATTTAGTATCTTTTTGACTGCCAAGAAGAAATTTTCTGAGTGAGCTATCTTTGATCATAATCTATCCCGAAGAAAAAAGAAATATAATCTACCTTTAAGCAAACTACTTTTTTAGTAACTTACACCTGTGCCATGGAAATCGTAAAATAGTGAAATACCTCCATTCCTCATTGCAATCATGTACAATCGCCTCTTCTAGAGCACTTACCAAAATTGTTTGAGATTTAAGCAGTGAATTACCGTCTTTCAGCTGTTAAATTCAGGTGGCAAGGATCCTTAGTCCCACTAAGAGTGCTTAGATGTAATGAGCATTCAGTGAATACTGGCTGGGGACAGTGTAGCGAGGACAGAGTTGAAAGACTCACTTGGAAAGGATATAATTTATATTTGTACACAAAACCAATGCAAGGGACTTTAGGAACACCCAAACAATCAATGAATATGGATCTACTATATATACTAAGACCAAATAAGAAAATGAATCACGGAACTTTGAAATTTGGAGATTAGCTATAAACGTAATTTAAATCATAGACATATAGGAACAGAAGCATATGAGCATGAAATCCTGGGTTGTCCTTACAGTAGAGGTCCATAAATAAATGGAAATGTGAATCTGAAACAGGATTAATGTGCAATGCCATATGATTTGAATATCTGCCAGTGAAAATTTTACTTAATGTTTAATATATTTATTTTGTAAATTCAAATAAACAAAATGAAGTTCATAATTTTTCAATTTACTATTAGTTACTAATGTAATCATCTCTGCACTTACAGTATTATTTTAGAAGCTAAATTATTTAAGCATATTGACAGACTTGATCTTCCTCTTCTTTGGAGGCTGAAGTGAAAGTGATTATGTAACTTATTTTCTGTCAATCATGCCTTCAAGATGCAGGCACCAAACAGAAATCAGCAAAGTAGATATAGACAAATATTGCATTTATTTTCAGTAGACTCATAGTCTCAGAAGACACATTGTATTCCTGGGGAGCTGGGAATGTCTAGCCACGTTGTTGCAACTTAATAAGACTGCTGGAATTTCATGTCCAGATTGTAGAAGTGTCTTGTTTTCTCACCAGTATGGTAGAAATCAGTTTTTAGAAGAACCTGGTTTTGCAGTCAGTGGTCAATTCCATGAACATTGACTTCTCAGACTTTCCAATACCTTTGTAAATGTCTAATTTCCATTAATTACTAGTCTGCATCAGAGCCTGCCTGGTAATGTTATCCTCAGGAGACAGAAAAGAACAACTCCCCGCCCCTGCGCACAGTTGAGAACTTAAGCTCACAGAACATGAACAAAAAATATATAAAAGTCTACTGAAGGGCAAGAAACGTAGGTGATATACAGGGTACTTTGGGAAATTGTAATTGTAATCTTCCTGAAACTGATACTAAAAATAGTAAATATGATTTTGATGCACTAGAAAGTGTGAAATTTTCTAGTTCTTTCTCTCATATAAGAAATAAGAAAGCTTTTATAGAGAGGCTTTCATTGGTCAATGAAACTTGTTATAAAGATGACAGTCTGATCAAGAAGACATCAATTAACCATTAAAAAATGAAATGAACTAATAAGTGAAGATGATTAGAAGAAATACACAAAATCTATTATTAAGGAGTGAAAATAGGGTTAGAACATATTATGAATAAAATTTAAATTATGGAGAAGAGAAACTAGACAAAAAAACAAATTTTACCAAAAACTCATTAAGGTAATGCTTTAGTATTATATGTTTTTCTTAACAGAGCTAAACATTTTTTATATATACCACATATGTTGATTTTCTTCTTAGGGAATATGTTGGATTTCTGAAAAAAATTACCTTAGGAGAAGGAAAGACATTAACTTGGGTTTCACAGTTTTCAGTTCACATCCTTTGGCCCCATCATCAGTTTGAATATGTGATGAGACAGAACGTCAGGGCTAAACTTCCTGGTAGAAGAGACACTGAAGGAGAAGTGAGGCTACAAATGTTTCCTTAAGAGTACAGCACCAGTTATTCCACTTTGTTTTTCTGGATCCTTCTCCTAAATATTATACTACCTACAAACACCTTGTCTGGACCTTGGACCTTTAGTATCTGGCCCTTGCAGGTCTTTTGATTGCAAACTACAAGAGAGATATTTTTTAAAAAAGTGCTTCAAACTTTCTTGAGCATTAGTTTTTGAAACTGCATTTACAGTATTTCTTAAAAACATTAAGTCTTGACACCTGGAAATATACAGTAGGCATTTCTGTTTATTATGCTCTTTCGATTTCATAAAATTAAAAAAAGCAAAAGGAGTACAAACCCACACTTTGTATAATTAGCATGTAAGAAAATGACTAATGTAACAAGTCTTCAAAATTTTTCATACTATCTCCTGATAGAGAAAATATTCCTATTCTCATCCAGTCTACATGAGCTAACAAACTATATGTGTAAAACATGTTTAAAATGTCCCTCAATAATTAATGATTTCATAATTTAACATTACTGTAGTCCATCTACAGATGTAGCCACTTAATGTTAAACAATTGGTTCTTTGTCAGAGTATCATAACTCTCAGGATAAAATTTGAAAAAAATTCAGTATATTATATTTCAAAACTTGTTTTTTCCTTCAGTATTAAGGCACACTTATATAACCAAAGCTCTATACAAAATAATTTTTCTCTTCTTTAATTTTCTCATCTTGACATGGGCTACAAGAATGTATAAATTTGAAATATCCTCGATTGAAAGCATGAAATTATCCTATGTTTCCTAACAATGATGATACCTTTTACTTTCTGACTGATTCAACATAGAACAGGTTAACATTGGAAACTCATTACTTATTTTGTTTGCAGGTATATTAGTCATAAATGATATGTGTTTTACATTTGGCAATTCATCTTTTATTGAAGTAAAACATTTCTAATAGAAATACACAAAGAGTTAAATTACTTTATATCTCAGGATTACCAATTACTTTTTTCCTTTTATTTATTTATTTATTTTTTATTTTATTATTTTAATTTTAAATAGCTTGTTTCACATGTCAATCCTAGCTCCCTCCCCCTCCCCTCCTTTCCCATCACCCCACTATGCCCCCTCCCAACCTCCCACCCTATCGCCACTTCCTTGCACATAGGGGATATCTATACTCTGTCATTTCACTCAGGGCAGTGTCCAGGCACTCTCCTAAGAGTCCAGGCTAAGAGAGCATCCCTCTTTGTGTTATGGACATACACAATCGGTTTGTATGCCAGGGAAAAACAATTAGCCACTTCCCAGGGCCCCCTAGTTTGCCCAGGCCTCCTCATTGATTCTCAAATTCAGGGGCTCTGGATCAGTCCCATGATGGCCTCCCCGCTGTCAGTCTGGGGTCCAAGAGCTCTGCCCTGTTCAGATCAGCTGTCTCTGCTGGTTTTGCCAGCCCATTCTTTGCCAATTTGCTCATCACTCCTCTCTCTCTGTCACTGGGTTCCTTGGGTTCAGTTCAGTGTTTAACTGTGGGTGTTTGCCTCTGCTTCAATTAGTCACTGGATGAAGGCTCCAGGATGGTTACAGACATCAAGTTTATTATCAGGAATGGGCATACAAGGTGGTCTCTCCACTATTGCTTAGCTTGCCTGTTGGTGTCATCACTTTAGATCACTAGAGGTCTCACTGGTGCCAGATCTTTCTTCTAACCTATGATTCCCTCTTCCCCCTATTTTACCCCCCCCAACCAACCTTCCTGTTTCCCCATGATCTACTCTCTCTTCCTCTTCTCTCCCTCTCTTCTTCCTAGCTCCCACTCCACCCACCCCTCGCCATCTTCCCAATCTATTCAGAAGATCTTGCCTCATTCCTCTTGTTTTATTTTCTGCTGAGTAATACTCCATTGTGTAAATGTACCACATTTTCTCTATCCACTCTTCAGTTGAGGGGCATCTAGGTTGCTTCCAGTTTCTGGCTATTACAAATAATGCTTCTATGAACACAGTGGAGCAGATGTCCTTGTTGTATGAATTTGCCTCTTTTGGATATATGCCTAAGAGTGGAATTGCTGTATCTTGTGATACACTGATTCCCATTTTCCTTAGAAATCTCCATACTGATTTCCAAAGTGGCTGTATGAGTTGGCAGTCCCACCAGCAGTGGAGGAGTGTTCCCCTCTCTCCACATCCTCTCCAGCATAAATTGTCTTCGGTGTTTTTGATTTTAGCCATTCTGACAGGGGTAAGATGGTATCTCAAAGTTGTTTTGATTTGCATTTCCCTTACAGCTAAGGATGTTGAGCACTGTCTTAAGTGTCTCCTGGCCATTTTAGCCTCCTCTATGAGAATTCTCTATTTAGTTCTGCATCCCACTTTTTAATTGGATCCTTTGGTGTTTTAGAGACTTGCTTCTTAAGTTTTATCTGGTGATAATGACTCAATTTCTTTCTATCAGATATTGGCTCATTGCTTACTAACGTAACTGTCGGTTTTATAAAGTTTAGCTTTTAGAGTAATAGTAAATGTTGTATTGATTACATTATTTTTCAATGGGTTTTGATTTCAACTAAGTCCACTGATGTTTCATAAGGAAAAAACTAAACAGTCTTTTGGTGCCTGATCAAATTTAAGTTAAAAAAATTATCAAAAGCAATCATAGAATGAAATAATCATAAGATTTTACTTGAATAAACACAGTTACCAAAATTCTACCATATTTTACAAGGTACTGCTTTGTATTAGTTTTTAGTTGGTATGAATCCTGAATATATTTTAATTACTGTTGTTCATCTTCAATTTCTTCACACATTTCATAATTCAGACAGTTATACTTTAATACACTGTTCCCCCTTTGAAGCTACAAGTATTTGTAAAATGCATATGCATATTTATATATTATAGTAAGACAGAAATGTCAACAACATGCTTTGGAATTTTGAAACCTTCAGAAACAGCTGACTTGAAAAAGGGGGAGCTCATGGGCCCCAGACTGATAGCTGAAGGACACCATGGTATTGATCCAGACCCCTGAACATGGGTGTCACTGAGGAGGTCTCAGCATTCTTTGGGGCCTCGGGTAATAGATCAGTATTAATCCTTGCCATCCAAATGGATTTTGGGAGCCCATACCACATAGAGGGATGATCCCTCAGCTTGGACACATGGGGGAGGTTCCTACCCCTGCCCCGGGAGGATATGACAGACTTTGGAGATCCCCCATGAAGGGCCTCACCCTCCCTCGAGAGTAGTATTTGGGTTCGATGGAGGATTGGGGGGGGCGTGACAGGAGGGGAGTGAGAGGGAGCTGGGATTGACATGTGAAGCAAGCTTGTTTCTAATTTAAATAAACTTGTTAAAGGTAATACTATTTTCATGTCCAGTAAAAATATGTCTGAAGCTCTAAAATATATCTTTTTACTATTAACATAATTTCTTAAAATTATGACCTAGAAAATAAATCTAATTATTTCATATGTACTGTTAATCGAAATAGGTCACAGATGAGAATTCTTTATTTCAGTGTGGGACTGCATCCACTTTCATCGTATCTTTATGAAACAAGGACACTTCAGTGTTTCCTGTTACCTTCTTTCAAATTTGATACCAACCTATTCCCCCCTCTCTCATATATATATATATATGTCGTGAACTTACTGGATTTCTTTTCCTTCTCTGGAGACCAAAAGATTTCAGAAAATGTACTCATGAATAAAACAGAAAGATATTAATGGTCTGTAGAAATTAAAGAAAACATGATTATACTAGTTCAAAAATCTAAAGATAAGTGTACTTATACACCCAGAAAATGTACTAAAATATTCTTTATTTCATTTATGTAACAAAACTATATGGGAATAAAAACCTTTGGACTAGTGGCTGACAAATTGGTGGGCAAATACCTATCATTTTATTTTTTAAGGATAAACATGATTAATAATATTAGAAACTAGTTTAACCTCAATAGAAACTTCAAATTGTCTTGCAAAAAATATACAACTGTTTTATGTTAAGTTAGATTTCCAATCACTTACTTTTTCCCTAAAATATTTTTAAAGATTTCAAACTTTACAATTGCATTTTTTCAACATATTTAAAAAGCTTTCTCCTTCTGAAATGTTCTTTCTAAAATTGGTAGAGTAATTTTCTTTAGTAAGCACAAAATTGGTACCAGTTTGTGCACTACAACAAAAGTATACCCTGAAGGCAATAGCAACTATATGTTCAGTGGATATGCCATTAAGTAAAATTATTCAAGTTTACATTTGCCTCTACTAGTCTCCTTCCCAAAGCTTCAATCACTTGTGTTGTCTGGTTTAATATTCAATGTAAAAGGCTATTAAATTAGATCCTTTTACTTAACTTTCAGAAAGTTCTTTATAGGCCTATTTGTACAGGTGAGAGTAATTAGTAATCGCCAGTCTCCAATCAGCAATTACCTCCAATTAAGGCTTGCCAGCTGCTCAGTCTTATCTAGGCTGGCTTCCTTCAGCTGCTTTCATTGCCAAAACTGGATCGCAAGTCAAGATAAAAATTGCATAATCTTTCATATCTCATCACTCTGATGTACAAACTTTTTGATGAGAGTATACCTCCTATTTTGAAAGGTAATTGTGTACTGTAGCGGTTTGAAATGCAAGCAGCTGTAGATGCATCAGTATCCAGGTGCAAGAATTAGAGAATAAAATATCTTTTTCAGTTTGATAGTAACAACCTAGCAGAAAGAATTCAAAGTAAGGTAAAGGCCAAACCTTTCATAATTTTGCAAAAACAATGTAAAGAATAAACATTGTCTACATTTCTTGTGAAAATAACCCATAACAAACAAATTGTTAACTATTGTTATTGTGTTAAAATGTCCAGGTAAATCAACATAAACACAGGGAAAGACTGATTTAGCTCACTGTTTCAGAGTCAACACACTGTGGAATAGTCTTCTTAATTTAATACTTGATGAGTCATTATATTATGCCTACAATGAACAGTGGAGCAAAAAAATGGAAACAGAGAAGTGAGAGGGAGGAACATGACTCCCATTATTACCTTAGGAGCACCTGCCAATAAAATACTGTATATCCTCCAGCTAAGCCTGATCTCATAGAGGTGTCATTACTTCCCAATTGTAACTCAGCCTTCAATAAATGTGTAGGCCTTTGTGAGAGATATATAAATCATAGAATTGTATAAATGTAAAATATAGATTCATGTATAAAAGTAAATCACCACAATAATTTAGTATAAATATAAAGAAATAAAAACTATTTTATTAATACAAACTCTGCTTTATTTCATTGACAGATATTTTTCTTTTTCATTAACGTTTTATTGAAATATGACATTATTTCCCTCCATTCCCTTCCTTTCCTCCAACTCCATTTATGCACCATCCCCAATTCCCTCTCAAGCTCCTGGCAACCTCTTTCTCATTATTGTTACACACACACACATGTATAAACATATTGATACAACCTAAAAAAATCTATTTTATTGTTTTAGATGTGAGTACACTAGCAGAAAGGCCAAAGGCAAAGAAAGGCATGCAAAAGAAAGCAGGAACTCCTTGTACTTTAAGGTCAAATGCAATGGTTTCTCTTTGATTATTTTCAATACTTGTTGGGTTAAATGCACACAGAGAAACCATAGCTGAAAAAGTCTAAGTATAATTATAAAAATTAAATCATAAATATTTGACATGAGAATATTTGTAAATATTATACGTTTGCTAAAACGTTTGACAACACTGTTGAGGTGAAAGAATGTAATCCATTCTTTATCTTTTAAGAAATAAAGATTCGTGCAAGTTTAGGGCTCTGAGTCCATAAATAGTTATGTATCTGTTGCTATGCTAAGAATACTCTGAAAGCAATTTGGAAGAAAGGATTCATTTTGGCTCTTTGTTCATCAGGGATAGAAGTAGTCACAAAGAAGTCATAGAAGGATGGGTATCAGGAGAATAAAGCTAGCTGATGACAATTTCATTCACACAGGAAGCAGGCAGAGAATAGGAAGGATATGAGTGAAGCTATAAACTTCCACACCTTCCCAGGAGATTCAATGCTCCGCCCCAAAAGGTTCCCTAACCTTCACAAAGAGCACCAACAAATGAGGACCAAAGAGGTCAGATAAGGCTTTCAGGACATTCACTCTTCAAGCAACCAAAAGCATTTCTGTGTGTGTGTGTGTGTGTGTGTGTGTGTGTGTGTGTGTGTGTGTGAAAATGCAATGCAAAGTGAGAATATACATTTGTGATAAAGGAGTAATTTTCTAGTGTGTGAGGCACTGAGTTTCATTTTCAGAATACACACACACACATATATATATATATATATATATATATATATACAAGGCATGATGCCTATGCCTCTATGCATCTTTATTGCCTTTAAATTTCTGGGTCATTTTCACCATTTGTGAAAAAGAACATTTCTGTCTATTGCATTACCCTTTTTCACTGTCCCACATTGGTGACAATGTTTTGGGGGTCCATATGTTGGCATAATATTTTTTAGATATTTAATTATTGTATGATAAAAAATCACAGGAAACATTAACAAACGCCATTTTCAGTGAACTTTCTTTATATTCCTCTGCACACATTATATTTATTGGTATTAAAAAGATGACAAGGAATTCTATAAAGTTTTCTCTGCCATTATTGCTAAATGATTATATTATGTAAGATTTAAAATTATCCTCATTATGTTTGCTTAATTCTACATATTGGTTGCGTAGGGGTTAACATTTTATTATTTATTAATTCATTTGTAATTTGCAGAGTTTAAAATAAAATGCAGACCCACAATGGAATGTCTCTGTTGTAATGTAAGAAAAGTGGCATGAGAGAGAAAGACACAATGTGACAGGATTCAAGCAGATGGGTTGTTTATTAGGGAAAGGGAAGAGGGAAGTTTGGCCTATGAAGACAGGAGCAGTAGGCGAGAGGAGAAAGGAAAGAGGAGGAGAGAGAGGGAAGAGGAGGAAAGTGAAAGGGAGAGAAAGAGAGAGAGAACTATGGGAGATAGACAGAGCCCCTTTAAAAGGGAACATAGTGAATATGCACACAGGTGGTAACTTTAGTGGCTGCAGCTGAGGATATATGCTGTCAGAACCCCAACCCAGTCCAGTACAGAAGCCTGAATACTAACAGAGTCCATCAAGGACCTCCCATCAGGTCTCAAGAAACTGAAGAAGGGGAAAAAGAAAGATTGCAAGAGTCAGTGGTAATCATAAAAACCAAGGAAAAAGGCCTTCAAAATGCAAGAGGACTGATGCACATAGGAACTCACAGAGTCTATGGCAGCGTTCACAGCTGTGCACAGGTGTACAAGAATGGGATATCTGGGCTGAAAGAGAAGGTGACACATGACCCTCATCCATAGCTGATGACCAGTTGTAAGGGAAAAACCGTGAATGTTCAATCTCATGCCAAAACAGTTTTGGAAATTCTCATAAAGATTTTTGTTAGGACCCCTCTCTCTCTCTCTCTCTCTCTCTCTCTCTCTCTCTCTCTCTCTCTCTCTCTCTCTCTCTCTCTCTCTGCTCTCTCTGCTCTGCTCTCTCTCTTTCTGTCTCCTTCCTTTCTTCTTTAAACTTGAAGGGTTTTTTGTATATATTTTGGTCTCCATATTTGTGTTTTTATGGAATTTCTGTGCATGTCAGCGTGTGTGTCTGCATCTATGTGTGTTTTTTGATTTCTTCTTTATCTCTACTCTGTTTATTTTATCCTATTCTTTAGCTTACTTTTAAATTGTAGTATATTACAGTTTTTGTGACTATTTTTTGCCATGTTCTATTTTTTGTATTCTTATCATTTTTTATTTATTTTGGATGCCTGTTTTGTACTAAGTTTTTTGCTGTATATTATATTTATTTATAGATGCCTGCTTGTCCTATAAAGATAAAGAAAGAATGTGTGGATTTGGTTGGGTGGGGTAGTTGAAAAGGATGTAGGAGGATTGTGTGAAGGAAAGCTGTGATCAAAGTATAGTTTATTAAAATATCAATTTTCAATATGAAAGAATTTATAAAACATAAAAATAAAATGAATGAACTGCTCATGTCATGCCAGTGTCCTGAGACACAGCTCCAACACTTTAAAGGCTAAGCCATGCACTTGTACTCACTAGGTGGATAGGAGTAGCCACAGCTGGGTTTTGTTCAGAACCCAAATGAGATCCAATTCCTGCTTTCTTCACTAATACTTTAATTTTCCTATTCATTATCATTTTCAATAATTTCAATGTATAAATTAAAATATATGCAACAAATGAATATTTTAAATGTTTGTAATAAAGACCTTCTCACAGAATCAGTTTAACACAATCCCATCATTTCCATTTGTAAGTACTGACTAAATCCAATTTTGTCAATTGTTTCCTAGCCAAGTATATTATCTAAATATTTTAACATGGTTTATATACACTGATTTTTCTTTCAACTTTTCAGGGGAAATGCTGTCATATCAATAAAATTTGTGAATGAGACGTGTGAATGACTCCAGGTGATTAAAGATTCAGTTGAACATACAAATGAAGTCAAACCTCTTCATTGATGTCCCCTCTTTGTATAAATACTAGATTGAGTTCACAGACAAATAATTAGTCATTTATAATTGTTTTGTGTGGATGAAATTATTCATGAAGAAAATACTAATATAATTGTGAGGAGCTGATTTCCAAAAAGCCGTCCATCGCTGGGGAATGTATTAGAGTTTCAGAGTTTATTCTGGCCCAGGTTTGTTAGTGGTGAGAACCTGTCTGCTCTGCTTTTGTCAACAGAAACTTGGAAATCAGGAAAGCACATTTACATTGAGATTGTTTATTGAAGTCTACATAAAATTGTGCAAGGATCAAGAATTATGTGCACCATAATCCAGTCTAAAATAATGTAAACAAAATTGGTTTGAGATCATTCCTCAACTGTGTGGTATAATGGTGTGTCCTCATCTGTAATATAAAGGCCCATTAAAATTATTAAGATATGTCTTCTATGATTCTTGGTTCATACAATTTTGGACTACGTCCTATTTTAAAAGAAAATGTTATAGTAAGATATCAACTTTTCTTCAGAAAAAATATAAGACAAAGAAATCTAAAATGAGGATATGTCTACAAAGTGAAGGAATTTATCTCTAGGAAAAGAAGGACATTCCTGTCAGCAGTAGATTTGTTATGAGAAGCCACACAAGCAAGTGACTAGAACTCTGCCCCCTCCTGGACTGACCAAGGATATATGTATAACAAAACAAAGCCTAAAGGACAAAATCTCCATACAACAAGAAAGGAGGACACTATGGAAATGGCCATGCTTGTGCATGGAATTGGAGTTCCTAACTTTAGAGAACAAGAATTAAGTAGAGTGAGTGACATATGTAAAATGCTAAGTGACCAATAAAACAAATGATGGCATCCTAGGATTCCATAACCAGTTAGAACATGCTTCAAAGCAGAAGAAAAACCAGTCTTAAACAAGCAAAATAGAATAGAAAAAACCCAACAAGATAAACAAAATGAAACAGATTATTTCTCATTAACAGAATTACCTTTCAGTAAATTTGAAATAAATATTCAAAAAATAGAACAGACACACTCAAGACTTTAAATAAAAATTAAAATTAATGTACATTAAAAATAAACAGAAAATAAGAATGTCTTTAACTAATTGATCTAAAAATAAAACTTTAAATATGTACCTATGGTTTTTTATGAATTTTTTCCATTTAGGGAGGAAATAAATAATATAAATTTCTTAAAGAATTATCCTGTACCATATGGGAACTAATACCATGCTACTTAAAGAAATGCTTAAATTAGTTAAAATGGATGCCACATACTCTAGGGAAAACACATAAAAAAGTAATAAAATTAAATGCACAGTGTATGCAGCAATAGAGGAGATGAAGTGACAAAAACTTAATTAAAATAAGGTAAGGCTATTAGGAAAGAGAATAATAAAAAAGCAATGGAGAGAATATAGTTAAAGTGTCTACTTAGAGTAATAATGATCAAATTATTGTAGGAATGCATCACAGGTATAAGTGTGTATTATATTATTATTCAGATGTAAAGGATCATGAAAATATGTAAACATGAATTTAGCAATATATTAGTTTTAAAAGCAATTTAAATATAAAGATTCAGATACTTAAATGTAAAGGGATTTAGAGCCATAACATACATAGATTTAGGTCAAAGAAAGTCAGAATGCAGAACATTGAGAGCAGTAAAAAAAGGGGGGGGGCTTTAAAGAACCTAAGAGTAAGTTTCAGTACATACATATACATATGCATTACACACACACACACACACACACACACACACATATATATATATATATATACATTTATATAGTCCTCAAAATATGACAGTCAAAACTGATAGGGTATGGTAATCCAAACCTGTAATCCCTGTCCTTGAGAGCCTGAGGCAAGAGCATTGAATTCTTAGCCTGTCATGGCTACATTTGGAGTTTGAAGCCCGCATGAACAGCAATGTGAGACAGAGTTTTCAAATATCAAAACCATGGAAACAATAACAAATAACTTTTAAATATTGTTGGAAATCCAACAAGAATTGCATCTAACTCACCACTGGAAGCCTTGTGGATTATCTTATAGATGAAACACATATACAACTTGAAAGAAAATGTTGATATAAACAGCACAATCCATCAGTCTACTATATGTAGTATTTAAAGACTACTTCTTCCAACAATATAAATGGCTCAGTGGATCTGATGCCCTGAGTTAGACTCAAGTACCTATGATGTGGATGGAGAGAACTGATCCTGAAAATTGTCCTTTGGCCTCCACTCT
This sequence comes from Mesocricetus auratus, assembly GCF_017639785.1. NCBI lineage: Eukaryota > Metazoa > Chordata > Mammalia > Rodentia > Cricetidae > Mesocricetus > Mesocricetus auratus. The sequence goes on from NW_024429266.1 coordinate 44,479,597, forward strand.
TGCACTGTGTGTGTGTGTATGTGTGTGTGTGTGTGTGTGTGAGAGTGTGTGTGCGAATGTGTGTGTGAGTGCACATGTGTGCACACACACAGTAAATAAGTAGAGTGACATTTTAGAAAAGAAATTACACAGTGCTCTTAGGAAAAGGGAACAGAGAAGGAGAGAGAAATGGAGGGATGGAGAGAGAAACCTGTAATTGTTCTTAAAATTTAAGGATTAGTAATTCAGCATTCTGACAAGACACATGCCCTCAAGCTACAGATAAGCAGGTGGTAACATTGTGTTCTCGATTTTTCATAAACGTCAATTAAACAAGCATAATGACATTAACTGGGCAACATGGAAATAGCACGAATCATTGGACCCTCAATGGATTGATTACTTTGATAAAATTAGCTCTTTCTTTGAAAGATTATCTAAATATATGTAAGAAGAAATAAATAATCTGTATACATCTTATGTTAGAAGATGTGTAAAAGTTAATAACCTGTCAAAAAAAACATAATTTTTGAAGAGTTGACCTAAATATTAAATGGTAATGTGATGATAATTTTTAATCCCATGTAAAGTAAATAAATTATTACATAGTGTCTTAATTAGGTTTACAAATGCTGAGATGAAACACTATGACAGAAACAACTTGGAGAGGGGGGAAAGGGCTTATTTGATTTTATATCAGAGTTCATTATCAAAGGAAATCAAGACAGGAACCCAATAAAAAAAGGCAGGGGCCTGGAGGCAGTTGCTGGTGCACAGGACATCGAGGAATGCTGCTTGAAGACTTGGTCCTTATGGATTATTCAGTCTGCTTTCAATAGAACCCAAGACCAAAAGATCATGGATAGCACCACACTCAACTGGCTGGGCTCTCTCATATCAATCACTAATTAAGAAAAGTCCCTACATGGCTTGCCTACAGCTGTGTCTTATGCAGCGGATTCTCAATTAAGGTTCCTTTTTCCCAATGACTCTAGCTTACATCAAGTTGACATAAAACTAGACAGTAATGTTGTTTGCTAACTCATTATTTAATGGTAGTATTATCTTACTATAAAAGCAGATATACACTGTGTGAAAGGCAAACCAATGGTCAATATTTCATAAACATTGATTCAAAATCTCTGAATAAATCTGTTGGTTGACTCTATTAATGTATAAAATGAGTCCATCTCAGGTTAGATAGTGTTCTGTATAATGTTTCTTCGGAATTTAAAATAAGTCTAATGTATATCTGATAAACATGCTAAAGAACAAAATCATCTGATGTCAATAGCTAGGAAAAATTTCTGTCAAATTCTCACACCCAATGATGTAATGTAAGCATAAACGTTTGAAGTAATAGGCAATAGTAAATACCAGCAAAACATTTTCGATCACCATTAACCTATAAGCAAAGTTGTCATAGTCAAGATAGTATACCTATGGTGATTTATCAGGTGAATAAAACAGCTAAGTAGTATCAACTTTCCATTTACAGGCTTCAACTACAACAGGCAGATACCTGGCAGAAAAACTTTTCCCTGTGGAAAGTCTTTGATTATTTCTTTTTAAAAATTCATCTTTAGTTTTTTATTTCATTTTACATTCCAAACACAGTTCTCCCTCCCACCCCTTTTGCCTCCTCCCACCCTCCCTCACCTCCCCTAGTCTATCTCCAGTCCACTCCTCTTCAACAGTAAGGGCTCCCATAAAGAGTCAATGTAGTCTAACACAATAGATTGGGACATGGTCAGGCCCCTCTCCCATGCATTAAGGTTGGGCATGGCATCCCACTATAGAGAATGGGCTCCAACAAGCTAGTTCACATAACTGGATTATATCATGGTTATTTCAACAAATGGTGTGGCAATATTTAAATATTTCTATGGAAAAATGAACAAAACAAACAAAAATATGCCTAGAAACAAACATAATTTTCATTAAAATGATTATAAAGTAGATAATTTCCCATTAAATGTATGCCACGAATCTTATGGATTTCTATGTTTAAAAAATGGAAGTAGTCTTAAAGATGGATGAGTTTTTAAATTTGTTTCTAAAAGAAAGACATATGACCAAAAATTGGTAAGATGAATTTTAGAAAATTAACAACTCAAAGTATACAAAAGACACTAATGGTAGAAAACAAAACAAAAGCAGAGAATCAGAGAAAAATTTCAAACAAGTATCATATTGAGAACAAGCTCAAAAACCTTAATAAGAAAGATTACACACATACCTATATGAACTAGAAATATATATGTAAGTGAATGGAGCACTATGTACCAGGTGAAAGAGTAATGAGAAAAATTCTAATGGAGGATCCAGAGGTCAACTGAAGAAGCAAGAAATAAAAGGCCAGTTTAGACAATCACTGGTTAAAGCAGCATTAGCTTGTAGCCTACACTATAAGCAAATATCCGTGAAGTAATGCTGGTGTGAATAAATTATTGCTAAGTAAATTACAGTGTAAGAAGTTATAAACTCATTCAAAGAAAATTTAAATTAAATATTTTTACTTAAGCCCCTCCCTGAAGGATCTGATACATAACCTTATTTCTTGTGTGTAAGGTGAGAAAACAGCCCTTTCAAAATATGAAGAATATAAACTGGAAAAAAGTGGAAGGCAGAGGAAAATCTGTGGAGGAAAATCTGACAAACATTTCTTCTGCAAGGTGATCAAACTTAACATCAAAATTGGCAACTCACTAAAATACCTACAAAATGCCTGTCATGTTGTTCTCAAAACTGTCAAATCCATAAAAACAAGGAAAATCGGAAAATCTGTCACAGCTGGACGGCTCTAAGGCGATTTCATAAATTTAATACGACATCTGGTGTTGGATTCGGGAATGGACATGGGCACTGGGGTAAAATTAGTAAAAGAGTTAAAGGAAAAGTGGAATAGTGTATGAAATTTGGTAAGAATAATGTACAACCATCCCATTCCCTCATGTTCCAGACAGCTGGGTTCCTGCAAGGTACCTAGCCATGCTCATTGTATGGATGACAGTTGTGCATTTTGATCTGTTTGAGGGGCCCCTGGCGGTGGAACCAGGATCTATACTTGTTGCAAGTGTTGGCATTTTCAAGCCAATTCCTTATAGTGGGATGCTTTGTTCAGGCCTGATGAAATGGAGAGGGGCTTGGACTGGCCTCAACTTAATGTGCCAGGGTCTATGGGAGGCCTCATTTTTTCTGAGGAGTGAATGGAGGGTAGGTTGGGAGGAAGGTGGTGGGAGTGGGAGGAGGGAAGAGAAAGGAAACTGCGATTGGAATGTAAAATGAGTAATTGTTTTTAAATGTACAAATAAATTTCACTAATTGTATCAAATGTACCACATGAGCATGCAGAATGAATATGGCCTTCATGGTTCAGGGCAGTGAATATGGTCTTCGTGGTGCAGGACATCTGATTACTCTCTGGGATGCCTAAACTATGTTAAAGTTTTAGAAAATTCTCACATCTTTAAACACTATGATGGTTCTCATGAAAGAAAACTATGTGTTTAATGCCTATGCCAAGTTTGAAGTTTCTCTTTAAATGTTATTCCAAACTGAACTTCAAAGCTCCATCAAAACAATATTCCACTAAAGCAAGGACATTTTTTCCTCATTAGCTTTTAATTATCCTTTGCACAAATATAACTAATAATGAGGATAAATAGCTACTTGAAAAATGCAACAACGCAGAATAAATGACAAATACTACACTGTTAACAGCACATATGCAGAACTGGTGTAAAAAAATGTTATCTGGAACTCATTATAGTAAAAGGGTCACACTGTAAAAATAAATGTGGCTAAAAGGAATCCTTTTATGTAGAATATGTAGTAGTACATTTACTACTGATACATGTATGAAAGGTTCTCAAATGATTGAAAATAGAATTACCGTAAAATCAGGCTATGCTCCTGGGCTTCAACAAGGAATATGAAGTCAATTTGTTAGAGAAGTGCCCCCCTGCCTTATTAACTATAGTGCTACTGACACGAGTCCAGTTGTGAAATTAATCCAGATGTCTAGCAATGGATGAATGGATAAGAAAATGTGGTACACATACACAGTGGATTATTAGTGGGCTGGAAAAGAAAGGCCTTTTTAAAAAAATTTTCAATAATTTATATCAAATTGCAAAACACTACCCTACAAGAAATAACTAGGCACAGGTTGTCCGCCATAATTTCATTTGCAAGCATAATTCAAAAGTCGTAGAAGCAGACCTGCAAGAAGGACTTGAGACAAAAGGAATGAGTACATGTGTCAGTTACAAAAGTCTCACGCAGAAGAGTTCCATTTGGTATTCCTATTCCCTGAATAGCACAGTAAATATTGAAGTTAGCAAAGGTCTCGATCCTAAGCATTTTCAGGCATTGATATATTGACTAATTCAAGGTAATTAAGCTCATTTTATTCATAAAACACAATATATGAATCTTTGTCTCAAAAGGAATATATAATAAAGCATTCTTTTTTCTTTTTCTTTTTAAATTTAAATTAGAAACAAGGTTGCTTCACATGTCAATCCCAGCTCCTTCTCCCATTCCCTCCCCTCCTCCCACACCCTCCTACTAGCCCCCCATACCCGTGAGGCCCTCCAAGGGGGTGTCCATACTCTGTCATTTAATCCAGGGCAAGGCCTAGACCCTTCCTCAAGAGTCCAGGCTGAGAGTGCATGTCTCATTGTTGGATGGGCACGCAAAGTCCATTTGCATGCCAGGGACAAATACTGATCTACTACCCAAGGCCCAATAGATTGCCTAGGCCTCCTCACTGACACCCACATTCAGAGGGTCTTGATCAGTCCCATGCTGGAATACCAGTCTGGGATTCAAGAGCTAACCCTTGTCAGGTCAGCTGTTTCTGGGTTAAACCAGCCCAGTCTTAACCCCTTTGGTCATCAGTCCTCCCTCTCTGTAACTGGGTTCCTTGAGTTCAGATCAGTGTGCCATGCCTGCTGCACAGCCTGTGTCTGAGAATGTGCAGAGGGTGTCTGGATAGAAGAGACAGAGACTAGTCAGTTCACTTCATTCTTACCCTGGCTGGTTATTATATGTCATGACACCAGAGGCAGTAGTGGGTGGGTCAGGAAGAGGTGGTTAGTCTTTGGAAAAGGTCAGGGTGTTCCCATGGGTGAGCCCTTATCAGAAACTTATTGCTCCAGGCACCATATTGTTTTTAGTAAACATTGTCTTACAGCTGTCTGCTCCCAGGCTGATGGGGAAGTGGCCTCTGGCCAAGGTCTGTTGTTCCACACTCTCTGGCAATGGGATTGTAGGCTGACACTCCCCATATCTATGTCTAAAATCCATATATGAGAGAGTACATACCATGTTTGTCTTTTTGTGACTGGGTTACCTCACTCAGGATGGTATCTTCTTCTGCCATCCATTTGCCTGCAAATTTCAGGATTCCATTGTTTTTTTGTTTTGTTTTGTTTTTTTTGCTGAATAGCACTCCATCGTGTAAATGTACCCCATTTTCCCTATCCACTCTTCAGTTGAAGGACATCTAGGTTGCTTCAAAGTTCTAGCTATTACAAATAATGCAGTTATGAACATAGTGGAACAGATATCCTTGTTGTATAAGTGTGCATCATTTGGATATATGCTTAAGAGAGGAATTGCTGGGTCTTGTGGTAGGCTTATTCCCATTTTTCTGAGGAATCTCCATACAGATTTCCAAAGTGGCTGTATGATTTGGCACTCCAACTAGCAGTGGAGGAGTGTTCCCTTTTCACCACAACCTTTCCAGCATAAACTGTCCCAGGTGTTTTTGATTTTACCCATTCAGACAGGAGTAAGATGGTATCTCAGAGTTGTTTTGATTTGCATTTCTGGGAGGGCTAGGGATGTTGAGCATTTTCTCAAGTGTCTCTCATCCATTTTAGACTCCTCTATTGAGAATTCTCTAGGTAGTTCTGTAGCCTACTTTTTAATTGGATCATTTGGTGTTTTGGAGACTTGCTTCTTGAATTCTTTCTAAACAGCCTTCTGTTTGATGTGGGGTTTGTGAATATATTTTCCTACTATGTGGGCTGCCTTTTTGTCTTGTTGACTGTGTCCTTTGCCTTACAGAAGCTTCTCAGTTCCAGGAGGTCCCATGTATTAATTGTTGATCTCACTGTCTGTGCTACTGGTGTTATGTTCAGGAAGCTGTCTTCTGTAACAATTCGTTCAAGGAAACCACCCACATTCTCTTCTAAGTGTTTCAGTGTGGCTGGATTGTGTTGAGGTCTTTGATCCATTTGGACTGAAGTTTTGTGCATGGTGCAATTCACATGGATCTATCAGCTTTCTTCTACATGCCAGCATCCAGTTATGCCAGAACAATTTGTTGAAGATGCTTTCTTTTTCCATTGTGTATTTTTAGCTTCTTTGTTGGAATCAGATGCTAATACATGTGTGCGTTGTAATCAGGGTGTTCAATTTGATTCCATTTTCCATACAAAATTGATTATTGTTCTTTTAAGGTCTGTAAAGAATTGTGCTGGTATTTTAATGGGGATTGCATTGAATCTGTAGATTGCTTTTGGCAGAATTGCCATTTTTACTACATTAATCCTACCTATCCAAGAGCATGGGAGATCTTTCCATTTTCTGAGAGCTTCTTTAATTTCTTTCTTTAAAGACTCAAAGTTATTGCAATACAGGTCTTTCACTTGTTTGGTTAGCATTACCCCAAGGTAGTTTATGTTGTTTGTGGCAATTGTAAAGGGTGATGTTTCTCTGATTTCTTTCTCAGCCCTTTTATCGTCTGTATAAATAGTAGGGCTACTGATTTCCTTGATTTGATCTTGTATCCTGCCACTTTGCTGAAGGTGTTTTTCAGCTGTAAGAGTTTCCTGGTAGAGTTTTTAGGATCACTTACGTAAATAATCATATCATCTACAAATAGTGAAAGTTTGACCACTTCATTCCAATTTGTATCCTTGATCTCATTTTGTTGTCCTATTGCTCTAGCTAGAATTTCAAGTACAATACTGAAAAGATATGGAGAAAATAGACATCTTTCTCTTGTTCCTGATTTTAGTGGAATCGATTTGAGTTTCTGTCTATTTAGTTTGATGTTGGCTGTTGGTTTGCTGTATATAGCTTTAATTATTTTTATGTATGTTCCTGTTATCCCAGATCTCTCCAAGACCTTTATCATGAATGGGTGTTGGATATTGTCAAAGGCTTTTTCTGCAAATCTGAGACGATCATGTGATTTTTGTTTCTCAGCTTGTTTATATGGTGTGTTACATTGATGGATTTTTGTGTGTTGAACCATCCCTGCATCCCTGGAATGAAATTTACTTGATCATGGTGAATGATTGTTTTGATGTGTTCTTAGATATGATTTGCCAATACTTTATTGAGTATTTTTGCATCAATACACATAAGGGATATTGGCCTGAAGTTCTCTTTCTTAGTTGTGTCTATGTGCCAGTTGGGGATCAAGGTTATTGAGGCCTTATAGAAAGAGTTTAGCAAAGACCCTTCTGCTTCTATTGCGTGGAATAGTTTAAGAATAATTGGTATAAGCTATTCTTGAATTTCTGGTAGTATTTTGCATTGAGGCCATCTGGACCTGGGCTTTTTCTGGTTGGGAGACTTTTGAGGACTGCTTCTATTTTCATAGGGATTATAGGTCTATGTAAATTGCTTATCTGTTCTTGATTTAAATTTGGAAAATGATAGCTATCCAAAAAATTGTCCATTTCCTTTAAATTTTTGAATGTTGTATAGTACCAGTTTTCAGAGTATGACCTGATGATTCTCTGAATTTTCTCAGTGTCCATTGTTATGTCCCATCATTTCGTTTGTGATTTTGTTTATTTGTATGTTCACATTCTGCTGTTTGTAAGTTTGGATATAGGTTTCTCTATCTTGTTGATTTTTCTCAAAGAACCAACTCTTCATTGCATTGATTCTTTGTATTGTTTTCCTAGTTTCTACTTTATTGATTACAGCACTCAGTTTCATTATTTCCAGGTGTCTAATCCTCCTGGGTGAGTTTGCTTCTTTGTGTTCTAGAGCTTTCAGCTGTGCTGCTAATTCTCTATTGTAACTATTTTCCAGTTTCTTCATGTGGACAGTTAGTGTTATAAACTTCCCTCATTGCACTGCTTTCAAAGTGTCCCACAGGTTTGGGTATGTTGTGTCTTCATTCTCATTGAATTCTAGGAAGTCTTTAATTTTTTTTATTTCTTCTTTGACCCAGGAAATATGCAATAGTGCATTATTCAATTTGCATGTGTTTGTAGGGTTTCTGTAATTTGTGTTGTGGTTGAATTCTAATTTTAAAGCATGGTATTCTGATAAGCTGCATGGAGTTGTTCCAATATTTTGTACCTGTTGAGGTTTGATATGTTTGTTGCCAAGTATGTGGTTGATCTTGGAGAAGGTTCCATGTGGTGCTGAGAAGAGGTATTTTCTTTTTGATTTGGGTGGAATGTTCTATAGATGTCTGTTAAGCCCAATTGTGTCATAACTTCTATTAGCGCCTTTGCTTCTTTGTTAAGTTTCTGTCTGGTATTCCGGTCTAGTTGTGAGAGTGGGGTGTTGAAGTCTCCCACTATAAGTGTTTGGGTCTTTATATGTGATTTGAGTTTTAGTAATTTTTTTTATGAACTTGGATGCCTTTGTATTTGAGCCATAGATGTTCAGAATTGAGTCGGCATCTTGGTGGATTTCTCCTGTGATGAGTATGTAATGACTCATCTCTTTTGATTGATTTTATTTTAAAGTCTAATTTATTAGATATTAGGACTGCTACCCCAGCTTGTTTCTTGGGTCCATTTGTTTGGAATATCTTTTTTTATTTATTATTTTAATTTTAAATAGCTTGTTTTACATGTCAATCCCAGTTCCCTCTCCCTCCCTTCCTCCCGCACCTGCCCACTATCCCCCCCAAGCCACCCACCCTATTGCCAATTCCTTCCACATAGGGGATATCTAGAGTCTGTCATTTCACTCAGGGTAGGGTCCAGGCACTCCCCTAAGAGTCCAGGCTGAGAGAGCATCCATCTTTGTGTTACGGACACACGATGTCTGTTTGTATTCCAGGGATAAACACTGATCAACTGATCAGGGACCCATAGGTTGTCCAGGCCTCCTCACTGACTTTCACATTCAGGGGGTCTAGATCAGTCTCATGCTGGCCTCCCCGCTCTCGGTCTGGGGTCCAAGAGCTCTCCCCTGTTCAGATCAGCTGTCTCTGCAGGTTTTGCCAGCCCATTCTTTGCCAATTTGCTCATTGCTCATGGAATCACATGTATGTTACTAACATGTTAGTTTTCTGTTGCTTGTGTCAAAATTCATATCAAAGAGACTCAAGGAAGAATTTGTTTGGCTAAGTGTTTAAGGGACCAGCATATCTCAAAAAGGACTAATGCTGCGGAGGTGATAGAAGTTCCAGTTGTGGGAGCAGAAACATGAAGGGCAGCTGATCATTATCAGTCTTGAGTCAGGAAGCAGGAAGGGGTGTGTAGCTGGAGTTTCTGCTGTTCCTGGTCCCACAACTGTTTAGATCCAAATAAACACACAGAGATTTATATTAATTATTAAACTGTTTGACCAATGGCATAGGCTTCTTATTGGCTAGTTCTCTTTTAATTATTAACCAATTTCTATTAATCAAAGTATTTCCATTTGGTCTCATCTTACCAGAGAATCTTGTTCCTTCAATAGATGCTACAAGGCATCTATTTTGGCAGCTTCTACCTGTGTCCTCTCCACAGAATTCACCTCATCTCATAGCCCCACCTACACTTCCTTCCTGGCTACTGGCCAATCAGTGTTCTATTCATCAACCAATAGCCATATATGTGTATATATATATATATATATATATATATATATATATATATATGTTTCTCACATTTCCAAAATTGATTCCAATTAGATGGTACTGCCATACTTAGGGTGGGTCTTGCTTCCTCAGTTCAACCTCTTTGGAAACACTTTCACAAGCATCCCCAGAACTGGGTCTCCTGAGTGACACTTAATCTTGTCAAGTTGGTATTACAGAATGACTATCCCACCAAGCTTATAGTAGGTCAATGAAATTTACAAGACAAAGAAAGAAGTACAGAAGTTGGGAGAATAATGTGAAAATATGTAAATACGAGGAAAACTAAACAAAGGTAGATAATACATAAAGTGAATCTATAATAATATCTACATGATTACATGAATCTTAATGTATATAAACATATACACATATATGAATAAAAACTTGGCATCCTTTCTTAATCCTTTCAAAAAATATATAGTATTTCAACATGTATCAAATCTATGCTAGCAAAATACACAAAAATCTTCACAACAAGAAATCACTGTTATCTTTCTGTTGTATTAAAATTTAACAGTTTATTGTGTCTTGATCTTTAGTTTCCTGTGTGCCACTTTAAACACCAAACATCTATCTTGTTGTTTTAACTTTTTTCTTACCTTACTGAGGAAATTATTTCCCTCTCTATGGTTCATTTAAATTAAATAATCTTTCAGTGCATCATAATTACTAGACTAAGAAGTGTATCATTTTCATACTATCACTAGGCTCTATTCTTTGTAAATATAAGCCAATACATACGTATATTTTTCTGAAATTGATCTTTTTAAACATATAATATTATTATTGGAAACTATTATTAACGCAACATAATTGTTGATATGTGGTTTTTCTTTTATAGTTTGTTTATATGGTGGATTACATTGATAGATTTTCATTTGTTGAAATATCCCTGCATCCCTGGGAAGAAGCCTACTTGATCATGGTGGATGATTTTTCTGATGTGTTCTTAGATTTGATTTGTCAGTATTTTATCGAGTGATTTTTACATCAATGTTTATGAGGGATATTGGTCTGTAGTTCTCTTTCTTAGTCGTGTCATTGGGTGGATTGAGTACCAAGGTTATTGAAGCAGTGTGAAAACAGCTTGGTAATAACCCTTCTGCTTGTATTATGTGGAATATTTTGAGGAGAATTCGATTTGGCCGTTCTTTGAATTTTTGGTACAATTCTGCACTAATACCATCTGGACATAGGCATTTTTTGGTTGGGAAACTTTTGATGACTGCTTCTATTTCATTAGGGGTTATTTGTCTATTGAAATTTCTTATCTATTCTTGATTTAATTTTGGCAAGTTATATCTGTCCAGAAAAATCATCTGCTTCTTTTAGATTGTCTAATTTTGTGGAGTACAACTTTTCAAAATATGACCTTATGATTCTCTGAATTTCCTAAGTGTCCGTTGTTATGTCTCCCTTTTCATTTCTGATTTTGTTAATTTGCATGTTCACTCTCTACCTTTGGTAAGTTTGAATAAAGGTTGTTGATCATATTGATTTTCTTGAAGAACCAACTCTTCTTTATATCGATTCTTTGTATTGTTTTCCTAGTTTCCACTTTATTGATGTCAGTCCTCAATTTGATTATTTCCTGACATCTATTTATCCAGGTGTGTTTGCTTCTTTTTGTTCTACAGCTTTAAGTTGTTCTGTTAGTTCTCTAGTTTGACTATTCTCCAGTTTCTTCATGTGGGCATTTAGTGATATGATCTTTCTTCTTAGCACTTCTTTCATGGTATCCCATAAATTTGGGTGTGTAGTTTCTTCACTCTCATTGAATTCTATGAAGTTTTTAATTTCTTTTTTATTTCTTCTTTGACACAGGAATGTTGTTGGACATTGTTCAATTTCGATGAGTTTGTAGGTTTTCTGCAATTTGTGTTGTTGTTGAAGTCTAGCTTTAAAGCATGGTGGTCTGATAATATGCATGAAGTTATTCTAATTTTTGTACCTGTTGAGGTTAGCTATGTTGTCTAGTATGTGGTAAATTTTAGAGAAGGTTCCATGTGGTGCTGAGAAAAAATACACTCTTTTGTGTTTGGATGGAATGTTCTAAAGATGTATGTTAAACCCAATCGAGTCATAACTTCTATTAGTTCCTTTGTTTCTTTGTTATGTTTCTCTCTGCTGGTCCTGTCTAGTGGTGAGAGCGAGGTGTTGAAATCTGTCACTATAAGTGTGTGAGGTTTTATGTGTGATGTGATTTTTAGTAATGTTTCTTTTACAGACGTGGGTTCCTTTGTATTTGGCTCATAGATGTTCGTAATTTAAAGTGCATCTTGATGGATTTCTCCTGTGATGAATATGAAATGACCTCCTTCATCTCTTTTGTATGTTTTTATTTTAAAGTCTAATATTTTAGACATTAGGATTGCTACCCCTGCTTGTTTATTGGGTCCACTTTTTTTGGAAAATCTCTCCCAATCCTTATCTCTGAAGTACCATCTGTTTTTAAAGTTGGGCTGTGTTTCTTGTATACAACAGAAAGATGGATTCTGTCTTCTTATCCATTCTGTTTTTCTGTGTCTTTTTATAGGCAAGTTAAGACCATTAACATTGAGAAATATTATTGACCATTGATTGTTCAATCTTTTCTGGTTGGGATTTGGTGGTGGTGGTGGTATTGTGTGTGGATTTCCATCCCTTTTTTTTTTCTTTTGGTGATGGGTAAAGTAGTATCATCTATTGCCTATGTTTTTGTTTGTAGTTATCTTCATTGTGTTAGAGTTTTCCTACAAGAGCTTTTCTGTAGGGCTGGGTTAGTGGAGAATATTGTTTAAATCTGGGTTTGTCATGGAATATCTTGTTTTCTCCATCTGTAGTGATTTAAATCTTATCTTGGTGTAGTAGTCAGTCTATGGTCTCTTGGTGTTGGTAGACTATTTATCAAGGACATTCTGGCTTTTGGTGTGTCCATGGAGAAATCAGGTGTAATTCTGATAGGTTGGCCTTTATATGTTACTTGGTCTTTTTCCTTTGATGCTCTTAATATTGTTTCTTAATTCTGTATTTGGTGTTTTGAGTATTATGTGGCAAGGGAATGGTTTTTCCAGTCCATTCTATTTGGTGTACTGAAAGCTTCTTGTGCTTTCATTGACATGTATTTCTTTAGGTTGGGACAGCTTTCTTCTATGATTTTGTTGAATATGCTTTCTGCACCTTTGATTTGGGTTTCTTCACCTTCTTTTATACCTATTATTATTAGATTTGGTCTTCTCCCAGTGTCTCAGATTTCCTGGATATTTTCTGTTAGGGATTTGTTGGACTGAAGGGTTTTTTTTTGGTCAATGAATCTATTTATCCTAGTGTATCTTCAACACCTGAGATTCTCTCTTCCATGTCTTGTATTTTTTATTTTGCTTGCATCCCAGCTTTTCTGTTTCCAGCATTCCTTCAGTTTGTGGTTTCTTTATTGTCTCTATTTTAGTTTTCACATTTTAATCTATTTCTGTCATCTGTTTGATTGTTTTTTCTTGGCTTTCTTTAAGAGAATTGTTGATTTCTTGTATTTTTAGTTTGTCTTTTCTACCATTTTTGTAAGGGATTTTCTCATGTCCTCTTTGATGGCCTGTATCATTTTCATGAAGTTGTTTTTAAGGTCATTCTCTTCTGCTTAATCTGTGTTGGTATGTTTAGGTCTTCTGGTGTAGAGTTCCTAGACTCTGGTGGTGTCATATTGTTTTTTTCTGTTGTTGAATGTGTTATCATATTATCCTCTTCCAATTCCTTCTTCCAGTATGTAGAGGTTTTGTTTCTTCCTCTCTTGGTGGGTACAGGTCCAAGGTTCCCTTCCAATGGGTGCAAGCAGGTCCAATATTCTGATGACTCTCTTCTTCCCATGTGTGGAGGTGGTTCTACTACTGGGACCCTTGATAGGCTGTTCCTCTGGGATGTGTTCCCCTGTGTGCAGGTCCCAAGCCTCAGGAGGCTCTGAGCAGGGCACCAGAAGGCTGACTTCCCCAAGCTTAGCTTCCCCAGTGGGTGATGGTGAGAACAGGAAGCTGGCAATCACTTTGTGAGCTAGATCATGGGATGGGTTCCCCAGTGTGCAGTCCCTAGACATCTGGAGATTCCAACCATGATACCAGAATGTGAGAGAGAATGAGAATTATTCTTAAATATTAAACGTATTCTTAGAAGTGGTTTTTAATCTGTTGTACAGTAGATCTTCCATGGTGCTTTGTAAATTCAGATTTATGGTTCTGGATCTGATAGACTATCATGTGGTTACAGTAGTTGAATATATTTTCATGATAATATTCTTAGTTTTGCTAGCAATGTAGATGTGTCATCTTTTTAAGTTCCACAGTACATACAATTTATAGGCAGTGTTTTAGACATATGGGGGTGGGTCTAGGCCCTGCCCCAAATTATGTGACAGACTTTGATGATTCTCCTGGAATGCCTCACTCTCCCTGGGGAGCAGAAATGAACTGGGATGGTGGATCAGTGGCACGCATAGGAGGGTGGGAGGGAGCAGGAACTGTGTTTGATATGTAATATAAGATTTTCTAATTTAAATTAAAAAAGAAAAAGAATTATAGGCAGTTGATGATATCAATTATAACCCATGTTTAAGAAGATAAAGACAATTAAAAGCTGGAGAGAATCATAGATGACCTAAATAGAATTTGACACATGGAGCTGAAGAGAGCAACATTCTTTCTTAGTTAAAAGATACTTCTAAGGCTTGCCCAACTCAAAGCCTACTGTCGATTATACATAATGTTCCACCTCCACATCTTACTTTTACTTATTCCCCTTGTTTAAAAACTCAGCTGGAAATATTTGAATGGGTAAAGAGTAGCTATATATCCGCTGGAAAAGGGTGATACAATTTCAAATTCAGTGACTCACTTGGTCATTGATGACTTTCAGGCTGCTGTCTGCAAGCTTAGCAGGGAATTTCTGCATGTGTCTAGCTTTTTGTTGGACGCTGTGTCTCTGGGATATGGTGATTTAGATTTGCTGACAGCATGAAGGAATTAGTGTATTTTTAAATCTTATGCTGTTGTGTCATCTAGGACTACAGAAGCCTAATGGGCATAGGCCCAGAAGCAATACAAGACTCAGTCAATGCAGATCATAGGCCACCTGGGTTGGGAGACGCAGAGTTGAATTGTTACAAACACAAACACATAAGTACTATGAAGTCTTTCTTGAGAGTCATTTCTTATGATAGGCTTCTCATTTGCCCCTCTTATTATGCAAAATGCATACAAAATGCAGTGTAGCCATTCATAATTTCTCATCACAGAAGTGAGAGCATATTTAAAAACCTAACATACTATCTTCTCCTATTGCTCCTTCCCTTTCATCTTCTGCCTCCTTCTTATGCTGGACCTCATTAGATGAGTAGCATTTGTTTGCCACATTTTTGCCAAGATCCTCTACTTCACCTTAGATACAAGGTCAAACCAAGACACGTTGGCTTAGAATCCTTGAATTATACTTACATTCTGTGTCCTTTGATTAAGTACAGCATCAAAATGACATGAGTACAGTCAGTTTTCTTCAGACTGTAGCTACATGACCCCTCCAACAGATTGGCAACTCAAGCTTCTCACCAGTGAGAAATCTCTCTTTCCAGTGTAAAGTTCCATTAATTATTTGACCAATAAATATCCTATCAAGTGAAGTTCCTCACACATGCTCCACTAAGACTCTCCGACTAAACACCTCAGTTGAGTACTTAAGTAAGTATAGATGCCTGGAGTTAAGCAGCATTTGATATGAAAACAAACACAAGGCTTAACCCAAACTTTGTTCACTATTGGTGCTTTTATCCCCACTTTCCAATTTGGTCTATATTCCTCAAAAATATTTAAGTTTGGCACAGTATTCAACCTGTCCTCTGATGAGATTTTGAATGTAAAGGTGTTCAATCTCTTATGCCATTTCTTCTTGGATGATATAACTTGTGATGTTTGTTCAATGTCAGTTTTAAAAGTCTTACTGGAAACAAAATAAAGAGTTGTAGAGCCCACTCTCAACAGGTATATCTACGAAATGATTCCCAGACATAACTCAGAGATTATTATGGAAGAGGGGGTATAAAGATTGTAAAACCAAGAGAAACTGCCAGTTTTCTGAGAGATTGTGTTTCCTAGGAATGTCAAGAGCCGCATTTATGTCCAGTGTCTATTGATTCAGTAAAATGGTAGCTTCTGATTTTGTGTGGCTACAGGCCACATTCCCTGCCAAGACAAACATGAGGATATGGAAGGTTGAGTACCATATAGTCTTTGAGGCTTTATGTAGTTGGTGATGCTTGGAATGAACAAGTGAAAAGTCCATGCTTTGTAGAAGTATAAACACTGTGTAGTAAGTCTGTTTCAGCCTGAGTATTAGACTCAGAAAGAGGGCTGAAGGCTATTTGGTAGCAATCTCAGGCCATAAGATTTTAGAGTTCCCCAATGATTTCTCTACTGGTCACTCTAAGTCTTGTCCCTTTTATTTTTGTCTATCATTTGTCATGTTTTCCTGATTGTCCTAAAAATCACTTTGGCCTTTGGGAAAGATGGATGCTGATAATATTATCTTTCTTTTACTAGTACAGAAAGTGTATGTTAAGTGAAACCATACTCACTATGTTAGCAACTTAGGAGGGAGATGATGCTGTCACAGAGAGATCATTCTTACTCTTGTAATACATAACAGATTAGATCAGTGGTTCTTAACCTGTGGGTTGTAACACCTACACCAGGGTCACATAACAGGTATCCTGCATTTTAGATTTACATTATGATTCATCACAGCATCAAAATTACAGTTATGAAGTAGCAACAAAATAATTTTATGGTTGGGGGTCACCATAACATGAGAAATTGCATTAAAGGTTCACAGCATTAGGTGGGTTAATAACACTAGGTTAGACAGACAGACAGAAAGACAAAAGGCAACAGATGATAGATTATAGATGTGGGATAGAGACAGAGACAGACAGACAGACAGAGAGAGAGAGAGATTTCAGTTCTGTGGTCTGCATTGTGCCTCAGTTTCAGTGCTAAATTTAGTAGTTTAGTAACTTGTTTTCATGAGATAATAGCTGTTACTGTGTGAGGATATGGGAAGGGAAGTTGTATGATGGTTCAACAAAGTGTTATCCTTGAAAAGAAGCATAAAAACCTGTGTTTGATTTCTATAATCCACATAAAATTTCTGGGCATGAAATATGCCTTGTAATCCCAGTGCTAGGGAAATGAAGACAAACAAACTCTTTGGGGTCATTGGCTTATCTTTCTTTTTGAATTCCAGGTCTCATTGAACAATTGTCTCAAACATAAAAAAATCGAAATAAAATCAGAAATAATGAAAGACAATAAGAATGGAAGGAACCTGGGGAATGACACCCAAGGTTAACTTCTGCTTCTGTACATATGAACAAGGTCATAGACACACAGACCAACAGACAGAGAGACAGACAGACAGACACACACACACACAAATACACATGTACACACAGACTATTAAAATTGCAATAGTTACTCTTGTGTTTATGGGGTAGAGAGAAAATTTCAGACAGGGACCTGCTCTTTTCTTTTATTGATTTTCCAAATGGGAATCTAGTTAGATTGTCTTCCAACAATATCCTAAAACTATTCTACAACTAAAGTTTTAAAATTCAAGTGGAAAATTTTTACAACTATTTACACATGAATTGATTCTCTAGTTAAAGTCTACTCAACAATTTTTAAAAGATAGAAATGCCTATAAATTTATACATTTTAAATATAACAATAACTAGCTCTATTTAGATACTGAACAATTAAAATGATCTACTCTACTGAAGTATTGGCTTATTGTTAAGTAATTTGACTTGCCAAATATGCCAATTGCTATCTACATTAACTGTTGAAGTCAGAATTTCTCGTGTACTATCCATCAATATAGAATAGTATATCTGAATGGCTACACATAATTTATGACTGTACTGAGTAAGCAAAACATCTACAAAGGTAATGGTAATGGTGAAATTTGTGCTTGTTTACTTCATCACAAAGTATCCCAAAATGAATACATTCAAACATTACAGTTTTTCTCATGATTGAGAAGGCTAGATATTTAGGAAAAAGCATTGATAAGATGACCCTTGTCCTCTGTTTACTCATTGTAATTTTAGTTTTCAGATTTTCTCTGTCTTTTCAAATAAGACTTACTTGTCTGTGTGAGTGCCTCTAAATACCAAAAGAGGTTACCGAATCTCCTAAACTGGGTTTGTAGGCAGTTATGAACCACTTGTGTAGGTACCGGGAATTGAATTCAGGTTCGCTGTGACACCCCCAAGATGGAGATGTTAGAAGCAGTCTTCGTCCATTCTTCTCTTATCAGGGGTATTTCTAGATTGGATTTTTTCCTTAGATTATTAAGTAACATTCCTGAAGGGTGTAATTCAGAAAAATTCCTAAGGCTTAGAATCAGAACTTGTATACTTTAATGTCTGCCAATTGATCGTTGGCCAAGGAAAAAGATAAAAGTAGTTAAGTGGTAAAGTGATGGGCAATGTACTGGATATATGATGAGGAGATAGGATGGATACCAGTACAGAGCAAGATGAACATTGGGGACCCCTCTCAACTGACCCACAGGGTTTCACATCCTGTAAATTGACCATATTCAAATCAAAAGTCTATTTTCCTCACCAAAAGGACAACAAAGATAGTATATACAACTGAAATTCATGAATCTCTCTGTAATACAATGACTGGAGGGAAATAAATAGGCTATCCAACAATTTCTATAAAGTGATTAATCAGAAAGATATACATCTTACAATGCTTGTAGTATCATAGAAGAAATATTATAACTAATGAAACCCAATTTTAGAAGGAAAAAAACAATTAGGTGATATTAGTTGGTTTAAAGTATAGTCTTATCATTAATGTAAGGAAGGATAGTACAGTCATGTTTACTGACAGATGTTTTTAGACAACTTCAGTTTTAGATTATTTTGTAAAAATGAAAGCATAAACCACTTTGTTATTTTACATTAAAGAAAATAGCTACCTTTGGAGTGTTTTGTAACCATGAATATCTCTACACTTCATGAACTAGAGATCAAAGAATATTTGCATAATACTATACTTAGGATTCTTCCTTATGCCTATGTTTGTTTTTCATTAAATATTAAGATCCTCTAAAACCCAACATACTGCAGGCTGAATTCCAAATTTTTACTTTGATTCCTAAGGTGTAGGCAGGCAAACATAATCGTGAGAGAAGGATTGAATGCAGGCACTATTGAATCAGAGAGATCACTTCTCCCATTTTTACTGCTTCACTATTGCTCAGAAATCAGTATTATTGTTTCCAAATTCAGTAATCATTACTCATTATTTTAACATATGTTCTATTAAATTAGATAACAATATGTTACTGTGATTCTGTGAATTCTGTTAATTTTCTTCTATCAATGACCACAGTGTCCATTTAGTTTCATGCCTGTAAATATTATGATATGCATGGATTTTTGCCATTTTTCATATAACCTCACTTTCCTTTCCTATTGATGGGAGAAATTATCTTTCCATTTGATTGTGCCCACTTCACAGAATGTGTAGTACTTTGTGTCAATCAAAAGAAGGGTCCCAATTTTGTTGTCTTACTCATGACATACGGCTAGGTGTATCAGAATCTCCCAAAATTATAGAAGAAAATAATGTTATTGTAAGAGTAATTTCTCAATTTTTAAAACAATTTTTTTTGTGTTTGTGTATTCCTGTCTATCCATGTTTGTCTCTCTTTCCATCTTTGTCTGTTTTCTTTCTCTCTCTTTGTATGTTTGTGTGTGCATGTCTGTGTGTTCACAGTCATATATGTGCACATGTTATCAATAACAATTAATAATATACCATTATCTACCACAACTTCACATGTCAAGGTGTGCTTTGTTTTAACTTTAAAAAATGTAGGATTGACTTCATATTTACTTTAACACTCTATGTGGATAATGCAATGACAGAATACTGTCCTCAGGACCCTCAGATTCTTGACTATTTTCAAAAAGAACATCTTTGGGTACTACTATGGGTGATCACCTCCTCAAGACTGTTTGGACCCATGTCACTGTGACATCCAGTGCTACTGTAGCATTCTTCCCTGGCAGAAAGGTGGCTGCCTTACTTCTTTTGCAGCTTGGTTTGCTGACTGTTCAGTTATTGCAGCAACTGATGGTGTACTAACTCTGACATGCTGCCACCATGCTCTTTATATTTGTTTCTCTTTTTGATGTTTTTTGAAACTTTGGCACTACTGCAAGTATTCAAGTCAAGATCCCTCCAGAGAAAACTTTTTTGAGACCTAACATTGGGCCACCAAGGAACACAGCACTGGTAGTATCTCCCAGTTGATTCATTAAATGAGCCTGAGCATCTGCTTATACAGCATGGAGTTTGAATACTACCAACCATTTATCTGAACCAGTCACAGCCTTGCTGATTCACAACAGTCACCACCAGAGGAAGTGTTTTCTCTCTTGCTGGATGGTAATGGTTTTAGAACCATCTAGATCTCATCCAAGCTTGATAGCAGAATATTTGCTACAACAGTTTTCAGGCATCCTATACTGAGGTTCTACCTAGAAGCCAAGCAACCAGATGCAATCTTTGCGTGGCTGACTTGAGGTATCAATAGTGTTGAGGATGACAAGGGACAGCAAAATTGTAGTGCATCATATGCCAAGTTTTATGGTACTTTTGCTCGAGGAAACCTAGGAAGCAAGGGAAAATCTAAAGGTCAAATAAGGGACTATAAATTCCCATTTCCAACTTATTAGGTCAATTGCAAGTAAGGGAGAAGAAAAGGAAGACTTACTACACAAATTTAAAGAACTCAGCATTAATACCAATTGCTATTTTAACAAACCTTAACAGTGCTTAATTCCTACCCAGTGTCTCAGGGACAATTACATTAATTCATAGAAACTAGCATAAGAGGCTAAGCATTATTCAAAGCCTTCCTAAGGCTTGATCAGTACCTTGTGAATTGTTTGCGCAGAAAGAACTCCATAAACACTAGGTATTCTGAAATGTTTCCGTTTGGGTCTTGTTTATTTGAACTTAAAAATGAAAGTAGTTCACCTGCCAGATTATAGGAATATTTCATTTGAAAAGATGCTGTAACATATGCCATAAGGTGGCAGTCACTGTAGGTGCAATATCTAATGAACAAATGAACAATTGCACAGTAAATGGAAGTTGAAGCTATGAAGAGTTGAAATGACAGCAAATGCATATTGCTGACCCTTGGGAAAAAACAAAAGAGATGGGGGAGGATGATGAGAAATAGTCATATCGTAAAGTGAAGGAAAAAGAGGAAGACAAAAAGGAGAACTACAGGATACACTGGAATACACGGAAAAGAGAGAGGGAGGAAGAAGAGAGAGGATTTTGGTAACATAATTATATATCAAGTTCACTGTTGTGTTGACACAGTAAGACGTTCCAGAGACAGATACTTTGGCTTCACGGTTGTAGTAAATTATTCTACCACTTTTACATTTGTGGCTGCTAAAAGAAGAAACTGAATGACAGTGTGTCTGTCAGTGTACAAACTCAAGTACACTGAAAGGATGTGCAATAAATGATGTGTGCAGTCAAGACAGAGTATGACTTAATTATACATTGTTCTCTCTTGCTGTCGTTAGAATGTAGTCAAATAATCAAATGATAAGGACTGGTAAGGATTCAGAGGAAGGAAAGCCCTTTGTACTGTTACTGAAAATGAAACATAGTAGAGTCCCCATGGAAAAGAGTATGATAGCCTCATCTTATATTAAACATAGGTGGTCCCTTTAATCAGGTTGTCAAAATGGATCAGCAGGGAAACACAGCTGCTTTATGAGCCTGATAAACTGATTTCCATTCTGAAATCTATAGTAGAAGGACAAAACAAGCACCTGAAGATTTCTCTCTGACTTCGTCATGGTCCAATGGCATATAAATATATATATATATGCCATATACATATTACATTACATACACATACATGTGTGTTACAAATATATATATATGAATATACTCATTCATATTAAAAATAAAAACACAATTCAGGAATTCCCTGTGTTTATTACTTAGTTTATTAAAAACAGGGGCTTGAAGAGGTATTTGTAAACCTTTGTAGTGTCAGTACTACTAAGCATTGAGTAATGGAACTAACACATTTGTGTACTAGCTTATGAATAGGTAATCAAAACAAGAATGATATTTATAATAGAAAGTTATTCGACTTTAAAAAAGGATATTCAGACATATATTTTAAAATTGATGAATCTTGACAACACTGTAGTAACTGATAAAAGACTTTCATAAAATGGATATTTGAGTTTTTTATTTTTATTTTTAAATTTAAATTAGAAACAAGGTTGCTTCACATGTCGATCCCAGGTCCCTCTCCCTTTCCCTCCCCTCCTCCCATGCCTTCCCACCAACCCACACAATATCCCCTCATTTATGCTGCTTATGTGCTAAGTGCTCCCTGAACGCAAATCCATATTGCCAACAGGGGAAAATGACAGAAAAATTACTGCCTGGGACTAGAAAGTGGAAGGAACTGACACAATTGCTCTAGTATTTCAAGATCATTGGACTGTAGAGATCTCTCAAGTGTTTGAGAATACACAGAACACAAACTCAGTTGCCAGCATCCACATAGAACCAACTGTTTGGAATTCAAGTTCCAGGGTATCTGATACCCTTTTATAAACTCCAAAGACATCTGCACTCACGTTTACACACCACACACACACACACACACACACACACACACACACTAAAAACAAATAAAAAAGATCAAAGTACTTCTAGAGACCACAAATACTTGTGGGAAATTACAATGAACTCTATCACCTCTCTGATTTCTTTGCAAAGATTAATGTAAATAGTATGGTAGATGTACTTTTTTTCACAGTTTTCTTTTAAAAAGTGGATCCAGAAGCTTCTTTTTGCATATTGTAGTGATCAGTACAGAGAAGCATTGCTGAATGAAGTTCTTAGAATAAGCAACAGTGAATGGTCGGCCATAGATATCATGTTTCTATCAACCTCCCCCAGCCAAGGCTCAAGGAAGATCCAGGAAGAGGAGATGGGAAGAGGGAAAGAGATGGAAGATGGGGAGAAATGTTGTCCTCTGGGCTTAGCATGGTATTTTTCACAAAGAACTCACAGCATATGGAGTTGCAGGCACAATATTAATTCAGCTAAAGTTTCATCGTGGAGTGGGGAGGAGCTCCTGAGTTCCCACCACTCGATAAGCAGCTTTTAGGACATTGATGGCTGCTTAAGGAGGAGGAGTCACTTTACATTCACAGTAAGCCACTGGAAGATCTCCATGGCACAGTGGCTGATAACACAACCTTACACATATATGTAGCATATTGAACCCAGTGTGAGCTAATATAATTTATTAATTGGATAATTAATTAATTATGGAAAGATGACAAGAAGTTTGGAGGGAGCTGAAATGAGAGGTCCTGCTGGGAGTAGGAAACTAAAACTCATGGAGTAAATATAATTGAGATACATTTTATACATAAATGGAATTATCAAAAAATACTTTTAAGTTTGTTTCATAGTGTAAAATAAGCCAAAAAGCTATAAAACTCCTACATTATAGGCTCAATACTTCCTGTAGTTCTAATTCATAGGTTCCTATGAGATCAATGTAGCAATTATTTGCCCTATTTTTCAAAGAGTGACATGTTATATAACTACTACAAGTACTTCAGTGGTAGCAGGATGTGTTGCCCATTTGTGCAACATATTTTGTTAGCAAATATTGTCCCTAAGAACTAAAGCTAATTTTGGACAATAGTTAGTAACAGACTGACATATCTATTTGTGGGCATGTCTTCCAGGGTTAATAATGCATAGATGTTAAAGATCAGGTGTTAAGATCATTGTCTGGGCACAGTCTGCAAAGCCAGATGAAAGCACACATGTGTCACTTTGATCTTAACTGAGAGAGAAATGTCACACTGTTCAGAATCCAGCCAGTCATTGGCTAAAATGTCACTTTCTCTGAGTAGGCAACCTATTTATTACATTTATAATCTACAGAATATATGGAACCCACAATCTCATCAAGGCATTACCAAGATTGTATAAACAAGATGATAATATATATCACATTTTCAACATGCACCTGGAAATCAGAAGATATTTCTTCAGAAGTTTAGGAAGGAATTTCTAGTTTGTATTTAATGTTAAAAGGTCACCGTTTTCAAGTATAACCTTTCCTAAAGGGCTAGAGGAGTAAATTTTTTCTGCTTTATTCAGTGTAGAATCACTGAATTGAATTAAACTACATATCAGTATAAACATTATATAGGTTTAGAATTCAATAAGTTAAAACTAAAGGAGTTACTCATCAAATGTTATAGGCAGTATACACAACAGTCCTCAGATGTGAACACTTAGTAAGACCAGTCTTAGGTACCATAGGTTTATTCTCACAAGTATAAATTAGTTTGATTTGATTGATTTCTCCACCATAATTTAATATGAATTATATTTAGCAACATATTAACAAAAAATTAAAATAAAACAAAAAGTTCATGATAGTGTTGAATTTTTTTATTTTATAATGTATATATGTTCCTGTAATTGTTTATGTTGCTTAAGTTCATGTTTGTACACATATTCACATGTGTTCCAAATAGCCCATGCAGTTACTAACCTGACATAGCATATTGTCCTTAATGTCCTTACCTTATTATTTGATACTGGAACTCTCACTGAACCTTGAATTTAGCAATTTGGATGGAGTAACTGCAACCCCTTCCTAAAACATGGACTTAGAATACTGTGCTGTGGTTTTGGAAAGAATATGTGTATAGCAAAAAATGCTTTGTTATTTCTACATCTTTCCTTGCCACTTCAACACTGACTTTGATCATTTCATAGCCCCAGGCCTGAATTCATTTTAAAACTAATCATTACACTCTCATTTCTTTGTCATTTTGAGAACTTCCCCATCCTGTTTTGTAACCATGATGTCCAACTGTGTGTGTTCTAACCACTGACTTGTAAAATTGAAATTCCTATGTGTTCCAAGTGTTAAAAACTCTGAAAAAAAAAAGGGAGAGAGTAATTTAAAAGGAGTTGGAACAGAGGAATAACTTTTATCCCAGTAGCTGTGTTTTTGCTCTCAAGGCTTGTTAGTGAGTGACAGTGGTTCAGAGTACTCAATATGGATACTTTTTTGGATACCGGAATCCAGGGTGACGAACTATTCTGTGTTTGGTCAAAGAAAAAGTGGAAATTAAGAAAGATATTTACCATATGGTGCTCCCAAGTTTTCTGTTTAAGTAACTTATCTAGTTTCATCATCTGTGTTTAATGAACCCTAAGGGGAAAAATTATTAACAAAAAGTCTAGGGAACCTATCAATATGTGTTAAAAACATAGAATTAACATTTTATGGAATTAATTCTAATTCTTGTATAAGTTAATGAAAATATCTTGTGACTATGTTGAAATTGAAACATGCATAATTTAAACTGGATATATTTGTTTGAGAAAAATAAAATATCAGTAGCCTTAACAAATTTGTCTAAGCACTATAAACAAGAAAATATTAAGCTTAGTGGGTTATAACATGGTTTTAAAAGCAACAGTATTAAAATTAAGAAAAATCACGAATGCTCAGTTAGCAAAGAGTTTTTCTTACAACCAGAGGTCAAGAGTTCCATAAGCCAGCAGCAATGTAAAAAGGCAGCTGTGGAAATATGCATTGTTATTCTACCTATGTGGAGTTGCATCACCAAGGAAACACAGATGAGCTTCTTCTCTGACATCAGTCCACACATATTCTTACACCTTTATATTGTCACCTGTGCACACACACACATGGCCATGAATACACATATATACATACATTCTCTCTGGGTATAATAGACATCTATGCAACATTTCATCCAAATACAAAAGAGTATACCTTCTTCCCAGCACCACGTGGGACCTTTTCTAAAATCAACCACATACTTGGAAACATAGTAAACCTCAACAGGTACCAAAAAATTGGAATAAACCCTGTGTCTTATCAGACCACCATGCTTTATATTTAGAATTTAACAACAACATAAATTTCAGATCATACAAACTCATAGAAATTGAACAACGCACAATTGCACCCTTCCTGTGTCAAGGAAGAAATAAAGAAGGAAATTAACGAATTCGTAGAATTCAATGAAAATGAAGACACAACATACCCAAACTTTTGGGACACTTTGAAAGCAGTACTAAGAGGAAAGTTCATAACACTAAGTGCTATATGAAGAAACTGGAGAATAGTCACACTAGAGTATCAACAGCACAACTTAAGCTCTAAAACAAACAGAAGCAAACTCACCCCAGAGGAGTAGAAGCCAGGGAATAATCAAATTGAAGGCTGAAATCAATAAAGTCAAAACAAAGAAACCAATACAAAGAATCAATGCAATGAAGAGTTGGTTCTTTGAGAAAATCAACAAGCTAGACAAACCTTTATCCAAACTAACCAAAAGGCAGAGGAAGAACATGCAAATTAACAAAAGCAGGAATGACAGCGGACACTGAGGTAATCCAGAGAATCTGCAGGTCACACTTTGAAAACCTGTACTGCACAAATTTCGAAAATTTAAAGTAAATGGGCAATTTTCTGGGTAGACATTACTTACAAAAATTAAATCAACAACAAGTAAGCAGTTAAACAAAACTACAACCCTTAATGAAATGGAAGCACTCATCAAGTTTCTCAGTTAAAAAAAAGTCCAGGCCCAGATGGCTCCAGTGCAGACTTCTACCAGAAATTTAAAGAAGGGCTATTTCCAATACTCCTAAAAGTGTTCCATGCAATTGAAGCAAAAACTTCTTTGTAAAACTCATTTTACAAGGCTACAATTACTTTGGTATTCACACCACAAAAAGACACAACTAAGAAAGAGACCAATATACCTCATGAGTATTGATGCAAAAATACTCAATAAATTACAAGCAAATCAAGTCCAAGAATACATCCGAAAAAATCATCCACCATGGTCAATGTTGTTCTTCAAGTTCTAGCTATAGCCATAAGAAACAAAAGGAAATCAAGGGGATATGAATTGGAGAGAAAGAAGTCAAACTTCCACCTTTTGCTGATGATATGATAATTTATATAAGTGAATGGAAAAACTCTACCAGGGAACTCCTACAGCTGATAAACACCTTCAGCAAAGTGGCAGGATACAAGATTAATGCAAGACAAAAATCAATAGCACTATTATATACAGACTATGAATGGACTGAGAAAGAAATCAGAGAAACATCATCCTTTACAATAGCCACAAACACCAAAATATCTTGGGATAACACTAAACAAACAAATGAAAGATGTGCATGGCACGAACTTTGAGACTTTAAGGAAAGAAATTAAAGAAGATAAGAGAAAATGGAAACATCTCCCATACTCCTGGATAGGTAGGAACAATGTAGCAAAAATGGCAATCTTACCAAAAGCAGCCTACAGATTCAATGCAATCCAAATCAAAACACTGGCACAATTCTTCACAGACCTTGAAAGAACAATGCTCAACTTTATATGGAAAAACAAAACACTCAGGAATAGATAAAAGCAACCCTATACAATAAAGGAACTTCAGGGGCATCACCATCCCTTACTCCAAGTTCTGTTACAGAAGTATAGTCCTGAAAACAGTATTGGCACAAAATTAGACAGGTAGACCAACGGAATTGAATCAAAATCCCTGATATTAACCCACACACCTATGAACACCTGATCTTTGAAAAAGAGGATAAAATTATACAATGGAAAAAAGAAAGCATCTTCAACAAATGGTAATGCCATAACTGGAGGCTGACATGTAGAAGACTGCAGATAGATACATATCTATCACATTGCACAAAACTTAAGTCCAAATGGATCAAAGACCTCAAGATAAATCCAGACATACTGAACCTATTTAAAGAGAAATTGGGAGGTACCCTTTATGGAATTAGTACAGGAGACTGCTTCCTGAACATAACACCAGTAGCACAGACAGTGAGGTCAACAATTAATACATGGGACCTCCTGAAACTGATAAACTTCTGTAAGTCAAAGGACACAGTCATCAAGACAAAAAGGCAGCCAACAGAATTGGGAAAAGATATTCACTAACCCCACATCTGACAGAAGGCTGATTTCCAAAATTCACAAAGAACTCAAGAAGCAAATTGCCAAAACATCAAAGGATTCAATTAAAAAGTGGGCTCCAGAACTAAATAGAGAATTCTCAATAAAGGAGTGTAAAATGACTTAGAGACACTTAAAAAAGTGCTCAACATCCCTAGCAAGCAGGGAGATGCAAATCAAAACAACTCTGAGATGCCATCTTACTTCTGTCAGAATGGCTAAAAAAAAAAAAAACACCAATGATATTTTATGCTGGAGAGGCTGGGAAGAGAGGGGAACACTCCTCTACTGCTGGTGGGAATGCCAACTTGTACAGCCACTTTGGAAATCAGTATGTAGATTCCTCAAGAAAACAGGAATCAGTCTACCACAAGATCCAGCAATTCTACTCTTAGGCATATCCAAAATATGTGCATTCATACAACAAGGACATCTGCTCCACTATGTTCATAGCAGCATTATTTGTAATAGTGAGAACCTGGAAGCAACCTAGATGCCCCATAACTGAAGAGTGGATAGAAAAAAATGTGGTACATTTACACAATAGAGTACTAATCAGTGGATAAAAAACAGAGGGATCTTGAAATTTGCAGGCAAATAGATGAGACTAGAAGAAATCATCCTGAGTGCGGTAACCAAGTCACTAAAAGACAAACATGGTATGTACTCACTCATATTAGACATGGATCAGGGGAGTCCATGGATCAGGGAGTATAGGAGGAGCTGGTGGGGTGCAGGAGAGGAGGGGAGGGTGAGGGAGCTGGGGTTGACATGTGAAGTAAGTTTGTTTCTAATTTAAATAAAAATACAGAATGAGAAGTTCAGTAAGAACTCATTATTTCTGTCACTCAACATTTATATCCTTATACAGAGTTAAGGCTGATAATTTGAAGATCAAATTTTATTTGGTTTCATCCTTTTCATCCTAGGTTTATATCCTGTAAAGTAGTATATGAATTTAAATTTAACTTTTATAAATGAACAATGTTCATCAATAGTGGAAATGTACATTGGATAACATTAAAACCAGATTAGACACTAATATCAGATTAAAAATGAAAATAGTGAGATTCCATTTCTTTTCTAAATACGTGAATTAATAAGCATATCTAAAGTCATTTGTAGAGTATTTATTTCAAGCTGTCCTTTAAATATTTGAACATGACCTATAGTCAGTCATTCTTGTGACTACATATTTTTACTGTATTACTTACAGTGCAAATTTTTAAAAATTATCTATCATCTATCTATCATATACATATCTCTCTTTTATCTATTTCATATCCTGGCAGCAGTTACCCTTGTCTTCTCTTTCCAGTTAGCCTTTCCAATCTTTCTTCCCCCACCCCAATCCAATCTACTCCCTCTCCTTTTCTGTTTAGGAAAATGCAGATTCCCACATGTGTCAACAAAACATGGCATATCAGGTTGTAGTAAGACTAAGCTCCTCCCCATAATAAGGCTGAGAAAAAGTGAGCCATTATGAAATTCAGAGATTCAGAAGCAACTGAAAGGGTCAGAGATATCCCCTGTTCCCACCATTGGCAGTCCCATAAGAGGACCAAGTTTTACTATAATCTTTTCTAAATTAATCTTTACTACTTTATCTGTTCATAATATGAGATCAATTGAGTACATTAGGGACTAAGTTTAGTCCTATCTTAAACTCAAGTTGAATAGATGACCTTTTTTCCTAAAGAAGATTTTTTTAATGTGCCGGGGAAATTTTGCTCTTTCCATATTTATATAATGTTCATGTGTATCTTTTGTCATGTGATATGGTGTGGTACACTTACATTCTACAAGAAAAATTATACCCTCCCTACTCTAGATGATAACACATGGAGCAAAGTCTGGTCCATTTGATCATGGTGGTCATTTGGAGGAATCCAATGATGGCTGTCTGCTTCTGTGTGTGGTTTTGGTTTAATTGATACCTTATTGAAAAATGGGGCAAACCATGGGAATAAATAGCTTCATTCAAAACTTCTGACAAACTACAATATCTATTGCAATCACTGACTTAGTATATATGTAATATGATTGTTAGTATGTTGTGGCAGAATGCACAGCCTTTGCTGCCTTTGATAAAAAATAAAATTGAGGATCAGCTGTCGATCAAACAGAGGCAACCAACAAAACTTTCCCATCAGTATAAAAGAAGTGTTACAATGAGAAAATAACCAGTTCCATTCCTTAATGCAGAATAAGAGAAAATCAATTATTCAGCATTTAGATGTGGCCAATAACAATGGAAAACCACAAAAAATGTGGTAGAGAACACTGGCATTCATGAATTAGAGAAGATATATATAACAACAAAAATTGTAAAGATTATTATAGCCTCCCTCATGAACCTGTGGGACATGTGGAAAGTAGAAAGAGTCTCAGTCCCAGGAAAACAGAAAAATCACACACTAAGATGATAGCTGCATACCAGATGTAATACAAGGAAAGCCAATACCATCTGGAATGGTTCATAATAACCCCTACCAAGCCTCAGTAATTAGTAGCCTACATGTCAATCAATAGCAGCTTCTAGAAGACAACAGAGGAAGGGCAGACTTACTCAGCCTTATTGAGGGCACTGAGTGTGTAAGAGATGATATTTTATATCATAGTCACTCAGAAAGAGAGAATGACCTTTACAATTGTGAACATAAGAAATTAACTTAAGTCACTAGGGGCTTGAAAATTTATTAATTAACATAGTTTGATGTGAAGTTTGTACCAAAGCAGATGCTCAAACATATCTGTCAATATGGTCCTAAAGTAATCAGTAAGTACTGATATAAAGGTAGACCAGATGATGGGATCTATTCCAGATAGTATAAAGCAAACATTGCAAGACGTGTGTTGAGCCAGAATGCTTAGCTACAGAATTGTCAAGAAGCTAAATTCAGTGCTTGAGGGTTTTGGACAATTTAACATCTGAAAAAAGATGAAATTAGTAGTGGAAGACTGAACAGTGCCAGTGAAAAAAGGAGAGCTGGTCCAATGGGCAAGCAGCTACTCCACACCCCCAAAGAATGCTGTGGACATGCTTTTTTTTTCTTTTTCTTGTTTTCTCATGTAAGAAAGTAGACTGAGGGCCAAGATTGTTTTCTCGGTATGTGGCCCTTTCAATAACCTGGTATGACTGATAAAGGCATACTGATGCAGAACCATCTCAAAGAAGGTCAGAATCACTTTGTTTAGAAACAGACACAACAAGCACAAAGGTGGTCTTGCTTCTCCTTCACAAGATCTGCATAGGCCAATGGCAGTGAAATATGTGGTCAGTGCCTTAGGACAGCAAAGAAGGAAGATGACTGGGGATTTCAGAGACCTTAAACAGGCTGTGTCTCCCATCAATACCACTGTATACATTTTTAATTTTCCAGTAAATTAATGGATGCAAAGAATGAGGTGGGTATTTTTTTCCATTTCTGTAATTGAGTATTGCATTATGTTGTTTTTATTTTAAGTACCACCCCACGGAGTCATTGAATCCCAGGATGAAATCACTGGTTGCTCTGAAAACACTATTGGCAGGCCTTCAAATCATCTCCCTGCCCTGTAGAGCAGAGATCAGTTATATAATGTTCACCCTTGAATGTTTCATAAATTTGGAAAACTATTTGTAAAAAGAGCAAAACCAGACATTAAAAAAGATTCACAGAGGAAACCCTCACATGGGGTAGACTGCAGAATACTCAGAAACCATTGATTTGTTAGGTGACATACTCCTATAAGTAATACCACAGCCAAGATTCCATAAACTTTCCCAACAAACACTTTGACTGACGAAAGTAGACTTCAGTGAAACCATTTCCTTTGTCTCTCCTCATTGCTCATTGAGATGTGAGCAGATATTTGCTCACATTGGTCCAGGATGAAAAAAAAATATTGAACAAAGCTGGTTTTCTTTACATTGTAAATTAGCAGTTCGTCCTCATTATATCAAGTCTTTAGTCTTGTTTGTAAAAGGAAAATAACCTTCTCTCTTCACAAAAAATGTGGCAACTACTGGAAATGCATTTTGCAAAAAATTTACAAAACATAAACCATTTGTGACAGAGGATGTCACTGTTTTGTCATTTGTGTCACAAACAGATTCATTGAGACAGAAGCCACCCACCACTCTACCAACCACCTATTACTCAACTCCCTTGTTTCAGAGATAGCCATAGAGTTATTTACATGTCCCAATAGGTGCCTTGGAAGCAGATGGCTGCAAATAGCCCTGTTTCTTCCTTTCTCCCTGTGTAGCATCAAATATCCTTACAATTAGAAAAAATTATGACTCTGAGAATTCTGTGAGAATTTTCTTATATTGTCACGTTTTATTCTCCATCTTACACCTAGTTTAAAGTAAAAATATTAAAGGGAGAAATGGTGACTCTCTCTCTGTTTTTTCCTCTGTGGGTGTGTGTATGTGTGTGTACACATGTAAACATGTTTTTACATATATATGGACTAACAGGGGCTAAAGTGTATGTTTTAAAGGCAATGCACTTGAAGGTATTGTAACAAAATTAATTAATTAAAACTCTATTTTAAAGCCAGAGCATGGAAACTTTCTACACTCTGTTAGACAGTATTCAGGGTATAAAGATACATACTACTCAGCCCACTCATTCTTCTTTCCTATGTGTTTCCTTCAAATCATGTTTTAGTTCTTTTGTCATGTGTGTGCGATTTAGAAAAGGGATGAAAACTAATTCATAAATAAATTCTGCATATTCTCTTACTTCTCAGAATAGCTTTTATCATTCTATACAGAGACAATTATCTGCAAATATAATTACAGAGTCACACTCTTGTCTCAACACATTTGTTTTCGCTAATGAAAGATTGGCTTATTTGTACATGGGTGTTTGGGGGATATTTTTTTCATTTTGTTTTCAATCTCTCATTTTTTACTTTCCTTCTTGAAGGCTTTATTTTATTTTGACCTTTGTACTATGATGAATAAATATTTAATGTTGTTGACTTTGTGCTACATATATCAGTTGCAAATTTTTATATAACAGTTATGTTGGCAAGATATTAAGCCTAATGTGTTATCACTATTGGAAGTGAATTAAATAACTTACTTTTAAAAAGTAGGATGATTTTTTTTGAATCCTAAAAATCTTAAATTCAGTATGAAGGTGGAACTATTTATATCATGCTTTGTGGAAGGAACATATGGAATAATACATTTTCTACAATCATAAAGCAACTTTCAAATCTGGATATTTGTATATGAAATGGGAAGTATGTACTAGTCACAATAAATGTGGTTCTGTAAGCCTTGCTATTAATTTTGTATACTCATTAACTATATCTCACCTAATAATAAAGTTCAGTTCTGTCAATCTGTATTATAAAATATTTAATAATACCTTGCTATTCTCCTAGAGAGTTACAGTAGGGATGGTGACTACAGTTGACAATAATAGACCATGGCCTGAAATCTTACCTTGACCTTGGCATTTCAGTTTTCAATAGTAACAGAAGCAGTCAGTCATGTCAATATCATTCACCTGGAGTGATTTAATGGAAAGTAACAAATTCATTAAAAGTCTTGATGGCTGTTCTAGAGGCTTTTTTCTGAAATAGGTTTGATAAAGGTCTTTTAACAATAAACTCACAAAGTAACTAGGACATGTGAGAGGAAAGAAAACATGCTGTAGTGGATGATTGATGAGGTGGCTGTGAACATTATCCTTGGGAAACTAGGTATAGAATGGACACATCATCAGACCCTGAAGTTCACCAACTAAAGTAGCTAAAACCTCTGTCTCTGCAAATTAGAGATTACATGTTACCCAAACCATATGATGCTACAAAATTCCATTTTCTTTGGATCAACAGTACAATATACTGGACTTCTAGATTTTCTTTTTGGCAAGTTAGATGAAAAATAACATTATTCAGACATCCATATTAGAGTTACAATAAAATCTAAATATATTATTTTGCCTTAGTGTTTACTTTTTGTTTTAAAGAATTCCCAAAATATAGAGGATTAATATGAGAGAATAATATGCTATTGCTTTGTTATTAAGTATTGCAATAAAAGAGTGTTTCCATGTGCACAATAGAATTGTAAAAGTACATACAACATATTCAAAATTTTACATGAGAATTCAGGACATTGCTATGTGCTTAGGTATGTACCCATAGTCATTGAATTTCCCATTCTATGATCCAAGCATATTTTTATTCTGTGTAAAAGCAATGAAAATATGGGTCCTTACCATTTAATTAGCATACAAATACTCAGTTGTGTTTTTAAGTGTGTGTGTGTATGAGATATATGTGTACACATGTACATGTATTATGTATTTAAGTGTGTGTGCTCATGAGTGTTTGCCTGAGATCACACATGTGGATGGGTGTGCCAATGCATGTGTATGAGCATGTGTGTGTCTGTGTGTGTGTGTGTGTGTGTAGCATTTGGCAGCTTTGCTACTATAGGATAACATGATAGTCAAAATGGTGATGTCTTTGTTTTTTTATCATTTTTTATTTTAATTTTAAATAGCTTGTTTTACATGTCAATCCCAGTTCCCTCTCCCTCCCCTCCTCCCACACTCCCCTTCCCCCCTCCCTCCCACCCTATTGCCAAATCCTTCCACATAGGGGATATCTAGAGTCTGTTATTTTACTCTTGGTAGGGTCAAGGCACTCCCCTAAGAGTCCAGGCTGAGAGAGCATCTCTCTTTGTGCTATAGGCACATGAAGACAGTTTGTATACCAGGGATAGACACTGATCCACAGCTCAGGGCCCCATAGGTTGCCCAGGCCTTCTCGCTGACACTCACATTTGGGGGTCCAGATCAGTCCCATGCTGGCCTCCCCACTGTCGGTCTGGGGTCCAAGAGCACTCCCCTGTTCAGATCAGCTGTCTCTGCTGGTTTTGCCAGCCCATTCTTTGCCAATTTGCTCATCACTCCTCTCTCTCTGTCACTGGGTTCCTTGGGTTCAGTTCAGTGCTTAGTTGTGTGTTTGCCTCTGCTTCCATCAGTCACAGGATGAAGGCTCCCGGATGGTTATAGACATCAAGTTCATTATCAGGAATGGGCATTCGAGGTGGTCCCTCCACTATTGCTTAGCTTGCCAATTGATGTTATACCTTTAGATCACTCGAGGTCACTCTGGTGCCTGATCTGTCTTCGATCCTATGATTCCCTCTTCCCCCTATTCTACCCCCACCCCCTCAACTTCCTGTTCCCCCATGACCAACTCCCTTCCTCTTTACCCCCTCTATTCTTCCCAGGTCCCACTCCCCCCACCCCTCGCCGTGTTCCTCATCCATTCAGAGGATCTTGTCTCCATCCTCTTCTCTTGGGTACTATGCATATTTGCATATCTTTTAAGTTCTTTCCTGTTTCCCAGACTCGATGATGAAGTGACTGAGAAAGAAATCAGAGAAACATCACCTTTTACAATAGCCAAAAACAGCATCAAATATCTGGGGATAATGTTAACCAAGGAAGTGAAAGACCTGTATATCAAGAACTTTGTGTCTTTGAAGAAAGAAATCAAAGAAGATACCAGAAAATGGAAAGATCTCCCATGCTCTTGGATTGGTAGGATCAACATAATAAAAATGGCAATCTTGCCAAAAGCAGTCTATAGATTCAATGCAATCCCTATCAAAATTCCATCACAATTCTTCAAGGACCTGGAAAGAACATTAATCAACTTTATATGGAAAAACAAAAGGCCCAGGATAGCCAAAACATCCCTATATAATAAAGGAACTTCAGGAGGCATCACCATACCTGACTTCAAGCTCTATTATAGAGCTATAGTCCTGAAAACAGCTTGGTATTGGCACAAAAATAGGCAGGTAGACCAATGGAACCGAATCGAAAGCCCTAATTTTAACCTACACACCTATGAACACCTGATTTTTGACAAAGAAGCTAAAACTGTACAGTGGAAAAAAGAAAGCATCTTCAACAAATGGTGCTGGCATAACTGGGTACTGGTATGCAGAAGACTGAAGATAGATCCATGTTTATCGCCTTGTACAAAACTTAAGTCCAAATGGATCAAAGATCTCAACATACATCCAGCCACACTGAAACTTTTAGAAGAGAAAGTGGGAGATACTCTTCAACGAGTTGGTACAGGTGATGTCTTTGTGATGAGCAATAAATTCAGTTTTGGCAACTGTTGCTGTGGTAGTCTTTATGAATCGGCAATTAACAGAAGTTTAAATTAATGCCATGAATATCAAACGCATAATCTTAATGTCAATAAATATTCATTTTTTATTTTGAAAACAATGTAATACACTCAAATGTTGTATTAACAGAAATTTTGAATGCTGTTTGTGAATACATATCAAATATAAATTGATAAATTGGAATAAGACTATCCAAAGAGGATTTTATATATTATATTTTGTTTGTGTTCATTTTCCTGCCCCAGCTCTTTGACTCGATCTTCTATTCCCCACTCAAATTCTCATCCTGATTTTTGTTAAAGCCATTGAGTCCATCTAGTGCTGACTATATACTCTTGAGTCTGTATCCAGTCACTGGAGCATAGTCAAAACACAAAGAATAAATAAAATGAAATATTTTCTTCAAATCATGTAATAAGATTGTAACAGAAACATTGAAAGAAATCCAGTGATCCTCTTATCCCAAAGATGATCTGTAACATTTAATTTTTCTGTAAAGCTCTCGGAATACTTTTAGATAAATGAATCATTAAAAAAAATCTAAGATGGCGTTGGTGACACACACCTTTAATTCCAGCACTTGGGAAGGAGAGGCAAGCAGGTCACTGTGAGTTCAAAGCCAGCCTGGTCTACAGAGCAAGTTCCAGGACAGGCTCCTAAGCAATACAGAGAAAACCTGACTTGAAAATACAAAAACAAAAACAAGAAAACAACAACAAATAAATAAATAAATCTAAGAGAAAGTAGTTTATAATTTCATTTTTATGAAGTATATTTAAGAGAGGTTAACATGAACAGATTTTAACACATGAACTCACACATAAAACAATCTTATGTATATCACACCATACTGTAAAAATAGTTGGACTTATACATTAAGTAGTTACTTCCATGAGATGATTATGATACTTAATAGTTCATCATCAGTAGTGATTACTCAGTTTGAACTCATGAGTATTTACGGCTGCTCAATAATATAAATCTAATTTGCTCCTGACTTTTACATTCTGTTAAACAATTACACATATTTTCAGTATTAACTTCAACTTAATGGGAATGGTATTACATTTTTCCTCATTGGGATTATGTTTCTTTTTACTCTACACTTAAAATATTCTTCTGTAGTCATATGTAACATTCTTCACAGAGTAGGATTTAAATCTTTATATTTTGGTATCAAAATCAGTAGGCAAAAATACTCACTCTAACAGGTTTTCTCTTCAACTATTGGATAATAATTCAATTGTGAAAATTAAGAATTAATTCATAAGAAGTCATGAGTTGTTAAGAAACCTCCTAGATTCATAATATCAATTATTCTTTTATTAATATTATGGTAACTTATTATTTCTCATATTTTTGAGACCATTATATAATTTCATTATATCCCAGTTTCCTTTACTTTCCTCCAAACACTCCTATATCCCCCTCTTTGGTCTCTTTCCAATGCATAGCCTCTTTTTTTATTAACTATTACATGTCCATATATCTTTTTTTTTTTTTTTTGGTTTGTACGAGACAGGGTTTCTCTGTATTGTTTTCGAGGCTGTCAGTCTAGCCCAGCCTCGAACTCACAGAGATCTGCCTGCCTCTGCCTCCCGAGTGCTGGGATTAAAGGCATGTGCCACCACCGCCCGGCACATATCCATATATCTAAGACAAATTTCTTAATGGACCACAGGCTGTTATTGACCTGACAGTCTCCTCCCCGGGGACAAGTTCTCAAGGCACCTGAAGAGGCCATGGAAGTTTTCAAAGAAAAGAATCAATCAACAGTTGTACCCAAGTATCATGTCTAAAACCATATCCATGACCACTACTGTATGATAACACTAAGGTTAGAGTAGTGCCACACATATTATGGTGGCAACCAATAGTTGTGTAATTGAACTTAGGATTTGTTCAATAAGAGGGAAATCATACCTGTTACTGGAAATCTATCCTGTTGTCCAGGTCTAGTGAAGTAAGTCATGGATATTGGAAGAAAACCTACAACTGACACCTTACTAAATCAGCACACTACACTCTAAACGCTTGACTTTATATTCACAAATAAGTTGATGTGGTAATGACTAATTTTGGTTGTCAATTCATATACATCTGAAATAAAATAAAACCCAAGTAGTTTGGACAACTAGGAAGGATTTTTTCTCTATTGGATATAATTTCTTCTCTAAGTTATGTACTCCAGAGCAACCTGACCAATAAAGACCCCCAATTCAAAGTCTCATGCTGTAACATAATTTTGGAAGACAGAAGGAAGAGTGGAAGAAATGAAAACAAAACAGGTAAGTTGTATTAATGATTTTCAAGACAGGGTTTCTCTGTATTGTTTTGGAGGCTATCCTGAAACTCCCTTTATAAACCAGACTGGCCTCAAACTCACGGAGATCTGCCTGCCTCTGCCTCCCGAATGCTGCAATTTTGAGATCACTTTTCTATATTCATTTTCTATATTTTTCATGTTTGTTCATTGGCTGGCACAACTTTTATCAACTTACTTATTGAATTTTTTGATAAGATTATGTGTATAACAGGCATCATAAAATTAACACGAAATAAAGAGCATTGTTTACATATTCATTCAATTAAAAGATTAATAGTTCTAAATGTTCAATATACAAGTTTAGCCTTATCCTTGATTCATATTTTTCATCACATTGACAATAATTTTGGCTCCTCATGTAAAGCATATGATAAATAGGACTTGTATGCTATGATTGTCCTTCAATTTCTTTGTTTCATGTGATAATCTCAGAACTAACTTCTTTTCTATTATATCCTTTGATAAATTAATGTTCTTTTCAAATGAAAATTGGCCACCTCAGTGTTCTAACATTTATACTTTATTGCCATTCCATCTACATGGATGTTCAGAAATTTCAGGGTTAACTTTAATGATGAAGGATGATAAAATCTTCACAACTTGTATTTATCAGTTAAAAAAAACGGAACAAACTGGAATTTCAATAAAAAGCACCACCTTTTTATTTTGAGATACTCACAAGTGCCAAGAATCACAAGCAAAATGGGTTCCCAAGGAAAACTGAATGAGGCATAATGTAATCTTCAATATTGCTCCCATGGACAGGGAAAAGTTATTTAAAGTAAACAAGGAACGTTTCTGCATTACCTTACTATAAGTTTAATTCAATATACAAAGTAGAAAAATTATGGTTTCACCTATAAAAATATCCAAGATAAATATGTTAGCAGATTTGAATACTTCTCAGAAATCTTTCTTTAAATTACAAAGTCTCTTATGTGCAATTCCTGCAAAGGTCTTTCCTTCCAGAAAGTTTTTTCCTCATTTTTCAAACTAAATTTTCCTGTGTGTACATGGCAAGGTTGGGGAAAGTTTTTCCCATAGCATATGATCAGA
Source organism: Mesocricetus auratus (assembly GCF_017639785.1). Classification (NCBI taxonomy): domain Eukaryota; kingdom Metazoa; phylum Chordata; class Mammalia; order Rodentia; family Cricetidae; genus Mesocricetus; species Mesocricetus auratus. Next base: position 44,519,113 of record NW_024429266.1, read on the forward strand.
GGGCCTTCTTCAGGGAGTTAGTTTCTCCTTCCAACATGTGAGTCACAGGCATGGAACTAAGGTTTTCAGGATTTGTGGCAAGTACTTTACCCTTGAATCATCTCACAAGCCCTGAAATATAATTTTTGCCATATGTACATGTTAACATTTATGCTTTAAGGATACAAGAAACAGGTGATTAAGATTCATCTTAAAATTGTTATCTTAATCACTATTTATTAGGCTCATTTCCATTCTGATGCCTAGGGATTAGAATCTATAGCACATCAAGTTAGGTGAAGGGGGACTGTTCATTAGGGCACAATATTTTCTATGGCCACTAATTCAACAATTCAGAAAAAATGGAATGATTATTCAAAAGAAATAAAATACTAAAGGTCACACAAGGAAAGTTGAACTTACTGATATTCAATTACAAAAATATGCAATAATAACTACATTATTACTTAATAATATAAAAATAGTACCTTGTCTAATTCTTTTCCCTGTCAAATTCTATCAAACATTTAAGAAATAGAAATTGTGCATAATTTCTTCCAGACTATAGTAACAAGGTAAATACCTAGTTCATAATCATAGCATTCTGAAGATCTAAAACTAAGTACACACTTTTTATGAAAGAAAAGTATAGAACAGTGCACTAGTTTACTTTCTATTGCTTTAATAAATGCCATGATCAAAAATGACTTGGGAAGGAAAACATTTATATCATATTATACTCCATCATGAAAGGATGTCAAATCAGGGACTTAAGGCAAGAACTGGAACAGAGTTAATGAACTTACTGAATTTCTTCCCAAGGCTTGCTCAGCCTGTATTTCCATGCAGTTTAGGACCACATGTACAGAGATGGTACTAACTACAGTGGAATGAGCACTTCCACATCAATCATTAATGAAGAAAATACCCCAAAATTTTTTCTAGAAGCCCATAAGTAGGAATTTTCTCAATCAAAATTCCTTCTTCTCTGATGACCTTATCTTGTGTCAATTTGATAAGAAAAAATAGGACAAATCCATCTTTTAAGAAGAAAAAAATTAAATTCCACAAGATATTAACAAATTGAATAGAATAAATATTAAAAAGAATAACAAATTATAATAAAGTGAGATTAATTTGAATAATCCAATATTGTTTTTACATAAGAGAAGCCTATGTAAATTCTATTATTTAGAGACTGTAAGCAAATATACTCTCTATAACCATACCTATACCAAAAGTCATCATTAGCCCAGTTAAACAAAGGAATAAGAAGGTTAAGTAAACTACCTAAATCAAAATATCTTCAAAAGTAATGTTCTAGGTAACTCAATAGTCTTACAATTTGATCTATAGCAAAAACAATGAAAATCAATTCACAATAGCTCTTTTGCATATATTGGGAGGTTAACTCTAAACTGTAAAGGAACTTTATAAGACCTAGGTTAGCTTGCATTTTGAAAGCTGATATAATCAATAAAATTTACCAATAACCGACAGGCAAGTATAAATTATACTGTGTGTACATATTTAAAAACACATACAGATTTTAGGAACGAAATTAAGAAACTAGATACGATATGAAAGCAGTGATGGTCGTCATAGTGTGGGTCTGGTATGTTCCCAAGTAATCAAGGCTTGTATTCCTGGTGGTTGGTAATGGGCATTAAATCAAGGAATCAGTACTAACAGTCTGTTTGGTTATAATGAAAATTAATCATATCAGCCAGCAGCAGATGCGAGAGTACCAGAGCCACTTTAAGGCCAGTCTAGCCTATATTGTAAGTGCCCTGAAAGGGATAGAGTATGAAACCCCATTCAAATCAGAGTGAACACTTTTATATTGTGTTGTTCACATCAAGAAAATCACAGAAAAACATATTGACATGGAGGAAGTATTTTTATATTACTTATTTAATGAAAGATAAGTAAAAATGTATAAATGTCTTTCCCACCATTTTAATGCAGCAATGAGAATGCAATCTAATTTTAAAACCTTTAATACCAGCATTTGGGAGGCAGAGGCAGTCAGATATCTGCGAGCTCAAGATCTGACAGGTCTACAAGAGTTAGTTCCAGTACAACCTCCAAAGCTACAGAGATACCCTGTCTCAAATTCTGCCCCCAAGAAACACCCAAAAGTAGAAAAATATGAATAAACTATTGTAAAAAAGACATATATTTGCAAAACACATAAATATACTCAATATCACTTGTCATTAGAGATTAAATCATAAATTAAATACAATAGTGTATAACTGAATAGTTAAGAGCCAAAGTACATCACAATTGCATGCAGTTAAGGCTTTGGAATTCAGTGAGTAGCATTCACTTGTGATGCAAATGGTAATAGTGACTACAGTTTGGTGGACATCATATCACTCTGTCAGCATAACAACCACAGCCACCAAAGTTTCACTCCTAACCAGTCACCTATTGATTTTTAAGGCTTACACCAACATGAAAAACCACAAGAAATATTTTAATTGTTTCATTTCTAAATATCTTTAATTGTAAATGATCGATAAAGATAAGCTATGAGATACCAAACATTTAAATCACAAAGATGGAGGAGGGGATAGAATGGAGATAAAGGAAGTTAGTTTAATTTTGATTATAACCAAACAGACTGTTAATACTGACTCCTTGATTTAATGCCTATTACCAATCACCAAAGTCTTGCTTGCTTGGGAACACTCTAGACTCAGCTGCAAGTGAGTCAGAAATAATAAACTCTTAGAGAGTAGCCACTTCAAAACTTTTCTGGTTTCTTGATATATCATCCCATTCTTATGGTCTATAATCAATATAGGTTATGGACTTCCATTACCCAGTTTATTTTAAAAGATCTTACCTCAGACTAGGCAGCCATTTTCCAAGTGCTGTCTGATCCTGATTCTGAAAATTGTAGGTATTTGTCACAAAGGATCTCTGTCTCTCTCTCTGCCTCTCTCTGTCTCTCTCTCTCTCTCTCTCTCTCTCTAGTTTAACTCTCCCTAGTTATCTAAGAATAAGATAATTTTTTCTTAAGTCTTTTTTCTATATTTATTCTCATGCATTGCTATTACAAAATGAAAATTATCGTGTGCACTTAATTTCATTGTTTTCACATGTTTAAGTCTAATTATAACTGAATTGTCTCCAAAAAGTTGAACAAATTTAAAGTCTGTGAAAGATATATGATAGAATTTTATTTAGCAATGAGAAAAATATTCAATCAGGTGAAAAAAATCTTATTAATATTTGAGAGATGTCAGTGAAACCACATGAAATACTTGTTTTACATATTAAATATTCAGTATAGGCATGATCTAAAGAAGCTGTGAAAAGAATTGCAACTTAAACAAACTTAAACATTCTTTAGCAACATTATTCACATGTTGTGGGCAGGAGAAGCTGGGATAGAAGATCCAACAATATCCCACTAAGCAAAGGAAGCTCTCACTTTAGTAGACTTTAAAAGTAAGGCTCTACAGCTAAGTACTGAGCCAAATTCCCAGAATTCAGTTGTAGAGAGGGAGGAGTGATGAGCAAAAGGATCAAAACCATGCTGGGCAAACCTAAAGAAACAGCTGACCTGAACAAGGGGAGCTCATGGATCCCAGACTGACAGCTTGGAAACCAGCATAGGATGGAACCAGGACCCCTGAATGCGGGTGTCAGTTAGGAGGTTTGGGAAGTCTATGGGACCCCAGGTAATTGAACATAATTTATAACTAGTGTATGAATGGACACTGGGATCCCAGTCCCCATAGAGGGATACACTCTAAGCCTAGGCTCACAGGGGAGAGGGCCTAGAGCCTGCCTTAAATGATGTGAAAGACCTTACTCTTTCTATGGAGCAGAAGAGGGATGGGATGCGGGGGTTTGGTGGGCAGCATGGGAGAATTGGAGGGAGAGGGAAGTGGGATTGATATATAAGATAATACTGTTTCTTTTTTTTATATTTTATTTTCCAGTTTAAATTTAGATAAGAAACGAGGTTGCTTCACAAGTCAGTTCCAGGTCCCTCTCCCTTTCCCTCCCCTCCTCCCGTGCCCTCCCCCCAACTCCCCCCCGTTATCCCCTCATTCCCTCAGGGAGGGTGAGTCACTCCATGGGGGTGTCCAAGTCTGTCATTTCATATAGGCCAGGGCATAGACCCTTCCCCAAGAGTTCAGGGTGAGAGTACACCTCACATTGTTCTAAGGGAGTCCAAAGTCCATGTGTATACTTGGGATGGGTACAGATCTGCTGCCCAAGGCTCAATAGATTCCCTAGGCCTCCTCACTGACACCCAGATTCAGGGGGTCTTGATCAGTCCCATGCTGGATTCCCAGGCTGATGCCTGGCATTCAAGAGTTAACCTTTGTCTGGCCAGCTGTTTCTGGGGGTTAAACCAGCCCAGTATTAATCACTTTGATCATCAGTCCTCCCTCTCTGTTACTGGCTTTCTTGAGTTCAGCTCAGTACTTAACCAACGGAGTCTGCCTCTTCTTCGATCAGCCACTAAATGAAGTTTCTGTTTCCCAGACTCTCTGGCCATAGGATTGTAGGCTGGCACTCCCCAGATCTATGTCTAAAATCCATATATGAGAGAGTACATGCCATGTTTCTCTTTTTGTGACTGGGTTACCTCACTCAGGATGGTTTCTTCTAGTGTCATCCATTTGCCTGCGAATCTCATGATTCCGTTATTTTTTTTCTGCTGAATAGTACTCCATTGTGTAGATGTACCACATTTTCTCTATCCACTCTTCGGGTGAGGGACATCTAGGTTGCTTCCAAGTTCTGGCTATTACAAATAAAGCTGCTATGAACATAGTGGAACAGACATCTTTGTTGTATGAATGGGCATCTTTTGGATATATGCCTAAGAGTGGAGTTGCTGGGTCTTGTGGTAGGTTTATTCCCATTTTTCTGAGGAATCTCCATACTGATTTCCAAAGTGGCTGAACCAGTTGGCACTCCCACCAGCAATGGAGGAGTGTGCCCCTTTCACAACATCCTCTCCAGCATAAATTGTCATTGGTGTTTTTGATTTTAGCCATTCTGACAGGAGTGAGATGGTATCTCAGAGTTATTTTGATTTGCATTTCCCAGATGGCTAAGGATGTTGAGCACTTTCTCAATTGCCTCTCAGCCATTTTAGACTCCTCTATTGAAACTCTCTATTTAGTTCTGCAGCCCACTTTTTAATAGGGTCCTTTGGTGTTTTGGAGACTTGCTTCTTGAGTTCTTTGTAAATTTTGGAGATCAACCCTCTGTCAGATGTGGGATTAGTGAATATTTTTTCCCATTCTGTGGGCTGCCTCTTTGTCTTGCTGACTGTGTCCTTTGCCTTACAGAAGCTTCTCAGTTTCAGTAGGTCCCATTTATTAATTGTTGATCTCACTGTCTGTGCTACTGGTGTTATGTTCAGGAAGCTGTCTCCTGTACCAATTCGTTCAAGGGTACTACCCACTTTCTCTTCTAAGAGGTTCAGTGTGGCTCGATTTATGTTGAGGTCTTTGATCCATTTGCACTTAAGTTTTGTGCATGGCAATAAACATGGATCGATCTGCATTCTTCTACATGCCAGTCTCCAATTATGCCAGCACCATTTGTTGAAGATGCTTTCTTTATTCCATTGTATATTTTTAGCTTCTTTGTCAAAGATCAGATTTTCGTACGTGTGTGGGTTAATACACGGGTTTTCAATTCGATTCCATTGGTCTACCTGTCTATTTTTGTGCCAATACCAAGCTGTTTTCAGGACTATAGCTCTGAATTGAGCTTGAGGTCAGGGATGGTGATGCCTCCGGATGTTGCCTTGTTGAACAGGGTTGTTTTGGCTATCCTGGGTCTTTTGTTTTTCCATACAAAATTGATTATTGTTCTTTCAAGGTCTGTGAAGAATTGTGATGGGATTTTAATGGGGATTGCATTGAATCTGTAGATTGCTTTTGGCAGGATTGCCATTTTTACTACATTGATCCTGCCTATCCAAGAGCCTGGGAGATATTTCCATTTTATGAAGGCTTCTTTAATTTCTTTCTTTAAAGATTCAAAGTTCTTACGATACAGGTCTTTCACTTGTTTGGTTAGCGTTACCCCAAGGTATTTTATGTTGTTTGTGGCAATTGTAAAGGGTGATGTTTCTCTGATTTCCTTTTCAGCCCTTTTATCATCTGTATATAGTAGGGCTACTGACTTTCTTGAGTTGATCTTGTAGCCTGCCACTTTGCTGAAGGTGTTAATCAGCTGTAAGAGTTCCCTGGTAGAGTTCTTTGGGTCATTGAGAGTCTGATGAAAAATGAAAAGCAAAAGAAACATCAGATACTGTCTCTATTTCAACTAATATTAATTTCCCTGTGGCATTTAATTTTAACTTTTTTGGAGGGAAAATGTTTTTTTATATTACCTTATGTGTTTGTGTAAATGTACATGCTCTGGAAGTGAGTTATAGAGAGCCAATTTTCTCTCTCTTTTAGAATCAGAATTTATATAGTATAAAAGGACATAGAAAATGCTAGTGTAATCTATATTTGAGTAAAATTTGAAACATCAGTAAGAAGCACCATTATGTAATGGAGTATTGTTAGGCCGTAGATATCAACTTCATATAAGCTGTGTCATTATCTAAAACCTATGATCTTATCACTTCGGGAAGAAAACAAAATCAGCATGAGTTTGACATCAGTCTAGGCTACATAGTTACTATGAGATCAACCTGAGCTGTGTAACAAAATCTTTTCTCAACAAAGAAATTTAAACCAAAAAATAAATATTTCAAAAGTAAAGTAAAAAGTTTTTTTAACAGAAAAACATGGTATTGGTACTTTATTTCAACAATTTCTATGAAGAAGGAGCAAAATAAAAAGAACTTGCAATCTTTTGTGATGAAGCCATTTGAGCATGAAAGTATTAGGTGTTAACTAAAATAAAATGAAATATACATACATACATACGTGTGTGTGTGTGTGTGTGTGTGTGTGTGTGCATGTGTGTGTGCAATGTCTTCTATAGTTTGGGTAAATGTTCCCAAAAGATGCACTTGATACACACTCAAACTGAAGCCTGTGACACCATTGGGAGGGGGTATAATCTTAAGAAGATAGGGATTAGCTTCAAGTTTTCAGTAATATGAAGTTGAGCTTTAATAATTATGTTAGAGAATTAGTCAATCTTCCCTCTCTGTTTTCCAGACACCAGGCTTTCTCTGTCATGGATTTCTTCAATGATTATCATTTTGTGACAGACCTAATGGAGTGAACTGATGTTTCTGAAACCAAGAGTCAAAATAATACTACCATTTCAAAATTGATAATTCCATGTACTTTGTTATAGTGAAAGTAAGCTGACTATCTCATGAACAAAAACAACCCTAAAAACATACAAATAAGAAAGAAAAAATATCTGTAGTTGAGAATGGTGTGTGCAGCTTGCCCATCATCAATCAAATTGAACAACAGTCTCTACTTCATGTGAGTTAAATTTAAAGACTTCCGTTCAGACTTCAGGATGGAAAGAGGAGAGCTAAATAGAAACTACACTGGAGAAACCTACATGGTTCCTCAACTCTACCTTGCAGGGCAACATGAATGGTCACTACTATGTTGATGGCACATTTTCCCTTCCGTGGTGTGTTGAAATCTTTTTCCCTGAACAGAACCTCAGTTTAATCATGAAAAAATATTAATAGAATAAAGCTCATGACAGACATGATCAATGGACCTGAAAGTGCAGCATAAACAAAATCTGAGAAGTTGAAATGGCTTATCAAGACACTAAAGAGACACAGTGATTTCACTGTGCAATTCTGAGTGGATTTCTGAAACAAAAATAACATTAGGTTATAGAATGAGATGTGAGGAACTGTGCATTAATTATAAGATTTAATTAAAATACATAATTACCTAGTTAATTATTTTTACCAATGGGCTGTACTGATTATGCATTTTATGAGTGAAGTCTATATATTAGGCATGCGGGAGCTTTCTCTTATCTGTTATACTGTTCAAGTTTTAAATTTTTCTAAACAAATGTCCTTGTAATTATACACAATGTTCTACATGACACATAGACAATTCCATCTTTATATTTTACTACCCATCCTTTTTCTTAGTCTTTTCTAGTCAGTCTGTCTCACAGTGGTCCATGTACATCCCATAGCTGCTCAACACACAGGGAGGGGCTTCAGAACAATTTTTACACATGTGTCTGCTTGACGAATGATATTAGTTCCCTGAATCTTTTTCAACAATAACAAAATATATTCACTTTCAAGAATAAAATTCCTGATTATTATATACAAAATGAATATTCTCCTCCATTCCTCCTTGGACATAATCACATTTCTTGTTCAGTTTTACTGTGCTGAATAGAATTTTTCAGAATTGGACATGTTACACATTTGTGTGTTTATTTAATAATATCTGCTTTTGCTCTATAGTAAATAACAAGGAGAAAGAATGACAGGTTATTCATCACAATATGTATGCCAAACTTAATTATAACCTTGCCAATGGATGACATTCTCCAGTCACAGAGTGAGAATGATTTTAAGAGTTCATATGGAATTTCTATAGATGCATATTACGAAAATATACTTAACATGTGTGTACAGAGTATTTCTTATAGCAAGACTTGCTCATTTTTTCCTTTGTTTCAACTTTTATTCTTTTCTCAGACATTATGTCCTGACTAGTCTTTTCCTCCCACTCCTCCCAGGTCTTCCTTTTGACTCCCCACTCCTTCCCAGTTATAACCACTGAACATGGCTTAAGCCTGGGTACAAACTCTCATATGCCTGGATATTGCAGCCAAGAAGGAAGAAAAGGGTCACATTCACAGGCAAAAGAATAAACAACATCCCCCATCCCCATTGTTGGGATTCTCACAAGAACACTTAGCTACACAACCATAAAGTATATGGAATGGACCTCTCTCCGACCCATACATGGTCTGTGCCATTTCAGTTTCTATGGGCTCCTATATTTTGATCCTAACATTTGTGGGAAAATACTCTTTATCCCCAAGTTTATCTTCCCAACTCAGAATGCTTTGTATTTTTTGTTTTGGAAATGCTAGAATTTGAGTCCAGGATTGTCAGTGTGCTTGTGCATGCTGTCTGAAAGTAGTACGTATAGAAAGACTTCTAATGCTAATCTTCTCTTTGATTATCCTTAACTTCCACACTTTTGCATAGTTAAATTTGTATTTTATATCTGTGCAGCACTTTATAATACTTCCATTATGAAATCTGCATGAGGCATAATACTGCCTGCAGAACATTGTGGATCACAATATGGAATATGTAATGTTTAAGCCTTTGAGTGAGCTGGAATATTCAGTTTAGCAAAATGCAGTAAAAATGTTCATGATCTTGACAATAAAATCACAATAAAATGTCATTGTCAAGCAGACTTTTAGGATCCATCTCCAAGGCATCTCCGGTGTAAGCTAGAAAACAATCGTTTTAGTAATTCCCGGTTCATGAACTTTACCATGCACATACAAAAAAGACAATTTGGTTACAGAATGTCATGGCAATTTAGATATAATATAAAAATCCTGGAGGATATGAGAGACAAGAAATAAAATAGTATGTCTCCTACTGAGTACTTAAATCTGTTTTAAACACCAAATGAACTCATAAAATTTCAATAAATTTTTTCTAACTGTATAAAGTCGGAGAAAAAGTTGTCTTGCAGATTTATCATTTTTTCAATTGTCAGTGAACAGAATGAGATATAAAACAAGTGACCACAAAACATGTGTTATTGGGATTCAGACCTAGGTGAAATCTTGAATAGTCTCTTACATATTCATTTCTTGTAACTAAAACTGTCATTGTTAAAAAGCAGAGCTCTCGCCGGGCGTTGGTGGTGCACGCCTTTAATCCCAGCACTCGGGAGGCAGAGGCAGGCGGATCACTGTGAGTTCGAGACCAGCCTGGTCTACCAAGTGAGTTCCAGGACAGCCTCCAAAGCCACAGGGAAGCCCTGTCTCTAAAAACCAAAAAAAAAAAAAAAAAAAAAAAAAAAAACAGAGCTCTCACAACTTTGAATTGTCATGCATGTGTATTTTAAAGTTCAAAATCACTGTACATGTTCTGAATATCTGTTAGTGGTGAGGTTTCCACAGAAACCCACAATTCCAGTTTAGAGCCATGCAGGTGCTCTGTGTAATTTATTAATCTGAAGCCACTTACTCTGTTTTGGTTAAACAGAGATAGGGTTTTTCTTTGTAACAGTCCTGGCTGTCCTGGAACTCATTTTGTAGACAAGACTGTCTTCATACCCACTGAGATTTGCCTGCCTTTGCCTCCCAAGTGCTGGGATTAAAGGAGTGCACCACATAATTTTAAAGAAATGTCATCAGTCAAGAAATATATATATATATATATATATATATATATATATAAAGTATTACCCTATGACTGGAAATATCTCAGAAGCTATTTGGAATGTTATGAGGTAGATGAATTTAATTTAAATATTAAGTGCTAACATACCCTTTGTGGTGGTTTGAATAGCTTCGGCCCCCAGTACCTACTTTGTTTGAATGCTTAGTCGATAGGGAGGTGTGGCATTGTTGGAGATTCTGCGATGTTGTTGGAGAAAGTGAGTCACTGTGGTGGCAGGCTTTCAGGTCACACATGCGCAAGGTACACCCAGTGTCATGCACACAGTCTCTGTTTGCTGCCTGTAGGTCAAGATGTAGAACTCTCAGCTCCTTCTCCAGTACCATGTCTGTCCACATACCACCCACCATGATAAAAATAGAGTAAACCTCTCAGCTCTAATGTAGCCCCAATTAAGTCTCTTATCAGCAATAAAACCCTATCTAAGACACTCAATAAACTTCAGGAAAAAGGTATGCGATTCTATAGAAGATAGATAATAAGTAGAGCTGTTTGGTAGACCTTACCTTAACATTATTTAGGAATGTTTCAAAAGGAGAAGGAAATATTTAAATTAAACCCGTACTTCACATCAATAGAAAAGTTTGTGGACTTCAGTCCATCAAGGTTGGCCAACCAGCCAGCCAGCCAGCCAGCCACACACACACAAACATACACACACACACACACACACACACACACACACACACAAACACACAGTGTCTGTTTTGATGACCCTAATTTCTTGTTTCTCATTTTGTTCTTTTTATTATTTTAATTTTTTCTTTTATCATTTATTATTTTAATTTTAAATAGATTGTTTAACATGTCAATCCCAGTTCTCTCTCCCTCCCCTCCTCCCACACCCCCTCACACACCCCCAGCCTCCCACCCTATTGCCAATTCCTTGCACATAGGGGATATCTAGAGTCTGTCATTTCACTCAGGGTGGGGTCCAGGCACTCCCTTAAGAGTCCAGGCTGAGAGAGCATCCCTCTTTTTGTTATGGACACATAATGTCTGTTTGCATTCCAGGGATAAACACTGATCCACTGCTCAGGGCCCCATAGGTTGCCCAGGCCTCCTCACTGACTCTCACATTCAGGGGTTCTGGATCAGTCCCATGCTGGCCTCCCAGGTGTCGTTCTGGGGTCCAAGAGCTCTCTCCTGTTCAGATCAGCTGTCTCTGTTGGTTTTGCCAGCCCATTCTTTGCCAATTTGCTCATCGCTCCTCTCTCTGTCACTGGGTCCCTTGGGTGCAGTTAAGTGTTTAACTGTGGGTGTTTGCCTCTTCTTCCATCAGTCACTGGATGAAGGCTCCAGGATAGTTATAGACATCAAGTTCATTATCAGGAATGGGCATTTGAGGTGGTCTCTCCACTATTGCTTAGCTTGCCAATTGGTGTCATCCCTTTAGATCACTAGAGGTCACACTGGTGCCTAATCTGTCTTCTAAACTATGATTCCCTCTTCCCCCTATCCTATGCCCCCAGTCAACCTTCCTGTTCCCCCATGACCTACTCTCTCTTCCTCTTCTCCCCCTCTCTTTTTCCCAGCTCCCACTCCCCCCCCACCTCGCCGTGTTCCCCATCTGTTCAGAAGATCTTGCCTCATTCCTCTTCTCTTGGGTACTATGCATATCTCTTAAGTTCTTTCCTGTTTCCCAGACTCTCTGTCAGTGGAAGTGCAGACTGGCACTATCCATGTCTAAAATCCACATATGAGTGAGTACATACCATGTTTGTCTTTTTGTGACTGGGGTACCTTACTCAGGATGGGTAATACTCCATTGTGTAGATGTACCACATTTTCTCTCTCCACTCTTCAGTTGAGGGGCATCTAGATTGCTTCCAGGTTCTGGCTATTACAAATAATGCTGCTATGAACATAGTGGAGCAGATGCCCTTGTTGTATGAATTTGCCTCTTTTGGATATATGCCTAAGAGTAGAATTGCTGCATCTTGTGGTAGACTGATTCCCATTTTCCTGAGGAATCTCCATACTGATTTCCAAAGTGGCTGAACAAGTTGGCACTCCCAACAGCATTGGAGAAGTGTTCCCCTCTTACCACATCCTCTCCAACATAAATTGTCTTTGGTGTTTTTGATCTTAGCCATTCTGACAGGAGTAAGATGGTATCTCAACGTTGTTTTGATTTGCATTTCCCTGATGGCTAAGCATGGTGATCACTTTCTTAAGTGTCTCTTGACCATTTTAGCCTCCTCTATTGAGAATTCTCTATTTAGTTCTGTACCCCACCTTTTAATTGGATCCTTTGGTGTTTTGGAGACTTGCTTCTTGAGTTCATTGTAAATTTTGGAGATTAGCCTTCTGTCAGATGTGGAGTTAGTGAATACCTTTTCCCATTCTTTGGACTAACATTTTGTCTTGTTGACTTGTCCTTTGCCTTACAGAAGTTTTTAGTTTCAGTAGGTCCCATTTGTTAATTGTCGATCACAGTGTCTGTGCCACTGGTGTTATGTTCAGGAAGTGGTCTCCTGTACCAACTCGTTGAAGAGTATCTTCTGCTTTCTCTTCTAAAATTTCAGTGTGGCTGGATTTATGTTGAGATCTTTGATCCATTTGGACTTAAGTTTTGTACATGGATCTATCTGCAGTCTTCTGTATACCAGTACCCAGTTATTCCAGCACCATTTGTTGAAGATGCTTTCTTTTTTCCATTGTATAGTTTTAGCTTCTTTGTCAAAATTCAAGTGTTCATTGGTGTTTGGGTTAAAATCAGGGTTTTCAAGTCTGTTCCATTGGTCTACCTGCCTATTTTTGTGCCAATACAAAGCTGTTTTCAGGACTATAGATTTATAATAGAGCTTGAAGTCAGGTATGGTGATGCCTCCTGAAGTTCCTTTATCATATAGGGTTGTTTTGGCTATCCTGAGCCTTTTGTTTTTCCATATATATGTGATTATTGTTCTTTCCAGGTCTGTGAAGAATTGTGCTGGAATTTTGATAGGGATTGCAAAATTTTAATTTTTCAGATTATAGAGCAATGACATTCCTTATTCCCAGTGCAAAGGATTTTTAAAGGAATCACTTTTTAAAAAGATTTACTTTTATTTTTAGTTATGTGCAAATGTGTGTTTATATACATATCTGTACATGTGACTGTACCCAAAGACCAGAAGAAGGCACTGAATTTCATTGATCTAGAGTTACATGAGATGTCCCATGTATGTTTTAGAGTCACATTTGGGATGTCTGAGAGAGTAATTAGAACTCTTAATGATTGAATAATTTCTCAATCCTGAGATGAATAATTTTTCCTTTTTTATTTAAAGTAGAAACAATCTTATTTTATATATCAATTCTAGTTCCCTCTTCCTCCCATTTTGCTAAGTTGCCCACCAACCCCCATCTGATCACTCTTCATTGGGGAATCATTAAAGTCTGTCAAATCATTTGGGGAAGGAACTAGGCTGAGAGAGCACACTTCTATGGGGAATGAGCTCCCTATGTCCTTCATACACTAGATAAAAATGCTGTTCCATGTCTAGGGCTCCACAGAATGCCCAGGTCTCCTAACTGATGCCCATTTTCAGAGGGCCTGGTTTTGTCCTATACTGGTTTATATATTTTCTTCAAACAACAAAACAAGGCTGAAAAAATTATAACACATTTTGTTTTTTATTATCACACTCTGTATTTTCATAAAAATAAACAAATATCTCTGTGATGATATATCATGATTTATTGACTCTTGCATGAGGAATCAGAAAGCAAAGTCATCCATAAGCCATAGGAACTAAGTACACACCTTTAATTCCAGGCCAGGGCTCAAGATGAAGAGGTAGATGGATCTCAGTTCAAGGTCACCCTGACCTACATGAAATTTTTTCAGTCCTAAAGAAAAGCAGATAAAGGATGATCTCAGTACTTGTTATCACATGCCTTCAATCCAAGGACACATGAGAGGTATTTAAGACATGACCACTGTCTCAGAGCTGGCATTAATTCACCAGCCACACTGAGGATAGGAAGACTCTGTCTCTGGATTCTCTCCAGCCATACTGAGGAGAGGCAGCCTCCTGAGATTTGGGAGAGTTCACGGATCAGCTGTTTCGGCCTGACCTAGGGGTAGCAGCTAGTAGTCCGCTGCTTTGCTTTCTCATCCTCAATTTGAGGTTTGAACCCAAATATCAGTCTCTGGGTCTTTTATTTTTCCTGTTACGTATCTCTTAAAAGAAAAAAAACAGTTTTAGTTTTATTTGTTCTGATACAGGGTAAATTCTTAAGTCTTTAATTATTCCGTGATTCTACTCAATTACTATAGACTCAGGTCAAGAAAGCCTGTCAGAGTAACGATATTACTTACTTTAGGCTTCTTGTATCAGAGTATGTAAGTTCGATAAAGTCATGTATTTCCCCCTGTATTATAATTAATTTTCATTGAATCTAGAAAAGAAGAAGGAAACAATAACTTTCCTCATCTTAGGTTCTGATAATCACAGTTCAACTTATTAAAGGTTGCCTGAAAAATCACTTGGTAAGATATTTAGATCAGGTCAGGGTAGCATACCAATAAATGACAGAATGAACACAATCCAAATGGTAGAGGACTGAACTCTGTACTCCCTTCATATTTTTCTCTAGTTTTTGTAGATTTAGAGGAAAATGGGTTATCTTTGTGAGGGCTTATTGGTGGGAAGAGATAAAGGAAAGGCCAGAGCTTGTGCTTCATTAATCTGTTTATAGGACTCACATTTGAATCCACATAACCTGAGGCATTGTATTGCTTCATTTAAAGGCTTGAGGGGCCTTGGGTTCACTTGGCCAATTGAAACCTAGGAATCTCAGAAGATGGAGTTCAATACACAGGAGAGACTTTCTGGTGAAAAAGGCAAGAAAAATCTCAGGCTTTTATATTACCTATGTATGTGAGAAGCTCAGAATGGGCACCAGTCACACTATAATATATGAAAGGCCATAGTAAAAAATAAAATATTGCTATACTTTAAAAACCATTTATAAAAACAGGAAAAGGAAGAGAAAAATATGAAGATGACCTAAATTCAATGTTATAGACTCTAGACCCAAACTACTGCAACATATTCTCTTTAAAGAATTTATATTTTGAAAGACTTAGTAATACTTGCTTGTTTTTTTTCTTCTTTTTATGGATATCAACATAATGCTCATGGGAAATTCATCATGTTCTAAAGTATAGTTTTCTTATATACCAGACCTGTTTTTTATTTCAACTCTGAAGCTGTTTAATAAAAGCTTGTCTTGAAGAGACTTTTCCCACAATCCAGGATTCCAAAGGCCCATGACATTATACAACAACAGTTTCTTATCTAGGTAGAAAGAAAACCATTTTATATTAGCTACCAACTATTGTAAAGTCTATTTTCTTGTTGTTGCTTTGTTTGCTTTGGGTTTTTGTGAAGTGATTTTCTTTTTTTTTCTATTCTTTTATCTTCTTTTTTCCCCTTTTCTTTTTCTGGTACTTGAAAAGATATTTAGAAACGGGGTCACACATGCTGGTTCCTGCTAGCACCCACCTCTAGCTTCCATATCTGAACCACATCACTGGAAAAGCCTCTTCCTATTCCTACACATCCTATAGGTGTTCTCCCCAAGGCCAAGCTGCCAAGTGTTCTCCTTGAAATATAAAAAGAATCTCTTGCCAGGTCAAAAAGATGAATTTCTGAACTACTCCTATCTGGTATTTTAAAATAATAAACTCCCTTCAATATTAGAACAGTAAAAATAAAGCATCATTATTTGTTAGTAATAAAAGTTTATCTACATTTTTAGGTGATGTCTGACTGCTAGCATCATTTTAACACACTGCCCTTATTTCTCTCTCTGCTTGTATAACTGGTAATTGGCAGCATAGGACATTCATGCAATATAGTCCTTTTCATAACCAGGATTTCTCACCCAAACCTTTCATTCTAACATCAATAAAATTCATGCTATAATTTAGATATTAAGTGTCACCTACTGGCCATTATATTGGAACAGTTTATCGCTGGATGCTGGTACTGCTTTATACAATTATGCAACCTTGTATTTCATGGTTCTATGTGGGTCAGGACTTTTATTTATAGTCCAAATCTACTTCCTTCTCTATGGGTTTCCTGTCCATTGAATTGTAAGCAATCAAGTGCCTGACCCTACAACTAAATTAGAATTGTAAACTACCAATTCTTGGTTGCTACAGTAGAGTACATCCTAAAAACATTCTTCCCCTAATTTTTTGCGATAGGTATTTTCTAAAAGAAATAAGAATGTTAACAAATACATCACTAAAGAAATTTTTGGATCAGCTTGGGATACTTTTTTTTTAATCTAAAAATACCAATTAAGTAGATGAGGAGCCTTTTGGTTTTGTTTTTGCTTTTGTTTTATCGGTATTCTCTATTGTTCTTTTTAATTTTTTTTTACTCTTCCTGTTTTTTTATTTAAGTTAAAAACAAGGTTGTTTCACATGTCAATCCCAGCTTCCTCTCCCTCCTCTTCTCCCATGCCCTCCCCACCAAGACACCCAGTCTCCTCTCTGATCCCCAGGGAGCGTGAGGCCCTGCATGGAGGAACTTCAGAGTCTGTCATTTCATCCAAGTCAGGGCCTAGGCCCTTCCCCAAGAGTTCAGGCTGGGAGAGCCTCCCTTAATGTGGGATGGGCACTCAAAATCTTTTGGTGCTCCTGGGATAAATACTACACAAGGCTCCATAGATTACCTAGGCCTCCTCCCTGACACCCACATTCAAGTGGTCTGGGTCAGTCCCACTCTGTCCCCCCAACCATCAATCTGGGGTCCATGAGCTACCCCTTGTTCAGTCAACTGTTTCTGTGGGTTAAACCAGCCCAGTCTTAACTCCTTTGCTCATCAGATCTCCCTTGCTGTCAATAGATTCCAGGAGTTCAGTTCAGTGTTTGTCGGTGGCTATCTGCCTCTGCTTCCATCAGTCGCTGAATGAAGGTTCTGTTTTTCAGACTCTCTGGCAGTGGCCCTGTGATGAAGAGCTTTTTGAAACCTGGATATCTATCTCTCTGTATGTGTGATGTGCATTCTCAAAACTAATGACAATTCTGGGAGGAAATCCATTCTGTTACTACAATGAGGTTCCAATAGCAGATTTTAAACTTTATTTCTTGTGTTTATTTTCTTTAATGTTCATGACTTTTGCCTATTTGTGTGGGTATATACCCTGTGCGTGCCTGCTACTCATGGAGGCAGAGGAATGCATTGGTTACCATGGAGCTGAAGTTACAGATGGTAGCAATACCATAAGAGTACTAGGGACCAGACTTAAATCTACTGTAGAAACAATTGTTCATGATCACCGAACTAACTCTCCAGTCACAAACACATTAGTTTAGTTTTTAATTAAGATGGTTTTCATTAATCATTTATCTTTGCAAATATCACCAAAACTGATTCTTAAGTGATTCTTCCAGTTCTTTTCATTTATTTTAATTTTGAGAATATAATTTAATGACAATGTTTCACCCTTACCTTTCCTCCCTGCAAATCCTCTTATATGTCCCTCACAACTATCATTAAAATTCATGGGTCATTTTTTCTCACTGATTGTTATTCCATATATCCCTAATACAACCTGTGTAGTCCATATAATGCTACCAGTATACATGATTTCTGATCTGACCTTTGGTTTTGGACTATCAGTTTGTGTGCTCTTCCAGGGAAAGGCAACCACTTATGTCCCTAGGTTTCTTCAGTTGGGTACAGTTCTTTCTGTAATGTTGCGCCCTCATGGCCTTTTTTCCCCATCTAGTTTTGCCCATTGTTATCCTTGTTCAACTCATATTGAGGCTTCTAATTTTTATTTTATTTTTTTCTTTTTGGTTTTTCGAGACAGGGTTTCTCTATATTGTTTTGGAGCCTGTCCTGGAACTCACTCGGTAGACCAGGCTGGTCTCAAACTCACAGTGATCTGCCTGTCTCTGCCTCCCGAGTGCTGGGACTAAAGGCGTGCGCCACCAACGCCTGGCTGAGGCTGCTAATTTTTAAACAAACAAATTCAGCATTTAGAAGTTTGATGTGACAACATATAAGGATTAAACATACTGATATGTTGCTTAGTATTGCAGTGAGTGTGGTGTGAAAGGTTAAGAAAGTAATTCCCCAGGAGTCATCATTGTCGAAGCAATTGCAAGAGGATTTTTAATCATTCACAGTAAGATCACTAAGCAAGTTTCCTTACTGTTCTACTTTCCTACATACCAACAAATTTTGCTATTAATCAAAAAAGATAATTCTACTAAGCTTATCCCTATAGAAGTGAATGCTGTCTTGAAGATTATGCATGTATTACTAGTATGTATGAGAACTTATAATAATGTAATAAAAATTGATTAAAATGATATACAGAAGACATAGAAGCAAAATTATATACCCTATGTGGAGATTCCCATTTTTCTTTAATTTTTGACATGTATAAATAGATGTACCTGATAATACTCATAATTGATTTAATAATTTTACTTAGATTCTTAAATATTTTTTCTAGTAAGGATAATCTTCAAAAATTATTATTGATTTTGGGATTTGCATGAATAATTCTATGCATACATATTCATAGACGTATTTAGTGCTCGTCAGCTTTTGAATTGTTACTAGTTCATCAAGAATAAAATACTAATTTGGTATTAAATTGATTTTCATTTTTCCCTATTGGTACCAATGATTTGCATTATTTCAAGAAGTACATTAACATGTTGAGTTTGATCAAACTTACATTTTTATTTTTGATGAGTGGTCTTCTTCTAAGTTTAGACAACAGATGTAGAAATAAATAAGGTGCATTGCCTTAAATTTAGTGATTGTACTACTTAACAATATTCTCAAGTATTTTTTGAAAGTTTCAAAATGTCTCATAAGATGGAAAGGCTTCTCTGTTTTCCTCCCAGAACAGATTCTAACCTTTAAATGGCAAAATTCAGTTGTCAAAATACACAGTGCAATGGTGCCCTATTAACCTAGAGTGAAAATAATTGCCATTGGCTGAAGAGCAACAGCAGGAGAGTGACTGCCCTTCCAACACCTTTGATTTAGAGCAGCACAAAGCCTATGTGGATGTCCATGTGAAATGACTACCTTATTGATCTTTCACTTTTTAAGGATACAGGGAAGACTTTAAAGTGCATTTTAAAATAGGGTTTCAAACACTGTAATGGTATTCAATTAATGCTTTTCCTCACATTCAAAATTCCATTACTACCTTTAGGAGAATATTCCCTAATAAAATAAGTCACAAAATTTATGAGAAAACATATGTACAATGAACAGAATAAAACATTTTTCCTTTACATGTCAAACATGCATATTTAGATATAATTAACTAACATTAGTTCTTTACTTCATTAGCTTATTGAATTACTATGGTTTTCTAGAGGAGTAAACAGTAGAAGGAGTTTTGATATACTAAAGAAAGCAATGAGTAAATCCTTACACACTTCAGAGGCTGAGAATCAAGAAGTTGCTCAATTCACAAGGTTGGGACCCTCAGCAGTCCTGATTTTTACTGAAGGCCTGGATGATTTGCAGAGAATAGTTTTCCCTCCGTCTGAGGTAGAAGCCTGGAAAAGTTGGCTTTGACACCGCTGAAGGAGGAAGCAGATGCAGTAACAGGGACAATGATCTGGGAAGTAACAAGGAAGGACAATCAAGGTTGCAGCGATTTTTTGTCTGCCTCCTTCTTAATCTAACCTGCTAAAGTCTGCTATATATAAGTAATCACAAGATTTAGGGTGTATCTTCCCCTTCATTTAAGGTCATCAAGACAGGTCCTCACAGATGTACTGTTGGGGAAGTCCTGTGTATATGTCAATAAAGCACAGCTGGCCAATAGGAATCTAGATAGGTGGAGCTAGGAATCCAGGAGGATTCTGGGAAGGAGAAACACAGAAGAGTCAACATGTAATGCCATGGGGGTAGGAAGCCTGGAACTATTCTCTGGTAAGAAACATACTTAGATTAACAATTATGGGGTAATACTTAAGTCAGAGCTAGCCAGTAAGAAACAAGCAAGGCCAACAGCTTCATAATTAATACGCATCTGGTGTGTTTATTTGGGGACTACATCGCGGCAGAGCCCAGGCGGCTGGAGGGGGATAAACCAAAGCAGCTAGCAGAGAAAAAGCTTCCCTTAACAATGTACCTAGAGAATAACCTGAAGTAGAGAATTATCTAATTAAGGCTTCCTGCTTGGGTTACTTTACTCTATGAACTTTTCATGCAAGTATACATAATAAAATGATAGAGTCATAAATTTTATGTCCCTTCAAGTATGTATTATTTCTTTACAGTAAAAATATTCAACATGTTATCATTTTGAAATAAAATGAGTTGATTATCATTACATGTAGATAATTAGCAGAATTACTGTGTGTTATTCCTGAATTCATAAGCAAATAATATATCACTAAGGACCTATAATCATTGCAGTCTTCCTTTTTCATTTACACACACATTGGTGATTTAATTGACTTGTTGTGTACTATAACCAGGTCAGTGATTTTAAAACACAAATGTTAACTCATTTTCTTCTTCCTGCTAAAACCTTCTTGCTATTATCAGAATGTTCTGGTTTGAAAGCATCATATCTGAAAGGGCTTCAGTCATTCCTGGACCATTTCTGGTTCATGCTATCATGTCCACATTTTAATAGCTATGTTTTGATATTTTTGTTAAAATTGAAAAACTTGAAACATATAAATGTATAAATGCAAGTAGTATGATATTTCATACAACTGTAAACATACTTATTCTTGTTTTAAATTAAGATTATTTTTACACAGGTTGAATGATGTTACAAGTAATGAGATTTGTGTATTTCTGGAGCATAGAATAAAACCTAAAATTGGATATTTCAATGGCAAAGTTTATGGTTCATCTGTTGAGTGAATATATATCAAAGTAAAGACGATATTTATTGTACTTTTTCACCAATTTCTTCTAATTCAAAACTAATTTACACTATTAATATACATGACCCCTGCAGGTATTGGAATTATATTAACTTGTGGAGACTATTAATTAGTTACTTCCAGGGGTATCTTGGCCACAGTGAGATGGGCTATAATATTGTTCTGCCCAGGGAAGGAAAGAATGAATTGTGTTACATATTAGTGGATAAAAAATAAACATGTTTACATTGATGGGGGAAAATGAAGGAAAGAGAACATGACATTCCAATGTTTGAAAACAAAAACAAAAATTTGAGACATAAAAGTCTTCCTGTTTGTCTGTCTGTCTCTTTCTCTTTCTCTCTCTCAATCATGTAGAATGGAAAACAAATGAGGTTTTCATCTTGGATATTCATTTATAAGATTTAGAAACTAAACAGGGAATAAATAAATTATTGAGTTTACAAATGAGAGTGTGCAAAACAATTGAAAGAATGTAGGCTCTGAGAATGACAGGAGAGGAAAATTGTTTAAGGTTTTTTTTAATCTTTCTCTCTTTTTCTTTAAAGAAAAGTTAAAATGTTTAACAAATGCCTTTAAAACTCTGTGACCCATTGCATTCCTTTTTTAAAGAAAATTCTGCTTTATTTTATTTTAGAAACAATCTTATTTTGCATATCAATCCTACCATTTCCTCTGCCTCCTATCCTCCTGAACTTCCCACATCCCCCCAACTCCAGAAACCCAATCCCTACTCACTCCCCAAGGATGGTGACACCTTTCACGGGGAGATCATCAAGGTCTGTCACATCATTTCGGGGAAGGACTAGCCCATCTTTCGTGTATGTGGATTACAATAATATCCATCCATAGTTAATGGGCTCTCAAAGTGCTTTTGTGCACTAGGGATAAACACTGGCTCAAATTTTAGAGGACTCAGTGCATTCTTAAAAGGTTGTTGAGCTGATCACTTCAAAATACATGGATGGCAACTAATTAATGGGATTGTTCTTGAAAAATTAAAAAAAACATGGGACTTAGGTAGAGATTTTATTATGGTAAAATCTCATGACCTGGGATTTAACACCAGTTTAGAAATGGGTGAAATTCTGTGGTTCTTTGAATAATAAATATCCTCCCAGTCTTGTGCACTTTTGGTACCAGATACTCATACTCTTGTACAATTAAGATGATACAGTATTGGGTGAGAAAGCATGTTACTGGAGGTGGTGCTAGGAGATTAAAGTCATGATAAAACTTCCAAATATTTCTCTATACTTCATGCTTGAGGTCAATGTTGTAAGCTCTCTGCTTCTCTTATTGTCATGACTTGCTGCCATGTTTCCCCAACATACTTAACTCTCTTATCCTTCTGAAACTCTAACCCAATATATACACTCTCTTCCTTAAGTTACCTTAGTCTTAATATTTTGCCATAGCAATAAAATGTAACCAATGTTACATGAAAGCATTTTGTTACATGAAAGCATCAAAGAAGCAGGACAAAACTTAAATGTTAATAACAAAAAAAAATAAGAAAAATTCACAATTTGGGATAAAGAACGTATTTAAAGTGTAAATAAAACAATATATATGAGAAATTTGTTGGTAGATGCTGGGGAGATTATTCAGTGGTAAAAATGCCTGCTGTGCAATGATGAGTTTCTATTTTTGGGTGCACAGAGCCACATGAAATTAAATATTGTACTCTGCATCTCTGACCTCAGTACTGGCAACATAGGGTGAGGAGGGTCCTGGAAACTCACTAGCGAGTCAGGTTAACTAAAATGGTTAGCCCTAGGTTCAGTGAGAGAATTCATCCCAATAATAATATGGAAAATGATGGAATTAAAAACCTAGTGTTAGGCTTTGGCCTCTACATACACAGACACAGGCAAGTGAATATGGACACAGATATGAACATTCTCATATACATCACATATGTACACAAATACGCATGCACACACACACACACAGACACACAGGCACACACACACACACACAGACACACAGGCACACACGCACACACAAACCACTTTCATAAAAAGGAAAACAAGAAAACTGCTATAAAATAAGTATATAAAATAAGTATTACTAATTTTGTTGCATAAACATTAGACTTAGAGGAACAAGGGAGATTATGATTTCCAAATATATATATGTACATATATATAATTCAAGTTTTGTACTGATGCTAGAGCTTGAAGTTGTCTTTAAATATTGCAGCTGCACAGACTGGATGCAATGCTGAGGTATCACTGTGCAGTAAAAATTACATGCCTGTGGCTATGAGTTAAGAACTCAGGAAGCAAGGAATACTACATGCAGAAGTATCACATAAAACTAAAACTACACATAAACCATAAACTGAACCAAAGTTCCTTGGTATTACTGTGGTTTCAAATAACAAAAGCTGATTTTCATGATTGCATTGATGTGCTAAAGCTCCATGGCCAAAAGCAACTTGAAGAGTGAAAGGTGTACTTTAGCTTAGAGCTCTACACCAAAGTTCATTATCAAAGGAAGTCAGGTTATAAACTCAAGGTAGGAATCTGGGGCTGGAACTATAGCAGAAGTCACGGAGGGGTGCTGATTTCTTGGCCTATATAGACTGCTTTCTTATTACACCAAAGATGCACTTGTTCAGGGTAGCACCACCAAAAATGGGCTGAAACCTCTGTTATCAATCACTAACTAAGAAAATGCCACACAGGATCAATAATATGGAGGGCTTTTTCTAAAGTATGGTTCCCTTTTCTGAGATAACTCTAGCTTGTGTCAAGTTAATCAACAACAAAAAAGGCAGTTGACTCCTTGTTAATTTGACTCACATAACATCCATCTTCAACAACAGCCTTGACTTTCTATCACTAAACTTTCATGTTAATAGTAATATCTCAATTTAAAGCACATTCTAATCTATAAAAGTTCCACAGACTTCTTAAATTCAAAGACTTTAAAAGTTTAGTTGCTTTGAAATATCCAAAGTCTCTCTAAAATATCTAGTTTCTGTAAAATTCAAAGTTTATATAAAATTCCAAATTCTCTAAAATGTAGGCTCCAATAAATTAAAAAAACAAGTTCCATAACCCTTATTTACAAAGGAAGAGCTGGTGCACAGTCACAGACAGAGCAAAGCAAAAACAGTCTAACCGTGTAAATATGGTTAGTGTAGGATGTTGGCATTCACTCTCAATCTACTGAATTCCTCCAGTAGGATACATTGACCCTTGGCCTCATACACAGCTTGTCTCCTAGGTTCAGGCAAGCTCCTCTCTAGTTCAGCTGTCCTTCCTGTGTATCCCATGGTACTGGCATCTCTAAAACATTGGGTTATCTGCTGCAACTGGGCAGCATCTTCACTAATAGTCTCTCCTGGGCTCACATTAAGGATAGTAATTATACCCTAAGGTTCATAGCTTCAGCCTCTCACCATGACACCTTTAATCCCTGGGGCCTCTGCTACAAGCGAGTCTGTAACTTCATCATTGACTTGCTCTATATGATCCCATCACATCTATAAAACCAGTATAACCTTGGAAACTTTTAGACATTACTCTTACAAACCAGCACAAGGTAAAACTTTGGACCTCTGTGTGGCACAGCTTATGTGTACTAACCATTGGTAAACATTACTCATATTTTGACACAGTTAGGATTGAATATTCATAATCAATCTCTGTCTCAGTTCTGACTGTTATTGCTGTGCTAAAACAGCATGATCAAAGGTAACCAGTGGAGGAAAGGATATATTTCAGGTTAGCATGCCACATCACATGTCAAAGAAGAAAGAGCAGGGGATCAGGCAGCAACTAAGATGTAGGAATCTAAGAGGCCATGCAGGCATGATAATGCTTACTGACTACCCATAGCTTTCTCAGTCTAGTCTCTTAGAAGATTTAGGTACAGAACAAATTGCCCTATTGTAGTATCATCCATGATGGGGTGCTCCCTCCAAAATTAGTCACCAAGTAAGAAAATGTCACATGAGTTTGTCCACAACCTCATCATATGCAGGCATTTTCTCAAATATGATTCATTCTTCTAGATACCTGTACTTGTATCAATTTGGAAACAAACAAAAGAAAAACAGCAATATAACAGAATCAGTATACTGATTTTCCTGAAAAAATGATTATAAATATCAGGCTCTTTATCATATTGTTAGGAATAATGTAAAATTAATAAAACCATCATGTAAATCAGTATAAAAGTTATCAGAAGAAATTAAAACAGAATCATGTTATGGTATAGCAAATCTATAAATGAATAAATGACTAAAACGAATGATATCAGCATAAGGTACTACAGAACTCCTGTGTTTCCTGTATTATTGATCACAACTGCCAAGGAATGGTAACAATTTAAATGTCTACTAATTGAGAAGTGGATAAAGAAAAGTATGAACACATGAAGTAGGATACTATTCAAACATATAAAGAATAACTTCTGTTATTTTTGTTGATATTGAAATGGCCTGGAAATCATCATGCCAAACATAAAGGCCAGGTATACTAAGAAAAATGTCACATTATATCTATGTATAAAAAAGTGTCAAATACAAATTGTGGCTATGAGTATCTGGGGTGGATAGGAGGGATGATGAGATCAAAGGGGACTTTGTAAAGGGTAGATTACATGCACTTTACTTTTATAAAGGTTGGAAGAAAGGAATTTGAAAATTTTTCATCACAAAGAAACTACAAACACTTGAGGATATAGCTATTTTAAGCTCATTTAAATGTTGTGCAGTATATTCACATATCACACATAGCATGTACAGATAACTATCTTGTGACTATCAAGTCTCCTACTCTGTAAGCTATTCAAATAAATTCCTTCACAAGAATCTATTATATTGGTTTTGTTTCTCTAGATAACTCAGTAATATGCTACCTTATATTAAAAAGTCAAATCTAAATTAATTTAAGATAACATGAATCTTAAAATAGGAGATATCAGATGACTCCCCCATTGCTTTATGTATGGACTTTTTTCAAGGAAACACCACACAAAATCTCAACTAAGAATTGATGAACCCATTAATTAAATAATGACTTTCATTTAAATTTTACTAAAAACATGAAAGGAAAGATGCATGATGTTAAGTGACAGCTTTATTGTGTAAAACAATGAAGACTATTTCCTAGAATATATCTTTGCAGAACTAAAAGACTAAAGTCAACATCAATATAGAGTGTGAGAGAGAAGGCAGCTCTACTATTAATCACAAGACAGGAGCACACACATATAAAGCCTGCTGCAATTTAATTCTGTTTGTCTCAATGCTACATAACAGCTGTGAATTGTCCCTTTCTTTAATGATCATTGCTTTTTTTGTCAGTGACATCCTAGAGACATTTTGCTTATTCATCTATTACTAGTGATGCCTAATCAGTAAACTGCTTTTGCCTAGGGACAGAACCACATTTCTTGTTACTCTCTTTTCTGAACCCACTTTTGAGACAGAGCCTAATCAGAATCAACTCCTAAATCCCTTACAATCACCTTGGAAATATGCCAGCAGATGCTAAACTTTATTGGAGATGGTTCTCTAATCATTTGTATAGAGTGGTATTTTATGCCACTTACTTTCTCTTTCACTATAAGTTCAATCTGTCTTTGTCCAGCTATGAGCTTCTATCTAGTAGCCTTTGATTCATTAGTTTTATGCAACTAATAAGCACTAAAGTTTAGTATTAAAAGTATATGCAACAAAATATCGACCAAGAAGTTGTAGCTGGTATTGGATAACCAATTATGAGGGTCACCACTGAGAAAGGCTTATTTCTCCCGTCTTGGAAGTTTTTATTTGTCTCTAGTTACTCATCAAGGTTTGGGCACTTAATGAGAAATTTTTTCTTGTCCATGTTGATATTGGTAACATGCTAACACAACAACATGAGAATCCATGTTGACATTGGTAACACTATTGTCATTGTTCAGGTCTTATTTAGGCAAATACGTGGTAGAGATTCTGACATGTATTCTAAGGTAAATATCTGTTTATTTATTATTTTTCAAATGTACATGAATATGTAGTTTGCAGAGCTGACTACATGGATTGTAGGAGAATAATAATTAAACAGGAAGAGACCATATATTTGACAGGGAATCAATGGAAGGGGCACATGGAGTTAGATGGAGGAGACAGAGGGGAAATCATGCAAATACAGCACTCTAAGTAAGTATTCACAACAAGAATATGATAGGTATGGAACCCCCTATACCTAAAATATAAGTAGATCGGTGAAGATATGTAAAATAAGCCTGTCTTCCACCTGACCAGAGGAAGTCTGAATGGTTGCAATCATTTTTTTTCACAATGATATTTAGCATTATATTCAAATCTAACCTTTACTTGGTAATATAACTCTTACTTGGCAAGATCAATATGTGTGTCAATAAAATTTTACAACTACCTTGCCATCCCCACATGTAAAGACAGCATGTGCCACAAGCCTGACCAGTGCTAGGTGGGTCTACTAGGACAGGACTCAGGGAGAATAATGGTTTTGTCTTTTCCTCATCCTCCATGAACATGACTGTAGTTAAATCATTTCCTAGAAAAAGAAAATCGAATCTTAATTTTAATGACCTCACGAATAGATTACTTTTTCGAAATACTTCTTTTTTTTCTCAGTGGAGGTTACACCTGTAAAGATGAATGATGTGATAGAAAAAAATTAATAAAATACATCACTAGATAATGTAGATATAGAAAAAATAATAAAATACATCACTAGATAATGTAGATATATTTTTCTTTTTAGAAACACTTTTATTTACACATCGATTCCCCCCCCATTCCCTTGCCCTCCCATGCTTACCACCAACCCCCCAAATCCCCCACCACCATTCCACAGGGATAGTGAGACACTCCATGAAGGATCATCAGAGTCCATCACATCATTTGGGGGAGGGCCCAGGCTCTCCTTTCCATATCTTGGCTGCAATAGTATCCCTCCATAGGTAATGGCCTCCCAAAGTCCATTTGTGACCTAGGAATAAACCCTGGCTTCATTGTTAGAGGTTCCATATTCTGTGTTGGCCTCCTAACTGGTACCCATTTTTTACTCATACTCTTTGACTTTGTTTTCAAATTCAATATTACAAAAACCAGTTTTGAATACAAAAATCACAAAAAATATTTGACAGATACAAATCATGTAGCTTCCATACTCAAGTGCACACTGACAAAATAAAAGACACTAAAACATAGCTTGTATGAATCTGACTCTATTCTTTGCCATGAGATCTACCTTGACACTAAAATCATCAGTTTCTATTTTGAAAAGTAAGGATAAGTCCTAATAGGAAAGATGAGCAACAGAGATGATGTGTTGTTTAGCTACTTAGACCTGGTTAAGTCATGATGAATACATGTCAACTGGACTAAGTGACTGTTATCATAAATCTGCCGTTAGTATGTGAGTACATTTGAGAAAATGAGTGAAAGAATGAGAATTCCAAGCAGTACAGATTTCAAAGAGAAGAGTTTGTAAAATAGATGAGGACACTTTGATTCCTGGCATTATCATATAATCCTATGCAAAAAAATTTCTTCTCAGATATAGCAAGACATTTCAGGTAATAGACTAAAGCTTTGTAGTGCCTAATTTTAGTTTCAAATGTCATTTAAAATCATACATGTGACAGATTATCAAATTAGTAGGATTTGAAATAGAGTACAAGCTCACCTCACACAATTCATCTTACATAAGTGATCAATAAATATGCTTCTCATCTTGGTATTTGCTTTGAAATTAGTAATAATCATTGGCAGTACTAATCACCTCAGGCATATAGGTTAGGTTGGATAGAATTATACTTTTATTATTATGGAAGTTATTCAATACTTTATCATTCTTCAATTTTAGAAAATTTAATAATGTGTTATTTCTTTAAAATAATAAGTATGACACGTGGAAAGCTTAGGAAACGTTTTCTTTTTGGTTTGCTTGCAATTTAAAAGACACCAATGGGATTGGATATAAGACTCACTATTTAACACCATTTGCTCTGGAACTGTACCCAAAGCTATTTCTCAGCACATATATGAGGCTCACAGCTTCCTGTAACTCCAGTTACTGGGGCTCCAACACCTTCTCCGGACACCTTTGGGAACTAGACATGCACTATCTTGATAAATGTTGTATAAATTGTTGAGACACAGGCCAGGAGTGGAGTCAAGTGAAGAGAATTCTGAGTGCATTTGAGCAAACTCGAAGAAACCAAGACAAGAATCTTGTGACCTCAGCTTCTTCAAAACACAAAATTGTTTGGCAATGTGTTTTATGCTCCTCCCAGGTATAGCAGAAAGGAATGTGATTTCATCAGATTAGTCATTTATGGTATGCTGTTGTTATTAAATTAAATGTTTAAACTCTTTTGTATGTCCTTGTTATTGCAGAGAACTTGAACTCATGAGAACTCTACTCATATGATATTCTTAACACTCATAGTTGAAATTGTCTGAGGCTAGGAGGTAAGTTGGCTATTGCATGAGACTTTAGATGCCTCATTTATAGGCTTCATTCTATGAGGTCCCATTGCCTCCAAAGCAGTGATAGTAAACTTTCTCAGATGATATAGAACCTCAAATTTTAAATAATATTTAATATATTAAGTGTAATAAGCATTCCTCCCACCATTCTTTTCCCAGATCCATGCCAGTTCCAAATGGACATGTCTGAGACTATATTAATTATGAAGCTATTGGCTTTGGCTATGGTTTTTTTATTGGCTAGCTCTGACTTTACTAGTAACCCATATCTTTCCGAGGACGCCAATCTCCTGCATTCTCTCTTCCCGCGATCACATGGTGACTCTCTTCTGGTGTCAGGAGCTGTAGTGAAAAATATGTAACAGTACACCAATAAGGATGTTGTTGGTTATTTATTGTGGGAAATTACTTACATGAGAACACGAAAATCCAGGTTAGTCTCTGCAGCCTTTCGAGATGTGACCGGATCCCTAAAACAGAGCGAGTGCCCTCTCCTCAGCCCTTTATTCCACATGCCCATATGCAAATACCTAGATCTCTCCCTACAAGTAAGTTCTTTATTGCATGGGTGAAATCATCTAGCTCATAAAACAAGGCAGCTGGCATAATACTTTGTTGTATGTTATTGATGAACTATTCATGTTAGTTAAGAATATGTACTTTGGTGTCCAAAGAACACAATCCATTAAAATACTTTATTACATACTTTCAACCTCTCCCTTAGAGGTTGCCGCTTGAACTACTGTAATAAAATTCTCGTGATTAAGATTTGTGTTTCAAAATCCTGACTGAAAATATCACTCTGTGACTTAAATTACAAGAAATATGGAGATACCAGAGGAAGTTATTAGTATTTATAACATCATCAGCATTATTTTCTTTTATAAATATTTGCTTGACTGATCTGGCTTTCCCAAGCCGATGCTTTTATCTGGAGTTGCCTCTGGTGCTGGATCCTCTGTCATCTGACCTTTATCTCTAAGAACACAAAGAAGCTGCTCTGAGCAGCAGGAAATAAAGCCACCTTTCACTCAGATAAACATTACTTTCTAGTATGCATTCTGGGTAAAATTTGGGGCAGCAGGAAAATGAGGAGAGGTGTGTAGGTGACCTCTTCACTCCCAGGGTGCTTTGTTAAGGTGGGATTTGGGGCTAAAAGCCTCCAGGTACATTAACATTTCAACTTGGTAAGTAATTCCAAGCTTCTTTTATAACAAATATTTCTCTAAATACCAATTATCTCACAGATAACCACTCAGGTATAACAAAAAATACTAAGTATTTAATTTGTCACATAAATTAATGATAAAATAATCAACTAGATCACTATCAAGATTCTAATAGATCACTAACAATTTCTGAAAGACTTACATGTAAAATCTGTAAAATATCTAAGAAAAAATCTTTTAGCCTTAAAGGAACTGAGTCACTTCCAATTTAAAGCTAAAGTTAGAATCTCCTGGCTACTGAAGCTTTCTTTCTTCAGTGGTCAGTAGTTGATATGAAGATATATGGCTTCTCAAAATGCTGAGAAGAAAACATCAATGACTGTTTGTCCCTATATGTTATGATGGGACACACACACACACACACACACACACACACACCATGTTTCCTGTTTCCTATATGCCACCCATGGCTTAGGTATCATCATAGACTGAGTAGAAACAATATAAGAATTGGAGGATAGGAAGGTGTACTGTGAAATATTTTGTGACTTTGACATAATATTTGCTTTCATGTGATCATTGAAGCTGTGGCTATGTACACAACACCTATAAAGTTTAACCTGACAATATTTCATCAAATAGTACTAGTTAGATTCAGGAGTTACTGAAATCAAAAGAAAGAGGTATATGAGAGAAGGATGTGTTAGGAAGTCTATAAAATGAATGGGAGGGGAGAGTTGGAGGTGGGTGAGAGAAATATGAGATTATATATATGTATATATATATATATTATACATATATTTGTATGTGTAGTGTTATTAAGGAATAAACATAAAAAGCTAAAAGGTGCAATGGCACTCTATGATTTGTAATAAAGTCATAGCCATAGCATAAGTCTATACTACAGAATACTTAAAAACTCCTGTCCTCTTTTTATGTTTTCCGTTTATTTAGTGACACGGTAAAGAACTCACAACAGACTAAGCATTTTCACCATATTCTGGACTTCCTGAACAACAGCTACAATGAGGCAGGGCTGAACTGTGATCTCCAGGTGAACCACTGATGGGGAACATGCCTGGTATCTTACTGCCCAGAGAAGGGTAATGAAATGTCTCAGCTCCTGAAGCATGCATCTGCAGAGCACATCATTCTCCCCAGAGTCGTCCTGGAGAAGAGCTCTGGAGCTCACATAGGCTCGCATGTCTGACCACTGTAGTTTCACTGCTGCTCTTTTATTCACATTATCTACAAAGAGGACCCTAAACATTCATATATGTTATGAACACTGATTCTGCATCATTATTTTGAAACAGAAATATGGAAATACTTGCTTGAATTCTAAGATTAATTTTATGGTCACCAAGACCCCATTGTCACAATGTTTCAACAAAGGAAAAGTTTAAATACTTTTTAGTAAAAGTTCCAACTTACTTCATATTTGATGAAATCTATTCAATCATTTTCTATGAGCAAAATGTCACAGAGCTAAGTCACAGACCTCATGTGTTTGGCCCAATAACTATGAAGGTTCATAGCTGTATCTCTCACAGGAAATGATTCTCAGAGACTGGGAACAACCTTGCATAAAAGACTGCCATCTTTTAGGAAGCTTCTAGATCACAATTTCTGGGAAATGAACCTGTACAAAAACAGTCTAAAGGTTTATTCAAGGTTCAGTCTCCTCTGCAAGAACAGAACCTTCACTCACTTCCAGACTACAAGTCAGACCTTTCTACTCTACTTTGACTCCTTCATTTACTTCATATTTTTTTCTTCAACTGCTCCCCAATGAAACCTCACTATAAAAATTTCCAAGTCACTATTGTTTTTTCACTAGAATGATAGCTATATGCTCATTATTATAAGAATGTGAAGTCTTTATTATTAAACACAGTAACCTTGATTAAGAGACTCAACAAATGTCAAAATGAAATAAACTGGTGCCGTGATAGTATATATTTGGATTTTACCATACCTCTTGCCTTATTTAACTACCAATACCGTACCCTGTCTATTGAATACTGAAGATTTGCTTTCCCACACATTTCTTTTAACCAAGTTAATTTATGGAGACTTGGTTTACCTCTGCTTGTGTTTATGTTAGAAGAAACCTATTGATGGATAAGAGAGTTTACTTTAAAATATGGTCTGTTTACAGAAGTGAATGTGGACCACGTATTTGTAAGGCATTGTGTTGCCTAGCAACTTTTCTAATGAAGTCAAATTTTCAGCTTATTTGTAACAACTTAATTAAAACTTATTCATGTTTCTGCTACTTTATCAGAAAGTTTCTACAGCTATTCAATATCATTTCAACAAAACTTTTAACATTTTACAGGCACAAGATATCTCTTAATATTTGAAGTAGGAACTTATTTATAGCTTTGCATTATACAACACAATATTTATGATATTATTGTCTTATTATTAGTAATATTGTTATTTTCCAATTTACAAACATAATGTAATGGCCCATGTTTGAGTTATTTAATGACTAAGGTAGAATAATTTCCTAGAAAAAGAGCCTGAATTTAATCAATACTGTAAATTTGACAAGTCTGAATATAATTATCAATAATTAGTTTATAAATGATACAACTACACAATTTCTTTGTATTTAAGTCTCTCCAAATATTTTATAATGTATGGGTAACAAATTATGTAATAAAGTAGAATTTATCTGCCTCTGTCTCCAGAGGACTGGGTTTAAAGGTGTGTGTCTCCACTGCCCAGCTTATAAGACAATGTTTAAACACTAAGGAAGATCAGACAGAGAGACAGAAAGAAACACACAAACTCACATACAAACAAACACAAAACCTGCTCATATTCATGTATTAGTACTCCTGAAACACTGAAACTGCGAGAATTCCTATTGTGAAAATACCTGCATCTCCCAAAGAATCCTTCAGATTCAATATATTCGTCAACATAAATGCCATGCTTTACATAATGAGGAGAGAACAATTTAAAATTCATTCAGAAGCACAAAAGGTCCTGAGTAGCTACAGCAATCTGAGCAAAACAAACAAAGCTGGAAACATCAGAAAATAGTATTTATCTTTTTAAATGAGGGATGGAGCCTTAGTAGCTCAGTTCTAAAGTACTTCCTTAGAATGTAAAGAATTCTGAGCTTTACTCTACCCGATAGAATAAAAAATATGTAAATGTGCAATCAACACCATTTCTTTCTCTTTTTGAGTAGCAGGATAAAAACACGATTTAAAGCAGAAATTCTTTGTAAAGTATAAAGAAAACATTAAATATAACAAGGTTAAATATATGTGTCATCTGTTAAATAGGTATGACATACAAAATAATACATATTAATGTATATCTTGATATTGAAATATCTATACATAAGTAAATAGTTAGATAACAATAAATTCCAATGTTTAAATAATAGAATTGATTTTGTGGGAATTCTAGCTTGTCCAAATTACTCAGAAATGGTTGGAGACAAGTGTCAAGAGCTAAGATAACTTTTTCTACAAGAGTTCATTTCTCAACACCACTATAACAAGTCAGAAAGATCTGAAAATGTCTGTTATTCTAGCTGTGGACCAGACAGAGGCAGGAGGATCCCTGGGGCTTGATAGCTTTAAGGCAAGCTACAATGTGAGTTTCAGATTTAAGGGAAAAATGTCTAGGAAGTATATACAGAGAGTAACAAATGTGGATTCCAGATAATGTCTTCAGAAGGAAGTAATGGTACACACACACACAAATACACAAAAATAAAAATAAATAAATATTTAAACATTAAAGACAATTACCGTAGCTAAAATACAATGGCTTGTTAAACTGAATTTAATCAGAATTAAACCCCAAACTGTACAACTTATCTTTATTTTGAGAAGTTTCATCACATGGGAAACAAAAATACAAAATTTCTAATATAAAGAAGTAAAATTTAAATGATAGAAACAATGTAGTGATTGATGAAATATAGATTTGCAATTATATTAACAATGACAATAATAGAAATATGCCACATTAGGCAGTCAGTAAAACATGAAATTTTAATAGGAAGACAGACAGTGAAGAATATGAAGATATGAAATTCAGAGGGCCATTTAAGTAAATGCAGAACAGAATAAAAAGCTGATGTCTGAGGTATATATTTAAAAAAAATGAGGAAATATTACAATGGTACATAGAGTACTGTGCTATAGAACATGATTTCAAATAAAATTAATTCTTTTTGAATGGGTATATTACTCCAAAAGTGTTTATAATTAAAGTATAAAAACATCTTTATCAATAAACAAATATACCACATTTCAATTTATTTTCATTACAAGATCATAATTTTAGAATCTTGGGAAATATATTCATCGACATGTCCTCCATTTTGAGAAATAAATAATTTAATTTCTATTTTCCTCAAAAGTAAATAATGGGAGTTGCTATGTGTTTTTTCTCTATCTTAATGTAAGCTATAAACTGTCAAGATTCTTATAAGAATTTACTCTAGAAATTTAGTGTGATAGATGTCGGTCTAAGTTTTTCAATAAAACTAATTACAATATGCTGGAAACTCTAATAAAAATTCATCAGAAATCAGTGTCTGTGCATGGATTTTAATGAAAAGAGGTGCTGCTGATTTTTTCTCTATTTCCATGTAAATGTATTCTAATTCATACTGGTGCTGAGAATATAAAGTATTATTCAAGTACATGCAGTAACTTCAAGCAGGGTGTACAGGAGAGACAGATCGTGAAATGTAAATGAATGCTATACTCCTTGGGTCTCAAAGAGAAATGAAGAGCTTCAAATTTTGATCCAACTTCATGATGCAATTTAAGAACACAG
Source organism: Mesocricetus auratus (assembly GCF_017639785.1). Classification (NCBI taxonomy): domain Eukaryota; kingdom Metazoa; phylum Chordata; class Mammalia; order Rodentia; family Cricetidae; genus Mesocricetus; species Mesocricetus auratus. Next base: position 44,554,845 of record NW_024429266.1, read on the forward strand.
TGATAAAGATGAGATGGAATAGAATTAGTGATTACAGCACTAAAGTGTACCAATATTACATATAGTATTATATGAAAATTTCGTATTAATTAAGCTGTATTACCATGAATATTTTTAACAAAATATAATACCTACGTCTCAGAAGAAATTCAAACTAGACAGCAGTCCTATTTATTATACTTTAGAGTCTGCCTGTCTATCTACTTACCTGACTGCCTAATTACTTAAATTTTAGCATCTAGCTTTCATTACCTCTATTTCCATATCTGCATCAACCTTAACTTTATCTAGGTATCTATTCTTTCTTATAAATTTATTTTACATCCCAGCCAGTTTCCCAACATAATCTCCACACAGTCCCTCCCTCAACCTCCCTTCTGTTTCCTGCATCCAATCCTATTACATTTCTATTCAGAAAAGGAAGTCCTCCCATGGATGTCAACAAAACAGAAGTCAATATATCATTATTCATAGATGATATAATTGTATACATAAGTGACCACCAAAACACTACCAGGGAACTTCTGAGCAGATAAACGCCTTCAGTCAAATGGCAAAATAGAAGTAACTAAAAAAGAGTACTTGCCCTCTTCTATTCAAACGGTAATCAAGCTGAGAAAAAAAATCAGAGAATCAACACCCTTTACACTAATATCAAATAATAAAATATTGGTGTTACTCTAACCAAGAAAGGGAAACATTACATGACAAGAACTTCAAGGGTTTGAAAAAAGAATTTGAAGAACATATCAGAAGATGGACTGATATGGATATATAGTACTAACAAAACAAAAAGTTTCATTCTATCACAAGCAATCCATAGATTCAATGCAATGCCCATCACCATCCCAAAATAATCCTTTACAGACCATAAAATTAAAATACTCAATTTCATTTGGAAGAACAAAAACCCAGATATCTAAAAAAATCTGTACAATTAAATAATTTCTGGAGGTATTCCCATGCCTGATTTCAAGCACTACTACAGAGAGACAAAGTATTAAAAACAGCATGATATTGCCATAAAAACAGACAGGTAGATGAAAGGAATCTAATCAAGGACACAGATGTAAATCCATAGACCTAATGACACCTGATTTACAACAAAGAATCCAGAACTATACAAAGAAGCAAAGAGTGCAAGTTCAACAAATGGTTCTGGCATAATTGGATGTCATCATGTAGAAGAATAAAATCTTCTTCATCATATCTATCATCTTGCACAAAACTCAAGTCCAAGTGGATCAAAGATATCAACATAAATCCAGATACACTAAACCTGAAAGAAGGAAAAGCAGGTAATGATCTGGAATGCACTGGCATATATGCTATGGTTTTATAACTTGGTCTTCTTGTTGGACACTTAACGGGGAACAGGGGATGTCTCTGGTTCTTACTGGCATTTGCAAGCCTATCTGTATGTAGTTAAACTAAAAAGGATAAGAAGAAATCATACATTTCTATATTTCTGTTCTCTATCTCTCTCTCTGTCTTTGTGTGTGTGTGTGTGTGTGTGTTTTGAAGTATTTTAAAACTTCATTTGTTCCTGTTCAATATACCCAATCTCCTTTTAGAACTTGTGGAAGACAGTCCCTGACATTAAACCTGTGCTTTATTTGAAATTAATTTTAATAAGAATTATTTGGTTTTAAGTGCATTGGAGTACCATGGCAACCTCAAAACTGTGCCATATTGTAACAAATGGTCACAAATGTATTGCATTACCTCAGCGTTTTAGAGTTAAAAGGACTCAAATCATTGTCAGTGTGATAATATTATCAAGTCTGTAAGGCCAAATTTCTTCAAGACTTTTAGGCTTCTTTCAGGGTCTATTAGCTTCAAGCAAACTTTGGCTTCTGGGTACATCATTTAAGTCTATCTGTGTTCAAATTGCCTTTTTCTCTTTTGCTTGTTTAATATCCCTATTCCTGTGATGATATTTTGCTCAGGATCTAACAATTAAAGCTTGCTTAAAGATCAGAGTTCAAAGCTGGCTACACTAGCTAGCCATATAGGCCAGGCAGAGGTGGTATACACCTTTAATCTAAGGACTTAAGAGACAACAACAGACAGATCTCTGTTAACTCAAGGCCACCCCAAGCTACCTAAAACTGAGTCAGTCTAAAAGAGAAACAGAGCACCGGGCAGTGGTGGCACACGCCTTTAATCCCAGCACTCGGGAAGCAGAGGCAGGCAGATCTCTGTGAGTTCGAGGCCAGGCTGGACTGACAACCTCCAAAACAATACAGAGAAACCCTGTCTCGAAAAACAAAAAAAAAAAAAAAAGAGAGAGAGAGAGAGAGAGAGAGAGAGAGAGAGAGAGAGAGAGAGAGAGAAATAGAGCTCACACAAAGGTGATCTCAGCTCTAGAACTTGGGATCCCATATGTTTAATACCAGCACTAGAGAGGAATATAATGCTGAAAGGAACTGGAGGTCGGTGCAATTTGAGACTTGGTGGAGACAGAAGCAGTCTGGAGATGCTGTCTGTGGACAGGATGGCCATGTAGGTCTGAGGTACAGATAAGAGCTAGTGGTTGGCTGCTCTGCTTCTCTGATGTTCAGTTAACCACATTATCTGTCTCTGGGTTTTTCTTTTTAAGACCACCTAGAATCCATGCAACATCTACCTGTTATGAATAATTGCAAATACATTAATGGTATATCCTGGAAAAAGTAGGATAATCTCTTAATTAAAAGAGATTCAATAGTATATATTTTTCTTATTTAGCCACCTTTAATGGTGTTCAGAATCAGGACACATCATTGAAGAGTTGGTATTTTGTGTTCCACAGCTCAAACTAAAAAAAAACTCGTAAAACAAGACAAAACAACCAAATACTCACTTAAAAATTCTGAACATGAGACAGGCAATTTTGGACCTCTTAGATAAAGAGGAACACCAGGAAAAAAGTGCCTCATAAGCCAGTAGGAGCATCAATGTGGCCACTATGTAGAAAAATCGTTCCTTGTAGTTTTATTTAACCAGATGAAAAAACATCCTTTCAATCTTAATTTATTTATAAAGGAAAGACAAAAATATCCAAGGTGCTATGATTTCTAAACAATTAACCAAGCCATACCATATCATATCAGGATAATTTAGGATTTTCACTCAGGAGTAAAACAATATGATCAATAGAAAGCTTCATTAAGCTTCACCACTATCTTTAGAGGTCAACAAATCAACCTTTAAAAATAATGTTCCTATTAATGTGTAATTATTACCTATAATAATGGATTTCATTATGACATTTATATTCATGAACATGATGTACTTTAGTCATATTCATTTCCAATAACACACACTGTCTCTCTGATCTCACATTCCTGCTAATTCCATTCCTCATCATTCTTAAATCACATGGCAGTAAGTTATATAAATTAAGTTTGATACTTAGAGGGATACTTAGAAGAGCTTATATTGGAAAAATTTCATCTTATCAAAGATCAATGTATAGATCCTAAATAAACTATAATAAATTAAGCATAATTCTATGGCTGTCTTTGCAGATATTTTAAAAATAATAGAATTTATATAAAGACATGGTATTAAATATGAAGGAAAGTCAAGTAGAAATGAACAAAAATGTGTTGAAAAGTATCACATTAGATTTCTAGTTGTTCTACAGAGACATGGTTATAAAAATAGCATGGTCTAGCACAAAGACAGAAAAGTAGATTAATACAACAGAATAGTGAACTCAGATATAATTCCATATAACTTCAGAGATCTGATACTTGACAAAGGCACCAAAAATATACATTGGAGAAAGGGCAATATCTTCAGCAAATAAGGCTGTGAAACTCATTTGAATTAAGTTTTAATGGAGGGGAAAATGATGTGTCATTTTTTAAATCAGAAAGCTTAAAACTATATAGCAATCTTATTATTTTAGGGCAGTTAAAAATGTTATTTCTCCACCCAGGGTCAGAGACATCACTCACAACCCATTCTTTTCACCAGCTATCAGAGTCTTGGTTTTTATAAGCTTCTCTGTATGAGAAAATGGCACCCTAAATGACCTTTACACTGTCTACTGCTAATATATAACTATCTCCCTAACAATTTGATGCACAGAGTGGACACTGCTGATGTCCAGACAAAGTTGTGAATTCATTTAATGTAAAATCCCTGTTATATTACTGAGGAAATAATGTTCTAAAACCTAGAAGAAACTTGAATAAGGAAAACTGTGACTAGAAAAGCACCATGGTTAAGGATTTAAGGATATTAGAGGGATAGTTGCCTCTGTTGTAATGCTATTTATCTACGTATATAAAGTCTAATTCACAGGGAAATTGAATTGAATTAGTTACATGCCTGCTTCACTTATGAAATGTTTTCCTTTAGAAAGCATTATGATCTACCTCCATCCTATTTTTGTATTTTCACTGAAATTTTAGGGACAGGAAACTTTAGTGATCTTATGCATGCTTTCAAAGTTCTCTCTCTCTTCCTCAAAACACTTCCATTTCCTTTTCTTTCCCCCATCTTTTTCTACCATTCCCCTTATATGTCAAATGTCAGACATTTCCCCATTTATCTGTCTTTAAATTGCTTTATCAATGAAGTTGGATACCAGAATAGCCCATTGTGATTCTCCTAACAAATACAGTCCTATGTAAATATAGTCACTTTTTCTGAACTCACAATTTCTTGCCCTTTGTAGTCACTAGTAGTCACTGAAATTATTGAGAAATCTAATACAAAGAAACAGGTAACTTGAACAAAGGGGAGCTCTTGCACTCCAGACTGATGACTGAGAGGCCAGCATGGGACTGATTCAGAACCCCTGAACATGGATCTCAGTGAGGAGGCCTTTGCAATCTATGGGGCATCTGGTAGTAGGTCAGAATTTATCCCTAGTGTATGAATGAACTTTGGGAGCCCATTCCACATGGAGGGATGCTCTCTCAGCCTGGACAAAGGGGTAGTGCCTAGGCCCTGCCCTGGATGATATGATAGACTTTGGAGATTCCCCCCATGGAGGGACTCACGCTCCCTGGGTAGTGGAGTGGGAATTGGATGGGGGTTCGTGGGGTTGGTGGGAGCGAGGGAGGAAGAGAGGGAGAGGAAGCTGGGATTAACATGTGAAGCAAATTTGTTTTGAATTTACATAAAAAAGAAATTAAAAAAGATAGGAAGATCTAATATAAGTTGCAAAATACCATCTGTGTCTACTAGTTCATCAAGTGATATTGGTTATTGCAAGATGAATGGGATTTACTAAATCATTTTGTGCTCAGTAGTCCTGTCATTGTCCCAGAGCTGCTCCATTTCCTCACCCTTGCGAACTCCTGCAGGGTTCCTATACCGAACCATTTGATTAAACTCATCATAAGAAACAAGTGAGAACTGTTAGCCTACCCCACCTGCCTCTGGAATAGTCACCCCTTTTCTTATAGACTTTGGTCTGTTACCCATAGCATCCTTTTCTCCATTATCCTCACACAGATGCTGAAAGACTCCAAGTCAGGCAAGCTTCCTGTCATAAAAGAAAACAATTTTATAATGGAGAAATATACAAAGCATTCTCCCAACACCCCCAGAAAAAACAAAAGCAAAAAGTAAAAACAACAACAACAACAAAAGAAAACAATTTGTATATCCCACTAGGAAATTTGGCATTTTTCACCTGTACTATTTTTCTTTCACAATCCTTTCACATTTTGGTAAACAGGTATTCTGATGGTAAATCACAGAATTAGGCCTAAAATAAACAACCAACCAAAACAAAAATAGATGCTCCATCTTGGCATATTTGTCGATGAATAATTTTACAAAATACTTGGGTATGCTTTGTTATTTTTTTAATCATCCCTTTATTGATTTAGTGATTTTTAAAGCCATTTAATGATGATTATACAGATAGTTACTGGGGAAAAATAAGAGCAAAATTCAAGAATCAGTTTCTTATTGGACCAAAAGAGAAAAATAGCATTTTTCCCTAAAGCTATAACAAATATTTGAGAGAATACATAGGTTAACCCTGATTTGAACAATACATAATACATACTTACATTTACTTTTGACAAAGAATTCTCAGTCTGTACATTTTTTATGCATCAGTTAAATCTTTATAATTTAAATTCAAGAAAAAAGCTAAGCAATCTCACTATTGAGATATCTCTGGGATGCCCATACCACACAGAGGAATGCTCTCTCAGCCTGGGCGCATGGGGGAGGGTCTAGCCCCTGCCCCTGCTCCAGGAGGATATGACAGACTTTGAAGATCCTCCATGAAGGGCCTCACCCTCCCTGGTAAGTGGAGTTGGGATTAGGTGGAGGGGGAGCTGAGGAGTATTTAGTGATTTCTTAACAAGATTTTCATGCTAATATAAGTAATTTAGATGTGTTAGTTTCCACACTGTTTTATGATAAAAACCAAGGAAACCACATTATTTTCCTGGGTTTAGTGCTTTGTGCTTTCTCTTTGAACTCTTTGTGAACAGTTTTATTATGTAAAGCAAACTGAGCATCAAATACCACCACTGACGTTCCCCCAGCAAGGAGTGTATTTCCCGTATTCTTCTCTATTTTTAATATCTACAAGATCTCAGCTAGCAATTAACTAGTATATGAGTGTCTACTATGAGACATTTCATCAGAGGCTGTTCTCCCTAAAAATAACTCAAATCAATTAGTTTCATTTCAAATACTGAATGGTGACTGACTGTTACTGTAACGCTTGCTTTCTTTGTATCTTTGGGTATTATGGATTATCATTCTTCCCTGTGTCCAACAGTTTCATAAGTCAAGTTGTGATAAAATTTTGCCCTACTTCTTCAAAAATTAATTCCTAATTAAGCTGTGTTGTTTCTTGTTAATTAAGATTTTATGTACTAGACTATTTTGAGACTACAGTCTATACACTCAAAAATGGATTTTCTTTTCCTTTAGTAAAGAAGGTTTGGTCCAAGGGGTAAATTCCTTCTGCCTTTTACTCTTTCTTTCTATTATGAGATTTATCCCTTCTCTTCCATACTTTGGATCACAAAATGAGCCCTGGAGCAGAATTTTAACTTTTACTCTCTTTACTTTGTGCCCTACCATGTTTAAGATATTACAGTAGAAGAGTGCCATTTCATCTTCAATTTTTTATACTTTTCATGCCAAGTCAGAGACAAATGTTAAGGGTAAATTCCCTATTACTTTTCTATATGATAATTCATTCTTTGCTTGGGCAAATCAATTCTAGGTATGCAATTGAACCTCATGTACATTCCCTATACAGTTCTTGCCCTAGTCAACATCTATTGACCTTCAAGCATAATAGTTTTCTGATAGATTGTTGTACTTGATTTAAGCCTAGATCATCAGATGTTTGGAATATCATATTTGTGTTTTTACTAGTTTTCCACATAAGTCTTGCTTGTGCCATAAGAACCAACCAGGGATTTCATATTAGAGAATGAGAGAATGGGCTGGAGAGCTGTCTCAGCCATTAAAGGCTAAGCTCACAACCAAAAATATAAAAGAATGAGAGAACACACAGTGAGATCAAAGATATTCATCTACTATTTAAGAAGCTTAAGTCACGCCCATCTCCTTCCAGGGATATGGAGAACTCTTTCTCAAAACAGGATTAATAATATACCCTATGCCATACAAAAATTTTTAAAAATGTGAGAATTATGGTTTATGCAAATAATGATTTACAGGTAAATTTTGAAAATGATATTAGTAGGGAAATTTATTGACTGGAAAAATACTAGGAACTCAACTATAGTTTTGTTAGCAAGTGATGAAATATATTCTCTATTTTAAGATGCATTTATAACTTAAAATGTTTATGAATTATATCTTAACTTTATCATAGACTATAGTTTTAGTTCAATTGTGTCATAAGAAGTATATAAATTTTGGGAAGCACAACAATGTGTGTTTATGTTTACTGAGAATCAAAGCTTATTGAAGAATTCAACAGTATTTTGCTTGGAGAAGAGAAAGATGTTAACATTAACACTTCTTAGCCTTCTGGTTATTTCAAATAATGTGTTGTTTTAAACTTAGTTTATTTCCCAGAAGATGTATTTTTAAGCTAGGAGCTACTTTTGAATATTAACTATATAAACTTTAAGTAACAAAATTTTATTGAAAATAATATTTCATATTTTTAATGATCTAAATCTAAATTTTATATACATATGTAATGAACAAGCATAGGTTATCTTCTGTAATACCTCTAGTTTCATTCTTGCTTTATTTTTTCAACTTCTTGATTAACAGATTTATTTACTTTAATCATTTTTCACTATCACAATGTAAGATGCTACTTTTCAAAATGTACTCACTCAGAGATACAGGAACAAGTCTAGCTCATACAAGCCTACCTGGTATCCTTGATAGTTACTGTTTGGAAAAGATTACTTTAAGTCATCAAATTTATATTTTCAAAAAGTAAGGTACTTACTGGTTTGGTATAAACACTCCTCTGATCCATGTCTAAAATCCATATATGAGTGAGTACATACATGTTTGTCTTTTTCTGACTGGATTACTTCACTCAGCATAGTTTCTTCTGGTGCCATCCATTTGCCCTCAAATTTCAATATTCCATAGTTTTTTTCTGACTAGTACTCCATTGTATAAATGTACCACATTATCTCTATTCACTCTTCAGTTGGGGGGATCTAAGTTGCTTCCAGGATCTAGGTATTACATATAATGCTGCTGTGAACATAGGGGAACAGACATCCTTGTTGTATGAATGGGCAACTTTTGGGTATATGCCTAAGAGTGGAATTGCTGGGTCTTTTTTTTTTTAATTTTTAAATTTAAATTTAAATTAGAAACAAGGTTGCTTCACATGTCAATTCTAGGTCCCTCTACCTTTACCTCCCCTCCTCTCACACCCTCCCACCAACCCCTCCTATATCCCCTTATTTCCTCAGGGAGGGAGAGGCCCTCAATGGGGAGTGTCCATAGTCTGTCGTTTTATCCAGGGTAGGGCCTAGAACCTTCCCCAAGAGTCCAGAGTGAGAGTGCATCTCTCATTGTTGGAAGGGCACTCAAAGTCCATTTGTATGCCTGGTGTAAATACTGATCTACTACCCAAGGCCCAATAGATTTCTGATACCTCCTCACTGACACCCACATTCAGGGGTCTTGATCAGTCCCATGCTGAATTCCCAGCCATCAATCTCGATTCAAGAGCTAACCCTTATCAGGTCAGCTGTTTCTGGGGATTAAACCAGCCCAGTCCTAACTCTTTGTTCATCAGTCCTCCCTCTCTGTCACTGGATTCCTTGAGTTCAGCTCAGTGTTTAGCTGTGGGACTCTGCCTCTGCTTCCATTGAATGAAGATTCTGTTTCCTATGGAATTGTAGGCTGGCACTCCTCATATCTATGTCTAAAATCCATATATGAGATGTTTCTCTCTTTGTGACTAGGTTACCTCACTCAGGATGGTTTCTTCTAATGCCATCCATTTGCTTGCAAATTTCAGAATTCCATTGTTTTTGTATGCTGAATAGTACTCCATTGTATAAATTTCTTCTATCCACTCTTCAGTTGAGGGGTACCTAGGTTGGTTCCAAGCTCTGGCTATTAAAAATAATGCTGCTATGAACATAGTACACCAGATGTCCTTGTTGTATGAATGTGCATCATTTGGACATATGCTTAAGAGAGGAATTGCTGGTCTTGTAGTAGGCTTATTCCCATTTTTCTGAGGAATCTCCATACTGATTTCCAAAGCGGCTATATGAGTTGGCACTCCAAACAGCAATAGAGGAGTATTCCCCTTTCTCCAGCAAAAATTGTCATTGGTGTTTTTGACTTTAGCCATTTTACCAGGAGTAAGATGGTATCTCAGAGTTGTTTTGATTTGCATTTCCCTAATGGCTAAGGGTTTTGAGCACTTTCTCAAGTGCCTCTCAGCCATTTTAGACTCCTCTATTGAGAATTCTCTAGGTAGTTTTGTAGCCCACTTTTTAATTGGATCCTCTGGTGTTTTGGAGACTTGCTGCTTGAGTTCTTTGTAATAGTCAATGATGGTGATGCCTCTAGGTGTTTCTTTGTTGAGTAAAGTTGTTTTGGCTATCCTGGGTCTTTTGTTTTTCTATGCAAAATTGATTATTGTTCTTTCAAGGTCTGTTAAGAATTGTGCTGGTATTTTAATGGGGATTGCATTGAATCTGTAGATTGCTTTTGGCAGGAATGCCATTTTTACTACAATGATCCTACCTATCCAAGAGTGTGGGAGATCTTTACATTTTCTGAGGGCTACTTTAATTTATTTCTTTAAAGACTCAAAGTTCTTGCGATACTGGTGTTTTACTTGTTTGGTTAGAGTTACCCCCAGGTATTTTATATTGTTTGTCGCAATTGTAAAGAGTGATGTTTCTCTGATTTCCTTCGACTGTATATAGTAAGGCTACTGATTTTCTTGAGTTGATTTTGTATCCTGCCAGTTTCCTGAAAGTAATTATCAGATGTAGGAGTTCCCTGGCAGAGTTTTTTGGATCACTTATGTAAACTGTCATATCATCTGCAAACAGTGAATGTTTGCCCTCTTCCTTTCCAATTTGTATATCCTTGATCTCCTTCTGTTGTCTTATTGCTCTAGCTAGAACTTAGCGTACAATATTGAAGAGGTATGGGGACAGGGGACAGTCTTGCTTTGTTTCTGATTTTAGATGAATTTCCTTGAGTTTCTCTCTATTCATTTTGATGTTGGCTGTTGGGTTTGCTGTATATAGCTTTTATTATATTTAGGTATGTTCCTGTTTTCCCAGATCTCTCCAAGACCCTTATCATAAATGTTGGATTTTGTCTAAGGCTTTTTCAGCATCTAGTGAGATGATCATGTGATTTTTGGTTTTCAGCTGGTTTATGCGGAGGATTACATTGATAGATTTTCATATACTAAACCATCCCCGCATCCCTGGGTTTAAACATACTTCATTATGGTGGATGAGTTCTCTGATATGTTTTTGGATCCAATTTGCCAGTATTTAATTGAGTATTTTTGCATCAATGTTTATGAGGGATGTGGTCTGAATTTCTCATTCTTAGTTGTGTCTCTGTGTGGCTTAGGTATCTATGTTAATGAAGTCTAGTAAAAAGTGTTTGGCAAAGACTCTTCTGTTACTATTCCATGGAATACTTTGAGAATAATTGTTATAACTTTTTCTTTGAATTTCTGGTAAAATTCCGCACTGAAGCCATCTGGCCCTGGGTTTTTTGCTTGGGAGAGTTTTGATGACTACGTCTAGTTAATTGTGTATTGTACATCTATTTAAATTGCTTATCTGTTCTTGATTTAATTTTGGTAAGTGACATCTATCCAGAAAATTGTGCATTTCCTTTAAATTTTCAAATTTTGTGGAGTATAGCTTTCAAAATATGACTTGGTGATTCTCTGGATTTCCTCACTGTCTCTTGTTATGTCTCTCTTTTCATTTCTGATTTTAATTTGCATGTTCATACTCTTCCATTTGGTATGTTTGGATAAAGGTTTGTTTATCTTGTTGATTTTCTAAAAAATCAACTCTTTGTGTCATTGATTCTTTGTATCGTCTTCCTAGTTTTTACTTTATTGATTTCAGCCCTCAATTTACTTATTTCCTGGCATCTTTTCCTCTGGGGTGAGTTTGCTTCCTTTTGTTCTATAGCTTTCAGTTATGTTGATAATTCTCTAGTGTGACTATACTCCCATTTCTTCATGAGGGCACTGAGTGCAATGAACTTTCCTCTTAGCACTGTTTTCAAAGTGTCCCATAAGTTTGGGAGTGTTTTGTCTTAATTCTCATTGAATTGTAGAAAGTCTTTAATTTATTCTTTTTATTTATTCTTTGACCCAGGAGTGGTGTAAATGTGCATTATTCAATTTCCATGAGTTTGCAGGTGTAACGTGTAGCTTTCCTCCACCAGGTGCCTTGGTTTTTCCCATGCCAGCCGCTTGGGCTCTGCCACAGTTTTAGTCCCCAAATAACACACAGGAGGCTATTTTAATTATGAAGCTGTTGGATGTTTGCTTGTTTCTTACTGGCTCTTACCAGAGAAAGGGGTCTGGACATCTTACTTCTCTGTTGGGCTACATTGTGACTGTCTGTGTTTCTCTTTCCCAGAATCCTCCTATCCCACCTATCTTGCTTCCCTATTGGCCAACAGTGCTTTATTCAACAACCAATAAGAGACAGATTTCAGAATGACATCTCCCATAAGCAGGGTTTCTGTGATTTGTGTTGTTGTTGAATTCTAACTTTAAAGCATGGTTGTCTGATAAGATACTTGGAATTATCCCAATTTTTTGTACCTGTTGAGGTTTACTATGTTGCCATGTATGTGTTCAATATTTGAGAAGGTTCTGTGTAGCGCTGAGAAGAAGGTGTATTATTTTGTCTTAGGATGGAGTGTTCTATAGATGTCTGTTAAACCCAATTGGGTCATAACTTCTTTTGGATTCTTGGTATCCTTATTAAATTTCTGTCTTGTGGTCCTGTCTTTCGTTGAGAGTGGGGTGTTGAAGTCTCCTACTACAAGTGTGTGAGGTTTTATATGTGCGTTGAGTTTTAGTAATATTTCTTTTATGAATGTGGATGGCTTTGTATTGTTTTAGTAATGTTTCTTTTATGAATGTGGATGGCTTTGTATTTGGGCATAGATGTTCAGAATTGAGACTTCATCTTGGTGGATTTCTCCTGTTATTAGTATAAAGTGACTTCCTTCATCTCTTTTGATTGCCTTTTGTTTAATGTCTGATTTGTTAGATAATAGGATTGCTACCCCGCTTGTTTCTTGGGTCCATTTGATTGGAAAAATCTCTTCCCAACCATTGACTCTGAAGTATTGTCTGACTTTGACAATTTTATGTATGTTTTATGTATGTAGCAGAAGGATGTATTCTGTCTTTGAATCCATTCTGTTAGCCTGTGTCTTTTTTTGGGCAAGTTAAGACCATTAATATTGAGGGAAATTAAGCCAGACCTTGGTGGTGCATGCCTTTAATCCCAGCGCTCGGCAGGCAGAGGCAGGCAGATCTCTGTGAGTTCGAGGCCAGACTGGTCTACAGAGCTAGTCCCAGGACAGCCTCCAAAACAATACAGAGAAACCCTGTCTCAAAAAACCAAAAAAAAAAAATATTGAGGGAAATTAATGACCATTGATAGCTCATTCTTGTTTGTTTTTGAATGGTGGTTAGTGATGGAACTGTATGTGGATTTCAATCACTTTTCCTTTTGCCTGTTGGTAAAGTGGGATTATTTATTGTCTATGTTTTTCTGGTTGTTGTTAACTTCCTTCGGTTGGACTTTTCCTTCCAGAATTTTCTGTAGGGCTGGGTAGTTGATATGTATTGTTTAAATTTTGTTTGGTTTTAAAAAATTAGTAAGATGAGAGAAGACCTAGTTATCGTGGTTTGGGATTGTAATGGAAGGGAGAAATCCCCCATTCTTGTTTGCCAAAATGTTTCATGCAGTGTAATGAAGCCCTTACTTAAACTTTAACAAATTAACATAATAATTAATAAATACATTTATCATGTGATAATCAAATGGTAATATCTCTGAATCTTATATAAATCCAAAATACAATGTTTTACAGACATGTCATCAATGTTAACGAGAAAAGTTAGATTATTTAGAAACTTGTAATTTAAATTATATTCCATTTAAAATTGTTTCACATATTTATTTTTTCTTATTTATTTTCTTACTTTTAAAAGAAGTAGTTATTGGACCAAGGCTATTTTATAGTATGATATATAACTTTATTTCAGATTTCTTGTTACATTTCTAATTTTATATTTGAAGATGGTTCCATTACAATTGGCCATGCTAGCCTTGATCTTATTCTGTAACTTAGGCTATTGTAAATATGTGACTCTCCTAGTTCAGCTTTCACTTGTTTATTGTAGCACCTTCATGAATATATTGGCTTGAGTTGCAGAGATGGGGCTATACAAAGAATTTTTTTCTTGGCTGTTACATTTCTTAAGAAAGGTGTTGGTTATATTTTTAAGATAAAAAAATGAGAACATTTTAAACTTTGCATTTTTACAGTGATTTTTACACTTTTTTTTGAGATACACTCTTTTAGAGTTAGATTGAAAGTAGTACCATGTAACAAGGGTAGGGAACATGCCTGAATTAGCCCTGTGGTGACAGTTCTCTGATCATTTGACAAATCTTGGCCCAGGGAGTTACAATTTAACAAGCGAAGTAGTAAATATAGAATATTCCTTTGAAACATGAAATCCCTGTAGAACAGGATTTGAAAGAAATCTGAAGGAAATTTACATTTCAACACATTGTTCATTTCTCTTTGCCACTGAGGACTCGTACAGAACAATTGCCCTTTTGAGAGTTCTTTGCTGTAGTTAAGAGTCAGTGGCAAAAATCCCTGCTGCTAAGCCACATTACCAGAGCATGTTGAAAGGACAGTCATGTAGATCAAAGTCACTTTGTTAAATAATACTTTCTAAATTTTGATGCTATGAGAAAAAAATAGAAACTTTACATTTAGTAAATCATTAGGTTAGCACCTTCATGTATTTCATTTTCTATTTATATGTTTCATACTATATTTGAGAACACTTTTTATTTTTCTTAATATCAAATACAAATAAAATACCTTTGTATGGACACATTAGATATTATAAGAAAAAAGGAGACCTGTGGAATTAAATATATGAAAATAATAGTAACTTCACAAAATATATATATATCAAAGTCAAAAGTAGATGACATAATTTCAGGGGTGGGCAATTTCTATTTTAAAAGTAAATAAAAATTCATCCAATGTATTAAGATCCAATCCAGTACCTATCATATTTTGTTTTCTTTCTAATTCTGCACTTATACCAACTTTCTCTTTTTATTTCTCTCTTTCTCTCTCTCATTTAATACCCACTAAGTCAATTCAATATGTCTGTTTTTTTCATGGGTGTGGCTCTATAAGATTGGCATGGTGACCTCTTTGAGCCTGTATTCCTCAAGAAAAGTGACTCCTCTTGTGCAGTAGCTGTGAATTACTAGTAGCTCCTAAGATAGAAGTAGACTTCTCAAGCATCTCCCTCAGTAATTCATGGATTTTTTAACTAGCTGATTCTTAAACAAATCTTGTATATTATTTGTGGGTATGATATATCTATCAACATTTTTTTTTATTTTCAAGACAGGGTTTCTCTGGGGCTTTGGAGTCTGTCCTGGAACAGACTGGTAGACCAGGCTAGTTTCGAACTCACATGGATCCGCCTGCCTCTGCCTACGAGTGCTTGGATTAAAGGCATACTCCACCAGTGCCCAGCATCTATCAATATTTTAAAATTATATTTTCTTATAAAATACTTTGTGCCTTTTTAAGTGTATTTTTGGGCAAAAATATGTAAAGTCATTTGTGCATATCAATTGCTATTTTCACGCAAACTCAATAATGGAAGTTTGATTTTTTTCCCAGTATGAGTAACTTTCAATTTATATTCTTTACTCCCTTACAGTCTCAATTTACATGCCTATAAAGCATGTTATTTGGATTAGAGAAAATACCTGTTTTAACCAAACAAGTGTTCTAATGTACTTTATAAATCATAGTTTAAGGAATATCAAAGGTAACTAAGTCATTTTCACTCATGCATAAATGTTTTCTAATTCTTTAGGTAGTTCTCAGCTTATTTTTGGAACCTTTTAATGAATGCAGAAATAGTTGGACATTGTTTTTGTTACACTTTAAAAAACACTAGCTACTTCCCAAAATCTTTTAGATTGAGCAGAGACCATATCTTTCCTCATATGTTATTTCTTGTACTAAATTATAAAGAATTATATCACTATCCCATAAGGGATGAAAGTGTTTACCTATGCAAAGAAATATGAAATGTTGTTCTTTATTTATAATATAGAAATCCTGAATATTTTGTAATACTTAAGTCCTGAAACTAGCATATATATTCACAAACACAGACAAGTTGTTTGTGCATATGAATTTAATTTGCATACCACCAGAACACATGAAAATTCAAATACAGGAAATAAACTATATCTACATAATACATATATTATATATATTTATATTAAAATAAACTATATTGCCTCTGGAGCATAATTATGATAATAGGCCAATAGACCTCATCATTCAATATATGAGGATAAAATATAGTAAATTTATGTCTGCATTATTCACTGTACTTATAAATTCTTTTCATTTAAATTGAATTCAAGAGGAAAACAATTTTTAAAAAGTAACAGCAAAAAAATAAAGTCACAAAGAAGAAATACATCAGGATAGAAGGGAAAGTGGATAAAATTTTTGTAGTAGTCTAGTTATTTACTCTGTGATTTGATGAAAGGCTCAGAAAATTGACTTATATATTATTATAAAACATATATTCCTCCTTAGCAAGCTATAAACATTATCTCTCTGAATTGACATATTTCATATATAATGTTATTGCAGTTACTTAATTCTGTCATTATAGGGTTTTTGATAATTAAACAAGGTAAGCCATAGGCCCTTCACTGAACACTGTGTTCTTTACAGCTCTTTATTATAATTGAAGTGTATAAACTTGCTAGTGTCTTATTGTTTTCACAGATAGTGGAATTCCTCCACTATTTTTCAAGGGAACAACTCTGGTAAAATTGTGTGTTAAGCAACTAAAAGAGTAATTGTTTAATAGGAGATTTCTGCTGTAAAGACATTAAAATAATTATTTTTATTTATTTTAAGACATAACTATAATTAGGTCATTGAGAATTTTATACATATTATGCTCATATTCACCCTCTCCCACATTTCTTTCCCAAATACCTCCCCAGAGCATGAATAAGAAACACCCAGAGAAAGATACTGTGATTCAAGTTGAGGTCCACAGAAGCAAAACAGCCAAGCCACCAGAGAGCTCTCATCTCTACCAATGCTCAGACCAAAGGTCCACCAACCTTCAGATGAATCTCCAGACTTCATTACTCCACAACAAACCTCAGACTGCTGCCTGAGACTCCACTGAATTTCTTATGTTCTCTCTATGAGATTAAATGTGTGAGCTTTGTTTCTTTATTAGCCTGGTTCACGCTCATGTAGGCCAGGGTGGTCTTGAACTCAGAGAGGTCCATCTGCCTCTGTCTTCTGAGTCCTGGTATTAAAGGTATGTGACACCATTGCCTAGCCTATATGGCTCTGAATAGCTTTGCATTCTGATATCCAGGAATGCTCTAGTCAATCAAAACATATATCACCACAATCCTTTAATAGTCCCTGAAGTTTTCAATTTTTGTTATAAACCCTTGAAAACCCATTTTTTACCGCCCAAATATTCTTGGATATGTGATCTTCTAAAGGAGTCTGGTTGAATTACCAGGGCTATACTCTTACAAAAAACTGTTTCTTCCTCTTCCTATAGCTAACACTGTGGTTTAGTGTAGGATTGTGTGTCTAAATCCTCTCTCCTTTTATGGCTTGTGGTTTTGATTGAACTTGCCCAGGTTTTCCGCATTCTGGCACAAATACTTTGAGTTGGTGTGTACCAGTGACCTGCTGTTTACAGAAGAAAATGTTTCTTTATAAGAATGCCATCAAGCATCAGTTTAATACTATGTCCATTAAGCAGCATCATGATAGTTGGTTCTTCCTTAGGACCAACTGTAGTGACAGGTATGGATTTCATCCTCTGATTTAGGACTTAGATTCAATCAGAAAGTGATTAGTTACTTCCATAATATTCATGACAATAGTGCACCAGTGTGCATGTCTTTCAGGCCAGACATTATTGTAGCTCAAATGTTGAGTATGATTGGTGATTATTTTCCTCCTGCAGTAGCTTGCATAGAAATTCCCAGCAGTATAAGAGCTGGCAAGTATCCAGGAAGTGATGGGGAATGCGTTTAAGCCCAGCACTCAGGAGGCAGAGGCAGGAAGTTCTTTGAGTGTTCCAGGCCAGCCTGTTCTAAAGAGTAAGTTCTAAGACAGGTTCCAAAGCTACACAGAGAAACCCTGTTTGAAAAAACAAACAAACAAACAAACAAACAAACAAAAAAGGTAGGAAGCAGTGCTAATGCTTCCAGATTTGCCCTAGAATTATTTTGCAATGCTCTATTCTCACGTACGTGGTGTCTTCAACAATAGTGTCTTATCAAGATCTGGAGGATAAAAAATAGCACTGGCAATAGCCTGTTGTTTTGGAGTTGGGGATCAGTCTGTGGGACTTTACTAACCAACAACTCCAAAAGAAGTCATGCCCCTACTGGACATCAGAAACTAATAAATGAAAAGCATTAACAATTTAAACGAATAAATTAAGTTTAATTTATAAAAATCAATAAAAACTGCATCTGTACATAGTAATGTGTATGTGTATAATATGTAGATATCACTGAAATTATGTATACACATTTTAAAAGGGTAATAATATTTACGTTACTGATGAAAGTAGATGAAAATGAGGGTATAAATGAAGAAAAAAATTTCCATGCTTTCACATAAGATACTATCCTTGAAAAATCATACTATTGGAACCAGCTATGATTGTCTTATACTTGGAATGCTTTCTAAACTGCTTCACGTACTATTAAAAACAAATAAAGAAGGAGAAGAAAGATTACTTTTTAACAACATTGAAGATAATTACATGTAGACATAATAAGCCATTCACATACTTATAACATGAAAAGAGAATTTTTTGGTAACAATCAATTTTTAAATATAAAATCCTAATGCTCCAAAGTTAATGTACTGCTACTTTAAATATATCAACTCATAAAATGTCTCTTACTACATACAATATCCTTAGTACAGAAAAGTTTTAAACAAAATGCATCATTGAACTTTAGTGGAATGTTTGTTGATTACCATGCATTGTACAATCTGGAATTATTTGTAAAGTGTTGTATCTCATCTTAGATTAAGACAGTATAAGTTAATAGTGAAAGATTTGAGAGCTTAACATCTTTCTTCAATATATCTTGGAGCAGTTAATTAACATGACTTAATGGTCATTTGACAGTGGATGCTTTAAAGTTTATGAAACAAACTGTACAAAAATAAATAAAAACCCAGAACCTACCGTGCTTTCACAGAAGCATTCATTTTTTTCCAAGGCAGAATGTGTGTGTGTTTGAGTGCATGTAGTCTCTGTGTGTAAATGTACTTAGGAGAGCAGAATTAGTGGGCAACATTCTTTTCTTCAATATCTTGTAAATATGGCAATGTATTGTAAATATCTTTTTCTTATTCTATAGGTGACCTAACATTCCTGCAATACTTTTTTGCAGTATGTTCAGCTGTTATAACCTCACCTATCGACTTTTTTTTCATCCTCTGTGGCTTGACAACATAACATGGACATGGCTATGATAATGTTGAGGAACTTAGGCCTTGTGTTTATTCTTTTTTCCACCAAGGAATTTGTTTTCAGCTCTTACGTTAAGGTCTATAATCTACATTATACTACTGATTTTGTGTGATCTGAAGGAGAGTGCACATTCACACTTTATTATGTAGACTTCCAGTTTCTACATTACCATTTGTTCTTAAGACTCTCATTATCTCCCTGAGTATTATCACGTTTGTAAAAAACCCAGTTGACTACATAAGTGTGGATTTATATCTGGAATCTTTATTATCATTAAATATTCTACATGCTTGTAATAATAACACAAATACACTCATCTAATCATCGTAAAATATATATCAGGGATTCTTTTAACTGAATAGCCAAAGCTAAACAAGCGAAATTCCCAATAACCCCAATTTAAAAATTTGAGGAGCTACAAACTAAAATCAGTGAAGAGCTACAAACTCAAATAGATATTTATCCAAAGGAAGTACGCAAATGAACATCAAATATCAATTACACATGCTAAAAGCCACCGACCATCAAGGAAAACAAAAAGCATAGTGAGAAATTGCCACATTTGCAGGGATGTTATTGCAATGGTTATTACTATAGCCAAAATATATAAATGATGCAGATAACATTTAATAATGAATGGTGAAAAGAAAAACCTTGTAGAAAGAATAGAAGACTGAAATATATGTCAAGGTAGAAGAAATTTGGGAAGAAAGGATGCTTAAAGGAGTGGAAAACAGCACTCCCTCAATGGTTTCTGGTAAACACATTGTCTCTTGCCTTGCTTTTACCACCTTTTTCCAAAAACTCATTTGCAGCAAACGATAGGCTCATGGTTTCTATAACTGAAATGGTACCTTGATTATTTGTCTACACAGTGATATTTGTTTCATATTACAAGTAATAGAAGGCTGAGAGACCTTCATGACATACAGTTTAATGTTCTATATACTTAGACTATACTCTCTGATATATTATACCTTCCTTATAGTCCATATATTTATGACCCAATTTTTGGAACAGGTCATGATATTTTTTAATGCAAAAGTAGATATCATACATTATTATATGAATTCAAGATTATTCTTACATGCCACATGATTACACAAAAGCCCACACTTTTCCATAATGTAAGTCATATTTACATTGTGTGGAGAAACACATGAAAATGTTCTCTCTACAGCTTGAATTGAATTTCAGGGAAATATTTACTGAAACAAGAAAGTATCGAACATAGTGAGATGGTTTTTTTTTTTTTGGTTTTTACTAGACAGGGTTTTTCTGTATTGTTTTGGAGGCTGTCGGTCCAGCAGCCTGGCCTCGAACTCACAGAGATCTGCCTGCCTCTGCCTCCTGAGTGCTGAGATTAAAGGCGTGTGCCACCACCGGCTGGCTCAGAGATGTTTTCTTTTTTTTTTCTTTTTTCTTTTTTTGGTTTTTCGAGACAGGATTTCCCTGTAGCTTTGGAGGCTGTCCTGGAACTCACTTTGTAGACCAGGCTGGCCTCGAACTCACAGAGATCCACCTGCCTCTGCCTCCCGAGTGCTGGGATTAAAGGCGTGCACCACCAATGCATGGCCAGAGATGTTGTCTTAATAAGCTCTTTAGATAATGTAGATACGATAGGCTAAAAACTATTTCAAGTATCAGAGAGACATTTAAAATATGAATTTGAATGTCAGCCACTAATAATGAAACATTAATTTTCCTTATAAATTAATATAAATTTATGCAAGTTAAACCTGACCAGGACTTTTAAAAGCCTCAGTATTTTTGAGGAATATTCACTCTCCCTCCTCATATGTCTCACTCACTCCTTTCCTCACCTTAAAACTGCATTTGTCAGACAAGATCGGGCGCATTAAGGGTGGTATGGCTGTAGACACATCACACTTTATAATAGCCATAAACAGCATCAAATATCTGGGGATAATGTTAACCAAGGAAGGGAAAGACTTGTATATCAAGAACTTTGAGTCTTTAAAGAAAGCTATCAAAGAAGATATCAGAAAATGGAAAGATCTCCCATGCTCTTGGATAGGTAGGATCAACATAATAAAAATGGCAATCTTGCCAAAAGCAGTCTACAGATTCAATGCATTCCCTGTCAAAATTCCATCACAATTCTTCAAGGACTTGGAAAGAACATTAATCAACAAAAGGCCCAGGATAACCAAAACAACCCTATACAATAAAGGAAATTCAGGAGGCATCACCATACCTGACTTCAAGCTCTATTATAGAGCTATAGTCCTGAAAACAGCTTGGCATTGGCACAAAAATAGGCAGGTAGACCAATGGAACCAAATTGAAAACCCGGATTTTTAACCCACACACCTATGAACACTTGATTTGTGACAAAGAAGCTAAAATTATACAATGGAAAAAGGAAAGCATCTTCAACAAATGGTGCTGGCATAACTGGGTACTGGTATGCAGAAGACTGCAGATAGATCCATGTTTATCATCTTGTACAAAACTTAAGTCCAAATGGATCAAAGATCTCAACATAAATCCAGCTACACTGAAACTTTTAGAAGAGAAAGTGGGAAATACTCTTCAACGAGTTGGTATAGGAGTCTACTTCCTAAACATAACACCAGTGGCACAAACACTGAGATCGACAATTAACAAATGGGACCTCCTGAAACTAAACAGCTTCTGTAAGACAAAAGACTAAAAGACAGTCCACAGAATAGGAAAAGATATTCACTAACCCCACATCTGACAGAGGGCTAATCTCCAAATTTTATAAAGAAATCAAGAAGCAAGTCTCCAAAACACTAAAGGATCCAATTAAAAGGTGGGGTACAGAACTAAATAGAGATTTCTCAACAGAGGAGACTAAAATGGCCAAGAGACACTTAAGAAAGTGATCAACATCCTTAGCCATCAGAGAAATGTAAATCAAAACAACTCTAAGATACCATCTTAATCCTGTCAGAATGGCTACAATCAAAAACACAGAAGACAATTTATGCTGGAGAGGATGTGGAGAGAGGGGAACACTCCTCCACTGCTGGTGGGAGTGCAAACTCGTACAGCCTCTTTGGAAATCAGTATGGAGATTCCTCAGGAAAATGGGAATTAATCTACCACAAGACCCAGCAATTCCACTCTTAGGCATATATCCAAATGATGAAAATTCATACAACAAGGGCATCCACTATATTCATAGCAGCATTCTTTGTAATAGCAAGAACCTAGAAGCAACCTAGATGCCCCTCAACTGAAGAGTGGATAGAGAAAATGTGGTACATTTACACAATGGAGTATTACTTAGCAGAAAAAAAAACAATGGAATCTTGAAATTCGCAGGTAAATGGATAGCACTGGAAGAAACCATCCTAAGTGAGGTAACCCAGTCGCAAAAAGACAAACATGGTATGTACTCACTCATATATGGATTTTAGACATGGATCAGGATAGTGCCAGTCTGCACTTCCACTGATAGAGAGTCTGGGAAACAGGAACCAACACAAAAGATATGCATATATGCATAGTACCCAAGAGAAGAGGATTGAGACAAGATCCTCTGAATTGATGGGGAACATGGCAAGAGGTGGGGGGGAGTGGGAGCTGGGAAGAACAGAGGGTGAAGAAGAGGAAGAGAGAGTAGATCATGGGGGAACAGGAATTCTGAGTGGGTGGGGTAGAATAGAGGGAAGAGGGAATCATAGGTTAGAAGACAGATCAGGCACCAGAGTGACGTCTAGTGATCTAAAGGGATAACACCAACTGGCAAGCTAAGCAATAGTGGAGAGACCATCTCGAATGCCCATTCCTGACAATGAACTCGATGTCTATAACCATCCAGGAGCCTTCATCCAGTGACTGATGGAAGCATAGGAAAACATGCACAATTAAGCACTGAACTGAACCCAAGAAACCCAGTGACAGAGAGAGAGGAGTGATGAGCAAATTGGCAAAGAATGGGCTGGCAAAACCAGCAGAGACAGCTGATCTGAACAGGGGCGAGCTCTTGACCTCAGACCGACAGCGGGGAGGCCAGCATGGGACTGATCTGGACACCCTGAATGGGAGTGTCAGTGAGAGGGCCTTGGCAACCTATGGGGCCCTGAGCAGTTGATCAGTGTCTATCCCTGGAATACAAACAGACATTGTGTGCCCATAGCACAAAGAGGGATGCTCTATCAGCCTGGACTCTTAGGGGAGTGCCTGGACCCTACCCTGAGGTAAATGTCAGACTCTAGATATCCCCTATGTGGAAGGAATTGGCAATAGGGTGGGAGGCTGGGGAGTGTGTGGGGGGGTGTGGGAGGAGGGGAGGGAGAGAGAACTGGGATTGACATGTAAAACAAGCTATTTAAAATTAAAATAAAAAGTGATAATAAAAAAAACTGCATTTGTCTGGTCACAATTCACTTGGAGAAGTTATTTTTCCTCTTGGTTTGCCAAAGCACACAAGGTATCATAATTATGATATTACCTATAATATTTAAGAACGTCTGTAAAAGAGCTTTCCACAAGAAAACGCCTGTGTTTAAGTCAATGTAACATACACTAAGTGTAAGAAGCTATTTTTTCTACTGTTCTTATAGAGATATAAACTGATAGTCAATGTATAATGGTAAGTTAAGACATATGTAGTGATCCATGATATCATTGCCATAGAAAATAAACCATCCCTATTCCTCTCAAAACTTTATTGTATGCCACTTAAAAACAAAACATATGTAGGTGTTCTTGTGTTGTAAAATTATTTAACATATATCAACTCTTCTAACAATAAGTTTTATGTATTCCATCTTTATTATTTTTAATTTATTGTGGTTGTTTTGCTATGATGAATCCACAACTCTACTGTATGATAAAATGTCTAGAATCTTCTCTAGAAATTTTGTTAATCTAGCCAGGGCATTTATCTCATAAATTTACTTTGATTTAATTTTGAATATGATATAAACTATGTCTCTAATTGTTAGCTGCAATTTTTATGTAAAATTTCATATCTAGTGTTTCATATGTTTTTTTAAAGAGACTATTCTTTCCTATTATTTACACATGGAATTCTTTTTAAGATCACCTGATTAATCATGCTTGAAATTATTTTTGACTTTTCTTTTTTGATTCATTGTTATATGAACTAGCAGCGTTTGTGAGAATAAAGATTATTAGAAGGAATGCTGCTACTTTACTATGTGCATATAAACTTCGCATCTATGGATGGCTGATTTTGCTTTGCTTTCTACTCTAATTTTGTTTTTATCCAGCTAGTGAAGACATTATGTAGTCACCAGGTAAGTTAAAACAAATTTTAAACTGTCAGCTTTTCCTATAATTTAAAAGAAAAAATGACAAACTTCCAAAATAAATCCTTTTTAATTGATTTTCATAAACAGAAGAAATGTTTGCAAAAATCACAATTGAAAAATTGAATGTTGTGAATATTTAGAGAAAAGTGTACACATTTAACATGCAAATATGGGTCTAATCAGAAGAGGCAATGACTGGATATTCAGTGCCATTAACTATCACATTGTGGAGAGGAGCATGGCATGAATAAACTTGAAGATATTCAGCATGCAAATTTTATAATGATCTCTCACTCTCCGTAAAACCCTTGCTTTATTATTTGACTTCTCACCGTTTCAGACTTTAAAAGAATATGCTAATCACACTGCTTAGTTTTCTGGTCAATTACAATAAATATATTTCTTGAGAGAAAGAAATAACTTAATGTGAGAATTTTCTACATCAGTATTCTGAGCTTCTCCTAATATAAGAGCCCTTGGTAGAACAGGTTCCCTCTTGTATTAAATCATACTGTATGTTAGGAGTAGTATAATGATAGCAAAACTGATATAACACTGCTGCATGAACTCTTTAAACATGAACAATTTTTCTTTCTGCATCAATAACTGACTTGTATGTATTTCATTATTGAGTATATTATATCCTCTTTAAATTATGATGTTAAAATGTAATGGATTTTGCAATGTTTCATTTAATATCAACATTTATTAAAATTGAACAATATATTGGAGTATTGCTAGTAAAAGAGCGGTGACAAACTCGTTATCAGCATTGCTAGCTAGAAACCTTCAGCATACTCATAAAAGATACAAAATGATACAAAATGTTGGAATAGTGTAAAGCAGTAAGATAAAACACATAGAAGTGTCACTAGATTTGCCCAAGAGAATCAGGGATATGTGTGCTTGCAAATGAGTTAATATATAGAAAAGAAGACACATGATAAAATATTTGCCACTTGGGAGTTGGGGAGAGATAGGTGAGACCATATCTTTGAAGCCAACCTAGTCTACAGAACTAGTTCCATGTCATTTAGGGCTACACAGAGAAATCCTGTCTCAAAAACTGGCAAGAGAAAAATGCAAAAACACAGCAAATATAAAACAAATCAAAAACTTTTAGGAGCCAGGAATGATAGTTCATGACTTTAATTGCAACACTCAGGAGACAGAAGCAGGCAGATCTCTGAGGTTGAGACCAGCCTGGTATGCACAGTTAGATCCAGGGCAGCCAGGGCTACAGAGAAGCCCTTTCTCAAAAAACTAAAGAGAAAATGAGAGGGGACAGGAGGAAGAGAAAAAGAGAGTGAGAAAGAGAGATAGGGGAAGGGGAGAGAAAGGGAGGGAGATAGGGAGGGAGAGAGAGATTTATTTGCAGTTTAGAAACTTTTAAAATGATATCATTCTGAAGGAACCGTAAATGCTTAATTCCAACCCTTTAAATTCAATCAGGGTACAACTACAGATAAATAAATTTATAAAGATCTATACTGTATTGTGATGATGCTTCATTGAAAGTTGAATGGATTTGAGCTCACCTGTAAGATATACACTTATGGATATGTCATGTATATATTATAAAATATATATATATATATTTACCTAAGTGTGTAAGAGCCAATCTAAATGTAAGTGACCAATCACATGAGCTGAGATCCAGATCTGAATAAAAATGAGGTGGAGAGAGAAATCCAGAGGAGTTCCATCATTCCACTTTCTGACTTCTCCAGTTTGAATCATGTACCAAAAGATACCTTTTTCAAGGTCTTTTTGCCACAATGGACTGTAATCTACTGCCTACTGAGACCCTTCTTCCTTTAAATTGCATATTTTATGGTTATGAGATAATATTAATATAGAAAATTGGTGCTTCAGGTGGAATCCATTGTTTTAATTTACCTAAACATATGCATAGAAATATTTTTTCAGAACAAATGTGAAACAATTTGCATTTGTGGGTTAGAAAAGCCATAATCAGAGCTTAATGGACAATTCTAGTAGAAATTCAGGAGATCAGTATGATGACAGAATGACAGACAGTAATGACTGTGCTTGGTTGGTTGCACAGAAAATTGAAGACCCGAGAATAGAAGAGACAACATTTGTGCTGTATTCTGACAGATAAACAAACAAAAAACAAACAAAAGCATGATTTTCTCTTCCTATATCTCTTAAATATGAATGAGACTGAATTCAACAGTAATAAAATAATAACTTTGGTCTGGTTATATAAAGAAAGTATAGCATCTAGGCTGTGTAATGATCATTCTACACTGTACCTGTTCCTTTTCCACTCAGACAGTAGAATTCACAGAGGGCAAAAACAAGGTAGCTTTAATTGATAGTTTTATATTTGGTGCTTAAACAATAGAAAATGTTTCTTGATGGCATGATCCACCTATGGAGAATACCAGAGTGTAATAATTTGAACATATATGAAAAATTTTCATTTGAGCATAAGATTCCAGAACGAGTTCCAGCTAGTGTGTGTGTGCTGCTCCAGCAGGGCCACCTACAGAAATGTTCTCCTGATTTCAGACTTTAAAGATATGAAGATTACTATACTTATTGTCAAAAGGTACCAGGCCAATTCTCAAATTGGTAGCAGAACCTGTGATTCCAAATGGTGTTGCTTTTCCAGGCAGAGAGAAAAAGTCATGGAGATTTACATTAACTGTCCAGAGAGCTGCTAAGAGGAGGCAATGTAAGAAGTTTCATATTCTCTTCATTGAGCTTCTGGGTACTGTGCCTAACACTGGGAAGGTGAAGCCTAAATTGTAGGAGAGAGCCTGGTATATTTCAGATGTCAGCAGTGAGAGACATTTGCTGAGGAAAACTGTAATTATGAAATGGAACTTATAAACAAGAAGTCACATTTATCAATGACAATATGTGTGGGACCAACCTATCCATTTCTAATAGAGGCTAGCAAATGCCACTGGATATCTTAGATTTCAAACACAGTGTGTATTTATTGCTTGCCTTTCTTTCTTGGATTAGGCCTAGCCTTTCTAGGACTTTTCTTACTTTGGTCTGATTGTTTTTGTTGTTGTTTGTTGGTTTTTGAAGTCTGGTTTTGTTTTTAGTTTAATATTATAGTGTGAGTACAACGTTGTTCCTTCCTCTGAACCCTTTCATATGACCCTCCTTGCTATTCTTTAAAAATCATTGCCTATTTTATCACTGTCATTTTTTACATATAGTTTTGTGTGTGTACAAAAATTCTCCTAAATATAACCTATGCAAGCTATATAATGTTTCAGGGATGACCATCTGGCACTGATCAACCAATTGGTATGATCTTCCATGTGGATGGCCACCTCTCTCATTTGTTCTGTTGTTTGTATTTCTTTGTTAGGATTGAATCCCTGTTGGCTTTTTCTTCGCCCAGTTTGACATGTCTTTTTCCAGTTGATTTGGACAGTTGTGCTCTTGAGATGTTAGAGTGTAGATTTTTATGATGATGTTATAAGGAGACACAATGTCACAACAAACTGGACTTTAATATCTTTCTGACCCTCTTCCATAGTATTCCCTGAGGCTTACTTACAGGAGCTTTTGTAGATGTATCCAATAAATATTTCTTTTCCCCAGAGAGAGTAAGGAATTTTCAGAGTCTGTCAAATAAACCCAGGCAGGTCCTAGGTCCTCCCCCGTGTGTCCAGGCTGAGAGAGCATCCCTCCACGTGGAATGGGCTCCCAGAGTCCATTTGTATGCCAGGAATAAATGCTGATCTACTCTCCAAGGTCCCATAAATTGCTGAGGCCTCGTCTCTGACATCCAGGTTCCAGGGGTGGGGTGTGTCTGAATCTGTTCCATGCTGGCCTCTTAGTCATCAGTCTGGGGTCCATGTGTTCCCCCTTGTTTAGGTCAGCTGCCTCTGTGTGTTTCACCAGCCTGGTCTTAATTCCTTTGCTCATCAGTCCTCTTTGCAACTGGGTTCCAAGAGTTCAGTTCCGATTTTAGCTGTGGGTGTCTGCCTCTGCTTCCGTCAGCCACTGAATAAGGATCCTAAGATGGTATTTAAGGTAGTCATCAATCTCGTTATCAGAGGAGGACATTCAAGATAGCCTTAATTATCTGTATAGATCTGTGAAGATTTCACTAGAGCCAGATTTCTCCTCCAACTTATAATGGCTCCCTCTATTATGGTATCTCTCATCCTTCTCTCCCCTATTCTTTCCCTGGCTCAACCTTCATGTTCTCCCATGAACTACTTTTATGCCTTTCGTTTCTTAATATTTTTCCTTTAATTGAAAATTTATTTTTATATTGAAAATACTAATATTAATCCACACATCTACAAACATCTGATTTTTGACAAAGAAGCTAAAACTATACAATGGATAATAATTTCAAAAACATGTTTTGGAGCACAAAGAGATGAGATGGCTCACCTTAAAAATCTCAGTGTCCTGAGACAGAAGATTACTGCAAGTTTCTTTTCAGCTTGGGCTCTAAAGTAAAAAGCAGTCCACTTGGGTTTCACAGCCTTCTCTCATAAACAAACAAGTAAACCTGGTATATCAGTTCATAACTTACAATTATTTTAAATTCCCTTTATTTGTTGTTACAGGCCCGTAACTCCAATACTTTTACATGTTTGAACACAGACAATCAAGAACATAAATCTGCACAAACACAAAACAAACAGATGAAATCTAAACATATATGTATTATTCTGGTTAGAAGTTCATTTTTACTTACTTGTTTTTAATTAACTAATTCTTTTGTATAATGATTTTAACTATGTTATTGTGTCTAAAGTTATAGTTAAAAGTTGGTAGAATTAATTAGAGTTCTCTCTATCAGTAATAAAATCAAATTTTAAGTTTAGATGGCAAATATGAATAATAACATCCTACTCAATTTGTTCTATAAGTCAATGGGTCCCTTGGCTATTAAATGTCTCAGATCATTATTATTTCCTTAAATAAAGTGATATGCCTTACAATCCATTACTTTTGAAAATATGACGGACTTTTCTCTTATCTCATGTATTCCTCTTAGGAATTTTTAACCTCCTTTGATACCAATAGATATATTTTGATTAGTAATTTCTTTGAAATGATGGTGTCATTTTCCTATCTAAACCAAGGCTTCCTGCTATGTAGAGGTAATTGTTCTATGTTCTCACTCTACCTTTCATAAAAGATTACTTGAAGCAGGTTTGAAGTGTTTTCTTCAGAACTACCTTGTATTCAACATTCTTCTTCTGATTAAGTCCTATTGCCATTTCTTAAGACATTTCTAGGCAAAGATACTTTAATATGAACCTTTTATTGCCTACACAATGCTTATGATGCAATTACTTTTGAGCAGAAATTTAAAAATCTATTTGTTTTACAATATCATTTTCTTGTTTAGTATCAGAAGTTTAAAATACAGAAAATTGTATTTTCTAAAACATTGAAAACTATTTTCTCCTGAGAGTTCTTTTTGAATAAATGAGTTAGTAGGGAAACCAGCCCAAGCAGGTTGACTTTTTACAGAAGTAACATTTTCCATTCTACTGAAGTTCAACTGACTTTGACTTCCCTGAACTGGCTGTTGGGAAATTGCCCTTAGAGCTTTACTGGAACTGCTGCAGTCTTAGTAATGAAATGCTGTGTTGTGAAAGTCATGCTTAGAGTGTTGATTCCATTCCTAAGTGACATTGTTGGAGCATAACACATATTTAGTTACCTACCTGACAAGTTGTCTATTTAACACGGAAAAAAATGATCTGACTATGATTGATGGCCCAGCTGCCCCTTCTCAGTGATGGGGAAAATGAGCTGAGTCAAAACAAATCTAGCTACACAAGGGCAAGTCTGCCTGCAGTGGAATCCCTCATTTCTCTTCATTTAGGGAAGGTTTTCTTTGAGCGTGTGTTCCCACAGTCTCCAATCTACCAACCACTGTGATTATTGCTTTCTTCTTTTCACTTTGAAATTACTTTAGAAGCATTCCTCTGCTCTGGTCTGCATATGAAAATATATGAAAGGCTTTTGTGTCAAGGACAACTATATTGAAAATTAGAGGCCTCATTAAGGATTAATAATTTGAATCATTTACTTCTGAATTCAAGTGTCTTTTGATCTCTTGACTTGAACTCTTTCATTTGTTTACTTGCTTTTTAGTTCTGTATCAATGAAGCACATGTTCTTTGCATATAGTTACATAATCATAATTACACTAAAACTCTAATTCCTAGGGATGTTAAAATTTGTCCCATAGTACTTTCAGGCTCCAAACACTAATGCAGCAACTCTGTTGTGTTATTCATAAAAGGTTTTACAAATGTTTAGTTAAGTGAGTAAGTAAATTTTTAAGTGAGAAGTTGAAAGGAGAAGGTTCTACAGATGGAAAATGGCTTAGAACCATCAGTGTAGGCACATTTGGACAGGTCAGAAAAGAATAAGAATAGAGAATTAGCATGAAATTGTCTAAATAGTTTGGAAATCAGCCCTCTGTCAGTTGTGGTATTGGGGAAGATCTTTTCAAATTCTGTAGGCTGCCATTTTGTTCTATTGATAGTTTCCTTTGCCTTAAAGAAGCTTCAATTTCATGATGACCCATTTATTCATTGTCAGCCTTAGTCCCTGTGCTGGTGTTCTCTTCAGGAAGCTGTCTCTTATGCTAATTTGTCCAAGAGTATTTCTCAAGTTCTCTTCTATCAGGTTCAGTGTGTCTTGAATTATGTTGAGGTCTTTGATCCACTTGGACTTGAGTTTTAGGCAGGGTGTTAGAGAGAGATCTAGTTGCATTTTTCTACATTTCCACATCCAGGTGTACCAACATAATGTGCTGAAGATGCTGTCTTTTTTCCATTGTGAAATTTTGGCTTCTCTCTCAAAAATCTGGTATAAATAGGTGTGTGGATGTATGTCTGGGTTTTGATTCAATCCATTGATCCACCTGTCTGTTTTTCTGGTCAATCTATGTGGTTTTTTGGTACTAGAACTCAGGAAACTAGATACCAGCACACACAATAATTCAATTAAAAGGAGGAATACATATATATATATATATATATACAGGGAATTCTCCACAGATGAATATCAAATGGTCAAGAGACACTTAAGATGTTAAACATTTTTAACCAACAGAGAAATACAAATCAAAGCAACTTCTTGATTCTAACTTACACCTGCCAGAACGACTAAGATAAAAAACACAAGTTACAGCTCATGCAAGACAGTGTAGAGCAAGGGGAATTCTCTACTATTGCTGGTATGGGTTCAAACTTATAAAACCACTTTGGAAATTGAAATTGCAGTTTCTCAGAATATTGGGAATCTGTCTACATCAAGACCCAGGTATGCCACTCTTGGGTATATAACAAAAAGTCCTTTATTATATAATTGAATATTTGCTCAACTATGTTTGTAGCAACTTTATTTGTAATAATCAGGACCTAGAAACAACATGGATATCCCTCAGCTGAGGAATAGATAAAGAAAATGTGGCACATTTACACAACAGATTATTACTTGGCTGTTATAAACAGCAAAATTAGGAAATTTGAAGACAAATGAATGAAACTAAAGGAAATCATTCTAAGTGAGGTAACATAGACAGAGAAATACAAACATGGCATGTATTCACTCATAAGTAGATATTAGCTGAGAAAAATGATAACTACATTACAATCTACAGACCTAGAGAGAGAGTAGGTAACAAAGAGGTATCATGGGTGGACAACTGGATGTGCCTCGAAGGGGAAGAGATTTCTTGAGGGGACTGAGCATGGGGGAGGTGGATTGAGAACACAAGCAATTAGGTTGAGAAGTGTGTTGAGGAGGAGAGTACTGAAAGATACTACTGGAAAGGGTGGCCTTTTGGGGTCAGGTAAAAACCTGACCCAAGGAAATCTCCCAAAATGACCCATAGAAGACTACTAGAAATAGTGGATTTGTAGATTAAATTTGCTATCTAAAATTGGTGCCTGACCCTATTGAAATCAAGAGACTGCATCCAGAAACTTATTAAAACAGATACAAGCCCACAGCTGTGGTGACATATTATTTATGACTTATTAAAGCTTGCCTGAGGACTCAGAAAGGAAAGTCATCCACAAGCTATAGAGATCAGGCAGTGGTGATACATACCTTTAATCCCAGCAGTCAGAAGGTAGGGGGTGGTGGTACACACTTTTAATCCTAGGACTCAATATTAAGAGGAGAGGGATCTCTGTGAGTCAGGATGGTTTCTTCTAGTTCTGTCCACTTATCTGCGAATTTCAAGATGTCATTGATTTTTACTATTTAGTAGTACCCCATTGTGCAAATGTAACACTTTTTCATTATCATCTAGGTTGCTTCTAGGTTCTGGCTATTACAAATAATGCTGCTATGTACATAGTTAACAGATGTTCCTGTTGTATGAATATTCATCCTTTTTTCATATGCCTAAAATTGAATTGATGGATCTTGATGTATACTGACTCCCATTTCCTGAGAAAACCCCGTACTGATTTCCAAAATTGCAGTACAAGTTCAATATCATACTCCCAACAGCAATGGAGGAGTGTTCCCTTTATCCACATCCTCTCCAGCATAAGCTGTCGTTGATGTTTTTTTCTTTAAGCCATCTGACAGGTATAAGATGGTATCTGAAAGTTGGTTTGATTTGCTATAGAGAGGGAGGCATGATGAGAAAATGGGTCAAGATCATGCTGGGGAAACCCACAGAAACAACTGCCCTAAGGAAGTGGGAGTTCCAGAACTCCAGACTTACAGCTGGGGAACCTGCATAAGACTGAATGTGGGAGCCGGGCGGTGGTGGCACACGCCTTTAATCCCAGCACTCGGGAGGCAGAGGCAGGCGTATCTCTGTGAGTTCGAGGCCAGGCTGGACCGACAGCCTCCAAAACAATACAGAGAAACCCTCTCTCGTAAAAAAAAAAAAAAAAAAAAAAAAAAAAGACTGAATGTGGGTATTGGTTGGAGTACCTGGGCAGTCTGTGGGGATCTAGCAGTGAACCAGTATTTATTCCTAGTGCATGTAGGGACATTTTGGAGCCCATTACATACGGAGGGATACTCTGTCAGCCTAGATACAGGCAGGAGGGACTTGGTCCTGTCCTAAGTGATGTGACACACTTTAATGATTCCTCCATGGGTACCCTCATCCTCTCTGAGGACTAAATGTGGGGTGGGATAAAGGATTGGTGTGGGGAATGTGAGAATGGGAGGGAGAGGGACCTGAGATTGGTATGTAATATAAGATTGTTTTTAATTTAAATTAAACCAACTAATAAAAAGGCAGCAATAAAAAAAAATCATGACTGTGCCGGGCGGTAGTGGCGCACATCTTTAATCCCAGCACTCGGGAGGCAGAGGCAGGCAGATCTCTGTGAGTTCGAAGCCAGGCTGGACTGACAGCCTCCAAAACAATACAGAGAAACCCTGTCTCATAAAACCAAAAAAAAAAATCATGACTGCAAATAAGCATTGGAAATGTGACAATTTTAAAGGACATTTTTAAAGCATAGTATTAAATAACTATTTGTAAAATGTATTTAACAGATTACTTTTTGAAAAATATTTTTAAAGTTTACAGCAAGTAGAACAAAACAGTAGTACAGAATGTTCTATTTTCTAATTGGACACATGGACAGCATTTCCTATCATTCCCACCTCACATTACTTAGATATGTCAGGTGTACCTAATGTATCTCTATCAGTAAATTACCAACAGAATCACACAGTTTATACTGCTGTTAATACTTGGTGCATATTCTAGGAGTCTATATAAATGTGTTTTATATGTTTTAACCACTATTTTGTTGTGCTTCAAACCCTAGAAACAACATTGGAAATGCTCCAGGAAGATACAAATTCATTAAAATCACATTGCTTTATTTAGAAAACTGTAGACCATCCTAATTTTTCCACATTTTTCAATTATGTAGAGATCCTGTGTAATAACAGTAGATTTTGTAATAAAAACTTTTACTTTGTGAGGCAGAGTTTCGCACAATTTGTAAATGTGCAAATTAAAGTATAATTATAGACAGATGTCATGACCATCTGTGTAAATAAAAGCTTCAAAAACTTTAACCCTAAGCCAATAGAAATAATGAGAAGAATTTAGCAACGTCAGAGAATAAATCACCAAAATTCAGTAATATTGCCATAGGCCAATAATACATTATTTGAAAAATAACATTGAAATTCCAAAAGCATTTAAACAGCTACAATTCATTTAGAAATTGCTGAAGAAAATTAAAGAATACATTTAATCTAGAAAATGAAAGTCCCCTAAAGTTAAAATGATAAAACATTATGGAAAGAAATTGGAGATGGCATGAGGAAGGAAAGATAAACCACGTTTCTAAATCATGACCCTTATTACTGCTAAAATATCAGAACTATACAAATGATCTATAGATTCACTTGTAGCATTTAAAACCACATTTTATGTATTTTAAATAAAGTATTGGTTGTAATGAGTTTCGTAGTAAACAAAAAGTAGTGTCTGTAGACACAAAACAGCTATAAAATCAGCAAAGAAGATTAAATGTGTACGACATGTGAAGTAGACTTTTAATTTGAATCCCCTTTCTGCCAAACGAACTTCATAAAATGATCTTCCTATCCTCTCATTTGAACATTTCACTGAGTCTGTGGTCCAGATGTTGTTGTGTAGATTTTTGTTATGAGGGGTGAAATCTGTAGATGTCTGTAGGTATAACAATAAGTATTTCAAATACAGTTCCAAATCATACTGTTTCTAGGAAAATGTCAGTGATAGTTTATCCCTTAGGAACTGTGACACTACCCCTCTAGTCATGAGTAATTGGTTAGCTTTACAGTATCAGATATGAATTTCCTCATTTTGGAGAGGCTATGATTCCAAGAAGAGAGCTGCTTTCAAGATGAAAGTTCCACTGGTGAACACTGGAGATCATGTTGGGCTCATTATGGAGGTTGACAGGTATTAAGGATAAGTGTAACTACTGATTACTTTTCTTCATTGGCTGCATGTATAACACTTTAAAGATATTTGACAGGTTGTCCTCATAGAGAAAGCTTAAAGACAAGTTTCGTGTACATTCTCCCAAGTAATGTATCTAAAATATGTGCTGTCTTCAGTAAAAAGTACTTACCTAAGTTCTGGGAAGCAACAAGAACAATAATATCTTATATTGTTTGGGGAGATTTGTGCTCAATTGACAAACAATTGTAAGGCTTTAACTATTTGTTAGTTCATAGTTATTTATTTTCTTTTAGTTAAAATTGATTTTTCCATACGATATATTTTGAGTGTGTGGTTCCCTCTCCCTGCTCCTCTCAGTTCCCCCTTTGCTATAAGATGCAAGTTCACAAGATAACTCAGAAGATCTAAGGATTCTCCTGATGGATGAAATCAGTGCAACAGGTATGCTTGGTATTGTAATCTCCTGAATGAATTGGCTGTGTCTTACTGTATATTCTTCCTGTAGCTTATTGCTTTCTGAAACAAATTTGGGATTTACTTCCCACACCTTAGCACTATCTGATCATTTACTGGGAAGAAATTTCTGTCATGCATTTGGAGTTTTACTGATTACACTTCCTAGCTATGTGTAAAAGCTGTTCTCAATTAACAGGTCTCACTTTACTGATTACTATGTGTGAGACCTCTTCCCCACTTCATTGCAATTGTAGAGATCTGTCATCCTGCAATTATCCTTGACAGGCATTTGGTCAGTGTTTAGGGCCCAGGTAAAAGCATTCCATCTAAGACATTCCCAGATATTCAAGGACACGGAATTGATACACATTCAAAGATGATGATTTATAGTTACCTAGAGGGATGTAAAATGTAACAATGCCTTGGTATTACCTCACTGGCAGGTATAGAAATGATAAACTAAACTAACTCTGCACTAAAAAATTCTCAATTTTCTTTATTTATTAACTCAAGATTTTAGCTCAGAGATTTACTGCTGCCTCCTGTTTCCCCTGAGAAGGTAAAGATGAAGGTAATCAGCCCACTTGTTCATTCTCAGGGAAAAGTAACCTTTCCTAAAGGCCTGTGCTGTAACTGAGGCCAGAGCAATGGAAGGTGCCAGGTTTTGTTTCTTGTGCAAACTAAACTTAGACCCTCTCTTTGACTCACAACCCTAAGTAATTGATGCTAAAAGTTTCTACTAGCAGTTTTAGCTTATTGCTCTGTTGGCAAATCTTATCTTCTATGCTGACCCTGAGAAACTTAAGCCTCACATTGTATTGCAAAAAAAATACTGTAACAAATGCATGCATGTATGTATCCCCAAGAACTGGGGAGAAATAGAGAGCCCGAAACAAAGAAACAGAAGAAATAGGGAAAGATACAGAGAAAAGAAGACTAAAGGAACATACATTTGTGTGTGATTCAATTCCTTTTTTCCTCAAATTTTAGTTCCTTCACTTATTTGTAGATCCCTTTTTGAACTCTGAGGGAAAACCCTACAAGTGGGACTTTTAAAAGTTTTCAATACCTCTTACCATACCTTTCATCTGCATCCATACATGCTCTTCTGTATCTCCTTAGGAACCAAACAAGCATCTAAGAAATAATAATAACATAAAAGGAGATTAATAAATATAAATAAACAAATCAGAATATGACAAAGCAACCAAACAATGTACAAAAAAGGCAAAAGCACAAGAAACACATGTTGATGCATATACACAAGTCACACACTCAGAAACCACACAAAAAAATTTAAATCCAGGAGCTATAATATATACACTAGGGACGAGTAAGATAGAAAAAGAAAAGAAAAAAGAAAGAGAAAGTGCTGGATTAATATTTTGAGACAAAAATATCTTCAAAGATGCCATTAAGTTTATTTTTAGTTGGCCATCTACTGCTGAGAGAGTGGTTGTGGTTTGTTTCCCCAGAGAGACTCACTCAGAGAAAACTAATTATTCACTGGAGATAGCATATAGCATGTGTTAGGGCTTAGGGCATATGTCTATTCCTCCTTTCAGCTCTAAAAGATCATCTGGTGCAGACCAATACAGGCCTATTGCATTATGCCATGGTCTCTGAGTTCATGTGTCTGCCAGACCTGTCATATCTAGAAGGTCTTTATCACTTGTTTTTTTTTTTCCTTGACTCTGCCTCTAAGACTGTTTCTGTCTCCTCTTCATCAGAGTTCCCTGAGTCCCAAGAAGGGAGATTAGGAGACTACTCTTTTAGGACTGAATACCCCAAGGTCTATCATGCTGTGCTTATTGATTGACTATGTTTCTTTATTGCTATCAACTGTTGCCGGTAGACACTTCTCTGAGAATGTTGATCAAGGAATGAATATATGAGTAGTGCAGAAGGTCATTATGAATTACTTATTTCTAAATTCCTTTAACAGAACAGTAGTATTTAGTTTCCCTCCTATGACCATAGCCTACTCTCATGTTCTTGGCTACCCAAACAGCTTTGGATATGAGTTCAATCTCATGGAATGGGCCTTAACTCAAATCAGATATTGGCTGATTACTTCAACAAGCCATGTGCCATTATTATACCAGCATATCTTACAAGCAGGTCACTCTTGTAGATCAAAGGGTTTATAGCTGGGGTGGAGTTTACCTTTCTTTTTGGTGACATGCAGAGTACTTTTGAGAACTATGAAACATTTTCCTTTAGTATTAAGATTTTAGGTAGTATCAACTTGAATTCTGTGTGTTCAACGTGTTGTGTTTGTGCTGTATTTTTCATTAATATGGGCTTATAAAAAGCTTGTGGAGAGCCAACAGTACCCTTCGCAACAGCCTGGGTGTTTTAGTGGTTCCCATGGGACCGCTTTGGCCAATAACTCAAAGATTTAACCAATTTCAGCTACTTGGACTTTTGTCTGGTGATGAGTGATGTCCAGTTGGGGCACTGCCTCCCCTGGTATTTGTAAATTTCATTTAGATAACCTTCATATGTATACATATTTTAGGAAGTTTCTAATCTATTAATTTTCCCCTTACTTTTAGTTATACCTCTTACCTTTCCTCACTCATTGCCCTTCTTTCCTCTCCCTGTTTGAACCTACTAGTCCAGGCCCCCATCTTAAATCAATCGAAAAGTATATATTGTATTTTCTCTTCCTATGGAGAACTTTCCATATGCACTAGTCTTTTATCCTCCACCAAAACTATGTGATTATAAGGATTATACCTTGTTTATTAATGACTTAACATCTCATATCCATACATAATCAAAAATATACCATATTTGTATTTCTGAATCTGAGATACTTCACCAAGAATGATACTTTTTTCTCATTATATTATTTGCCTGTGAATTTCATTCTTAATGACTATTATTCCACACTGTAAATATGACACATTTTCTTCATGCATTCATCTGTTGAATGACAGGTAGATTGTTTCCAATTTCTTGCTATCATGAAATGAGAATCAATAAAAATGGTTGAAAAAGTGTTTCTGTAGTAGGATGAAATCTCATTTGGATATATGCCCAAGAGTGGTATTATTACATCTTAAGCATATAGATTCCCATTTCACTCAGAAAAAAAACCCACACTGATTTATATATTGTCAGTACAAGTGAACTAGCAATGGAAGAATGTTCCTCTCACTTCACATCCTCAACAGCATAAGCTGCCTTTAGTTTTATTGACCTTGACCATACTGATTAGTGTAAGATGAAATCTTAAAGTAGGTTTGATTTACATTTTCATGATGACTAGAGGCGGTAAGTGTATCTTTAGGTGCTTTTCAGTCATTAGAGTTTCCTCTTTTGAGAATTGTCTGTTTAGATCTGTGCCCCCATTGACTTATTTACTACCTTAATTTCCAATGCTTAGATTACTTTATATATTTTGAATATTAGTTGTCTATTCCATACGGAATTGTTAAAAATATTTTCCCGTGGTATAAGCTTCTTCCTTATCAATATGGTGATGCGATTTTAAATAAAGAAGCCTTTCAGTTTCACAGTGTCCCATTTACTAATACTGGTTCTTAGTGCCTGTGCTTCCAATGTTATCCTGAGAAAGCCTTTCCACACAGTGGCTATGACTTCAAGATTATCCCTCCCCTTATCTTCTGCAAGATTCAGTTTATCCTCCTGATACATTTGGAGCAGAGTTTTGTACAGATGGTAAGTATGGATCTGTTGAATTTCTTCTACAAGCAGGCATTCAATCTAACCAGCATCATTTGTTGAAGATGCTGTTTTTTCTATAGTGCATTTTGGACTCTTCACCATAAAAGAAGCTATCCATAGGTATGTTAATTCATGTTTAGATCTTCAATTTGATAACATTGATCATCCTGTCTGCTTTAGTGAAAATACTGTTTTATTTATATTATTATGGCTTAGTAATACAATTTTAGATTGAGAATTGTGATGCCTCATTCAATTATATTATAATTCAGAACTATTTTAGATTTTTTTGGGTTTTCATGTGAAGCTGAAAATTTTCAAGTTCTGTGAAAAATTATATATCTTCTAGATATTATTGAGAAGTTACACCCAAAAGATCAAAAAAAGATGGTTGACAAATGGTATCTATATAATGTCAACACCCACTACCACTCCTATGTATTGTTGGACAATCCACCAGGCCCCACATCCAAGTAAAGAGCTACAGATACTCAGTGTTTTCTTAGAGAGCAGGAATCAATCTTCTCCATGGAGGTGCAAACTCCCTTGCAAATTAGTCAGGCAGA
The DNA here is from genome assembly GCF_017639785.1 of Mesocricetus auratus. Classification (NCBI taxonomy): domain Eukaryota; kingdom Metazoa; phylum Chordata; class Mammalia; order Rodentia; family Cricetidae; genus Mesocricetus; species Mesocricetus auratus. The sequence goes on from NW_024429266.1 coordinate 44,595,057, forward strand.
ATCAGTCAGCTTTACACATGTACACACACAAAGAAAGATAAATGGTTTTCTGTAAGGTGTGTGCATATGTGTGTGTGTGTGTTTAAGTGTATGTGTAACAATAATTGCTATAAAGAATAAAAGGTCATAAATTAAAGGGAGCTTGGGGAAATAGGGGGAAGTTTGAAGAGGAAAGGAAGAAGTGAAAATTGTATAAATACAGTACTCATGAAATTATTAAAAACAAAAATTTGAATAAAAATTCAAATCATAATATAAGGGTTATTGTTACAAGAATCAAAAATTAATACACAAAAGTATCAATACATTTGTTATTAAAAATAATGTGAGAAATAAATATTTTTTAAAATTTAGTTTTATGTTATCACTTAAACAAAATTGCCAGATGTATTTCACAAAACATCCTATTGGAATTATGTTGTTAGTCACTAATAATGTCAATGTAAATGTGTTAAGAATCCCAGCAAGCTTTCAAGACACAGGTTAGCCCAGCAGGATATTTAGGAACCTAGAAAGAGATTAGAGCAATTATATTTGCCAAGTACATAAATGTCAACAGTAATTTGGAACAAGAATGGATTGTGAAAATGTTTCCAGTTCAATATTTTTCTCTGAAAGCAAATAATCAGTGTGAGGTTTTTGCAACAGAAAACATATTGATGTATAAAACAAATAGCACACTTAATGGAATTTTAGAGTAATGGAATGTCATTGTGTGCTGAATTTACTGAAAATCCCTATAAGTTCTGATGAATTTTATATTTTCCCAGAATATCACACATTTGATAGAACTTCTTCTTTGTCCTGAACTTAGTGATGAGAGCTCCTCTTAGGTAATTTGTAACTCTCATAAATGCTTCACAATTGAAATTTAAAACCTTCATTGGGTATCACTGTCGTGTTATTTCCAGATTTGAAAAGTTGAAGCTGTGTGTCACATGCAAGTATACTGTGAGGTTTCCTATAGAAGAAACATTATTTTATAGCCTCAAAACCAATGATAATAGTTAATGAACACATGCTTCTTATTTAGTTAATACATGTTTAATTGGAAGAGCTGGTCACAAATAGTTGCTTAGATAAAGGGCATATTTGAAATAAATGTGGCACAGAAAATCTAAGGACCATGCTTTTATGCAACAAGTAGATAGTGCAGGTCATTGTAGGTATCAATAAAATATTTTCATCCATTGCAATATATTCTATTAGGAATCTGTCATTTATGAGTCTACCAGTCATTTGTTTTATTGACATAACAGTCTGTCATCTATCATCATACAATAAGAATAATGAAGGTAACTATGCTTATAAATAACGAAGTTTAACTTTGTAAAATTCATTGTATCACTGGATATCTTTCTATTAAATCACAGTTTGCTCTATCAGAATTGTTACAATGTTAATATAACTTATTTATCATCTTATAAACTTTAGAATTCTTCAAAGGTCATGAAGAATGGCACATAAGACCTACTATCATATATAGAATAATATAATTGCAGAACAATTGCCATTTGAGGGGCTTCCAATAATCATAAATCATTTGCTTTAAGACTCTTGACTAATTCTTGTTTGGAGTGCAACTCATAACTGTAAAGGGGCTGGTCCGGATAGGATAGGTTGTATTTCAAAAAAAATGAACCAAAACCATTTATTGGTCTGCTTGGGTAGATGTAAGTGTAGCCCTTATCTTGATCGAAGGTTTCTGGATGAGGAAGAGCACAAAGGGAAACAGAAACTAAACAACCATAGGTGGTCAAACTGCTCAGCAGAAATAAGCCAAGAAATCAGGGCTTCATCTGTCCTCTGCTTCTCTATTTCAGTTATGGTACATCTCACACAGCTCTGCCGCAGCAGCTTCTGAGTGTCAAGATGACTGGATGTGGCAAAATGTTTTTCAAGGCAGCTCTATGCCATCAAGAATCCTGAAGACCTTCTACTCAAAACAAAATCTTTCAGGTGAATTACAACCTTTATACCTTGTAGAGTATAATATTTGGGGTCAGGCTAAATTTTGATATGTTCCACCAAATATCTTTTTTGTTATATTGTCATATTTTGTAGTTCAGTTTGTGTTGCTCAATGGGACCTATATAAAAATTGATATGAATTAGAATGGTCTGCACACACTCATCTATTCACAGAACTATTTGGGAAAGATGAGGAGGTGTAGCCTTATAGAGAAGTTGAGTCATGTGGTAGACTTTAAGATTTCTAAAGCTTCTGGACCTCACTAGTTGCTCTCTGCATCCTGATTTCTGTTTGAGAAATGAGCTATCAGGTGCTTACTTCACCTATATTTTGCTATCATGAATTCAACACTCTATAACTATAAACCCAACTAAATACTTTATTTACAGGTTTCTCTTATTATAGGAATACAATAAGTGACACTCCTTTCAACAAAACTGAGTTATCCCTCCCAGCACCAATCAAATGACTAAAGTTCCTTGAATAGAGTTAGGACTCAGTTTCTACTTTCTTCTCTTCATGCAGGTATATTGTCTGGCTTGAGCTTTAACATGTCTCATATATATTTTCCACAGTCTCTGAGTTTACATGTGCATCTGCCATGTTGTGTCCCCCCCAAAACAAACCTGTTTGCTTGAAGTTGTCTACCATTTATGGCTCTTAGTTTTCCTTCATATGCAAAGAACTCTGAGACTTCATTTGTTTTATTTACACATATCATTTAAGGCTGAGCATTCCAAAACTTCTTATCCTTTTCATATAGACCACATATTAGCAAATGTTCTCTAAAGAAACACTAATGATAAAATGAATACACATGCACACATACCCAGTCATACACAGTATGTATGTGTATATATAGACATATATGTGTCAAAGAAAAATATTAGAGTGGTTTACAAACTATGGTCAAGCTAGCCTAACAATGGTTATATACTGATGGAAAGTCCAAGATTCAGTAATTTTTCAGTCTACTATGCTGGATGTCTTAGTGGTGTTCAGTATATTCTGGAATGCTAAAAAGGTGAACTCTAATAAAAATGAAATGATAAACTTGAAAGCCAGAGCAAGAGGAAGCAAGCCAAAAGTGAGTGTATCCTTCTTTCCCTATATAAAGGCTGCCACCAGAATGTTACACAGGTTTAAGGTGGATGTCCCAACCTCAAACAAAATTGTATATGTATGCTTCTGGCCTTGCCAACTGAAAGAAACATGCTTCTGGTGTTGCTTATGGACAGACGGCAGAAATACAGCATTTCTAGATCAAAGCTGGAGACCATGTACAAAGAGATGTGTTAATCTGCTCAAGTAAGGACATCATATTGGATACAGAAATCACAATTGAGGACTTTAGTTCATTAAGAATTTGATAATCAGCTGCCATTCTTCATAGTCTGTATGTTTTCTGTACTACCAGAAGGAAGAATTGAGGGGTAATATGGTATACTTCTGCACTATTGAAATCCTATAAAGTGGCATTAATTTCTGAAGTTCCTCCTTGATGCAGTATTGTCTTTTAGTCATTATTTTTCCTAGTAGAGGAAAACTCTAATTGCTGCAGTTTGGCCTTTCAAACCATAATAGGCCTCATTAAATACTCAGGTAACAAATATCATAATTCTGCCAACTTCTAAGTACATTTTTTTCAATTATACTTTATAGAACTAAGCAAATAACTATTTCTGGTCTATTTCATGCCTGGATACACTACGACCAATTAGCCATTTCCAGAGGTCCATATGACTCATGCCATCATAAAATTACATTGCTTGTGTTGCCCATTATGGGTCAGGCCATTAAGGACTTCGTTGTGGCTGTGCTGCCCATTGTGATAACTAAGATCACCTTACTTTTGATGACTCAGTGCTACTATCTGACCCCCATTACTTTGGAGCTCAATTAAATCCACTGAATTTAAATCATCCAACTTAGCAACAAGATGTCTGACCCTATGATCTGCAACAAGGAGGGAGGAACAACAAAGTACTTCAAATATACTAGTGTCCCTCATAATTTTGTGTTTTACAGATTTAATTTAAGGACGTGTCTTCTGGGCCTTCCCATTGTGTAGGATTATGTTTTACACATACTACCTGCTCTAGTATTGAAAGTTCCCTAACATTAAAATCCCTTTACCAATGCTAAGCCAAGGGATAACAGACATCTTCAATTCCTTTTCAGTAAGCTATTTTTTTGACAAATGTTTCATCCAACAATCAACCTTTTGACTCTTTTTAAAAAAACTGATGAGATTCCACGTTAAATCTAAAATCTCCATCCAGTGGTCCCATATCAATAAATTTAGCCTGATACAATTTTATGTTTCTTCCATCATGAACCTACACCCTTAAAATTCTGTCCCCACATGCAACATTTCCACATATATTCTCCAGATTTTTGTTTGAATGAAAAAGAAAACTAACTGAACTCATTATTGATGTTGATCATTTCCTCATGGAATACAATTTCTATGCCTTTCTAGGGGCGTTCTTATTCTTGAATCTGGTTATAGGTCTAGAGACAGCAATTGGTGTGCACTAAGGAACATCACTATTGTCTTCCTTGGCATCTCCTTCAATGAAATTCACTGAAGTTTAAGCAGATAATGAAGGATTAATTTTCTTGGACAAAGGTGGGAAAGTCATTATTTTAGGTATTGTGGATGAGGTACATCTGCTAAGGGTGGCGAAATTTCTCATGTGAGATTAACGTTTGGGAGTCAGAGTGTCCAAGGTCCACAACCTCAGGAAGGTCTTCCCACACACCTCCATTCTCAATTATATGATCCCATTTTTTCACTAATGAATGTCTTTTGTTAGGCTCTTATTAGAAGCTGTGGCTCAGATTTAACATGGATCTTGTTAACGCAAAAGTTCATTATTTGAAGTTTCTTCAATCCAAATGATTTAGTTCATTAAACTTCATTTTTCACAGGTACACCCAAATTTTTGGGCTTTAGTTAATTCCTGATGTAGACAAGTTGACAACCAAGAATTTCCACAACAGGCCAATTATGTATTTATATGTTAAATGGTATCTAGTGAAAGAAAAATTTCTCTGATAAGTGTTGAACAATGCACCAATCTATAGACATAGCCATATGTCGAGAGTCAGTTTATTTTTACATTCCTTTAGCAGAATAATAGTGTTAGGTTTCCCCTAAGATCCAGGACCTATCTAGCCTCAAGTATTTCCTCACTGGCATTTTCTCATGGAGTCCTTAAATTCAATGAAGAAAGATTGTTGGTTAGTACTGCAATATTCTTCTCACTGTTACATTAGTAGACATATTTTGTCAGTCAGGATCTTATTTCAGTTTGAAGGTTTATACCTGGGTGCAATTTGTGATTAGTTTTCTCATCCAAGAACTTGTATAGTATCTTCTAGAACTATTTATCCTAGACAATAAAAACAAAGCTTCCATCTTAAAACCAGCTAGATTTTTATTAAACTATTAGGATATTACCATCTCATCCTAGAGAATAAACGATAATACATGCAATTGCCTATAACATTTAGAGGTCAATGGAACTCTCTGGCTACCAACTCAAAAACACTGTAACCCGTTGTTGATTCTGGAAGTTTTGTTTAATAGTTCATAATGTCTAATTGGATTAAAGACACATATTATATGATAGGTCCATTTTAGCTACTTTATAATGTGTATATACTTAAGAAGCTTCTACAGTAGCAGCTTTCTATATCACTGCTTCAAAGAAATTTTCAGTGTTATATATCCCTATTTAGATTTTAATTACAATGTTTTGCTTTGTTTTTCTTTAAGAGTCACTTTATATAAAAAACAGAAGGGATCTAGACCAAGAGTTACTTTTTTGCAACAGTGTACTTCTTTTAGTCAACTGTGAATGAAAATTTAGTGCTTACTTTGTTTTAAAATTTAATCAAAATTCCAATTTAGAGATTTGCCCATAGTTATTTATGTGTTTCAACGTATTGGGATAGATTCTTTTCATTTTCCTTTTGTTTTTAAGCCATAAGTTAATATTACAAAAGTTCAATTTTCTGTGTTTTTACTATTTGATGGACTGGTCTCATTTTATATCTATTTTTTAAATATCGGCATATGGTTAAGGATCACAATCATTGTAAAGCTCATGGCAACAACTAGGTAGTGAAGGACAATCTCCAACAATTTAAACTAAATTTCTCTTTTTTAGTGTTCTTGCTCATTGTTATTTCTGTAAACTTCAAACTTTAATTATGAGCCCAGCTCATTTATGAACTCAAATGTAAGAAATGCTTGCTACAGAAGTCTAAAATTTCTTAAAGTTAAAGAAATAACCCTATATCACTCTAAAAGAGTGAATTATAGATTATAATGTTGACATATTATGTTGTTAATGGAATTATTTAAAATATTGAATGTCAACAATTTGATCTATATGACACAATTAGGGAAACAAAATATAATCACATATTTATTTTAAAGAAGCATTATTAATGTGCATGATATAATAAAGGTAGATTTTATATTATAAATCTAAGGTTAAAACAAATATTACCTAGGTTCCAAAGTGCATACATAAGGTTATCAACAAAAGACAGTTTCAATATGTGATTATGTAGATTAAAATAAAATGTTCATTCTACTTAGCTATTTGTTCCCAGCAAGGAAGTTAAGTTTGAAAACTCATTTTCTCAATTATAAAGTATGAATTGAATATATTTACTTAATCACTTCTAAGAGAAAGATGTAAACACACAAGTAGGGTAACTAGCAAATAATCTAGATATTGTATCATACATTTATTCTTGCTTTATAATAAGAAAATTTTCAAGCAGTGGTAAAGCCTCAAAAGGAAATCCTCATACCTAACAAATGAAGCTTAAGTTCAGTGCATGAAAGAATAGGTGGAAATATCTAATTGAATGCACCCATATTTTCATCACCTAGGCATGATTAAATATCAATTCTTCTTGCTTTCAATTCCCTGCAAAGACCATTAATCTTTACTAGTTAAAGTTTAGTATCCTAAATCTGTGTATGTATATGTATACCCACACACACACATACACACCCCACACACACATACGGACAGATACATAGATATTTACCTGTTAATATTGAATTCTGTTATATCTTTATGACAATAAGCAAAAACCTTTCAAAACTTGGGAATATAAATATAACAAGAAACAAAACAGAGAAAAATTCCTATTCAACTTTAAAGTACTAAATGTATAGTCTAAATATATTTCGATATGAAATATTACTTTTAAAGTTATTTTTTTAAGAACACAGAGAAAGCAAAATTTATTTTAAGCACTATGACTTCGATGCTTTTTATTTGAATGTTGTGTAGCATCCATTGAATTTCAATACTCAATGTGAGAATGAGCAACAAAAGTGGAGAAAAATTCAAATTGACCCGCAGATTTTTTCAATACCTTAAACTAGAAGAAATAACTTCTAATTTATTTTAGGTTAAATACAAATTGGACTTTTATATTAGAATTCATTCTTTCTTTGGCATACAACACTTCTAAAAATATACTTAAAACATAAAGAGCTCCCTTTGTGCAAAAGAAATATATCAATATGTAAACTAATATACAGTTTAAAATAAATTTCATGACTGTGACTATCTAGGATATGAACCTCCATCTATGATCCATGACAAATTGCCTACATACAACTGCAGTCATGAAATTGTCCAGATTTTAACAGAGGTTGCAACTGTGCTTTGACCCACTTGCCTGTAGGTCAGTAAAAGAGCTGGAAATGGCAATCTCACCCAAGCTCTCTTCAATGTGTTGACATCTTATTGAAGTAAGGGAAGTAGAAACATTTTTAAACTCATTTAACCCTATAACAAAACAGAAATGTTGACTCCCTTTCATGTTTCCTACTCATGTAAGAGAGAAATCAGGTAATAATTATGCAAGACTTCATTGAAAGAGATATTTTGTACTGGCCAAAGAGGTAAAAGCATGGTCCATCAAAGGTTAAACAATAGACTTGGAAGTGCACAATCTCAAGCTTCCTGATCTTCCATAATCTGTAGTAAATCACCAAGGTCATCCTTCCAATCCTTGTTGGAGGAATGAAATTCACTTTCTAAAACGTGGTGATTTACTTTCTGTGATTCCCCTGTCACTTACAATTACTGTTAAGAAACGCTATTTTAGAGATTGAAATGCAGTTTAAAATACTTCCCCTTAATATGCATGCAAAAATGTGAATTAGCACAGACATGAATTCAAAACAAGATGTTCTCTCATCGCTTTTGAGTTTCTGATCGTGTAATTAAAAAAAACTCTTTGTAAATATATCTCTGTATCTACACACTCTCACAACTACAGTTTGGCTTGTATTTTATATGGAAATAAGTGATAGTTTTCTAACATAAAATGTGCTCACTATTTTCCTATTCCTTAAAAGAACTTTGCTAATCCTTGTTCATTAAAATCTATGAATATTTTTTACTGACAGCTTCCATTATTAAAGAGTTTTACTTTGAACATTATCTTGACATGAGGGCTGAAAAATTAGAAGCATATATTCCAAATATGGACTGTGCTAAAACAACCATCTGATAATCTAAATATAAGTAACAGATAATGTATAATGAAACATAAAAGGTAAATATTGATCACAGACACTAAAATATAAAGTTTAGTCTCCCTGACATAATACAAGAAGGTATATGTGCACACTGTGTGATGAAACATCATGGATAGCAATTATCAGTTTAAGACTAAATGGCTCAGTTCATCCTTCATTTCCTTTCTTTCTTTCTTTTCTGTTCTCTCTTGGAAACTTGATTAATTTTCCTTCATAGAATTACCCCTGAATCTGGGTGTCAGTGAGGAGGCCTAGGTAATCTATTGAGCCTTGGGCAGCAGATCAGTACCCATCCCAAGTATACACACGGACTTTGGACTCCCATCCAACAATGTGAGGTCCACTCTCACCCTGAACTCTTGGGGAAGGGTCTAGGCCCTGCCCTATATGAAATGACAGACTATGGACACCCCCATGGAGGGCCTCACCCTTCCTGGGGGAATGAGGGGATAACGGGGGGGTGGGTTGGGGGGAGGGCATGGCAGGAGGGGAGGGAAAGGGAGAGGGACCTGGAACTGACTTGTGAAGCAACCTTGTTTCTTATCTAAATTTAAACTGGAAAATACAATTTAAAAAAATTTAAAAAATTAAAAAAAAAAAGAATTACTAAGGAAAAGGGCTGACAAACTTAAGACACATGTAACTAGGTTTTATATTAGCACATTTGAACATTATTTATGATGTTATGAAGACAGTTGGGCTTGTCAAGTAGAACATGAAAATTCATGAAGTGCTGGCTTAGAAAACTTGACAAATACACAGATCAAGATGCCAATCCCTGCCCTATTTTGAAAAGTACATTTTAATGAATTTAAAAGTCACTCAGTTTGACAAGGTAAACTATTTGGGTAAATAGTTGACATTTAAGAAGGACAATAGTGGTCTTTGTTGCCTCATTGTAGAAACAAGGGTTATTGCTTCAGATTTGGTCTCACTGGTGTGTGCTCTCTTTCTCTGATATATCAAAATATTAGTGTCAGAGTGTTGTTAAACAACTAAATTGATAATTGTATCTTCTCAGACAAATGGTATTTAGGTCTCAAGAGTTTATAAAGGAAAAAGGACAATATATTGATTTGCAAATGTCCTTTTTGAAATAAATCTGCACATTCCAGTCACTATGTGTGTATTTTGGCTTTTTTTTCATCCCTGTAAGCTTACATCTCCACTGATCCCTCAACCCCCACTCTCATTCATGTAATAACACACATTCCTTCATACAGAATCCTAGAAAACAAACAAAAAATGTCTTATTTCTTTATTAAAAGAGTCTCTCAACATTCAAATCTATGAAAGCAATTCATAATAAATAATTATCACGATTATTACAATAATGCTTATACTTATTCAATGCAATAAGATCTGCCCCTGACTCCTATACACATACCACCATCTATTAGTAAGTTTTGATCAGGCTAAGAATTTAGCCCAAATATCTAATCATGCTACATTAATCTATATTCTTTCATAGACACAGCATAAATGACAAATTTTCTATGATTTATCTTAAAAATCTTACCCCAGTTGCTTTTATATTAAACATATGTAAGCCAGGTGTTGGTGGCACATGCCTTTAATCCCAGCACTTAGGAGGCAGATGCAAGCAGATTTCTTGTGAGTTTGAGGCCAGCCTGGTCTACAGAGAGAGTACCATGACAGCCTTCAAAACAATACAGAGAAACCCTGTTTTGAAAAAGTAAAAAAATATTTATATTTGTTTATGGGCATAAATTTTAAATATACTAATATAATAGACATTCAACTATATGTAAGAATGCATAGCTTTAACTCCAAAACTAAATTAGAAACTTTATGGTGGATTTTTGTGTGTTCAAACCCAGGTTGGTCTTTATGGAAAGTTCCAGATCAACCATCCAGAGTTATCTAATGAGACCCTGTTTCAAAAGGAAAATAAATTATAGTAAGTGTCCACCTTGTGCTTAAGAAGGATTATCATTCACTTTTAATACTGTTGCAATAAACTTTTGTCATTTAGCTATCTTTTTCTTCTTGATGGATTATTTTCTCATTACAAATGTAAAACTTTGCCTGGCATGTAAATTATCTCATGCATGCATACACACAGGAACCTTATTTTCTTTTCATTCATGTGATTACAATGTAAAACAATGATATATTTAGCTAAATATATTTTTGTTTACATCAAAAGACACTTTTGACACTTTGTGTTATTTATTAAAACCTTACTGTGTGATATGAACTGACTTGGTGAGTGAAGGTCTCTCTCTTCCTCTCATGTTTTGCTGTGCTGAATGAACCGGAGCTTCCAGCTCATTTCAGGTCACATAGAACACAAGGTCCACCAACCAGTTTCTGGAGCCAAATTCATTGTCATACTCAGAAATGTGCTTTAAAGCATGGTGTTGACAGTAATAGTAACCCAAGTACCAAAAGTATTGTTGATAAAGTAAAAGGAGGCCCCATGGTCCTCAGTAGAATGTACGATGGCCACTAGATGCTTGTTTCACCATCTTCTGGATATTATGATTGGCAGCTTTTTCCAGACATCAGTTCAGATCCACAATGCACACATTGATGCAAGAACATAGAAAGCCATGTCAGTGTACATCCTATTCAGTGGGTACCTGATTCATCTTCTTCAAATTCAAATGAACATAATGCCAGAGGAGCTGTCCATTGAATTCTGAGTTATGGCAATAAAATAGACTGTGGCTACAACTTCCTCTAAGATGCTAACATGTCCATGGATATCAGGACCAGAAAGCTGGGTAGTTAGTGCTACAAGATTAATTAATAGCAATCTTTTGTGAGTTGTCAAATGCTATTGGCTTATGCAAATAATAAACAAGGGGTATCATAAAAATGGATAGAGGTGATGACCATTTTTTCTCTACACTTTAAGTCATTCCTGGTCTTTGCCACTATAGTTAAGATTCCAGGAGACTCCACAACATACACAGCATCAACATTAGCCAATTTCATGTTGGTAGACTCCTACTTTAGGAAGGTGGAAATAGGCTTCCCACTGATGACAAGATTCCATTTCTCAGCCTTGATACACTATGGAGTATAGGTGGAATCATAACATAATATGTATACCCTAAAGTTGGGGACCCTAAAGTTGCCATTAATGGCAATCATATCTAGTGTAACAATGAAACCAAACTGACTATCCGTCTTCATTTTCCCGCTTACATTGTTTTGCCATTTTGTTAAGTAATCTAGCAAAATATAATGTCTGGTGTCTTCTTTCCTTGTGCTTGTTGTTTCTTATCAATACTTTTATTAAACTTTGGATAGTTTTCAATCTCTTACTCTCAAATTGGTATTAATTTTACAACATTTATGTATGCCTTATCTAGAACTTGGTCTTCCATTTGATTACACATTTTCTTTCTTCACAGTTATTTCAAGTGTGTCAGAGCAGCAGCTACTTTCTGATTACTCATGACTGCTCAAAACTTCACACAATAATCCATATCCTATTTTAGAATTTTATTTCATAAATTAACCACCTTTAACTCCTTTTCTCATCATATAGTATTGCGAAGATTTGCCCAACTTAAATAGAAAAGAAATTTGTTTCAAAATTATAATCAAGTTCAATTTTTTACACATTATGCAATCTCTTCATGGATAATATTTTATAATCTTTATGTATCTTCATTTTTCTGCTAATTGATTTATTTATGGGCCAATTTTTCTCATGTTGCAGGATTACTCACTTTTGTAGAGTTACAATGCTATATTTTACTGATTTACAAACTGTAATCAAGAGATTTATTGAAAGAATTATTAATAAACTTTTAGAAAATAGATTATTCTATATATTGGCAAACATAAAATTAATCAATACATTCATATTTATAAGTATTTTGGTACCATTGAATATTTGATAATTCTATTTTCTGATTTCTGGTGTTTTTTTATTATACATTTTCTTGTATTTTCTCATGTAATTTCTAGTCAGTCTTTTGTCTTACTTTCCCAAGGGATATTGTTCCCCTCTTTATCATTCTGACCCCTCTATCCCATTCTCCCTCTTTCATCCTCAGCTTCCCTTTCTATCCTTCCCAAGCCTCTCAATTTACTCCAAAGCATTATGTCACTGAGCAGACCATCACCTGCAGGTCCTTCTCTTCATAGGAAAAGGCCTAATCCATGACAGAACTACACGCACGTGAGTTCTCTCTTCTTTCATACTCATTTGTCAAATAAATATCTGCTTCATCCTGTATTGAAAGCATTGTGCTACTAGGTAGATATATACAGACTAAGTTACATATATCTTGGTTTGTTTGCCATTTTCACATAAAATTTAATGTTTGATAAAGCCTTCAGTTACTAGGAATTTTTAGCCCTCCTTTGAATACAATCATATATTATACTCCTGTCCTCCCCTTATTTAGTTAAGCATTGATTTGAAGTACAAGATTCTTCTGTGTAAATCAAATATTCCTGAAAACAACTGAACATAAAATATCAGATTTCAATATGTTCTGCTTATTATTGATAACATTTTATTTAAAAGTTCATACCATAAATCATACTTATTTGATCTTTAAGATACATCTTTATCATGTATAAACTAGTCTAATTATTCAGGATTCATTTCAGTTGTTGTGATAACTGCCATCATACAAAGCAGCATGGGGAAGGGCTTATTTCATTTTACATTTTACAGTCCATAATAAAGGGAAGTCTAGCAGGAATGCCAAGTAGATAGCTGAAGGCAGAAACTGATTTAGTGACCACAGAGGAAGCCTGCTTATTCACTTTCTCAATTATAAAATCTGGGTGGCGTTGTCACAGAGGGCTGAGTCTTCCCATTTCAAACATTAATTGGATGGGGGAGGGCATGAGAAGGGTAAAGAGGAGGAACTAGGGATGGTATGTAAAATGAAAAGTATTTTTCTAAATAAAAATAAGAAAAATACCCAAGGCATGCACTTGCCTACTTGCCAACTTGATGGAGGTTTCTTCACTGTTAAGTTCCCCTCTTCACAGATGACTCTAGTTTGCATCCAGCTGACAACAACTGTCATGTGTTAAAATCTGAATTCAAACTGCTTGCTAGCTCATAGTGAATTTTTACTCTTGATTAGTCTAAGTAAATATTAGCTTCTGATGCCATATTACAAACTATCATTGCATATTTAATTTGTTGTTATAAAAATTACTCTATTGCTTTCTGTTTCCATTTATTAATTTTTGGAAATTAATTTAGTCTAACAAACAGATGTGGTATAATCTTATGTACTTTAAATAGCTAGTATGATTCCTAGGAGAGGTCTAAATGCTGTAAGTATGAATATAAATATGTAGTATGTGGATATAAGGTTTACTTTCCAGAGAAATTTTAGTCTTCCATGACATCTGTATTTCTATACTATAATAATCATCAATATCAACTTTTAAGTTTGATATAAACATAATAGAAAATCTTATCAAGTGTAATTATCTTATGCATTTTATAATTTCTCATTCACTACAAATTGAAAATGAATGCTATTGTAAAAAGTCTTAATAATCCATAACAAATATTTAAGGAAAACTTAATGATTTTTAACACTAGAATCTAGAGTCCATGACACTTAAGGTAGCCATTAATTAGTTATTGACTACAAATCCTTGTGTTTCATTGTAATAATATATTAAGTGTTTCTAAGTGCTTTATTAAAACCCAATATATTTCATTTATTAATTTCATAAATATTATAGATTTATATTAATAGTAGTAAATAGGTAAGATTATACTTATCAATAATTAGTTCAATTACCTTAGTGATTCGATTATGAACTATAATATTTTCTTAAATGTATTTTCATTTTAGAAATTACTCTGAATCAAAAGCAGTTTTAATGTATGATATGTAGACAGAAACTGATTTAACAATAAACAGAAAACAGAAATGCAATATTCATTTAAATTATAAGAAAGTTTTTCTTGCATTTTTAATGTAAATAAACATTAAATGCAATTCAAAATGTATAAGAATATTTATAGATTTTAACATTCCATTAATTTGTATACAATATATGTGTTACTTCTATATCAGTTAAAGAATAAGAGTACCATGGAGTCATAATGCATTGTTTTAATCCAACCAGTCCAGTGTATGGGGAAGAAGGACAAGAATTCAAGGTCAAACTAAACTATATAATACTTTACATGAAAACAACATCAGCAACAATAAAAACATAAAATAAAAACAATTAAATTAAAAATGCCCAAAATGGAACACAAGTGTGCTGTTTTTCATTTACTGTGAATATAATACAATTTTTGTTTATGTCTCACAATTGTAGTGACAAAGTCTATTTTGAAAATATAATCATAATATAACCTATAATGTTTGAAAATTGTCTACATCCATAATCTATAGGAATCTAGAATGATCTAGTTGATATTCTTATACGTCACACAAAGATGAGGACATATATAAGACAACATATGAAGTCAAGAAATATTTCTAATAATTCAGCTTTTTCTGTGTGCGTGTGTGTGTGTGTGTGTGTGTGTGTGTGTGCAATAAGTGAGGGGTCCCAGTTCTTTTTTTTAAACAATTGTTGTTAGTACTTTGTGCGATTGTATTCATCCCCTCCCCAAATCCTCCTCCATTTACACATATATTCCTATTCCTCCAATTTTATGTTCGCAAATGCTTTATATAAATCTATCAAGATATAAAGTCTAATTTGTGCTACCCACATTCTCTTAGCTATAGAACCATTCACTGGAAAGTGGTCAAGCAAGCAGGGGCTATACCTTTAAAAGGAATTGGCTCTTCCTGTCCCAGAAAACATTGCTGGAACACTGCTAACAATCTATAATTGTATTCTCATATTTAAAGCTAAATAGTTTAAAACTGAAGACAGTTTTAGCTATGAAATTGAGCTTAAAATGATTAGAAGAATGAGAACAAAGCAAAACCTTGAAGAACATTCTTACTATGTACATAGGACTAGGGTTTCCAAGTAGCACCAAGAGCACTCTAAAATTTCCAAGCCACTAATTTCAAGTATAGCACTTGCTTATTGTGGAAGCCAAGGAAAATATCTATGTTTATATATAAATTAATCAGAGACATTAGGGTGGTACTTTTGTCAAGGAAAGGTGATATCATTTGCTTTCTAAAATAATAAATATAACAATATACCCTTTTGTGTATAAAAAGAAAAGAAAACTGGACATCATATAAAGGAATAAAAATAGGTCTAACCTATTATATTAACTGAATTTTGTGGTATATTTATATAAAATATAACTTTACAAACTGAAATGAAGAGGTAGCAGGTTAATCATATATCAGAATCACAAAGTGTAGACATTCAAAATGGCATCTATATGTGCAATTACAAGATTTAATAACTTAAGAAGAGGTCTTTAAATCATTGAGTGAACAATTAAGTCATGAGTTCTGAGTTTTGTTTTTTATAAAGATAGTAAATTATGCTTTGCCCCCTAAAATAAGACTTTTCTGTAGATGGGCTTCTGTGTCAGTGCAAATAAATGAATAAGCAATTAAAATATTCTTGAATGGGAAAGAAGAAAAATAGTTTTAGAAGAGAATTTGAGAAAAGAAAGTTTGCTGATAAATAATTTTCATGAACTTAAGAAAGCAAGTCAGTCCTGAGAAAGGTTTTTCTAGGAAACATTGCAAATGATGTATTCACTTTGGAATCTCTACATCAATGGATTTATGTGGTGTGCAGAGTAGGCACCTGTACCTATGATCTATGAACTCAAAGATCAAAGGACAAGAAAAATACAGAATTACAAGTTGGGGCTAAAATACATTATGGACATTGTTAATTATGAAATTTTACTGGCAGATGAAAATTATGTAGTAACAACAGTGCAGACCCTGTGATAAAGTATCGATTCATGAAGGACTTGACTTCTGTCTTTACTCTGTACACTGTTTTATCACAGTAAGACAGAATGCTTTCTGTACTTATCTCTGTTATTTACAGAAGTGTTCCATAATTCTTAAAGAATGTATGATCTATGAATAACTCTAACATAGTTTCCAATTTTAGGAAACATATCACATTAGCAATTAACTCAGAAAAGCCACCATAGAAGTATATATCTTTACATTGAATACTCTATAAGGTAAGGCAGGAAGATTACAGGATCAAGGCCACCTCGGCTACATAGTAAGATCTGTCTAAATTAACAAAAGGATTAAAACAAAACAAAAATCTCAGAAACAAGAAAAAATCTAGAATTCTTATATCAAATAAAGCACTGTGTTCCCATTTTCCCTGATGTGATTCCCCTCTTTTGAAATGCTGACAATTTATATGGACACCGCTGGTGTGATGCTATGGGGGAAGTTTTGTCCTTCATTCTATTCTTCCCAAAGGAAAGACTCAGGCTAGAGACACAGACAGTTTAATCAGAAGTTTATTTAGCAAGCCAAAGATTAGTGTACTCCAGAGGTGTATGGAAACAGGCTGATTTATGAGTATTTTATCGATGTGAGTCAAACTGTCAAGATACAGCTGTGGTTTTCTTAGTCAACTCACATCTAACTTCCTGCATACCTGACCAGGAAGTTGTAGAATGGCACTCTCCTGCCTCCTGCTCAAGTGTGCTGAGACACCTATTCTAACATTACCTATATTTGTCATAAGAAGCTTTTGATTATTGTACTTGTAGATGTGTTTCTACATCTATTTCTACTGTTTTATCTATTACATAAAATAGCTAAAAATAAAGAAATACGTGTTGAGTATGTAACTCAACATGACTCAAACTTGTTGAAATTTAAGTGAATGAAATCACTTGAAATTTTCCACTTTATTGAGGTTTTTTAGGTAAATACAAAACAGAACAAAAAAAGTGGGGCAACATGGAAAAGTTTGTCTTCTCTGCAAGTGGAATTCATTTATTTATAGTCATAGTAGTTGAACAAAACCAGCCTATAACACACTGCATGATTATTGAGACAAAATACAGCACATTTCTCATGAGTGGCATTATAGAAGAAAGGAAAATATAACCAACTGACTAAAAGTAATTATTTCTTAAGACAATAATTAATGTACTATTATATATTGGCAGTACTTTATGTAGAATAATGCATGTGCAAATATACATAAGTTTAGTTTACACCAATGCTATCTTTATTTCCTTCAATTATTTTTAGCTGAGTTCTGAAATGCAATGGAAAGTCAACATAATAGTTTTAACTTCGCTGCTTTAATATTCTAAGTTATGAATGTAATTTTCCACAAGAATAAACTTTTATGTAAATACTTTTTGAATAAGTAAACAAAAGGCTCAGTGGTAAGAGCACTGGCTGCACTTTCAAATTTTCCTAGCACCCACATTGCAGCTCACAACTGTCTAACTCCAGTTTCACAGGTTCTGACATCCTCACAAAGACATATATGCTGGTAGTACTTCAATGCATATAGAATAAAAATAAATAAATCATTTTAAAACGAATACAAAATCAATTTATTTTTTCACTTTATGCAAAGATTTTCCAAAGGACTTGCAAATAATGAGAGAGATGTCTGTTTTGTAACATGATAAAAAATCTCCCACTTTCAATCATTATAACAGAAAGAAAAAAGCCAGTCATAGCAGTGTTAGTAGTTGGAGTCAAGTTGATTCAAGGTTTGTTGTCACAGTTTGTATATTTCTTTCTCTTTTTCAAGTAAGTGGGAATAGAATTTTTGATCTAGTCAATATAAAAGATCAAATGATTAAATGGTAAAATAGCATTTAAATGAATTAGCAATATTTTTCATAACAAGACCTTCTAATAGTTCTAATGGTATGAACAAATTTGGAGAGAAGTCTAGAATTATAATGAATGATATTTCCTGAGTCACTGAATATAAATCTCTATCCAAAAATAATGAATGAGGAGTTTTTTAATAATAATTCACTTTATATATGAAAATTATTGTTGTAATTCATCAGAAAAGTTCTCACTGTGAAACATCAATTAGACATGTTATGGGGTGCATTAATTAATATGATATAATTGTGTTCATATACAAAAGATTTATGTACATATATATAGAACTTACGTTTGACAGTTACATCTTTTTCTTTTCTATTGTATGTATTATTATTTTAAAAACTCATAATTTAAATTTATTTCGATCAAATTCTTCTCTTCCATCATGTGCTTTCAGATCCAATATCCCCTCCTACCCACACAACTTTAATCTTTCTTTCAAAATGTAAATAAACAAAACTCTACAAATCAAGAAAACAAAACAGTACCACCAACATCTTCAAAACAAACAAAAACTGTAACCAAATAAAAGCACACAAAAACCTGACACATTATATGATAATCAACTACTCCTGAAGGTGACACCTTTCCTGGAATGCTTTATATACTCAGTGTCATTCTATGGTACAAACTGATTTTCCTACACCCAATTGATATGTGACAGTTTGGTTGTTAACCTTTACCTTAGTCACTAGATTTTCACCCATCCAACCATCAATCAATTCATCCATCCATTCATCCACCCATCCATCCATCTATCCATTTTTAAAAACATGTCAAAATAAAACATAGTAGGATAAAATAAAAACTACCACAATAAAGTCAGACAAGATAATCAACAGAAGAAAAAGAGTCCAAGAGAAGTCACAAAAATCAGAGTACCATTTTTTTCTCATTCTCAAGAATCCAATAAAAGACACTAACTTCTATAAAAAAAACTAGGAGTGTGTCTCTCTATTTGTTCCCATTTGCTGCAGGAGGAAGCTCCTCTGATGATGTATTGAGCCAACCACATCTTAACAAATATGAAAAAAACAGAGTACTTAAAATGATATAATATGTGTCTGTGATTATAGCACATGAAACTTTGCAAGTTTATCTAAAACAAGTGAGACAAGTTACTTTTGAAGTATGTTCAATTTGTTCCTTAGCTTATATGCACTATACAGAGACATGTTTCTTATAGTAGCAGATCCTTGGAAAACCAAATAATCTATAAGTACAAACTAGACTATGATGATCCACCAACATTTATATTTCCCTTACATCTCTGTGGTCAGTTGTGTGTTTTGAAAGGAATCTGTGCCAATGCAGTATCTTTGCTTTTTCTCCTGCTTCCATTGTCTCAACTGAAGCATTACTGTGCAGGTAGCTCTGTTTAAGACCTTATTAAAAAACTGTCAAAATGTTATTGAAATCATTAAACAATTACCCTTACTCCAATGCTATGAGTGAGTGATATTTTCAGTTCTTGCAAATTCTCAGTAAAGGTTGTCATTGTTTTTCTATGTGTGTGTTCAGAATATGTCCCATTCACGATGTGTATCTTTACTTGTCGCCTAATGACGTTGAAAAACTTCCTAAAGAATTGGCCTTTTCTAAAACACTCACATTTACACATGTGTTCACTACTACACTTTTATTAACTTTTATATTTATATATGTATACTTGAGCATGTGGTAGTCTTTTCCTTACTATATTCAAACTGTTCATATATAATTTGGAGATGACAACACATTAATATTAGCATATTCAGTCTAATATGTAATAAAATATATAAATACCACAGATATTTATACATATCCTCATAATTTTATGACACTCATTTCAAACAATTATAAATATTTCAGAAGATTTATTTTGCACCCTAAACATTTTTCTTGACTTCACATTTTAAAGATATTATCCTGCGCTGAGCATATTGAGTAATAATTCCATTAGAGAGGAAAATATAACCATCCCCATTGGTCATAAATTTGTTACAGGAGCTTAATGTTCAAAAGCATCGAGATCTTTATTTGATTTTCTTTACCTTTTGGTTTTATGTATCTTAAGGGAATGAATGTTCTGTGTTGTAAATAAAGTATAAATGGGAACAACTGTATGTTTTCTTGGAGGGTTTGGTAAGGTAAACTGAGCTACGATAATTACTTCTCATCTTGGGGATAACTAAGGGTCCTTAGCATTTTGGCAGCTTATACTTGTATCCAAAAGTTAATGTACACTATCCTAGGATTTCAAATGTAATACTTAGACTGACAATTCTATAAATGGATTCTATTCTCATTATCCTATGCAAATAAAATAAAAAAACAATGGCATTCATTTTGATGATATTTGACATACAGGACTTTCATTTGGCAAATTGCAACTTTCTAAAAAGTTACAAAATATGCTTTTGGAGAAAATTAAATGTTTAATGTAAAATGATTTGATGAGATCCAATATAAAGTACTCAGATGAAGCTGTTATTCCCAGTTGAGAGAGTTGTAAGTGAACAATGGAAAATATTGGTTATTAAAACATAGTACAATCACATAAAATGTGACATCTTCATAGGATCAGTCTGTTAGTCACCACTGTATTGTGGTGACTATCATCACTTTCATCAAAAAACAAGAAAGGAAATAGTATGCATCTTAAATATCTTCTGCATTTTTTGCTTTATATTTTCTTCCACTTCTTGCATTTTTTGCTTTGTTTCTTCTTCCATTTCTTGCATTTTTTGCTTTGTTTATTCTTCCATTTCTTGCATTTTTTGGTTTGTTTCTTCTTCCATTTCTTGCATTTTTTGCTTTGTTTTTTCTTCCATTTTTTGCATTTTTTTTTTGCTTTGTTTCTTCTTCCATTTCCTGCTTTTTTGGTTTGTTTTTCCTCCATTTCTTGCATTTTTTGGTTGTTTTTTTCTTCCATGTCTTGCACTTTTTTGGTTTTTTTTTTTATCCATTTCTTTGATACAAAGAATCAATGCAACGAAGAGTTGGTTCTTTGAGAAAATCAACAAGATAGACAAACCTTTGTCCAAACTTACCAAACAGCAGAGAGTGAACATGCAAATTAACAAAATCAGAAATGAAAAGGGGGACATAACAACAGACTCTGAGGAAATCCAGAGAATCATCAGGTCCAGGTCATACTTTAAAAACCTGTACTCCACAAAATTCGAAAATTTAAAGGAAATGGACACTTCCTGGATAGCTATCAGTTGCCAAAATTAAACCAAGAACAGAGAAGCAATTAAATAGACCTATAAACCCTTTGGAAATAGAAGCAGTCATCAAAAGTCTCCCAACCAAAAAAAGCCCAGGTCCAGATGGCCTCAGTGCAGAATTCTACCAGACATTCAAAGAACAGCTTATACCAATTCTTCTCAAAGTATTCTATGCAATAGAAGCAGAACACACAAAAACACAACTAAGAAAGACAACTTCAGACCAATATCCTTCATGAACTTTGATGCAAATATACTCAGTTAAATACTGGCAAATCAGATCCAAGAACACATCAAAACAATCATTCACCACGATCAAGTAGGTTTCATCCCAGGGATGCAGGTATGGTTCAACATACGAAAATCCATCAATGTAATACACCATATAAACAAGCTTAAAAACAAAAATCACAAGATCATCTCACTAGATGCTAAAAAAGCCTTTGACAAAATCCAATACCCCTTCATGATAAAGGTCTTGGAGAGATCTGGGATAACAGGAACATACTTAAATATAATAAAAGCTATATACAGTAAACCAACAGCCAACATCAAAGTAAATGGACAGAAACTCAATGCAATTCCTCTAAAATCAGGGAAAAGACAAGTCTGTCAACTCTCTCCATACCTTTTCAACATTGTACTTGAAGGTCTAGCCAGAGCCATATGACAACAAAAGGGGATCAAGGGGATACAAATTGGGAAGGAAGATGTTAAACTTTTACTGTTTGCAGATGATATGATAGTATACAGAAATGACACAAAGAACTATACCAGGGAACTCTTACAGCTGATTAACACCTTCAGCAAAGTGGCAGGCTACAAGATCAACTCAAGAAAGTCAGTAGCCCTACTATATACAGATGATAAAAGGGCTGAGAAAGAAATCAGAGAAACATCACCCTTTACAATTGCCACAAACAACATAAAATACCTTGGGGTAACGCTAACAAAACAAGAGAAAAACCTGTATGACAAGAACATTGAATCTTTAAAGAAAGAAATTAAAGAAGCCCTCAGAAAATGGAAAGATCTCCCATGCTCTTGGATGGGTAGGATCAATGTAGTAAAAATTGAAATCCTGCCAAAAGCAATCTACAGATTCAATGCAATGCCCATTAAAACCCCAGCACAATTCTTCACAGACCTTGAAAGAACAATCATCAATATTGTATGGAAAAACAAAAGACCCAGGATAGCCAAAGCAACCCTGTTCAACAAGGCAACGTCTGGAGGCATCACCATCCCTGACTTCAAGATCTATTATAGAGCTATAGTCCTGTAAACAGCTTGGTATTGGCACAAAAAAAGACAGGTAGACCAATGGAATCGAATTGAAAACCCTGATATTAACCCACACACATATGAACATCTGATCTTTGACAAAGAAGGTAAAAATATACAACTGAATAAAGAAAGCATCTTCAACAAATGGTGCTGGCATAACCACAGGCTGGCATGTAAAAGAATGTGGATCGATCCATGTTTATCGCCATGCACAAAACTTAGCTCCAAATGAATCAAAGACCTCAACATAAATCCAACCACACTGAACCTCTTAGAAGAGAAAGTGGGTTGTACAGGAGACAGCTTCCTGAACATAACACCAGTAGCACAGACAGTGAGATCCACAATTAATAGATGGGACCTTCTGAAACTGAGAAGCTTCTGTAAGACAAAGGACACAGTCAGCAAGACAGAAAGGCAACCCACAGAATGGGAAAAATATTCACTAACCCCACATCTGACAGAGGGTTGATCTCCAAAATTTACAAAGAACTCAAGGAACAAGTCTCCAAAACACCAAAGGATCCAATTAAAAAGTGGGCTGCATAACTAAATAGAGAATTTTCAATAGAGGAGTCTATAAAGGCTGAGAGGCACTTGAGAAAGTGCTCAACATCCTTAGCCATCCGGGAAATGCAAATCAAAACAAATCTGAGATACCATCTCACTCCTGTCAAAATGGCTAAAATCAAAAACACCAATGACAATTTATGCTGGAGAGGATGTGGTAAAAGGGGAACACTCCTCCATTGCTGGTGGGAGTGCCAACTTGTTCAGCCACTTTGGAAATCAGTGTGGAGATTCCTCTGAAAAATGGGAATTAACCTACCACAAGACCCAGCAACTCCACGCTTAGGCATATCCAAAAGATGCCCATTCATACAACAAGGATGTCTGTTCCACTATATTCATAGTAGCATTATTTGTAATAGCCAGAACTTGGAAGCAACCTAGATGCCCCTCAACCGAAGAGTGGATAGAGAAAATGTGGTACATTTACACAATGGAGTACTATTCAGCAGAAAAAAACAATGGAATCCTGAAATTTGCAGGCAAATGGATGACACTAGAAGAAACCATCCTGAGTGAGGAAACCCAGTCACAAAAGAGAAACATGGTATGTATTCTCTCATATACGGATTTTAGACATAGATCTGGGGAGTGCCAGCCTACAATCCCATAGCCGGAGAGTCAGGGAAACAGAACCTTCATTCAGTGGCTGATGGAGGTAGAGTCAGACTCCCAAGGCTAAGCACTGAGCTGAACTCAAGAAAGCCAGTAAAAGAGAGGGAGGACTGATGACCAAAGGGATTAAGACTCGGCTGGTTTAACCCCCAGTAACACCTGACCTGACAAAGGTTAACTTTTGTTTCCCAGGCTGATGTCTAGGAATCCAGCATGGGGCTGATCAATATTCCCTGAATGGGGGTGTCAGTGAGGAGGCCTAGGCAATCTATGGGGCCTTTGGTAGTTGACCAGTATTTATTCCTGGCATACAAATGGACATTGGGTGCCCATCCCGCAATGAGAGATGCACTCTCACCCTGGACACTTGCGGGAGGTTCTAGGCACTGTCCTGGATGAAATGACAGACTATCAACACTCCCATGGAAGAACTCACCCTCCCTGGGAAAGGAGGGGGTATTGGGTGGGTGGTGGGAGGGGGTGCGAGAAGGGGAGGGAAAGGGAGAGGGACATGAGGTTGACATGTGAAGAAACCTTGTTTCTAATTTGAATTTAAATTTAAAAATAAAATTTTTAATACAAAAAAATGTCTTCTGAGCATTTGATGAAATAGTGTTAAACAATATTTACCACATATAAAAGTTATCTTAGGTATCCTAAATCACAAATACAATAATGGCAAAATAAATTAACTGTATAAATTATTTTATAGATTTATTTGTAGTGAAATTTAGAATTATAAGTGATTCTTTTCTCTCCAGTGTATTTTTATTTTATTTTTTAGTATTTTTCTTGGCAGATTAAATCAGTCATAAGGACTAAATGAAAATTAGATTTGCTAAAATCAGACTTTGTTTTTGCATTAAGATTTAAATGAAATTAACTGTCCCAGAGACTATAACACGAGTGTGAACCTAACCCAGAAGAACAAACAAAGCATAGTATTTGCTATCCTGAAAAGAACAAGTGCTATTTACTGAACTGGCAATTATTATGGACTCTCAGTTTTAAAACACAATTGAGTGAAATGAAACACAGGAAAATAATGTATGTTTGCATGAGTTTGCTCAGGATGTATAAGGAAGTACCAGGGACTGAACAGCTTATATGACATAATATTTTGTCAGTCTAGTTGAGCTGGTAAGGGTATCAGAGGTATATTTCTTCAAAAAAATTTCTGCATACTTTCAAAGACTGTCTTCTCCCCATATCTTCGTATGTTCTTCCTCTGCTTGTGAAAAACCCCTATAAATAATTCAGGTCATATTTGATTGGAGTATATTTCCTGTTTTATTAAGCATAATAATTTCTTTCATGTCGCTCAGTTCCTAGAAAGTACCACAAGCTAAGTCTTTATTCTTTGTATTCAGGAAGATAAAAAATAGCTCATAACAAAATTGAATGCATTTAGAACATGCCTTATAAATAGAGCTAAGATGCCAAATAGAAAGATGGATTCCAATTGAATGAGCCAGCTGTCACTTCAGCCACATTGTTCGTTTTCTGTTTATTTTCTTTTCATTTTTTAAAGTTTTTCTTTATTTTTATCTTTTATTTTATTTTCCAGTTTTTTTTAATTAGAAACAATCGGTTTTTTTTTTCATTTTTTTAATTCAAACTAGAAACAGGATTGTTTTAAATGTCAATCCCAGTTCCCTCCCCTGACACCCACTGACTCCCTATCCCATCTGCTTTCTGCTACCCAGGGAAGGTCAGGCCTTCCATGGGGAATCTTCAAAGTCTGTCATATCCTTTGTCGCAGGGCCTAGGTCCTTCCCCATGTGTCTAGGCTGAGAGATTATCCCTCTATATGGAATGGGCTCCCAAAATCTATTCGTACCCTAGGGATAAATACTGATCTACTACCAGAGATCACATAGATTGCTGAGGCCTCCGCACTGACACCCACATTCAGGGGGTCTGGATCAGTCCTATGCTGGTTTCCCAGTTATCAGTCTGGGGTCCATGAGTTCTCCTTTGTTCAGTCAGTTGTTTCTGTAGGTTTCACCAACCTGGTCCTGACCTCTTTGCTCATTACTCCTCCCTCTCTGCAAATGGATTCCAGGAGTTCAGTTCAGTGTTTAGCTGTGGGTATCTGCTTTTACTTCCATCAGATCCTATATGAAGGCTCTAGGATGGCATATGAGGTAGTTATCAATCTCATTATTGTCACGACCATCTCGACCAGCAAGAAAGACGCGACTCGGGAACTCTTCTCCAAGCAGTTTATTCAGGAACCTTAAAACAGTCTTCTTCTTCTTTTCGGGGAAAGCCAGCCCACAGCTCATATGGCCTAGGCATAGCCAACCCCAGCATGTCACTTGGCGACAGCAGATAGGTCCACATACACAGAAGCAAGCCATGGACCTGAGCCTTGACCAAATATGGAGTTGTTTACTCCAAGAGCGCTCACCATCAGGAGGGTGGTAGGTGAAAGCCTGCACCATTTTTTTTTAATTTTATTTTCCAGTTTAAATTTAGATAAGAAACAAGGTTGCTTCACAAGTCAGTTCCAGGTCCCTCTCCCATTCCCTCCCTTCCTCCCGTGCCCCCCCCCCCCCGTTATCCCCTCATTTCTCCAGGGAGGGTGAGGCCCTCCATGGGGGTGTGCATAGTGTGTCATTTCATATAGGGCAGGGCCTAGACCCTTCCCCAAGAGTTCAGGGTGAGAGTGCACCTCACATTGTTCTATGGGAGTCCAAAGTCCGTGTGTATACTTGGGATGGGTACTGATCTGCTGCCCAAGGCTCAGTAGATTCCCTAGGCCTCTTCACTGATGCACTGCACATTGCAGCTCTCCACACATTATAAGGGAAGGACATTTAAGGTAGACTCTCCATCTTATTTTACATATTAATCCCAGTTCCCTCTCCCTCCCCTCCTCCCACACCCCCACCAACACCCGTTCCCATCCTCCTTCTATTCCCCTGGGAAAATGAGGTCTTCCATGAGAGAACATCAAAGAGGAGAGGGAGTTAGGAGATAGAGAAGGAGACAAGAGGATAGGGGGGGAGAGGACAGGAAGGAGCAGGATGATTGAGTCATGGGAAGAAAAGAAGAGCAAAACAAACAAATACCTTAGTAGAGGGAGCCATTATAGGTTTTTTTTCTTTTATATTTTTATTATTTATTTTTAAATTTAAATTTAAATTAGAAACAAGGTTGCTTCACATGTCAGTTCCAGGTCCCTCTCCGTTTCCCTCCCCTCTCCTTGTGCCCTCCCCCCAACCTCCCAATATCCCCTCATTTACCCAGGGAGGTTGAGGCCCTCCATGGGAGTGTCCATAATCTGTCATTTCATCCAGGGCAGGGCCTAGACCAACCCCCAAGAGTTCAGGGTGAGAGTGCATCTCACATTGTTGGATGGAGTCCAAAGTCCATTTGTATACCTGGGATAAATACTGATCTACTGCCCAAGACTCAATAGATTACCTAGGCCACCTCACTGACACCCAAATTCAGGGGGTCTTGATCAGTCCCATGCTGAATTCTCAGGCATCAGCCTGGGATTCAATAGCTAACCCTTGTCAGGTCAGCTGTTTTAGGGTGCTTAGCCGTGGGAGTCTGCCTCTGCTTCCATCAGCCATAGATTTAAAAAGAGAAATCTGACACTGTAAACATGTATAGAAACCTACAAGGATGACCCAAACTAAGAATCTAAGCTATAGTGGAGTGGCTACATTAAATGCCCTTCTCCTATAATGAGATTAAAGACTACCTTATATGCCATCATATTTTTCCTATTGTAATGTTTGTCTCAAATTGTGTTGGCTTCTGTCTAACTTGCCACAAACCTTGACAACAGCATAACATTAAGAAATTAAATGCATCTGTATGTGTGGAGTGTTTTCCCAACAAGAACAGTACCTGTGTACAGGTTCTTCTGAACACTGAGCATGAGATAACTGTATGGAAATTGGTCCTTATTAAAATGTAATTCATTTCTAGAATTAGTCTCTTGAAGAAGTAGAATTTCTGAAAACTGCATAAATTTGGACTCTAAGTAGAGACATTACATGTTAGGAAACACCCGCTTTAAATAATATATCAGAATTGACAGGAAGCAATACCATTTGGTGATAATGGACATGTGCATCTTCTGTTAAATTACACTAACATCACTTTATTGAAGAGCAAAGATCAGAGCTTTATATGGTCTTTTAGATTTTACACTTACGATAAAAGATGAAATGTTTTATACTTTGAAATTAGGCAATCGTTATTGTGTCCACCAAAGCACTTTATCGCTCTAAGACAATGATTAGAACCTCTATGATAGTACTATGGCCATTTACCAATTACTAGACTGCTCCTTTTGTCTCTCACTCACATTAGCATCATTTTAGTGATCATCTCCCATGTAACTATTTTAGTGCATTCTATTTTTAAGCATTTATACCTTATGACCTGTTTTAGTAACTTAAAAGACTGCTGACTACTCAGATTTCTTTGTTGGTTAGTGTACCAAAGTAGCCACCAAAATAATTGTAAAAGCATTTTACTTAAGCAGTCATTTTATATGTTAAGATTCTAAAACTATCCCCACTTCTACTCATTACATTTTCCTCTGTATTTGGGTTGCATTCATTCCTGTGACAAACTCATGAGGACAATGAGGCATCAGCTTTGTTTTATCAGTGAAAAATTAGAGAAAAACAGCAGTGATTCCTTTAGCAGGGATAAGAATGACACTGATTTCACATAAAATAGATAAAGAAACTATTAATGTCACCGAATTTTGATATAATGCAATACTGCATGATGATATTACTTGGCATGCCAGATGGCAAGAAAGGTTATGCTGCTCAATGAAAATGGTCGCATCTCTTATTCTTATGCATTTTCCTAAATATAAATCATTTCATCAATAATAACATGAAAATCCATGTGTGTCACAATACATTGTAAATTCTACCTTTAATGAAAAGGCTATTTTATCCCATTCATTTTTTTCCTAATTTAATTTTCTATTAAAATTACAGAATTTTTTCATTTGTGTATTAATTATTCTCTGATATTTTGGTATTTATATTTTGGTCAACTTGTAGATTTTGAATAGAGTGTATCTAATAACTATTGCCTATCTCTCCAGGTATCAAGGAACTTTAACACAAGCATGACTATATGTCTCAAGTGACTTTTGTTCTACCAATTTTAAATTTTATAATCAGACACATACTGATTTTTGCAAGCAATGAATCAGCACAATAAAAATGTCACTTGTGCAATTATAGTTTTACCAATGTTAAAATAAAGTGATGAAAGAACTGTGTGGTTGTTTGAAATATATGGCCTTGTTGGAGGAAGTGTGTCACTTGTTTGGGGGTCTTTGAGGTCTCTTGTTCATACTTCCCCCATTGTGACTGTCAGTTGACTTTCTGTTGCCTGCAATATGTAGCAGCCAAAGTTTGAACAACACATGTGCCTGCATGTCACATATGCTCCCAGTCATGACAACAGACTGAACCTCTGAAACTGTAAATGAGCCAGCTAACTAAATGATTTAGTCACAGCTTAAGCAATATATGTTTATTAATTTAATGTGTAAATATTTTCTTCTCATTAAAGTGTTCAAAAAGTGGCCATTGCCTTTTCTTACTAAAAAATTTCAAAGCTCTGTCCAAAAGCAAAAATTATTGTTATTAAACATTGACTAAAAGAAGCAGGGATTGTAGAAATCAAATCAAATTTAAGCTTGATAGCTTCAGGAGATCCAATGCTGTCTTCTGGACTGCACATACATGTGCACTCATGTGAACATAACTTTGCATATACATATGTAGCATATAACTAAAAAGCATAACCTCTAAAATGATATATTTTCTGGTGTTAGATTTCAGATACAAACTCATAAATTGACAAAACACATCCTGCTTCCTTCCTCCTTCTCCTTTTCTTCTTCTTTTATGAATTTTTCTTCTCTTGCTATGTAGCTCAATCTGCCTTCAAGTTCATGATTCTTCTATGTATTCAGAGAATTGCTATTATATTATATTCTGAAAATTGCACAAACATAAAAATAAGGTTTATTTATTTAAACTATAATATTTTAGTTATAAAAACTAATGCTATAAAATTATTATTAAAGGTATATGATTTTTTGAAATGTCATAGTATTTATTCATGCAAATTTCCTCATTTGTTTCTACACATGCGCTCCTCATTTATTTCACCCTTATATAATTGGTTCATATATTCTTACTCAACATTTAAATCTCACAGTTATTTGATTTTAAAATAGATATAAGTATTTTTCCACATAAAGCTCTTAGAGACTATTTGAAGATCTAGCTACCTTCATTCTAATTTTGTTTTTTAAATTATTCCTTTGTTTCTGCATAGACACACACACAACTATGTGTATATGTATTTGTGCATACTTAAACAACACGTTTAGTCTGTATAACATTGTTTGTATGTATATATTTGTGGTCAGAACAGACTACCTGGAATTGGATAGCCAATTTGGGGATTCTTCCCTGGGGAATTTATTTCTCCCACTTATGACATTCATTTGTTGTCTTTGTCTAGGACTGAGGACTCATGAAATTTCCTCCTTCAATAGAAGCATAACTATTAGTATCATTGACATGGCTCGATGGAAGCATAACTATTACTATCATCAACTTGGCTCCCAATCAGTCATCTGGATGAGAGATCATGTGTACATCTTTTCAGGCAGTTTATAATGAAAAACTATCTCATAGCAAACTTCTTGTACCTATGGCTCTCATAATGTTCCCATCTCTTCTTCTTCTATTAGTATTAGTGAAGTTAAATTGTAGGAGTTGGGTTGTACATAGATCAGTCGTGTCTCGGCACCATGCACTCACTTCATTTCTGCATGTTGATCAAGTGTGGTTTTCTGTAATTATGTGTTTTCTGATGCAAGCAAATGATTATTTGATGAGTGGTGACACATACTTATCTGTTGGTATAAGTATACATACTTAGAATTTAATTAGGCAGTACATATGAGGGAGCTCAAAGTAGGGTACATGGGAAGAGTTGAAGACATGAACAGGAAGGAGATATGTTATATAATTCTGTTTTATTTTCAAAATAGTTGAACATTCTGAGAAGTTTTGTATGGTTTAAACTATGGCCCACCAAGATGGTTCAACAGACAAAGCATTTGACTTAAAATTCAGAATACCTGACCTTATGTAAAAGCAGAAGGAAAGAACCAACAGGTGAAGGATTTACATGAGCACCATGTCATATGTGTCACATGTGTTGTACTCCCCAACACATAAACATGTAATGAATAAATTTAAATACTAAATAAGTCAAGTGTGTACTATTATTTAATGAACAACACTTAGCCAGGTGTCCACATTTCTTTTTTCCTTGCTAGAGCACATTTGGATCCTTTAGTAATTCTTTCTTTTCCAGTCATAAGTTAATTTGACACATTTCTTGGATTTTAAACCCTCTTCTCTTTAGTCACTGTGCTACTTATCTCAGTTTTTAAAGTTTGTGAAAGCAATTTCCAAGTGTTTTAATTGCCTCATATTTGAGAATGCTTTAATTTTATCTGTATTCAAATAAAAAAATCTAAGTGTAGGTATCTTTGTATCAGAACTCTCCTAAAATTACCCTATAATCTTCTGTGTTTGGTGGTCACAATTATCCCTAGGTTGCTTTTTTTAACTTGTTTATTTTTTATTAAATTAAATTAATTTAATTTTACAAAAAAGCAGTGCATTTTTTAACTTTTTCAAATTTGTCAATGTGTATAGTCTATTTTGGAAATTTAATAATACCTTTCTTTTGTGTAGTGTTTCATAATATTTCTTTTTCCGAAGGAATAACTGACAGATACTTAACATTCTGGCTTGCTTGGCACTCATAGTAGATCTGAGGGAATCCAGCTCAAATTATTCCTTTCTGCCCCTTGGTTTAACTATTTTTGTTTTGGTTACTGAATTCCTATTGCATAAGTATGTACGCCTTGGTACTAATTACCTACAACATTTCCCTGTTCATTCTAGTTTAAACTCAGTTTATTCTTTCTTTGATATGTTTCATTTACTAAAACAAAATTAGTGATATAAATTATTTTCATCTCACCAATAAGGTATCGACAAATGCTGGCAATTACTAAATTAGGTTGCACATTATTAGTAAGGGTTTTTCCTAATTTCTCCATAATGTATCACTCTTTAAATTTCTAATTTTACCATTGACTACATTTCCAATGCATCCTTTCTTTGTTGTATTAGTATAATTAAAAATTGCTAAAAGTTAACGTCCTCACAGAATATCCATCAGTGAGGCATAGTGACATCTGCTTATAATCCCAGCAGTTGGGAGGCAAATAGACGAGAGTAGGCATTTGGTGCTGAGGTGTTTCTTCATTTTCTTCTATCTTCTTTCAGACTAACATAAAGGAATATGGGAAATGGACACCTTTTATCCCAGAGAGTCGTGAAAAGCCCAATGTGTCTGAGTTCTCTGCTTTGATTTCTAAACAGGCTTATATCCAAGACTGACTTGTGCCATCTTCTGATACTTAAGTAGGAATATATCTGCTTACAAATTCTATTTAGTGTCTGACAAATTTAATTTCCATATATCTGAGTGTTAGACTCCCCCTGTTTATTTCTTTTTAGTGTTTATTTACTTTTCTGTTGGTTTCTGCAGACTTGTGTCTGTCCTTGTGTGTGTTTACTAGGTGTCTACCTATATAGAATATTCTTTTCCTTCATCATAAGCAGGGAATTATCACTTTCTGTGCATTTCTCTCTTCAGACCCTAACAAAGTTGGTATAGCTCAATCATACCTTCTTGAGATTATCTTAGCTTTGGTAACTACTGAGTCAAGTAATTTGAGGGATGAGGGTTTTTTCTATTTTAAGTCACTCTCTGAGTTTTATTAAGAAGACATGTTTATAAATGACAACATGTACTCAGAGCAACGAGGGTAAGTAAACAATAATGTACACACATCTGTACATGAGTATTATGAATATGCCTAATTATACTAGACAATAACATGCTGAAAATGGTTGTTCCAGAGGGCAGCATGTTAGCATCTTGGAGAAAATCACTGTGCTATTTTAAGAAACTGAGCCAGATTCAGTCATGCATCAGGTAAAATGGAAGGTTATTTGCTTAGATTATATACTGACTATATTTAGGACATAAAGAAATTTATAGCTTATATAGTTGTGTTTCCTTTTACATCCACTAATATTCTTTTGTATTCAGCATTATGGAAATGATAGATGGCATCCTATAAAGACCGTTGTGATCACCTCTATTACCCAGGAAATAAAAGTTCCTGGATCCTAGTAATATAAGCCATAGAAACCGATGCATGTGCTTGGCATATTTAGGAATTTTTCTCATCCCATTTATAAATGTAGGTCAAATAAATGTTAAAAATAGCTCATTGTTTCCGTAACATGTTTAAATTCTTACTTTATGTTTGTCCTTTCAAGAAGTTCTTTGCTCATTTATCATCCAGGCTGTGGTTATTAAACCTTGACAAATTATTTGGATTCAATTCCTTTAGATTCTACTATATTTAGCTGTATTTCTAAACCTTAGTAATGGCAAAATCTGAAAAAATACATTTTATATCTGCAAGGAACTATTTTCCTGAAACTGTGAATTTTGGCTTTTGTGTTATTAGCTTCATAATACAAACATCTTGAGAAGCTCTAAGAGATAAAACTATTTCTAGGATATAAAATTTTACTAAAGATAGAAAGATTATATTTGCTGCCTAAGTTAAATTCTACAGTCCCACCAAGTTACCCAGCCTGCTCAAGGGTTGTTACTGATGGCTCTTTCCCTCTACCTAGGATTACTGGTGTCTCAACAATAGCACAGTTTTAAATAATTTCATTTGAGACCACAGATTTTCATCCACATTAAAAGATGGTATTTACATTCACTATCAATCATACACCAACCCAAGTGATGTAGAAAGCAGATGCAGAAAATGAATCCAAGTAATATTGACATAGGTACTAAATATTCTCATAGACTCAATTAACACGCTGTCATAAAGCTGGAAGCTTCCAAGACTCAGGAAAAATAACTGGTAGTTGGCATTGACATGACAGATTTTGATGGTGCAAGGAGATATTGCAGTTCTTCTCCAAGTACTAGTGTAATGGAGGTTTTACGTCTTGCAAAGAATGTTCAAGGTGTTCAAGGTGTTTAAAAGGATCATTTGAACAAAAATATCTTTTATCACAAGATCCATAAATATTATTTTTAGTAGTCAAATAATAGGCCTTAGATGCTCAAGATAATCATAATCAAGAAAACTAGGACAAGATTTTAAGTCTTGTATGAGGCAATTCACGATTATCTTCAAGGTAGCTTCCAAAATTACCCAGCATTCTTCTGCAGTGACAGTACTTGAAAAAATAGTAAGCATTTCCCAGAATATCAAAATTTCAAATGTTGATCCTGACTGGAAAGTGAGTTTATGCTTAGATTCTGTTTCTGCTACTGACTATTAACCTGAGCAAGCATATCAGTTATTTTCTGAGACTCCCTTTCATTATACAGCCTAAAACAGGTCACATTAGTTTAAAAAAAGTGGATCACTTTGATCCATTTAACTTTTCACTCCACAATATCATCTGTTATATTTATAAGTCACTTCTTCCATTGAGCAGGAAACAGGATAATTAAACAGAAGCTACTATCAAACACAGAAGAAGAGATTATAAAATCAGTCTAGAGTCCTAAATGATTTAGTTGAACACTTGTATGAAAACTTGGTTAAATGCCCAAAAGATAAACTTACCAAAAAGATCATTGAGGAAAACACCACTCAAAACCAATGAGGATTCCTCTTATCTTCCATCTTAAATCAGAATATGGATTATACACTAATACACTGAGTTCATGTGCAGGAAAAGCTTGTTCAGTTGTGTTATGTAATTGATTCAGTTTACAGAGTACTTCTATACTGATTATAGTAACAATTCCTGAAGGAAAGTAACTGTACCTACCTGTGTAACTTTAGGAAATTAAACAAAAGTGATGAAGTAAGAGTCAGGAAACAGCCTATTATCAGGATGGAGAAGCAGACAGAAATCCCTGTGAAGTGGGTGGTACAAACTTTTCTAGTTTGGATACACTGAAAATAAAGCTTTTCCACATAAGTAGGTCTCTTTTCCTTTACTGATGAACATATAATTCTATTCATGGGAAAGAAATACAAATAACCTTATTTTTGTCTTCCAGCTTTTAATATCTCTATTGAGGTTTGCTCATATGTGAATGAGTGAGTTGTGCCTTTCTCATGAAGCAAATATACTGTCAGAAAGAAACTGAAGAAAGACCAGACAGAATTTATATTACCCATATATATCCAGTTTCAAAACAGCTGGCTGACACTGTGTGGTACTCTGAGTCTGATTTAGGATGAAAGACTGGGGACAAGTTCTATTGCCCAGTGTTATGTTATGATGAAATCTCTTTAAAATTTTACAAAAAAATCTGATTTTGAATTTGATAATATAACAAATACCAATCTGATCAAGGAGACAACATGATCAAGGTGGCACCAAATAAAACATAATTTACCTGAGAACAACCCAACCAATTAAATTATTCACATTAGGGTATCATTTTGAATTTTTGCATCTATCTGTGACATCTTGCCTAACTCCTTCCTTTTTTCATTTCTCCTCTTTTATTCCCCTCTCTTTTACAGATGCTTGAATCTATATTCTTTTGTAGGCATAAATTATTCCCATTTCCTGCATTTTAAACAACAAATTCTGTGATCTCTGGAAGACTATATTGCATTCAGTCATTCAGTTTCTAAATTGTAGCTACACATCAGATCCACTAGTGTGTTTGTGGAGAGGGGCATAATACTAGTGAAGCCCCATTTTTTCTGGAATAAATGAATATTGCAGAAGAATGCACTCAACTAATAATTTTGAGAACCAGCCAGGTGCTCAGAATTTGTGATACTCCACAAATATACATACTTGAGATTTAAGAACTTTACAACATAGTGATGAAGACAGAGAAGTGATGCTGCCAATTATTATTTGTTATATTAAATTCAAAACATACAGGGAGAGGATTAAAGTTATTATCTGCTTATTATCTAAGACAAGCTGTAGCACTTCTGTGCTGGTTTCTGCTTATAAACTTGCTTGTCACTCTGCCCAGTACTGTAGTCTGGCATCACAGCTCTAGCTCTTACTCTCTAGAAGGGTGTGGAAATTTAATCTCATATATATAAATATTTATATACATAGATATGTATATATAGGTGTGTTTCTGCATATACAGTATATATGTATATAAATTTCATCTCATATATATGTGTAAGTGTATATGTGTATATATGATATGCATGTATATGTGTATGCATGGTTCAAATGTATGTATATAAATATGTATGTATATATAATTTCAAAAATATAAATAAATTTTGAATGAATGAAACCAGCAGTGGATTTTTTTTTTGGTTTTTCGAGATAAGGTTTCTCTGTGGCTTTGGAGGCTATCCTTGAACTCTCTCTGTAGACCAGGCTGGCCTCGAACTCACAGAGATCCGCCTGCCTCTGCCTACCGAGTGCTGGGATTAAAGGTGTGCGCCACCAACGCCCGGCTTCCAGCAGTGGATTTAATCACCCAAACTCACAACTCAACAATACTTCTTCACTTTGGCGTTATCACAGACACAGATTTTCTATATGTCTTGTATAATAGTGAATTTAGTGTGGGAATTAAATTTTCTTTAAAAGATAGCTAGGAAGTTGGGACAGGAAAGACAAGTTGTAAAACACAAAAAAATATTTATAAAGAAAATATAGTTTTTAGGTTTGTCTCTGACTCATGAGCTGCAAGCAATTAAAAACTGCTGAGAGAGAGGTGGGGAGATTAGTTGCTCTCAACCAAGTATGATGCTCTTGATTCTCTGCTCAAGACTGAGTGGTCAATACTAGAAGCATATAAATAAAGACAACATTAAGTAGAACCAGCAGGTTATAATTATGTTTATTCATTTATATGTACATGTCACGATGAAAGTTAAAAAGAGGAGATGTTGAATATGGAAGGGAGGGTGGTAGGATATATATGGTACAAGTGGGGTAGATTGAGGGTGAATATGATGTAATTACATTTTAATTAAGATTTTACAGTATATATACAGTATATATATATATATTAAACTCTTTAAAACCTTAAAGATGTAAACTGGGAAAGATAATGTAAAATGAGAAGATATCATGGTTATAAATCTTCACAATTACAATTGTGAAAATAGAAATATTATCCAAAGGCACACACAGATTCATCAAAATCTGAATCAGAATTCCAGTGACATTCAACACAGAACTTAAAATTTTCATATTGGATTACTCCAGGTAATCAAAGTAATACCAAACAGAAACAAAAATGTTGAAATCCTCACATAAAATAATGACGAATTATACCACACAGATAAAGTAATATGAACTAGAATGGAATTAGCATAAAATGACACACTGATAGCTGTAATAAAATGTTGTACATATTTTTGAGTATAAATTAATCCATACAAATATAGCTACCTGATTTTTGAAGAGGTATCAAAGATACACACTGGGTTACAAGTAAACCTCTTTAAAAATGGTGGTGGGGAAAGTATGGTTCACATACAGAAGAATGGAACTAGATTTCTCTCAACCTGAATATAAGTCATTTTATCATATATCAATTGACATAAATTATGAAAGGAAAACACTATAAAAGAGTGAAGTATATAAGAATATAAGGATAAGTGTGGATGCAAATAGAATGGACAATAGGCCTGACATTTACTAGTGGGTTTACCAGGTACACATTAGACGGGAAATAAGAATAACTATAATCTATAAAATGTATAAATTTAAATCCCAAGCACAGTGATCCTAGTAGCAGACAAAGGGAGCCCAACAGAAATGGCTTCGTGGCAGCACTTGAGGCATCACATACCTGAGCTCAGGAGATCTTCAGGTCTCTAAGGCAACCTAAGGACGTCCATGGTACCATGTTCACCACAAATTTTCATCACCCAGCTGCTCACCCCTGCCTCTCAGAAGTATTTGAGCAGGACACAGCACAAAGCCTCTTCATACTGGCAAACTTAGAGCTACCTAGCAAAGACTTTCTTGCTCAGGTTTAAATTTCTTGCCTTTACCTATGGATATCTGCAGGCCCAGCTCCTACCACTGAGAACCAAATAATGAGTAGGAAAACTTGGCCAATGAGACCTAAATGGATTGTTAAGTACTCTCTAGGTCTCCTACCTAGAGTGCTGAAACCTCAACTATCCAAAATCTAAGCTGAGTTAAAATTTCTCAACAATATTTTCCAAAAGAATCTCCAATATAATATGTAGCAATCACTAAAGCTGACTTAAATAGCCATACATACAATTAAATGGTTCATACTTAAAAAAAAGTAGATAACTAGGGTAGAACCAAATGTGACTGGGAAAAAAGTCAAGGGAATGATTCCTAATGATATTCTGCTATAATCATAGATCAGTTATAGTCCAATTGTCATCAGAGAGGCTTCATCCAGGAACTGATGGAAGCAGATAAGAAGACCCACAGTCAAATATTTGGTAGAGCTCAGGGAACCCCACAACTGAGTGTGAGGAAAGAAGGATTTAAGGAGCCAGAAATGTCAAATACACTACTTGAACATGACCCACAGACTTAGGTAAGCATGGATCATGGGGGCATAAAAAGATTGATAGTGCAATCAGGGAGCCTGTATGGGTCTGATCTAGGTTGTATGCATATGTTAACATTTTATAACTTGGTATTATTGTGGGACTCCTGACACTGTTAGTGAGGTGTCTCTGACTCTTTTGCCTGCTCTCGAGAACCTTTTCCTCCTACTGAGCTTCCAAGTCTAGCCCTAATATGAGGGTTTGCATCTACTTTTATTGTAACTTGTGGATATGTCTGGGATGCTAGCACTTTGTTAAAATGAAATGGAGAAGTGGATCTGGGGAAGCAAATTGGGAGTAACAGAGAAAGGGGAAACTACAGGTAGGATGTAGAGTATGATAATAAATTTTTAAAAGGTTAGTGCCATTCTTTCTTACATGGTATATTCCACCTCAAATTATACAAATCATTACAACTACCATAATATCCCAGCTAGACTTGTAGAAATAAAATAAATGTATTTTGTGTGTAGGTGTTCTTTTTAATAACTCAGCAGACTTTTCGTTAGAGTAAAACTTGAGTTAAAATTTCACTTCCTATTGTGCTAAAAGTAATATTCATTTTAAACATTTTGAAAAGTTAACACAACACATTACTCTATATCCTTGAATCAAACATGTAGGTACTCAAGATATGAAATTTCTACCCAAAGTAAGAAACAATACTTCAGAAGTTAGGGGTTATATGAAATTGTATCTATTGGTCCTAAAATAATGGGGAAGAAATTTTATAAGTGAGACAAAACTCAGACTGGCTTGATCATTCATAGCTGTTAATTTATTTAACATCTTAGTCCTCAGCATTTGTTTTATCATCAAAGAGGCAAGTGTTCTGAAAAGATGCCTTCTTTTCTCCTTCTTGAAGAATCATTTTACTTTCCATTTCGTTTTATGTCCTTTTTGTATGTAAATACACACATGAGCAGGTAACTGAGGAGGACAGAAAAAGATATCTGTTCCTCTGGATCTGGGTTTTCAGCTTGTTTTTAGTATCCCATGTACAAGAACAGCATATGCTCATAACTGCTGAATAATCTCTGCAGTTCCAGCTCCATTTCTTAAGTATTTTAACATTTTTGTCTATATTAGTTGCTTGAATTTTAGTCATTAAAGGTCTTTAAACTTATTTGTGTGGTGTGTGTGTGTGTGTGTGTGTGTGTGTGTGTGTGTGTGCCAGATGACCCAGGAGATATTTAACTTACAAACAAAAATGTGATTAAAGCAATTAGGAGGGTAAACAATTCTTTTAAAAAATCTTCAAGAACTATTTCTCAATAGTTTGCATACAAATTGAATGTTAATACTAAATCAGTCCTGTCTAACCCCCAAACTAAACCACTCTGGAGAATCTCATCTTAGGTTCAGCTTAAATTGATTTTAGATAATTAAAAGAGAATATCTTTGAAAGCATTCTATAATTTTGAGCATCTTTTTCCTCTATTAAATTGTATCCATGAGCTGGGTCGTTATGGCACATTCGAATAATCCTAGCACTCATGAGGCAGAGGCAGACGGATCTCTGTGATTTTGAGACCAGCCTGGTCTACAAAAGCTAGTCCAGGACAGCCGCCAAAGCCACAGAGAAACCCTGTGTTGAAAAAAAATTATTCATGATACAGTAAGTAATTGGTATTTCCTTTATCAATTCTTCAAATTTCATTTCATGCAGAACCATGAACCACAAATGCCTATATAACAAAGCTGATGCAAAAGAACATATAAAAATATGGGTGGATACTAATCTGTAAGCAATTACTAGATGCATTCAGTGTGATGTTTAATTAAGCAACATACATGTAACGATTTCATTATCTGCTCTCACACTTAACTATGGTCAAATTGGTTGTGATAGGATCAAGGTTTCATTGTATCTCCTGTTGCTACAAGATCTTGAGGACAAATAAATTTACAAAATCAAAGACAAGCTGCTGTCAAAGAGTTTTCCTGGTGAACTTTCCAGGTTCATGAGCAGATGCAAGTACGCTGTTCCAGAATAGCTTAAATAGAACAACTGTTCTAAAATTTCTCTATGAATCATGATTAAAAATTGGTAACTCTTGAAGCCCAGGCATCAGCCTGGGAATCCAGCATGGGACTGATCAAGACCCTCTGAATGTGGGTGTCAGTGAGGAGGCCTAGGAATCTGTTGAGCCTTGGGCAGTAGATCAGTACTCATCCCAAGTATACACACGGACTTTGGACTCCCATCCAACAATGTGAGATGCACTCTCACACTAAACTCTTGGGGGAGGGTCTAGGCCCTGACCTGTATGAAATGACAGACTATGGACACCCCCATGGAGGGCCTCACCCTCCCTGGGGAAATGAGGGGATAATGGGGGATCTGGGGAGAGGGCACAGGAGGAGGGGAGGGAAAGGGAGAGGGACCTGGAACTGACTAGTGAAGCAACCTTGTTTCTTATCTAAATTTATACTAAAAAATAAATAAATAAAAAATTACATTTGAATTGCTAAAAAATTGGTATTAAAAATTTATTCAGTTGAATCATTAAATATCTTTGTACTAAGTGTGTCAAGATGAAGATATACTGAACATCAGATATACTGAACATCACAGTCATGTTATTTAAATTTAGGTTTAAAAATTAATAGTGGATTTCGTATGTTGAACCATGCCTGCTTCCAGATGTCCATTACCCTGTCACTAGAAGATATGTTATCTAATAGCAAATTTATAAATCTGGACTGATAATGCCTGCACTGCACTAATGCATGGGGAAGTGGACACATCTGTTTACACAGTATGAAGAGATGATTAGAGTGTAGCAGACCTCTGTCCTTCCGTGGGCCATGGACACAACACAGCTTAGCACAAATTTAGACGTTCTTAATAGTCTACTGAAAGCTCTCATCTGACATAATGTCTAGGCCCCCCCCTTATTGAGAATAGACTTCAGGACCCCAAACTGTGAGAGGATTCTTCTCTGGTAGAAGACAAAATGATTAATTGTCTCACATAAGTATTTGTGTGTGCTTTTATATCTTAGAGAAATTACAGATACCCTCAAAATCAATTTATTTTTTCTTTTTTTATTCATCTAAATTAGAAACAAGCTTGCTTCACATGTCAATCCTTGCTCCCTCTCCGTGCCCAAGCTCCCCAACCCCCCATCCAATTGCCACTCCAATTTCTGACTCTCCATTGAGGTTGAGGCCCTTCACTGGGGCTGTCCAAAGTCTGTCATATCCTCTGGGGGTAGGGCCTAGGCCTTCCCCCATGTGTCCAGAGCATGAGAGAGCATGCCTCCCTGTGGAATGCACACACAAGGATAGCACACAAGAATAGCATACAAGGTAGTTTTCAAACTCATTATCAGTGAAGGGCATTTAAGGTGGCCTCTCCAATATGGCTTATATTGTCAGTTGGTGTCATCCTTGTACATCTCTGGAAATCTCATTAGTGCCAGATCTCTCCTCAAACCTATAATTACTCCCTCTATGGTTTCTCTCATTTATTCTTCCCTGCTCTAATTTATTCTTCCCTGACTCAACTTTCATGATCCCCATGTCCTCTTCTACCCTTCTATTCTCCCCCTCACATTACCTCTACTCCCTGTCCCCTCCCACCATACTCCCAGTCCACTCAGGAGATCCTGTTCCATTCCCCTTCTCTGGGGTACCATGCATATCTATCTTAGGGTACTTCCTGTTCCCCAGACTCTCGGGCCATGGGATTGTAGGCTGCCACTCCTCTGATTCCTGTCTAAAATCCATATATGAGTGAGTACATACCATGATTGTCTTTTTGTCACTGTGTTACCTCACTCAGGATGGTTTCTTCTAGTACTATCCATTTGCCTGCAAATTTCAAGATTCCATTGTTTTTTTCAGCTGAGTAGTACTACATTGAGTAAATGTACTATATTTTATTTTCCACT
This sequence comes from Mesocricetus auratus, assembly GCF_017639785.1. Lineage (NCBI taxonomy): Eukaryota > Metazoa > Chordata > Mammalia > Rodentia > Cricetidae > Mesocricetus > Mesocricetus auratus. The sequence continues at coordinate 44,637,638 of NW_024429266.1, forward strand.
CTTCAGTTGAGGGGCATCTATATGCTTCCAGATTCTGGCTACTACAAATAATGCTGCTATGAACATAATGGAACAGATGTCCTTGTTGTAAGAATGCACATCATTTGGGTATACGCTTAAGAATGGAATTGCGGAATCTTGTGGTAGACCGATTTCCATTTTCCTGAGGAATCTCCATACTGATCTGCAAAGTGGCTGTACAAGTTGGCACACCACCAGCGGTGGCAGAGTGTTCCCCTTTCTCCACATCCTCTCCAGTATAAACTGCCATTGATGTTTTTGATTTTAGCCATTTTGACAGTGAGATGGTATATCAGAGTTGATTTGATTTGCATATCCCTAATGGCTAAAGATGCTGAGCACTTTCTTAAGTGTCATTTTGCCTTTTCAGGCTCCTCTATTGAGAATTCTGTATTTAGTTCTGTACCCCACTTTTTAATGGGATCCTTTGGTGTTCTGGAGACTTGCTTATCGAGTTTTTTGTAAATTTTGGAAATCAGCCGTCGGTCAGATGTGGGGTTAGTAAATATGTTTTCCCATTCTGTGGGCCACCTTTTAGTCTTGTTGACTGTGTCCTTTTCCTTATAGAAAGTTCTCTGGTTCAGGAGGTCCCATTTATTAATTGTCAATCTCACTGTCTGTACTACTGCTGTTATGTTCAGGAAGCAGAACAGTCTCCAATACCAATTCATTCAAGGATGCCTCACAGTTTCTCTTCTAAGAGTTTCAGTGTGGCTTTATTTATGTTGTGGTCTTTGATCAATTTGAACTTAAGTTTTGTGCATAGCAATAGTCATGGATCTATCTGCAGTCTTCTATATGTCAGCATCCAGCTATGCCAGCAGCATTCACTGCAATGCTTTCTTTTTTCCATTGTATAATTTTAGCTTCTTTTTCAAAAATCAACTGTTCCTAAGTGTGGGGTTCATGTTACGGTTTTCTGTCTGATTCCATTGATCTACCTGTCTATTTTTGTGCCAATACCAAGCTGTTTTCAGGACTATAGCTCTATAGTAGAGCTTGAAGTCAGGGATGGTGATGCCTCCAGAAGTTCCTTTAATGTACAGGGTTGTTTTGACTATCCTGGGTCTTTTGGTTTTCCATATAAAGTTGTTTATTTTTATTTCAAGGTCTGTGAAGAATTGTGTCAGTATTTTGATGAGGATTACTGTGAATCTTTAGATTGTTTTTGCCAAGATTGCCATTGTTACTGTGTTGACCCTACCTACCCAAGAGCATGAGAGATCTTTTCATTTTCTGGTATCTCTTTTAATTTCTTGCTTTAAAGACTCAAAGTTCTTGTACAGGTCTTTCAATTGTTTTGTTAGAATTAGCCCAAGACATTTTGTATTGTTTGTGGCTATTTTAAAAAGTGATGTTTCTCTGATATCTTTCTCAGCCAATTTATCACCTGTATATAATACAAGTTAATCTTGTATCCTGTAACTTTGCTGAATGTGTTTATCAGATGTAGAAGTTCCCATGTAGAATTTTTCAGGTCAGATACATAAACTATCATATCATCTGCAAATAGTGAAAGTTTTATTTCTTCCTTTCCTATGTGGATCCCTTGATCTCTTTTTGTTGTCTTATTGCTCTAGCTTGAACTTCAAGTACAATATTGAAGAGGTATGGAGGAAGTAGACAGCTTTGTCTTGCTCTTGATTTTAGAGGAATTGTGTTGAGTTTCTCTCCATTTAATCTTATGTTGGTTGTTGTATGCCCGAAATACAAAGGTACCCATGTTCATAAAAGAAACATTACTAAAACTCAAATCACATATACAACCTCACACAGTTATAGTCGGAGACTTCAACACACTACTCCTACCACTAGAAAGGACTCCCAGACAGAAATTAACAAAGAAACAAAGGAACTAACAGAAGATATGGCCCAATTGATTTTAACAAACAACTATAGAACTTTCCATCCAAACACAAAAGAATATACCGTCTTCTCAGTGCCACATTGGACTTTCTCTAAAATTGACCACATACTTGGCAACATAGTAAACCTCAACAGGTACAAAAAAATGGAATAATCCCCTGTATCTTTTCAGACCACCATGCTTAAAGTTAGGATTCAACAACAACACAAATTGCAGAATCCCTACAAACACATAGAAATTGAACAATGCACAATTGCACCACTCCTGGGTCTAGGAAGAAAGAAAAAATTAAAGAATTCCTAGAATTTAAAGAAAATAAGGACACAACATACCCAAACCTATGAAACACTTTGAAAGCAGTACTAAGAGAAACTTCATATGAAAAAACTGAAGAATAATCATAGAGGAGAATTAAAAGTACAACTAAAAGTTCTAGAACAAAAAGAAGCAAACTCACCAAGGAGGAGTAGATGCCAGGAAATACTCAAATTGAGGGATGAAATCAACGAAGTAGAAACAAAGATAACAATACAAAGAATTAACGTAACTAAGAGTTGCTTCTTTGAGAAACTCAACCTTTATCCAAACTGACCTAAAGACTGAGAGAGAACACGCAAATTAACAAAATCAGGAATGAAAATGAAGACACAACAAATGACATGGAGAAAATCTAGAGAATCTTCTGGTCATACTTTGTAAACCTGTGCTCCACTAAATTCAAAAATTAAAAGGAAATGGACAATTTTCTGGACAGATGTCACTTACCAAAATTAAATCAAGAACAGATAAGCAATTTAAACAGACCTATAACCCCTAGTTAAATAGAAGCAGTCATCAAAAGTCTTCCAATCAAAAAAAGCCAGGTCCAGATGGCTTCAGTGCAGTATTCTACAAGAAATTCAAAGAAGAGCTAATTCCAATACTCCTCAAAGTGTTCCATACAGTAGAAACAGAAGGATTGATGCCAAATCTTTTTACGAGGCTACAATTACATTTGTACCAAGCCACACAAAGAACAAGTAAGAAAGGGAACTACAAACTAATATCCCTAATGAAAATTGACGCAAAAATACTCAATAAAATACTAGCAAAGCAAATCCAAGACCACATCTGAAAAATCATCCACCATGATCATGTAGGCTTCATGCCAAGAATGAAGGGATGGTTCAACATATGAAAATCTATCAATGTAATCCACCATATAACAAACTGCAAAAGAAAAACCACATGATCATCTGACTTGATGCTGAAAAATTCTATGACAAAATCTAACACCCCTTCATGATAAAGGTCCTGGAGAGATCAGTAATAACAGGAACATACCTTAACATAATAAAAGCAATATACAGTAAACCAAAAATCAATTTAAATTTAATCTTTAAATTAAGATGACCAGATTTACCAGTTTCAAAATCACATTACTGAAAGTGAATAGAAGGATTACATATTAAAAAAGAAAATGAAACAGTTCGATCTATTTTGAGACACACTGAATTTCTCTCAGTGTCTCCACCCTATATAAGGCCAAACTAAACTCCATTCAATCTAATATTTCTAGTTCTTATTTTTAGTTACTGTACTGCCCTCAGTATCTTTATTTTAAGCCATCTCAACTACCCTTTATCTCACTTCACTCAATTAATCCATCTCTCCTTTGGCACTGCTGTAATGACATTCATTTTTTTGTTTTTTTCCTTACTACTTTAATTAGATATTGTTTTGTATCAACTTAAATGGTTCTTAACATCCACATATTTTGCATGTTTTATTCAAAACTAAATTCTAAAACTAAAATATGCGAATAACATTTCGCCTACATGATCCCTGAATTGCAGTAGATAAAGTCTACAATAAACAAACAAACTAATAATAAAAATAAACACAACTGTGGTGCCTGTTCTCTTGGATGAATAAATAATTCAAATTCTATGTTGCTTCTTCCTTGCTTTTCAGTTTCTTACATTATCTTCTTAGGCATCAACCTCAAACTTGCACATTTTTTTATTATCCAACCTGTGTTCACTATGAATGGGTTGCAGGCTTTCTGAGGTGTGTTTCAAATAGTCGCTGAATTTGGAAGGTAATAGTGTCCCAAAATGTGACTAAGAAAGCAGTAATCAAGACTAATGACAGATACAACTTCAGATATTTTTTTTATATATACACAACAAAAGAACATATCACCTGCCTACACTATCATCTAAGGGATGAAGAAAACCATGGCAAAAATCCCTCCATACGATATTTACTTTTGTATGTTAGTTTTAACATTTATTAAAGGAAAATAAATAATACCATTTCATCTTAAGACCCTCTCCTATCCTTCTGTGTTTCTCTACAAGGGAATAATGTATTTAGGGTTCCTAAATGCAAATAGTATACATAGTATTAAGATAAGAAATTGGTAAAGCACACATTCTTGGTCTTCAGAGGGCTCCTGCTGCCTTTACTGCATGTTCTCATTTACTATGAAGCTGCCTCTGAAAGCTGCCCAAATGTAACAAAATTATGCTTTTTGTGTTTAACCTGCAAATGAAAATGAATTTTCATACTAACAATATAGAAAACTAGATGCTACAATTTAATTTAAAACCAATGTATAGAGAAAGGGATCAGGGGACATATCTCATTAGGAAATGGAAATAGTAGTTATGAATGGATTGGGAGGGTGGAATGAGAAGACCAAGTGGTGGAGGAGAGGAAAGGAAAGAGAGAGGGAATAAAGTGAGAGCCAACTAAAATTGATGGTAATTTGAGGGGTAATATGGAAAGCTAATATAATCTTTCTACAACATATGCTTATATGAAGGCTATCTAAATTACGTAAACAAATAATGAAGAGACAGAGCCTCAGTTAGAAATGTCATCATCAAAATAAGCTTCCAATATTGGGATTGGTTTACAAATAATAGAGTGTTGTGTTGGAAAATATAATTTCAAGTTGTGTCTTTTTTTTATTCTGCATTTGTTTAACTCTTCAAAGCTGTGTTACTCTGCCTGTCTAAAACACCTGGTGGTCTTAATAAAAAGCTGAATGGCCAATAGTGAGGCAGGAGCAAGGATGGGTGGGGCTGATAGCCAGAGTGTATAAATAGGATAAAAGGAGGAAAGGCAGAACAGCAAGAGAACAAATAGAGGGGGATGCCAGGGCCAGCTGCCCAACCACACATGGAATAAGAAGGAAAGTAAAATATATTGAAGTAAGAAAGACAAAAGTCTAAAGGGAAAAGGTAAATTGAGTAATTAAAGATAAGAAAAGCTGGATACAAAGAATCAATGCAACGAAGAGTTGGTTCTTTGAGAAAATCAACAAGATAGACAAACCTTTGTCCAAACTTACCAAACAGCAGAGAGTGAACACGCAAATTAACAAAATCAGAAATGAAAAGGGGGACATAACAACAGACTCTGAGGAAATCCAGAGAATCATTAGGTCATACTTTGAAAACCTGTACTCCACAAAATTCGAAAATTTAAAGGAAATGGATGACTTCCTGGACAGCTATCATTTGCCAAAACTAAATCAAGAACAGATAAGCAATTTAAATAGACCTATAACCCCTATGTAAATAGAAGCTGTCATCAAAAGTCTCCCAACCAAAAAAAGTCCAGGTCCAGATGGCCTCAGTGCAGAATTCTACCACAAATTCAAAGAACAGCTTATACCAATTCTTCTCAAAGTGTTCCACACAATAGAAGCAGAAGGGTCTTTGCCAAACTCTTTCTATGAGGCTTTAATAACCTTGATCCCCAAGCCACACAAAGATACAACCAAGAAAGAGAACTTCAGACCAATATCCCTCATGAACATTGATGCAAAAATACTCAATAAAATACTGGCAAATCGGATCCAAGAACACATCAAAACAATCATTCACCACGATCAAGTAGGTTTCATCCCAGGGATGCAGGGATGGTTTAACATACGAAAATCCATCAACGTAATCCACCATATAAACAAGCTGAAAAACAAAAATCACATGATCATCTCACTAGATGCTGAAAAAGCCTTTGACAAAATCCAACACCCCTTCATGATAAAGGTCTTGGAGAGATCTGGGATAACAGGGACATACTTAAACATAATAAAAGCCATATACAGTAAACCAACAGCCAGCATCAAACTAAATGGACAGAAACTCAACGCAATTCCTCTAAAATCAGGAACAAAACAAGGCTGTCCACTCTCTCCATACCTTTTCAACATGGTACTTGAAGTTCTAGCTATTGCCATACGACAACAAAGGGGGATCAAGGGGATACAAATTGGGAAGGAAGAAGTCAAACTTTCACTGTTTGCAGACGATATGATAGTTTACATCAATGACCCAAAGAACTCTACCAGGGAACTCTTACAGCTGATTAACACCTTCAGCAAAGTGGCAGGTTACAAGATCAACTCAAGAAAGTCAGTAGCCCTACTATATACAGATGATAAAAGGGCTGAAAGAGAAATCAGAGAAACATCACCCTTTACAATTGCCACAAACAATATAAAATACCTTGGGGTAACGCTAACCAAACAAGTGAAAGACCTGTATCATAAGAACTTTGAATCTTTAAAGAAAGAAATTAAAGAAGCCCTCAGAAAATGGAAAGATCTCCCATGCTCTTGGATAGGTAGGATCAATGTAGTAAAAATGGCAATCCTGCCAAAAGCAATCTACAGATTCAATGCTATCCCCATTAAAATCCCAGCACAATTCTTCACAGACCTTGAAAGAACAATAATCAATTTTGTATGGAAAAACAAAAGACCCAGGATAGCCAAAACAACCCTGTTCAACAAGGCAACGTCCGGAGGCATCACTATCCCTGACCTCAAGCTCTATTATAGAGCTATAGTCCTGAAAACAGCTTGGTATTGGCACAAAAATAGACAGGCAGACCAATGGAATCGAATTGAAAATCCGGGTATTAACCCACACACGTACGAACATCTGATCTTTGACAAAGAAGCTAAAAATATACAATGGAATAAAGAAAGCATCTTCAACAAATGGTGCTGGCATAATTGGAGACTGGCATGTAGAAGAATGCGGATCGATCCATGTTTATCACCATGCACAAAACTTAAGTCCAAATGGATCAAAGACCTCAACATAAATCCAGCCACACTGAACCTCTTAGAAGAGAAAGTGGGTGGTACCCTTGAACGAATTGGTACAGGAGACAGCTTCCTGAACATAACACCAGTAGCACAGACAGTGAGATCAACAATTAATAAATGGGACCTACTGAAACTGAGAAGCTTCTGTAAGGCAAAGGACACAGTCAGCAAGACAAAAAGGCAGCCCACAGAATGGGAAAAAATATTCACTAATCCCACATCTGACAGAGGGTTGATCTCCAAAATTTACAAAGAACTCAAGAAGCAAGTCTCCAAAACAGCAAAGGACCCAATTAAGAAGTGGGCTGCAGAACTAAATAGAGACTTTTCAATAGAGGAGTCTAAAATGGCTGAGAGGCACTTGAGAAAGTTCTCAACATCCTTAGCCATCCGGGAAATGCAAATCAAAGCAACTCTGAGATACCATCTCACTCCTGTCAGAATGGCTAAAATCAAAAACACCAATGACAATTTATGCTGGAGAGGATGTGGTGAAAGGGGGACACTCCTCCATTGCTGGTGGGAGTGCCAACTGGTTCAGCCACTTTGGAAAGCAGTATGGAGATTCCTCAGAAAAATGGGAATAAACCTACCACAAGACCCAGCAACTCCACTCTTAGGCATATATCCAAAAGATGCCCATTCATATAACAAAGATGTCTGTTCCACTATGTTCATAGCAGCTTTATTTGTAATAGCCAGAACTTGGAAGCAACCTAGATGTCCCTCACCCGAAGAGTGGATAGAGAAAATGTGGTACATCTACACAATGGAGTACTATTCAGCAGAAAAAAATAATGGAATCATGAGATTCGCAGGCAAATGGATGACACTAGAAGAAACCATCCTGAGTGAGGTAACCCAGTCACATAAAGAGAAACATGGCATGTACTCTCTCATATATGGATTTTAGACATAGATCTGGGGAGTGCCAGCCTACAATCCTATGGCCAGAGAGTCTGGGAAACAGAAACTTCATTTAGTGGCTGGTTAAGTAGTGAGCTGAACTCAAGAAAGCCAGTATCAGAGAGGGAGGACTGATGATCAAAGGGATTAAGACTGGGCTGGTTTAACCCCCAGAAACAGCTGACCAGACAAAGGTTAACTCTTGAATCCCGGGCATCAGCCTGGGAATCCAGCATGGGACTGATCAAGACCCCCTGAATCTGGGTGTCAGTGAGGAGGCCTAGGTAATCTATTGAGCCTTGGACAGCAGATCAGTACCCATCCCAAGTATACACATGGACTCTGGACTCCCATAGAACAATGTGAGGTACACTCTCACCCTGAACGCTTGGGGAAGGGTCTAGGCCCTGCCCTATATGAAATGACAGACTATGGACACCCCCATGGAGGGCCTCACCCTGGGGGAATGAGGGGATAATGGGGGGAGGGCACGGGAGGAGGGGAGGGGAAGGGAGAGGGACCTCGAACTGACTTGTGAAGCAACCTTGTTTCTTATCTAAATTTAAAATGGAAAATAAAAAAAAATAATAAAAAAAGAAAAGCTGGATAGAAACCAGACAAATTAAGAACAGGAGCTCAAAAAAGCAAAAATAGCAAAAACAAACAACAGCATTGTCCAAAGTTTTTCTGTGGCAACCTCCAAAGAACCCAGGCTTTTTACAAGACTATATGTTGTTCTGCAGAAATGACAACAAGATCTCCTTGCTAAAGACAACATACATACAACTTTTTATACATGGAGATGTCAAGAGGATGATTCCCCAACAATCTAGGGATTTTTTGTACTGGAGGGAAGGTAGGAAGCTAAAAAAAGATAAATTTAAACATTAACCCAGCTACAAATACTTTGATATAGATTGGTGCCCTGCCAGCAAGATATGTTAGTTCAGTGTTGCCCCACAACTTGTGGAAGTAATCAACCAATATCTAATTTGTCTCAAGACTCACTCTTTAATATGGAACCTATACCTGACACTGTTTGGGTGACAAAGAACCTGATAATTGTTTTCACAGTGTCCTAGGGAAAAACAAAATACTAATCTTCTGAATTTAAATAGACTTAAATAGCAAATAAAACGAGTTTTAATGACATTGTGCTATATTCACAGATCAGTACCTTGCCCACCCATCATGAAGCTTCCTACAGAAGCAGAGAGGAGCTAGGCACTCCCCTAAGAGTCCAGGCTGAGAGAGCAACCCTCTTTGTGTTATGGACACACGATGTCTGTTTGTATGGCAGGGATAAACACTGATCCACTGCCCATGCCCTGAATAAAATGACAGACTCTAGATATCCCTTATGTGGAAGGAAATGGCAATAGGGTGGGAGGCTGGAGGGGGGGGTGGCGAGAGGGTGCAGGAGGAGGGAGGGAGAGGGAACTGGGATTGACATGTAAAACAAGCTATTTAAAAGTAAAATAATAATAATAATAATAAAGCAGATCAACATTAAAGGAAAAATAAGACACTAGAAAAAAAAAGAAGCAGATAGGAGCAAATACTGGAACCACAGTCTGATATCATGTAGAGAATAAGAAACGTTAGGATCCTAAGTCCCAAACAGAATGTCTCCATTAGACATTCCTCACCCCAGGGCTCAAGAAAACCTGCAGAAAAGGAGCTGGAAAAAATTAAGGATCAGAGGTGACAGAGTACACTAAAAGAGTAAGTTCCTCTAAATCATCTGATCAAAACTCACAAGAATTCATAGAACCTTAGGCAGCATGTGCATGATCTGCATGGGTGCATACCAGGTCTTTGGCTTATGTATTAAGACTTTATATATATATATATATATATATATATATATATATATATATATATATGCACACACACATTTTTTCTTGTGCCTTGTCTTGACCTCTTTTCATTCTGTTTGTTTTCTACAATCCCAATGTGTTATTTTTTGTCTTATTTTATTTTGGGATGGCTTTGTTCTCTACTCATACATCTAAGGGCCCTTAAGCTGCTACCTCTGTTCTTTGTGCTCCTCAGAATGTTTCCCCAGAAAATGTTTGCAGAAGTGAAGATAACTGCCTGAAGCATGTGGATACATGAAGAGCTTTCTCATGTCCTTCATAAGCTAAAAGTCTTTTTTTATAACTGAAAATTGAAAGTAAATGCTGTGAAGAGAAATGGCATTTTTCAATAGTATGAAAGCAAAGACTGAGACTTGTAACCTCAAAATAAAAGTAACAGAGAAGAAAAAACACTCCATCATTCATTCCTCCACAATGAACACTCAGCTTCACACACCACTATCAAGATTCCATCTTGCTTACCAAAGTTTAAATCTGCCATGGTTCCAAGTAAGAATTCTATTCCTTTTCTTGTTCTTTGTGCATATTTTTCATTCCACATCGTAGAAAGGCTATAAAGAGACACAAATTACCCTCTCCAACTTGATAATTTAGCTTTCCTAAGCCTCTGACACCTGGGCTTGTGTGTTATGTATTATTATTCATCAATGATATCTGATAATTTTAAACAAAACAACCACAAGCTGTTGTCCAAGCAATTCACAAAGTCAACAAGATATAACATACATACCAATTATATTAAAACACTTCTAAAACAGACTATTTCTTTTCAAAATTTGTATAGTTGCAAGGTGATAAGAGGAGGTTTATTTTTTTTTTCTTCAAGTGTCCATAATAGCACAGTTTTATAAGCAAATCCTTACAGCTCCAATCCTTGGACACTGATATGAACAATCACATTAAAAGTATGAAGATGTTTCCCAGACTCTCTGTCAGAGACCGACAGCTGGGAGGCCATCATGGGACTGATCCAGACCCCCTGAGTGTGAGAGTCAGTGAGGAGGCATGGCGAACTCACAGAGATCTGTTTGCTTCTGCCTCCCAAGTGCTGGGATTAAAGGCATGCGACACCACAGCCAGGCGTTCAGCCTGGACTCTTAGGGGACTGCCTGGACACTGACCTGAGTGAAATGGCAGACTCTAGATATCCCCTATGTGGAAGGAAGTGGCGATAGGGTGGGAGGCTGGGGGAGATGGGGGGGTGCGGGAGGAGGGGAGGTAGAGGGAACTGGGATTGACATGTGAAGCAAGCTATTTAAAATTAAAGTAATAAAACAAAAACAAAAACAAAAAAAAGTATGAAGATGGGCTCAGGTCAACACCACATGATAAACCTTAATAAAGACTTTCTTGGCTTCTCAGTGGCATGTATGGTTAGAGAGCTACACTAGGTATTTTTACTAGGAAAATTTATTAAGAAACTAAGTAGGGTCAGTTCACAGAAATTACATAGTCTTGTCTTCACTGTATAAACACAATTCAATGTACTGGAAGTGAAACAGAAATCCTTCCTGTAATCTTGGCTCCTAAGCACATAATATATAATAACTCCCATATTAACAACAACCAGATCCTTCTGAGTCACTTTCATATTTCTTGTAGTCTACTAATAAAGCCAAATATCTATATTATTTTCATACATTGAGGGTGCCTCTTTTGTAAATTATGCTTCTTAAGATAAGGACTGTCACACTGACTATTGTTTCTTTATTCGTAGAAGCATTAAATTTGACCTCAGATTCCATAAGGTCAGAATGATATTGACAACTTACAAGAAAGTAAGGCATACAAATTGTTGGTAGATAATTTTTCCAAACTAATGGACTTCTTCATGTCTACAGGTAAAATACTGGAAAGCCTTTCTGGTAATATCAGTTCATCTGATGCTGTTCAGACACAATGTTGGAATATGTAGGAACAGAATCATCTGTGTGATCGAGGGTATGGTTTTTTTGTTTGTTTGTTTTTTGTAACTCATTATTGATCTGAACCTGCTCAGTTTTTCAGCAGGTATGAAACTGAAGACAATTACTCAATGGCTTAGCAGATACCGGTAGGTTTCCCTCCTAGCCATTTTCCTATTTATGATTGACTATTGATAGATAAAATATTACGTAGTCCCATTGTGGCCAAGGACAATTCCTGTGAGTTCATGAAGACATTGATTGGGTAATTCTCTGAAGACAGCATCTCAAAGTCCTTCTTCTTGTCTTTTGGGTCTGAATTTCTTTTCCAAGATGTTTCCCAAGTCATAAAGGAGGTGATAAATGTCATCTTTATGGATAAGTCCTCAACTGTAAATTACTCTTAGCACCTCCATTAGCCATATGCCTCTGAATTCATAATTCATTACAAGAAAATTTTCTATTATTAAGGCAAGGAGTCATATTTGTCTACAGCTAGAAACGAGTATTAGAAGACAGTATGGTTACAATAACAATTTTTCAGACCTCAAGTCTGAAAACAATTGATCAGTTGGTTACCCCAATAATAGTTGTATCACTATTGTACCTGAGGGAACATCTTGTCTAGAGGCTTGATATTATAGTTCATGGTGATCACAGATGGGTAAGACTGTTGATAATTTTTCTCCCCAGGTGGACTAAGACAGCAACTCCATTGTCAGTGAAAGCTAGCAATCAGGGAGATGGCTTCCAGTTTAGTTTGAAACTAACTTACTCTTTACTTTATAACTAAGGTATGTGTTATCAGAAGCACTAACTACAAGGAATGCTAAGAACTCATACTGTGTTGGATGCCTCTGGAATCTTTTTGAACATCAGGAAACCAAGGGTATGTCTGTATGAAAGCAGAATGAATGGACAGAATGGATTATAAGTACCATAGAAAATGACTATGAAGGTGTTTCAGAGCTGTTACAAACCTCTGCCACAACCCAAGAGCTCTAGGAAAGCACATTGAGAAAGATAAAATAACAGATTACCTTCTATGGACTTGTTTCTAATGGTCACATCTATTGCCTGATTATGGAGTTATGGAGCAATGTTTCTTCACTACTCTGCTATGGTTGATTACATGGTTAGAATTACTGATAATAGGCAATTTTTTACAGACCCAAGTTGTATCCATGTAGCACTAATTCTCCAAATCTATGACATTCCAAAATTTGTGGAAGAATGGGAGTTATGAACTAGATCTCAAACTGTACATTTAGAATAATTGGGTATTCAAGAAAAATTAAAAAAACGCATCTCTATATAGACCTGATTGGAGTAAATCCAAAGAAAACTTGAGTACAGAATCTCTTGGAGAGTACCTCTTGGAGAGTAAACGAGAAGTTAAAACATAGGAGATATGCCACAGCAGAAGTTCTTACACAAGCATTACTTGGTGCACACTGGCAAAGAGATCACTAACCAAACCACAGAACTGCAGAGCTATGACAAGTCAAAACACATGAGTCATGGTCTGATGCATATTGCAGTGGGCAATGTCAGATCATAGAGATCCAAATATTGCAGGACCCTATCCACTAATTAAGACGTGGCATTAAAGCAGAATATCCTCTAAAATTAAGACATCAGTTTTTTTTTGTTTTTTTATTTTGTTTTATTGTGAATTTTAGATTTTCTGGGACCTATCATATTCCTGCTATTTCTCCTCCTCCTCTTCCTCATCATCCGCTTTCTTTATCTCCATCAAGATGGTTATTTTAAAGCATCCTATAGCAAACTTGATTTGTTCTCATAGTGCTGAGAGATTTGTCTTAAGTTAATTCAAGCTTTTAGTCTCAATGATATTTATAGAGTATTTTCCAGTTAGAATTTTTGATTGATGTGGAATGAGGTAAAAGCTTAAATGTATTGTGAAGAAAAATCTATATTTCGTGATAGGAAGACATGAATTTGAGAATGTGGCATAACCATTAGCTTCTATAGCTACTCAATCTCAGTCATTCTACTTTAGGAGTAGACATGTTGAATAACAGTGAAACAATTCTTCTTTGGTTCTTATCTTACAGAAAAGGCTTTCCACTTTTCATAGTGGCCTTGAGATGCCATCAGTATCCTTCAGCCAAAGTACTAGGGATCATATCCTTTTGAAATTCAAAATGTTTCCAAAAACACATTGAAATACTTTTCAGTTGGATATTAACCTAAACACAAAATTTTTATTTTATAAACATTTTATGGGTCATTTTCTCTCATATTTTAAATTGATTGTGCATATATACAAAACAAAGTTTCATGTGGAGAGTATTATAGTTGCTTGTTAGTATTGAGAAGTTTCCAAATATTGAGTAGTTTACATTTTGATTTCTAGAGTAAAAAAGATCAGTCCATTCTCTATATGGCTTTTATAATCTCAAAGCAATTACTTTTGAACTTAACTTGCTATTTTTTCCCTTGGAGTTATGAATAGTTCAGGTATTTTACATCTACTTTTACCATGACTATTCATTAAGTGTATTAGGTTGTTACATTCTAGTATCCATTTGTGGCTTTGTTGATGGGACATGTCTAGACCCATGAGTGGGTATGGAAGTCTTTCTTTTTCTTAAACTCTGAAAAACATTTTTAAAGGATTTATAATTTTATCAGCAACATGATAATTAACAGTAGAATATTTTTTGCCTGAGAGATTATCATACTAATGTAATCTTTTTTCAAATTATTGTCTGATAAGTGTTTAGCCTCTGTCCTCCCTCCTCTTCATCGCTCCCTTTCTCCTTCCCCCAACTCTTTGTGTGTGTGTGTGTGTGTGTGTGTGTATGTGTCTGTGTGTATGTGTGTGTGTGCACATGTGCACAAGCATGTAGTTTTAAGATTAAAGTAAGATTTCTTCATGAGATTCTTTGTTACACTAACATAAGATATGTCATTTAATCTGATTCTCACTTTGTAATCTAAATTGGATGGTCACAGAACTCCAGACATCAATATTATTTTAATCTCTGCACTTCGGTTGCAGGCTAATTCCCTGTCAGATTGTTGCTTGAATGTTGTGTGTCTGAACTCAGGTTCTTGTGCTTGATGGTAATTACTTTAATGAGTACACCATCTTCTCAGTCCAAGGTTTTCTAATCATCTGTGATATTATAATAGTGTAACAAATGTTTTTAGATATGTTCAATACTTCTAGGTGATATTGTTGATGTATAATTGTTCACAGTATTTTCTTATATTTCTGTGATATTTGACCCATGTCTCCTTTTAATTTCTGATCTTACTTAGTTTTATGAAAGTTTATCTAAAGGTTTGTCGATTTTGAGAATCCACTAAAATCATTTATTAGTTTTGTTGATGTTTCATGTTCTTTATATGTTTTTTATTTCTACTGATTCAAATTGCCATTTCCTCTTGTTATCTTGTTCTTTATCTCCTTGTTGCTTTAGCTGTAAACTCCATTTGCTTATTAAATAGTTTTTAGAATTCTTGTGAGCATTTATAGCTATAAACTGACCTTTTAGAATAGATTTAGCTATATCTCATACATTTTTCAATTAGCTGTATTTTAGCAGTTTTTTTTTACTTAAGCTACAGTGATTATCCATTTCAATTTCTTTATTGACCAGTTAGTGATTCAACCGCATGCTGTAAAATCATGAGTTTTCTGGCCCGGCAGTGGCCTGCCACCGCTTCAGCCCTAAATGAATACTCAGAGATTTATATTAATTATAAGACTGTTGGAAAATGGTTTGAGCTTCTTATGTGGCTAGCTTTGCTTAATTATTAACCCATTTCTATTAATCCATGTATTTCCATATTGTCTTGGTTTCCAGGGAATGTCAGACTTGCAGTTTCTTTGCCTGCTACATGATGACTGCTCAGTGTTTCAAGAGAGCAATTTCCTGTTTGTTCCTGCTTGTATACTAATTCTGCCCAACTATGTCACTTCCTGTCCAGCCAACCAGTCAACCAGCCAACCAATATTTTATACATTAACCAATAAAAAAAACACATATACAAAAGGACATTCCCCATCAGCATGCTATTTAATTTAATGTATTTGTGAATTTCTAAAAATATTTATGCTATTTATTTAAATTTTCACAGTGTAGCATAATTTAAATATTAATGTGGTGGTAAATTTCCAAAAGGTCCTATGTTATTTTCTTAGAATGTCATACTATACTATTATTTCAATACTCCTAAATTTTTAAATATAGGATTTGGCCTAACATGTAGTTAATCTTGGAGAACGTTTTGTATGCATTTAGGAAAGATGTATGTGCTACTCTTCTTAAGTAGCATGTCCTGCATGTCACTGATATGTGTAGTTGATTGACCACATCATTGTAATTCAATGTTTCCATATAGAGTGTCAGGATGCACTATCCCCATTAAAGTGGGATAGAGCAATACCCTGCAATTAGTATTTTGTGGCTGATTCTTTCTCCAGATCTACTTTGTATGCTTGAGTACACATGCATGTAATGGTTATAAATATTTGATAATAGATTTTATTATTACAAATCCCTTGATTTTTAAAAAATTGCATTAATTCTGGTTTTTATCTGATATAGTTTTACACATGCTGCATTTTGTTTTCCATCTCCTTGGGTTTTTGTTTTTCTTCTTATGTTGGGTATAAATTGATTTCTCCCAAATTAGCATGTTGGTTTCTCATCATCTTCAGAGGGTATTAGAGAGTTGGTTAGTGTGCGATGGATGGTACTGATGAACAGAATCCATGCCATTGTAAAAAACACTCAGAGGCCCAGTGAGACAAATCAGCAGATAAAGGTACCTCAAGACAGGAGTCCATCCCCCAGAACCAACATGGTGAAAGTAGAGAAATAACTAATGTAACCTCTAACCTCCACATATATGACATGACATATGCACGTATATAAACACACACAGACAGAGACACTCAGACACACACACACACACACACACACACACACACAGAAAGAGAGAGAGAGAGAGATAGGAAGAGAGAGAGGCTGATATTCATTACACATTCAACCCATTGAAGATGCATCCGGATTGCAATGACTATGAAACAGACAAATCCTAATTAGACACCAAACAGCTGGCACTTTGATCTTGGGCATTTTAACCTGTAGGATTCAATGATGAAATAAATGTCTTTTGAAATAACTCATCTAATCTATGATAATTTGTTATTGTTGCCTAAAGGAACTAAGACAAATATGTTAACAAATGTTACAGTTAAATGATGATTAAATATTACAATAAAGTTTCTTCCACATTTGAAATATCAGTATATTCACAACTTAAAAAAAAGTATCTAAATCAGTCTCTCTAAGATGAGAATAAATGTGGAGTACAAAATATTCAATTTTATGCATTAAGAGATAAGGAAGCTCCCTTTGAAAATGTGATGGCCTGGTTACTACTCTGCCCCCTAGTCTGGAATTGCCACAAAAGTAGCAAGACTTGGTGTACCTGTTCTTGCCGTTACCTCAGCATGGGAAATAATTTTACCATCTTGTCTTTACAACGTAAGTAACTGCACACTGCTCTAAATGCTGGGAATAAGTATTACAGAGTGGGTAACATAGGAGACAAAACTGCATCTCCCCAAGCAACATTTGATCTCATACTGCTAACTGGAAGACAAGAACTGTTATAATTGGTGCTGCCAAGATGAAGAACAGTTGAACGTAATAGAGCTATTGTGAACAGTTGCTGAGGAAACCACAAACAGCTAACTGTGACTGCCATTCCTGTGAGCTCTCTATACCCTCTGCTTTCTCCATCATTCTTGCCTAAACTTACCTATTCCTCCCATGACTGAGAGACACTTTGTGTCCAAAGGCAAAATTTCAGACAGAAAACTGTCTATGCTACCTGAAATGAAACCCAACATTGCTTAAGTATCTTACACTCCAAGACATATCTTTAGGGTAGAGTGCCTTACTCAGTATAAATATGGTAGGAAATAATTTATCCACAAGAAATGAAAATGCCAATAGAGGAGCATCAGAGCAATTGAAAAAGAGAAGAAAAGATGATTCTTCCAAAGTTTCAATACACTCTAGTGATTCCAAGTTAGTGGATTCAGTAAAATATCAGATGATTATTAAAAAATAAATAAATTACAGGGAGACAAGAAAAATAATGCTCAAATGAATTTTAAATGAGTAACATCAAGAAAGCAAACTGCAAGAAATTCTGGCAAAAGATAAAGGGAAAGAGAAACCATTATCTAGAGTTGGATTGCAAACTACAACTGCCATTGTGGAAATCAGTACCACCACAAGGCACATATAATCACAGGACTCTACATCCTGCTACAGATATACTTCCTCATCAATTTTCTGTGCTGGGTTTATTTTTTTAAGTAGCAAGAAAATATAAATTACCCAGAGACAGATACTCAGATTCAGACCTCAAACTGAAGGTCAGAAGAGCAAAGTAGTGGGCCACTAGCTCTTACCAGTACCTCAGGCTGAACGGGCCTCTCCTCAGTGTGGTTAGAGAATCCTGAGACTGAATGTTTTCCTATCTTCAGTGTGGCTGGAGAATAAATCCATCCTATCCTCATGCTTGACACTGAATACTAAAGACCCTTGCTCTAATCTTTTATGCCACTCTAGTACTGGCATTAAAGACTTGTGAACACAGGTGCTGAGATTATCATTGTGTGAACTGTTTATCTTTAAGACTTAATGAATTCTGTATAGATCTGGGTGGGTTGGACTCACAGAGATATGTCTACCTGTTTAATCTTGAGTCCTAGGATTAAATGTGTGTACCACTAACTTCTAGCTTCTGGCTGCTGGGATTAAAGGTGTATATTACTACTGCCTGATCTTTATAGCTTGAACCTGCCTTTGCTTTTCTGAATCCTCGGTCAAGTTTTAATAAATCATAAATAATGTACAACATTCTTCTTTTTATTTCAATATAGCTTAGTGTCCATTTTATATTGCTATCCATAGCAAGGTTTTCATGAATACATTAATGGATAAAAATGTGGCACATATATGGAATTTTATTCTAATATAAAATAAATGAATTAAATTTTGCAGGAAAATGAATAGAATTGGAAGATAATATTTTTGTAATAACTTGTAATATTAATTGCAAAATTAATTTAAACATTTCTAAATAACATAATTACACAAGTTAATCAAGACTTTCAGACTAATGTTTATGTTCTTTCTCTCCTAAACAGACTTGGCCCTTGAAAATATACATATTCAAGTGAAGAAAATACTTTCTCACTTCTATTATTTAAAAACTGGTATATGTTCAATATATTCTTTTTTTTCTTTTTTTATCATTTTTTATTTTAATTTTAAATAGCTTGTTTTACATGTCAATCCCAGTTCCCTCTCCCTCCCCTCCTCCCGCACTCCCCTTCCCCCCACCCTCCCACCCTATTGCCAAATCCTTCCACATAGGGGATATCTAGAGTCTGTCATTTTACTCTGGGTAGGGTCCAGGCACTCCCCTAAGAGTCCAGGCTGAGAGAGCATCCCTCTTTGTGCTATAGGCACATGATGACTGTTTGTATTCCAGGGATAGACACTGATCCACAGCTCAGGGCCCCATAGGTTGCCCAGGCCTTCTCGCTGACACTCACGTTTGGGGGGGTCCAGATCAGTCCCATGCTGGCCTCCCCACTGTCAGTCTGGGGTCCAAGAGCTCTCCCCTGTTCAGATCAGCTGTCTCTGCTGGTTTTGCCAGCCTATTCTTTGCCAATTTGCTCATCTCTCGTCTCTCTCTGTCACTGGGTTCCTTGGGTTCAGTTCAGTGATTAATTGTGTGTTTGCCTCTGCTTCCATCAGTCACAGGATGAAGGCTCCCAGATGGTTATAGACACCAAGTTCATTATCAGGAATGGGCATTTGAGGTGGTCCCTCCACTATTGCTTATCTTGCCAATTGGTGTTATCTCTTTAGATCACTCGAGGTCGCTCTGGTGCCTGATCTGTATTCGATCTTATACTTTAAATGTTCTTAACTGTTCATGATTTAATTATTCTCTCTCCAGTTTTTACATTGTATTTTTTCCTAACTGCTAGATAATTATAATTTTAAATTGTTTCTCAGTAGTTAACCATACATTTAATACTACAAATATATTTATTGTAGTTAACTACTATATCTTCAGCAAGCAGTACAAATGTGTGTGTCTGTGTATTGATATTATTTAATCTTGTTATTCATGCTGAGTATCATTATGTAGCCTAGGCAGAGATTTAATTACAGGATTCATTCACCTGTTATAATTTTCTGAGTTCTGGCATCACAGGGCTGTACCATCAGACCTGGATAATGTGAGTGATAAGGAAATAGTACCTTTTTCAAAATAAGTTGACATAAACCACTTAGAAATGTATTTAGTTATCTTAGTTTTCTCTTGAATATATGGAATATGATTTATGAAGCTGATAATTTGAAATTTTTATAGTCTATTTGCAAATGTTCCCAGGAATAATTGGAGCTAGCAAACATATAGAACACTGCTTGCTGTATTACTAAAGGTCTGATTGTCTTATGATCAAGACAGTCTTTAAGTAGGAAACAAATATAACTCAAACAATAAAAGAAAGCTATTGGGTTAAGTATTTAGTATTGATAAATACATGTACAAAATTACTAGTAACTACCTAACAATGAAAAATTTCAACCTTGTATTAGAATGTTAGCATTATAGAAACAGTTAGCGGTCTGCCAATATTGCTTATATACTAAACCAGGCCTAGTTTTAATAAACATGAAGTATTTGATTCACAAGTGTGGGAAAAAATCAATGATATACGTAAAACTTCAATTTAATGTATCAATCAAGTTCCTTAGATTTGCAGTCAGGCACTCCATACCTACTACAATGCTGCTTCAAAACAGAAACAATCAGATATATAAAGGCAAAAATTGAGATTTTTTATACTGTTTTAAAAGGCTTAACTAGAAATCCTGGCCCTTAGGGTGTGAAGTATAAGTTTAATGCTTGGGAAAAGGAACTAAGATGACAATCTTTATGGAACAGTGAGTTTCTTCGTTTCTTACTTAGGATAGTATCATCACAGCATAGGTGTTATGATAAGCCCATGAGGATACTTAGGAAGGATGGTGCATTTTCTTATTCACATTAATGAACAGAACCCTGGGGAAGGCTGAGGAGCAGTGCTAAAAGGATATAAACTCAAGGATTAACTCCCTGAAATTTAGCATAGCACTCTGAATTTTAAATTCTTGGCCAAAGGATTCTACCAACATAATATAGTTAAGAGCCAAGCAATATTTTGTGTAATCTAGGGACAGTTTGCTGGCATCTACAGCATCTGAAGAATATAAACTCCCGAAGGCTTTAGTATCTTTATATTTTGCAAATCACAGGTATATAAAGTGTAAACAAGAGACTACAGTAAGATTGAATACTAACTAACACATACTTTGATACCACACACGTTAGCATTTAGAACTGCACACATGGTGTCTGAATATTGCTTGCATGTCCTAACATCTAACATGAGCAGCATAGGACATTTTAAAGAGAAACTCCATTCAATGTAACCCTTTCCTTTACCCTTATGCTTGCAATAATATAATTTGTTACTGTCGTAGACTTACAAAATACTTTTATTCCCCACCACCATCCCAGGAAAATAAAGGCATACACACTGAGATCTTTTCAGACATCTCAAAGATTCTGAGCCACCAAGATGGACATACACAAAGGAAGGGAAGAATCAGCCCAGCTCCACTTTTACATCTTGAGATGAGCTGTATGATTCCTCTGATGAAGAAAGAAATGAGTTCTCTGGGTTCTCCTTGTTAAAAGCCACACAAAAGCTACTAGCTTTATCACCTACACCTATCCCACATTCAGATAACACTGAGCCTGGCTACTGTCAATTTATTTTGTTTACCTTAAAATCCTAACTTCTTTGACCTAAGCACGATGAAAAGTAACCAAGTTCTTGAGGATTTTAATCCACACTCTAATTTCTCTCTCTCTCTCTCTCTCTCTCTCTCTCTCTCTCTCTCTCTCTCTCTCTCTATCTATCTATCTATCTCTCTCTCTCACACACAATAAAATAGAAAAACGTTTTCCCTTTTATCCCTTTGAAAATGTAGCCAGGAAAATCATGAATAAAGATGACAAATAATACACCCTTCCACATAGTAAATGACTGTTAATACAAACAATGTAATCATTTTTTCCAAATGAAGAAATAGAAGGATTTCAACAGCTGTAAACTCTGTGGAAACAAAGGTGAGTCTACACACACACACGCACACACACACATACACACACATGAAAAAAGGTGAGTCTTTATAATATACAAGAAAATGCCATTATTTATTATTTAATAAAGGTTTTCTGTGGGTTCAGAAAGCAAAGCTAGTCACAAGGCAAGGAGGCCAAGCAGTAGTAGTACACACCTTCAATCCCAGAATTCAGGAGACAGAAGCAGAAGGATCTCTGAGTACAAAACCACCCTGGACTGCAGCGCCACACGCAAGTCCAAGTTATCAAGAAAAGAAAGGCAAGGCGTCAAGCTGCTTGTACTAAGACAATGCATGTGCTGCCTTTATTGCCAGGAGAATGTGAAAGTGTGTCCTTATTGCAAGTGCTAAGAGGTCTCTCTTTTGTAGGAGGGAGCAGCCTTATATGTAGGCTTACCACACAGTGGAAAAAACCCCAGGTGGAAGAGAGCATGTTTTCCTCCTGCTAGATGTTGATGTCAGAAGGTCAAGGCTGGGGCAGCTTAAGCCAGGACTAGAAAACAAGAAGCACTTGGACTGGAATACAGGTTGCACTTGTAGGCTGACCAGCAACTCACAGAAACCCTTTGGGGCCCAACACTGGACTACATGAGAATGTATCAGTTTAAAGAGTAACAGAGCTCGTTCCTTTAATCATAGCATTTGGGATGACATGCCTTTAATCCCACCACTAGGAAAGTGGAAACAGCAGTGATGAGGCTGGGCAGGGAGAAGACTGGAACTCAGTGAATTACACTGGACAGCATTGCACTCTGAGGATTCATGGAGACAGGCTCACCAATTTCAGTCTGAGGTAGAACTAAGAGCTGGTGGATGGATACTTTCCTTTTCAGATCTTGAGCTTGAACCCTAACATCTGCCATTGAGTTTTTATTCATTATATTTCATATTTATATACATTCATAGCTTAGTAGAAATTAACTATGGCATGCTTTTTAACACAGGATGTACTTTTTCTGTTTTGGAACTCTCTAAAACTAGAGAGTCCCACAAACTCAAATTACTAATCACTCAATGTCACAGTTTTGTGAATGCAATTTACTATATAAAGACAATTTTTACTGTGTCTTGGGGTTTCTATTGCTGAGACAAAACACTATGACCAGAAGCGCACATTGGGGAGCATAGGTTTAATGACTTACACTTGCTTATTGCTGTTCATCATTCAAGGAAGGTAAGTCAGGAACTCAAACAGGGCAAGACCCTGGATGCAGAAGCTTATGCAGAGGCCATGGACTGGCTCTGCTCACTAGTTTGCACCCTATGTCTTTTCTCAGATTGTTTCTTATAGAACCAAGTGTTACAAGCCCAGGGATGGTTCCACCAGTCATGCGCTGAACTTTCCTGTTATGATTCTGTGTGAAGGGGACCTTGGTGTGTTGGGCCCAAACAAAGGAAAGTGAGGAACAAACAGGATATGCAGGCTGAGACTATGTGGGAAGTTTTATCAGTGGAAGGAAAGGGAGAGTGGGGAGAGAGAAATGGGGCATCAAGTGGAATTCTTGGAAGAGGGAGACAGAAAGGGAGAGAAATGGAGAGAGGTAAACAGGTGCAGAGAGGCAGAGAATTAGAGAGAGAGAGAAAGAGAGAGAGAGAGAGAGAGAGAGAGAGAGAGAGAGAGAGAGAGAGAGAGAGAGAGAGAGAGAGAGAGAAGGAATAGGAAGAAGAAGAGAGAGGGGCATATGGTTCCACCCCTTTAAAGATGGTGCAGTTGTAGTGACAGAGCTGAAGACATTGTCAGGACCCTATACTCAGTACTGCTTGAGTACTGGCAAGGCATTTGAGTAAGGATGACTCTGTCTGGCAGGTCTCCAGGAGTGATCCAGGTGTGCCTGGATTGTAATGTCTCTTCCATTGATCACTAATTAAGACAATGCCTTACAGGTAGATCTTGCAGGAGCATTTTCTCAGTTGGGGTTCCCTCCCTTCAGATAACTTTAACTTATGTCAAGTTGAGGAAAGACTAGCCAGAACATATTACTTTGAAATTCCACCTCTTCAACATTATTAGTTCATTTATGATTTTATTTTTTGCAATAGGAAATATCCTTTCCTATATACTGTGTTACTTTATATGCATACTCTTTCAAGTTTTTTTAAATTACTTTCTCCCAGGTACTAATCTACTTGAGCTAAGAATTCAACTGCTTTAAATATTCACAAATGTCTATTTTTAGGACTCTGGATATATAATAATACAATACATATTATCCTTTTTGTGGGGAAGATATACCTCATTAAAAATACTTTCACATTTCCTATCATACTAAGTTAACACATGTTAATAAATCCTAGACTCTCCTGTCTTCATTTTCTTTTTTTTTTTTTCGGAGACAATATATCATGGAGCCAAGGCTGACCTCCAACTCACTTTGTAATAGGAGAATGACCTTGAATTACTGAACCTCTTGCCTCCACTTCCCAAATGATGAGATTATAAACAAACACCACCACACTCAGTAGGACTCTAATTCTGAAAACATAACAACAACAAAAAAAAACACCCTCTAGAAAACTGTTACTTCCCAGTTTCCTAGGAAGATTTTGGAGGTCTATTAGAGGTAGGAATTCCATTTTACAGAAAGCTTTCTTTTTCGAAACAAAGCAACTACCTTATTTCCATAAGAAAAGGAGAAAAAATTGAGGGTGTCAACAATTACCAAGGCAGAGGCCAACTCACATAATAGTAACCAACACAAGCAACACTGAGCTATCAATTCTCATGCAACAGTCTGCAATCAGCACACAAATTAGGTGAAGAACTGGGCAAAGCCTAGAGTACATCTATGGACACCCTGTCACAATTAATATGGATGCTGAAAGCAGAAAATGGAAATGGTCATCAGATTAAACATTCCAGAATCCATGAGCATAGAATTTAGAGATGGAAAATAGGTAATAATTTCTGGACACAAAATAGGAAAATGAACCCAAGACATACAACTCAAAGGCAGTATTAGAAGAAGCTATCAAGACAAAATCATGAGATGAGGTCAGATTTTGAAATCAGAAAAGCTAACTACCTTGTGAAAGGCTAACATTTTCTGAAGCACAATGTTTCTCAACATGAACCCACAATTCTGTTAAGGATTAGTTGTTTTGGCTTCTATCTTTTATCCCCATGTAGAATTTCACAGACTCATACATAAAAAAGTAAAGTTCTGTATTTTCCTACTTTTTTCATACTATATGTTATTATCAGTAATTCCTCATGAAGTTTAAAGTTACATTAAATTCATGCACTAATCCCTAACATGTCACAACAATATGCTACCAAGCGTTATTGCTTACAAAACTATACACATCTTGAAATGTAAGGCATCGTAAGGTTCCAGAATAACTTGTAATATTTGTCTACAAGTATTGAAACATACATAAATACATACATACATACTGTGTGGTATATATTAAACACACACACACACTGCCCATTTTTTTTAGGAACTTCAAAAGAAAACTGTCAGATTACATGAGAAGGAAAAAAGGCAC
Organism: Mesocricetus auratus; assembly: GCF_017639785.1. Taxonomy (NCBI): domain Eukaryota; kingdom Metazoa; phylum Chordata; class Mammalia; order Rodentia; family Cricetidae; genus Mesocricetus; species Mesocricetus auratus. Next base: position 44,663,086 of record NW_024429266.1, read on the forward strand.
AGCTACAGATGGAGGCACAGCTCCTAAATGATAGTTTTGCTTCTATTAAGAAGAAAACCAAAGCAAGACTAGAAGATGGAAATGTATTGCATACTGGGCAACTACATCTGGAATGTACTCAGGCTGTAAAATGCCATCTGGTGTTCACATTGTGGGATGCAGGAGCAACTTTGAAAGCAAAAGCACTCAGCACTTGAAGGTTCAAGTTAAAATTCTGAAAAGTCTATAGCAAATGGGTGGCCCTTCTCTGGAGTGACAGCCCCCGCTCATGGGTTTATCCCACAAAGTTGCCCAAGGGCAGAGTAAAGGATGACACAGGTTTCTGTGAAACACTCATAACCACCAGCTGCCTTCCATTGTCTTCTGAATAAAAGTTTCAGTGGCTTTGGCACTTAAAGTGAAAATTTTGGATTATATTTTTCTTTCATTTTGAGACTGGGTGTCTGTGTCAACCAAACTGGCCTTGTGGACAACCTGCTGTCTCACCCTCCAAAATATTGTGGTTACAGGTGGGGGCCACCAAGCCCAGCGATTTAGATTGTCTTTAGCTACTTATTTCTCTCCTGTTCTATCATTTTATTATTTGCTTTCATTGAAAGGTTATTTATTCTACACATTTTATGAAAAATATTTTATTTTAGTATAATTGAAATTCATTGCTCAATCTGACTAATCATTGGAATGCTAAATATTTCCTCATTTTGATCATTTCTATAGCTCAACTTTACAGCACATACATCACTGGAAAATCATTCCAGAAATCAGTTCCAGTAGCACCTGTTCCTAATTCATCTAGCCAGCTCAAAATTATTTTTCTACTGACAACCATTGAAACAATGGCTCCATCACATGTAAAAGCCTGTCATCCCATGTAATAAACTCTGTTGATTTTGGAAGCAAAGGCAGGTTTCCATGCTAGTTCTTCATGGCATAGATCTTAAAACAAAAGCTGAGCACATATCATTTCTTATTGGAACTAGATTTTTTTATTCAACCCCAAGCCCTTAATTTCCTTTAAATCTGCAGTGACCAGCAGAAAGATCCACACTCTTTATAGGACCTGTTTTTTTTCTTATTTAAAGTTTGCTCAGGACCTGAAAATTTTCCAAAATTATAGTGAGCCAACTGCAGGACTGGCAACATTGCTTATGAGGCCGCATTTTCTGATAAGAAAATTCAATTTGAATTGGGAAAATTTACAAGAGTCCCAGAATTTCAGCCTAACATTACATTATTCCTAGAAAAATAAATGTTCAAGTACCCATCTTGGGTTAAAGGAGAGTTTATTCAGGCTTTTATAAAAATTTTAACTTCATAATGTAAACATGTAAAAGGACATTTGTGCTTCTTTTTCTTAGAAGAAGGGATTTACATGTCAAGTGCTAGTTTTTCTTTCACTAGTATATGTCCAAAGTTGAAGGCAAATTACACTACAGGGCCTATCACATCTCCCTAACTAACAGTTGACATATGCCCTTTTCCTTCCAGCCTTGGCCATATGGAACACCAAAATCTCACATGAAACAACATTTCCACAGGAAAACATATTCAAAGTAATTGTATTAGTGGGTATGGTGGTTATAATAGGAATTGTTCCCATACTCATGTGTTTGAATGTATGGTCCATAGGGAGTGGCACTACTAGGAGATGTGGCCTTGTTGGAGTAGATGTGACCTTTTTAGAGGAAGTGTTCCTGTGGGAGGTGGGCAACTTTGAGGTCTTAGATGATCAAGCATGGTTTAGTGTGACATTCATTTCTGCCTGCTACTGAATTCTCAGCTCTTTCTCCAGCACAATGTCTGCCTCCATGCCACTGTGTTTCCCACCATGACATTTGTTATTTACCATTCATAAGAACAGACTACTAAATATACAACAAAACCACATGTAATAGTTTTATTAGTAGAGAGAGTAGAGAGTGGGAAAGGGAGAAGGGGTGTGCACAGGATTGTCTGGAAGAAATGTGGAGATGGAGAGAGGGAGAGATAGATAGATGAGAGTTAGATGGATAGAGAGAGGTGAAGAGAGAGAGATAGGTGAAGAGAGAGAGAGAAGAGAGGGGGGGAGGGAGAGACAGAGAGAGAGAGAAAGAGGGAGAAAGAGAAAGATAGGAGAGCAGGCATGTGTACTTTTAAAGGTATTGGGGCTTACATAGCATGTGCATAGATTACATTAGGCCCTGTAATGACTAGGCATTTTACCTGAACGCAACCAACTCCAGAAATGTTAACACCTGGGGTGACTTAAACATTTTGCCTGAATTCTGACAACCATATATTTGACTGTGGGATTCCAGAAATGTTGGAAATAATAATGTTCCACCATTTTGTTTACTATAAAAAGTGAGGGGTTAGTGGTAGCCTTTGGGGTTAGGGGCCCTCACCTCAAATGCTTAAGATTGGCCCTAAATTCAGGGAAGTTCTGGGAAAAGAGATGGGTAAATGGGTCATAAGGAGTTGTCTGTCCTCTCAGCTTTTGCAGTCTACAAATACTGTAATAGTGACTTTTGAGATATTCTAGGAACTGAGAAGGATTTTCCTTTTTGTCCTGAACTATTTCCTGAAGTTTCTCTTAGTTTACTGGTTTGAGGGCAGCCTTATGTAAACCTGCCAGAACGTAGGTTAAAATGTGATCTCTTGTTAGAGCACCATGTGAGACTACCTCAACCCACCCCCCACCCCTGTCTGGGGGAGTGTCTGCATTAGTCTGGTTAATTTCATCTGCATAGACTCTAGCTTGCTCCCACACTCCTCTATACTTCTATAAGATTGGGTGCTATATTGAAATTCTTTCATGAAATCAGTAGAGTTAGAGGTAGCAGAACCCAATTTCTTTTCTAGTTGAGAAATTTCTAATAGTGAGAAGAGGACATGTACCATAACCAGTCCATCAACTCAGGGTGCTTCTTGAAATGGGACATCCGTTGCTGGATTGATTTATTCAGGGAGGGTTCCCTTAGTGGTGAGATAATGTGTGACAGGAGGTGTGAAAGTGTGTGTGAGAGTCAGGCAGTTGGAGTAGCTTGGTACTAGGAGGAGGAAAGAGCTAGAGGAGACAAAGGAACACTAAGACCCTGGGATCATTTTTTTTTCATAGAGTCTCACCATGTGTGCCAAGCTGGTCCTCCAATTCTGATGTTCCTCCCAAGGCCTGGAAGTATGAGGCAGGCACTACATCTACCCTGTTTTCTTTTATTGCTCTGAAATGATCCATAGGTCCAGTTAGTCTGTCCTGAGAATAATGAAAAAGGCAGAACAAAGCAGACAAAACCAAACACTTAAAACTTGTCCAAAGCCTTTTAAAACAACACTCTTCACCCAGGGAAAACCTCCTCAAAGCAATGAAGATTTGTACATATAAAAGAAGGAATCTGTACACTAACTGCCATAGTTTCACTCATCTATGAAAGTATAAAACCCACCCTAGTCTCTTGCCGTTCTGCTTTTATCATAGTGCAGACATACTTTTTGTTCACGAAGATACATATAACCCCTCAACATTTCTTTCACTTCAATAAAATTTGGAATTTATCACTAATATCTCAACAGTGCTTATTATAATAACATTAACACTGGGAGACATTTTAAAAAACAAAAAACAAACAAAAAACTCTAGTTGCCACCACATTTGGAATTTAGTCTTCTTGTTTGGCAGCTATTAAAAAAGGAAGAATTCACAACACATACCCTAAGCACCTGCTTCACATTAAATATCTTTCTTATACTTGCAAAAGATGTCTTTCTAATTAAGAAAATTGTAGCAGAAGACCCTTGTCAGATGGTTTCTTTCCTCCTGAAATCAGCAGAACCACTGCATCCTCAAGATTTCTCTGGGTTTAGTCTGGGGTGGTGTAAAAGAAAAGCAGTCTTTCTCTTCTGAACCATAGATGTAATGTGCACAAAGACATCCAAATTTCACTAGGGAAAGTGTCTGGATCAAGAACCAGAGACGTCAATGATAAGACAAAGGTAGTGGAGAAATTCTTGCCAAGTCCTGAGTTCAGAACTGTGAGATAAATATAAAAAGATGCCATTCACACAACAAGGATGTCTGTTCTACTATCTTCATAGCAGCATTATATGTAATAGCTAGATCATGGAAGCAACATAGATGCCCCATCACTGAAGAGTGGATAGAGATAATGTGGTACATTTACACAATGGAGTACTACTCAGCGGAGAAAAACAATGGAATCTTGAAATTTGTAGGCAAATGGATGGCACTAGAGGAAACCATTCTGAGTGACGTAAGCCAGACACAAAAAGACAAAAATGGTATGCTGTCACTCATATATGGATTTTAGATATGGATCAGGTGAGTGCCAGCCTACAATTCCAGTGCCAGTGAATCTGGGAAACAAGGAGGTTCCCTAGAGAGGTGCATGATACCCCAGAGAAATGGAATGAGGCAAAATCTCATGAGCAGATTGGGAACATCGGGGGAGGGGATAGGGAACCAAGAAAAAGAGAGGGGGATAATAGGAGGTGAGAAGAAGGCATGGGGGAGCAGGAAGGTTGAGTCAAGGTAAGAATAGAGGAGAGCAGGATGAGAGATACCATAATGGATTGAGTCATTATAGCTGGAGGAGAGAGCTGACACTAGTGAGATTTCCAGAGATCTACAAGGATGACACCAACTGGCAAACTAAGCAATAGTGGAGAGACTACATTAAATACCCCTCCTTGATGATATGGTTGATGATTACCCTATATGCCATCCTAGAACCTTCATCCAGGGACTGATGGAAGAAGAGACAGATACCCACAGCTAAACACTGAACTGAACTCCTGGAACAGAACCTAGTGACACAGATGGAGGAGTGAAGAGCAAAGGGATCAAGACCAAGATGACAAAACCCACAAAGACAGCTGACCAGATAAGGGGGAGCTCTTACATCCCAGACTGATGGCTGAGAAGCCAACAGGACTAATCCAGACTCTAGAAATGTAGTGCCAGGGAGGAGGCCACAGAAATCACTGGGGCCTTGGATCAGTGTTTACCATGATTTATGACTGATCTTTGGGAGCCTGTTCCAAATAGAGGGATGCTCTCTCATGCTGGACACATAGGGAAGGGTCTAGGTCCTGCCCAGGATGAAATGACAGATTTTAGAGATCTCCCCAAGGAGGGCCTCACACTCCCTGGAGAATGATGTGGGGATTGGGTGGCTGTCTGGGGGTCTGGTGGAGGGACAAGGGAGGAGGCGTGGGAGAGGAATCTGGGACTGACACGTGAAGCATTCATGTTTCTAATTTAAATAAAAACATATATTAAGACAAAATTTAAGGTATAAATTTCTTGAAATTTTTAACAAATACAATGACTTAGAATTAAGTTCTTTACCATAATACTAGGCATAATGCCAAGAAGTGATTTTAATGATGTACTAATTACAACATTAAAATGATATTGTCTCTTAGTTTCTTTCACTGTTACTATAGGAAAAGATTTATTTTGTCTTTCACTTCCATGCCAAAATCAAAAATTGCAAATGCAATGCAATAATAATTCTCTGCAAACCATAAGGTCAGGTTCGTCACAGCAACACACACTCTCTGGCACCACTTTGTGTCTTAGTTTTGTTTTCTGTTACTGTGAGAAAACACCATGAACAAAGGCAACTTGAAAAGGCAAAGACTTATGTTACTTTATACGTCCATGTCATAGTCTGCCGTTGTGGGAAGTTAGGCAAGTATTTCAAGCAGGAACATGGAGTCCAGAACTGAACTAAGGCCATAGAGGAATTCTGCTTACTGTCTTGCTTTCCCATCTTTGTCACTCTGCTTTTTTATTCAAGCCTGTACAACATGCCCAGGAATGATACCCCTTCCCCCGTTAATCACCAATCAAGAAAATGCCCATAGAATGGTTTACAGGCCAATCTGATGAAGGTATTTTCTTCATTGATGTTCACTCTTCTCAAAAATTACAGCTTGTGTAGTTTTCAAAACCTAAACTGAAAAAAAGCCAAAATTTCTATTTTTCTATCCTTAAAATATATGAAAGCCTGAAAGAATTGGTTGGTATATTTTTTCCTGTTGTTACTTTCATAACAATAAATTGTTGATGACACATATCTGAAGTATTAGGATATCCAGTGAGTACACATATTATACAAAAATAATTTTGAAAGATGAGAGAAAGAACATTATGATGTTTATTCTTGAAAATGAGAAAGTAGAATCAATGAGTACTAAAACACCACCTAAATTTCAAATTTAACAAAAATTATTATGCCTAGGTGCTTTAATTACTCAATATCAAATTATGTAGCATAAACAGTTACAATGCTGATTTTAAAATTTGCTGGCTATTTATTGATTTTTGAACTCAAGTCAAGCTAAAATATATGAATACATGCTTCATTAGCACTATTATTAAATTAATCTGTAATATTGTAGAGGAAATGCACATTAATTGGTCAATGCAGAACACTCTGTAATGAATGAACTAATCACTAAACTTGACTTTATATGAGCATATTGAAATTAATTAGTCACACATCAGAAATATATGTTCTGATTATTTCTTTTGTAATAACAATATATTAGGTAAAATAAGTTGTATTTCTGAGTACTACACTTCCCAGTGAATGTGGATTATCTTGAACTTCTTTAACAGTAACATGATAAATAACATTCAAACTTTTAAGCTAGGAAAATTCTGTACAGCAAAGGAATTATAATTTTAGAGAAGAGGCAACAGACAAACATAAGATCATTACCAGTTATGTGTTACAAGGCTTTATTATGATGAATACACAAATAATTAAAAGAATAAGATATACATCTGCATATATGTTAAGGCTTGCAATGTAGTTTAATGCTTTTATGGAATTCCTGAGTGCGTAAACTAGTAGGTCTCTCATTCTTGTGTTCTTGCCCTTCTGTAGGTTTGGTATGTCCATTTCTGATGTGTTAAACTTTAATTTTGATCATATCTTATTGTATTATCTTTATTTTAATATTTTGTTATTTTCCCTTAGAAGCCTGTTTGCTTTATAATGAGAGAGAGAAAAGGAGTGGATCTTCATGGGAGGGAAGTAGGGAAAAGCTTGGTGAAGGAAGTTAGGTTTCTGTATGATTACACAATGGATAGTTTAAAATGGAATAATTAAGTAAGGGTATAACTAACTTAGATGTGAAGTCAGATGTGAAGATTAACATCTGCTAGATCCCAGAAGCTGAGAAGAAACCACCTGATGTTGCTTTTTGGCCAGTGATGCAGCAAGAGACTTGTATCCTTATCCTGAATAACCAAAAAATTCTGCCAAACTGTAGTCTGGCCCTTTCCTTCTTCACATCTTCTTTTTTTATAGTTAAGAATTTTATTATATCTCTTGTGAAAGTTCAAATGATACAGTAAGGTGTAAACACTCTACTTGAGGAAGAAGCAATATTCCTTTCATTCCAAGAGCCCCACTCCCCCCACCGTCCCCCACCCTCCCCCCCACAGAGGTTTGGTTTTGACAGCACCCTGACCACACAGAGTGGCTGGGGTCTCTGCATGTGCCAGGCAGGGTGAGGGCCGCCTGCCCACTTCATGTGTTCTTTATTACTGCCTTCTCTATGGCTAATTCAGATCAGTTAGCTTCTGGATCTGACCCCTTCTTTAAGGTTTAAATCTCAGGATTTGTCAGAGTGTGATCAAAATATCACTGAACAAAGTTTGAATGGAACAGTTATAAAATATGTAGATATGTTTCTATGATTTGATCTTTTGACAAAACTATACTCTAGATGGTAGGACTTCAAGGATTCTTGAATATAACTTTTATAAATATATTGCTCAAATAAGGATAAAATAATTAACAAAATTATGAATACTCCTTTATTCTGAACAGCAACAGGTATTCTCAAACTTACATGTAAACAAAGAAACAAGTAAAATAATGAACAATAGCTTCTGCTAATGACAAGTTGTATTTGTGGGCATATTAACAGGACATAATCTACTTTTCTGTCCCAAATTCAGTGGTATCCAACAACCAGCAATGTTGATGTTAACATTGTACCTACAATGAAAACTTTGTCCCAAAAGCAATGTCAAATTCTTATTAGTCTTCAATATGTCTGGGAAAACAATTTTATGGAGCTCTCATCATTTGACCCTATATGGAGTTCTCTTTATCAAGAAATATGAACCTGAAGTGCTTAGCAGAGAAAGTGATGAATTATTTATCTAGGTTAGTGACAGTTAATTGTCTGATGGAATACAATAGGACTGAGGTGCAGCATCACTGACTCAATTCATATTAGAAGTCAGAGATTTAAACTGATTATCTAAAACCAGTTAGTGTGATTACATGTCTTTATTTTAAGTTATGTAAATATACATGGAAACAAGCTTAAAGGAGGTAGAGGTATTAATGTGATTTAGTTAAGTTTGGTGAAGAAGTAAGAGTGAGAAAGGGAAATTATTATATTTTCTCTTGTTATGCTGATATTGAGTGAACATGGCACTTAATATGCAGTATAAGTTGTTATATATCTGTGACATTGGTGATATATGAAAGAATCGAGAGCTGATAAAATATCCCCTGAAATAATGTCCAGAAATGTAATCCTTGGAAATTCCTTGGATATCCTTGTGGCCCTAAATTACATTTTCCCAAAAGAATTATAGTCATGAGTTCCAGATTTATCACCCATTGACTTGCAATTTTATTTACACATGTAAGTTTTCTCTGGAGTAAAATATTTATTCTATTTGGTAGAATAACTTCATTACAAAATCTAAGGTCTGGCACTGGAGAAATAATTAGGGATCCACAGGGATAACTCCAACTAAGAATCTAAAGACTCAAGGAATGCCGAAATTAGAAAAGGTAGGTAAACAATCAGGAATTACAGATTCAAGCATAATGAACAGCATTCAAGAGATGGAAACGAGAGTGTCAAGTGTTGAAGATACACTAGGAGAAAAAGATTCATAGACCAAAGAAAATCTTAAGTTCAACAAATCCCTAACACAAAATATACAGGTAATATGGGAAACTTTGAAAAGAGCAAACCCAAGAATAATAGGAATAGAAGAAGTTGAAGAAAGTCAGCTGAAAGGTGAAGAAAACATATTCAACAAAATAATAGAAGAAAACTTTTCCAACCTAAAGAAAGACATGCCAATGAAAGTACAAGAAGCCTACACAACATTGGATAGAGTTGACCGCAGAAAAGTTTCCTCAGCACTTACTAATAATTAATACAAAAAACATACTGAATAAAGAAAGAATATTAAGAGCAGCAAAGAAAAAAAGGCCAAGTAGCATATAAAGACAAACCTGTAAAAATCATACCTGACTTCTCCATGGAAACCTTGAAAGCCAGAAAGTTCTGGATAGATATTCTATACAAACACTAAGAGACCACAAATGCCAGACCAGACTACTATACCCAGCAAAGCTTTCAATCACTATAGATGGGGAAAGCAAGATATCCCACAACAAAATCAGATTTAAACAGTACATATCTCCACTAATCCAGTACTATAAAGAGTACTGGAAGGAAAACTCCAACCTAAGGAAGCTAACTACACTAAGAAAACAACATAGGTAATAGATAATCCCACTTTACCAAAAGCCAAAAGAAAAAGCAGGGTAAACCACCACCAACAACAAATCAAAAACAAAGAAAAATTAACACTCAATGGTGCTTAACTTCCCTCAATATTGTCTTAATTTCCCTATAAAAAGACACAGGCTAACAGAATGTATATGAAGACAGAATCCATCCATGTGCTCCAAACAAGAAACACACCTCAACTTCAAAAACAGACATTGTCTAGAAGTAAAAGGTTAGGATAAGACTTACTAATCAAGTGTACACCAGAAACAAGCTGGTGTAACTATCTTTGTATCTAACAAATGAGACTTCAGAATAAAATCAAGAAAAAGAGATGAAGAATGTCATTTCATATTCATCTTGGGAAACATTCATCAGGAAGAAGTCTCAATTCTGAAAAATTATGCCCCAAATACAAAGGCACCCACATTCATGAAAGAAACATTGCTAAAATTCAAAGCACACATAAGTCCTCACACGGTTATAGTGGAAAACTTGCAACGCCCCCTCTCACCACTAGACAGAACCACCAGACAGAAACTTAACAAAGAAGCAAACAACAAAAAACTAACAGAAGTTATGACCCAATTGGAATTAACAGATATCTATAGAACATCACATCCAAACACAAAAGAGTATACCTTCTTCTCAGCACCACATGGGACCTACTCTAAAACTGCACACATACTAGGCAACATAGCAAGCCTCAACAGATACAAAAAAATAGAATAACCATTTGAATCCTATTGGGTAACCATGTTTTAATGTTAAAATTCAACAACAACACAAATTTCAGAAGCCCTACAAACTCATGGAAGTTGAACAATGCACTATTGTACCATTCCTGGGTCAAGGAAGAAATAAAGAAAGTAAAGATTTTGTAGAATTCAAGAAAAATGAGGGCACAACATACCCAAACTTATGGGAAACTTTGAAACAGTGCTAAGAGGAAAGTTCATAGCACTAGGTGCTAAAATGAAGAAACTAGAGAATAGTCACCCTAGAGAATTAACAATACAATTGAAAACTCTAGAACAAAAAGAAGCAAACTCACCCCAGAGGAGTAGATGCCAGGAAATGATGAAACAGGGGGCTGAAATAAATAAAAATTGAAAGAAAATGATACAAAGGATAAATGTAACAAAGAGTCAGCTCTTGGAGAGAAACAACAAGATAAGCAAACCTTTATCCAAACTAACCAAAAGGTAGAGAGAGAGCATGCTAATTGACAAAGTCAGAAATGAGAAGGGGGACATAACAAATGACACTGAGGAAATCCAGAAGATCTTCAGGTCAGACTTTGAAAACCTGTACTCCACAAATTCAAAAATGTAGAGGAAATAGACAATTTTCTGGATAGATACCATTTACCAAAATTAAATCAAATTAAATCAAGAACAGATAGGCAATTTAAAAAGACCTATAACCTCTAATTAAATAGAAGCAGTCAGCAAATGACTACCAACCAAAAAAGCTCAGGCCCAGATGGCTTCAGTGCAGATTTCTACCAGAAATTCAAAGATGAGCTAATACCAATACTCCTCAAAATGTTCCACAGAATAGAAGTAGAAGGTTCATTGTCAAACTCTTTTTCTGAGGCTACAATTAACTTGCTTCCCAAGCCTCACAAAGGCACAACTAAGAAAGAGGACTACAAAAATATTGCTCATAAACATTGATGCAAAAATATCCAATAAAAAATGGTAAATAGAATCAAGAACACATCAGAAAAATCCTCCACCATGACTTAGTAAGCTTCATCCCAGGGATACAGGGATGGTTAAACATATGAAAATCTATCAATGTAATCCACCATATAAACAAGCTGCAAAAAAAATACCACATGCTCATCTCACTTTATGCTGAAATTTTTTGACAAAATTCAACACCCCTTCATGATAAAGATCCTGGAGAAATCACGGATAACAGAAACATACCTGAACATAATAAAAGCAATATACAATAAATCAAGGAACTCAAGGTAATTCCTCTAAAATCAGGAACAAGACAAGACTGACCACTCTCTCCATATGTCTTCAATATTAAACATGAAGTTCCAGCTAGAGCAATAAGATAACAAAAGGAGATCAAGGGGATACAAATTGGAAAGCAATTTCACTATCTGCAGATGATATGATGGTTTATATAGCTGATCTGAAAAACTCTACAAAGGAACACCTACAGCTGATAAACACCTTCAGCAAAGTCGTAGGATACAATATTAATGCAAAACAAAAATCACTAGCACTATTATATACTCAAAATAATTAGTAACCCAAATATATACAGTTGATAAAAGAACTGAGAAAGAAATCAGACAAACATTACTCTTTACAATAACCACCAACATCATAAAATGTCTTAGGGTAACATTAACCAAATTAATGAAAGACCATATAGCAAGAACTTTAAGTCTTTAAAGAAAAAAATTAAAGGAGATACCAGAAAATTGAAAGATTTCCCATACTTTTGAATAGACAAAATCAACATAGTGAAAGTGGCAATATTTCCAAAATACAGATTCAGTGCAATCCCTATCAAAATCCAAGCACAACTCTTGACAGATTTTTGAAAGAACAATAATCAACTTTATATGGAAAAACAAAAGACCCAGGATAGTCAAAAGAACCCTGTAATATAAAGGAACATCTGGAGGCATTACCATCCCTGACTTCAAGCTCTATTATAGAGCTTTAGTCCTGAAAACATCTTGGTACTGGCACAAAAATAGAGGTAAACCAATGGAATCGAATTGAACACCCATATATTAAATCTGACACCTAAAATCACTTGGTTTTTGACAAAGAGGCTGAAATTATACTATGTAACAAAGAAGCCAACTTCAACAAATCGTTGCTGGCATAGCTGTATGCTGCTATGTAGAAGACTGAAGATTGATTCATGTCTATCAACATGCATAAAACTTAAGCCCAAATGAATCAAAGACTTCAACATAAATCCAGCAACACTGAACCTCTTAGAGGAAGTGGGAGGTATCAATGAATGAATTGGGACAGGAGACCACTTCCTGAACATAACACTAGTAGCACAGACACTGAAATCTACAGTTAAAAATGGAACCTCCTGAAACTGAGAAGCTTTTGTAAGGCAAAGGACACAATCAACAAGACAAAAATACAGCCCACAGAATGGTTAAAGATATACACCCACCTCACATCTGGCAGAGGGCTGATCTCCAAAATTTACAAAGAACTCAAGAAGCAAGTCTCCAAAACACTAAATACTCCAATTAAAAAGTGGTGTACAGAACTAAATCGAGAATTCTAGATAGAGGAGTCTAAAAATATTGATAGACAATTAAGAAAGTGCTTAATAACTTCAGCTATCAGGGAAATGCAAATCAAAATGACCATGAGATACCATCTTACTCCTGTCATAATGACTAAAATCAAAAACACCAATGACCGTTTATGCTGGAGAGGATGTGGAGAAATGGGAACGCTTCTCCACTGCTGGTGGGAGTGCCAACTTGCACAGCCACTTTGCAGATCAGTATGGAGATTCCTCTGGAAAATGGGAATCAGTCTACCACAAGATCCAGCAATTCCACTCTTAGGCATATACCCCAAAAATACATATTCATATAACAAGGACACCTGTTCCACTATGTTCATAGCAGGATTATTATTTGTAATAGCTAGAACCTGGAAGCAACCTAGATGCCTCTCAACTAAAGAGTGGATAGAGAAGATGATACACATTTACACAATGTAGTACTATTCAAAAGAATAAAACAATGGAATTTTGAAATTTGAGGCAAATGGGTGGCACCAGAAGACACCATCCTGAGAGACATAACCCAGTCTCAACATGGTATGTACTCACTTATATATGGATTTTGGACATGGAACAGGGGATTGATAGGCTACAATCCCACCTCCAGAGAGGACCCTAAGAGAATATGCATGGTACCCCAGAAAAGGAGAATAGGACAGGATCTCCTGAGAGGATTGAGAGCATGGGGGGAAGGGAAAAGGAGCAGGAAGGAAAAGAGTGGGTGAACAGGAGGGGAGAGGAGGACATGCTGGAGCAGGCAGGTTGAGTCAGGGGAAGAATAGATAGCAGGATGAGAGATACCATAATAGACAGCATCTTTATAGGTTTGAGGAGAGATCTGGCACTGATAATGAGATTTCCAGAGATCTACGAGGATGACACTAACTAGCAATCTAAGCAATTGTGGAGAGGCTTCCTTAAAAGCCCTTCCCCAATATTGAGACTGATGACTACTTTATATGCCATCCTAGAGCCTTCATCCAGTGACTGATGGAAGCAGAAGCAGACAATCACACTTAAACACTGAACTGAACTCTTGGAACCCAGTATCAGAGAGGGAGGAGTGATGAGCAAAGGTTAAAGACTAGACCGGTGAAACCTACAGAAACTAGTGACTCGAACAAGTGGGAGCCTCATGGACCCAGACTGATGACTGAGAGGCCAAAATGGGACTTATCCTTACCCTCTAAATTTGGGTGTCAGTTAGGACTTGGCAATCCATGGGGCATTAGAATGGACTTTGGGAGCCCATTCCACATGGAGGGATGCTTTCTCAGCCTGGACACATGGTGGAGGGCCTAGTCCCTGCCCTGGATGCAGACATTGGATATCCCCCATGGAGGGCCTCATCCTCCCTGTGGAGCGGAGTAGAGATTCGTTGGTGGGTTGGGGGGATTGGTGGGTGTTGGGGGCAGGAGGGGAGGGAGAGGGAACTGGGATTGATATGTGAAACAATCTTGTTTCTAATTTAAATGAAAAAAAATTTAAAAGAATCTATGCAATGGTGGAGAGGCTGCCTTTGATGACTTTCCCCTACAGTTAGATTGATGAATACTTCAGTTGCCATTCCTAGAGCCTTCATCCAGTAGCTGATCAAAGCAGAAGCAGTTACCTACAGCTAAACACTGAGCCATACTCAGGAAATCCATTTTTGGAGAGGGAGGAGGGATTAGCACAGGAGTAAAGAAGGTGCTGGAGAAACCTGCAGAAACAGTTGACCTCACCTAGTGAGAGCACAGAGACCCTAGTCATAAAAGTGGAGAACTAGCATGGGACCAAATCAAGCTCTCTGAATATGGGTGCCAGTTAGGTGGCCTGGGCATTCTATGTGACCTCTAACAGTGGAGCCAGTGTTTATCCGTAGTGCACAAATGGACTTTAGAAGCCTATTCCCTATGGAGGGATACTATTGCAGCCCAGATACATGAAAGATGTCCTAGGCTCTCCTCCAAATATTGTGATTGATGGCCCCCATGGAAGGTCCTACGATCCTTGGGGAGTGGATGAAGGGCTGGTTTGGGTGTCAGTGGGAGGCATGGGAAGATGGGAGTGCACAGAATGGGAATATTGATATGTAATATAAGATTTTTTAGCCGGGCGTTGGTGGCACACGCCTTTAATCCCAGCACTTGGGAGGCAGAGGCAGGCGGATCTCTGTGAGTTCGAGGCTCGGCTGTACCGACAGCCTCCAAAGTAATACAGAGAAACCCTGTCTAGTAAAAACCAAAAAAAAAAAAAAAAAAAGATTTTTTTTTATAAAAAACAAAAATTTAAAGTGGAAAAAACTAAGATCTTTCACTAAGTTAACAGATAAAATAATGTAAGGTAAGTAAAATATCTTGGCATAACTGAAGTATTTCTATCAGATATTTACATTCTAGCATAAAGAATGGAAAACAAGGCACCCATTTAACAAACGCTGATTGAGAATTTCAAGAAACAAATCAAATCTCAAGATGCTGTTTGAGAAATATTATTTGGATAATATTGACTCTAAAATAATAAATATATATTAAAAGGTATGTTATTTTTGATATGCTTTTACTAATGCATAAACTAAAAAATCCAAAATTATAAAAGCAAAATCCCATGTAAATGAGCTAAAGGGTTAAAAATATATGAAAAATGACTTCATGTTATCTTTGTTACTGTTTTGTTGTTTCAATAAAACACTATGTCCAAGGTAACATAAAATAATGCACTTAATGGGGATGGGGTTGTTCACACTTAGTCTATGACCATCATGTGAGGCCATGGAGGAGGCCTGGCAGAAATGATGCTAGAGAAATTGCAGACACAGAGAGAGCTAAACTGTCCTTGAACTGAGCTTTTGAAACCTCAATGTCCTCCCTTAGTGACACACCTTTTCAATCAAGGCCACATCTACAACAATGAAGACACACCCTGATCCTTCCTAGAGAGTTAGTAACTGAGGACCAAGCAGTCAAACACATGAGAGTATAGGAGACATTCTCATTCAAACCACCGTCCTCCCATAAAATATAATCTGATCACAAAGAATCACAAATAGCATTAACAAAGGGTCAGTCATTTTAAGATAAGTTCTAAATGAAGAGTAAGTGAACTATGGAAAGTCTACTTTCTCCCATGGAAAGAGAGCAGAAAGCTAAATTAATTCCAGAAAATACAGTATTTTTTACCACAGATGTTCCCCAAATATTGCTACTGAATAAAATTTTAATGAGCACCACATGGGAAACAGAAACAAAACTGTGTTACTTATGCCTCATAATGACTATCTTCGATAGTGTTATTATTTTAACTACCTTACTTCTAATGATAAAAATAGCACATCCAAATTCACTAATTTAATTGCAGTTTAATGATAGTATGCTTGAGGGTGTGTGTGCGCACACATGTTTGTGTGTGTGTGTGTGTGTGTGTGTGTGTGTGTGTTTGAACAGATATGGAGGACAAAGGAGGGTGCTGGGAGTCTTTTTCATTTGCTCTTGATCCAGAATATTCACTGAGATAAGTTATATCATAGAGCTATCAATACGACTCTAAAAGTTTCCAATGAAGTTTTTTTCTTTGTAGACATGATTTATAACAAAACTGATCACTAAAAAGAGACTGTTTATGCAGAAATCACAAAATGTACCAAAATATAAATTGAAAATGTAATAATAAATAATTACATCCACTGAGTTTCTTAATGTCCACTGCTTGGGTTACTTATATGTTAGGAAATCAATAAATAACTTAGTAAATTCAGATTGATATTAAGGTTTTTTTATGTGTTCGTAACTGTGAGTGATAAGATACTTTCTGTAACAATTAAGGATGTTTAAATGAGAATGGGTTGCTATAAATCTTATTTAATCCTATAACTTTTAAAGAATATATCATAATGTTTTAAAATTCCTAACGCAGTCATTTGTTGACGAAATAGTATTAACATAAAAAAGGAATTGTATGTATTTAAGTATCTGTTATTTAAAGGTTAAGAAACAATTCCCAATGGCATCATCAGACAGAGAAAGTATTAGAGATGAGTACAGTCTATTATCATCAGGGAATGAGCGATTCTTTTAATTAAGTGTAGATAGTATTCTTTTATTATCTAGAAAACTCATTTGTTGAAGGTCTTTCAAATATATTGACATTTTTCATATAATAGAATTTTAAAAACATTGATCCCTTGGGAATGTTTTGAAAAACATTCAGTAGTACCTCACAGAGAAAAGTTAAGTAAATCTTTTCTTGTATATAAAAACACAATACTTATTATCTTTGTAATTCCTTAGATTTTGTTAAATTTATGTCATACTCAGGATGAAATGTACATGAGCAAATTTAGAATAATTTCCATTGCACAATGGATGCTTCCATACTCATGTCTTCACATGCAATAATATTTTATTAATGGAGCAGGTTATTTTCCTATCAATGTGAATAAATATGCAAATACATTCTTGAGAAATTAGCAGTGTTTATTCTTTTAGAATTAACTCTTTTGTCACTAATGGTAGTTGACAGTTTTGAGTTGCTAATGAAATTGTGTATCTCTGGCATCCTGACAATATTATGTATGAGAGTAGAATGTGCATTTATTCTTAGAAAGAATAGACAGAAAGTCCATAAAGTAATTGGACAATTTTTAATGTACTTTGATTTATATCAGACTGTAGAATATTTTCCTGTCAAGTAAGACATAAATATCAATTTGTTAAACAATATTCCCTATAGGTACTCAAATAAGGCTTGTTCACTTTGCTAATATATGCATACTATCATTATGCATCTATCACAGATTTCCCCTATGTTTTCCACTGATAAAATTATGTTTGTGCTCTGCTGAAAATTTATCTTTTATTCTTTTTACTAGTTAGGATAGTTTATAAAATGAGCATATTATTTCTATCATATTTAAAACATCTATTTTCATACCTTGTTTTCATTATTTTGGGACATGATGTTAAACAAGAATTTATTAAATAATCAAATCTGTACTGATTATGAGACTAGAAAAACATTGGTATATGAAGGGCAGCTACAGTCCTGGCTTATTATTTAGGCTCCCGATTTTGAATTTTTTTCTTTTCTTGATTTTATGACTTCCTTTAGAATAAAAATTGAAGACTAAATTTATTCCTACTGGGGAAGCCAGGTAATGATAATACATATGCCATTACAAGTATTCATTGTTATTCCTAATTATTTGACTTGATCTTTACAATTTAAAATGTACATATATAAACAAATATGTATCAATTATATTTTATGAAAATTTCATTTCTTTTTATTAAATAAAATTGCATGCATTTTTATAACTTCATAGCTGAATAATTAGCATTCATATACATTCTTATTAATGTATTATGTTCTTTAAAATCTGAATGCTGCCAGCTTTAGTGACTTAACTCTATGACTCAGTAATAGGAGGCTGTGCCTAAATGTACAAACAAACACACACACACACACACACACACACACACACAGCATACACACCACACTCATGCATACACCAAACACTACACAAAATCATATATGCAGGGAGACAAATAACATAATAAAATTAATTATCACATATCATTGAATCCAAATTATCCCAATACATCCTGACCATTTTCTTCTCCCTTTACTCCTCCAATGTCGCCAACCACTTCCCCTCTTCCTCAGATCCACTTCCCCTTCCCTTTCCTCTTCAGAAAAGAAAAGTTCTCCAACAAACAGCCAAGTAGTTAAAAACAAGACACAATAAGAAAAAAGGTAAAAGCTGGACAATAAAATACAACAGGATGAAAAGAGCCTCAAGAACAGGCAAAACAGTAAGATATATAGCCACTCCTATTGTTTTAAGTCCCATCTTATTGTTAGAATCCTGCAAAACATCCAAGCTAACAGCCTTAAAAGACCTGGTGTAGATCCATGCAGGCCTGGTGCTTGTTCCTTCAAACTCTTAGTCCATATGAACCTTGCTTAGTCTCTGACTTCTGTTTCATGCCAGGGGAGTCCAACCTGGACCTGCTCAAATAGCATAAATGTTATGACATTTCTTTTGGGATTTTGTTCCTGATAATCTCATAGCTTGGTTCTCTAGCAAGAACTTTCCTGGTACGGTTTTGAATTTTTTTAAAAAAAAAAAAACATCTTACTTTACGTACCATTCCCAGTTACCTCTCCCTCCAGTTCTCCCATGCCCCGCACCATACCTTCTCACCACCCTGCACCACATTCCCTCCTCAGAGAGGATCAGGTCTCCCATGGGAAAACATCAACATCTATGACATCATTTGAGGCAGGAAGTGACCATGGTTGATGAGATCACCAGCCCTAGGAAAGAACCTACTACTTCCACTTTCCTAAACAAGTATGTTTTCTAACTGCATCCTAAATATTTATCCATATAAAGGAAATTTATGTCTCATTCCTCATTGAAGAAGCTCTTTTTTCAGAAGACAAGGCCTTCATGAAAAGCTAAAGTGGGTCAAAATGCAAAAAGCAACTAACTATGGGGTGCCTAGTCACAACTAATATTTCTATTACACATATTTGTATTACACATTATACATGATAGATAAAATATTACCTATGAAGTCTCAACAATACGATTGCTAAACAAAACCAGAACAACAGCTGACATGACAATGTGTAGGGTAAAATCTCAGAAGATACCACTCCTAGATTAAGCACTATTGGCAATTATTGGCTGCCAGGAGAGGGATAACCAATTTAATCTAGGAATAAGCCCTCTGATAGGTGATCCAATCTCAAGTGATGAGTCCTAAATGTATATACATGAGCAAAACTAAATATACTCAGCAGTTCCTGTATCTGTTTATTTTATGTGGATCCATAATAATTAAAGAGGTCATGAATTTGTGTTGAAGTGGAGGATATATGGAGGGAGTTGGAGGAGGTGAGGGAGAGATGAAAATGATATAAATTATTAAAATACTATTAATACAAACCTTTAAATAACAACACATGAAATTTATTACCATTATTTTAAATTGTATATATCATTTTGTTTAGATAGACATAATTTTAGATCTTTCCATAGCCCATCATGACTTTCAAATTATTATGTAGCTCAGGAAAGTCTTCCATTCAAAATCTTTCTGTTTTTGTCTCCTTACTGTTTGCATTATTATTACACAACAACACACTTCGGTCAGTATTCTATATTTTAAAAGAACATTTTGAAACACTGACATACCTTCAGAGTTCTGAAAACTGTACTGGGTGAATTTGATTACAAATGTAAACAAATGTAACAGGATTTATAGCTACTACTGAATTAAATTCAATAGAGTAGAAAAAGCTTGGAGGTTAAATGAATCTTTATTTCCTTACACTTTTCCAAAAAGTCTAAAATAATAAAGATATGACAATTAAACCTAGAATCAAATTAATAGTTTCAAATCATAGATCTCTCTGTAATTACTGAAATCCAGGAAAATTTACTTAAATCTTTGAACAAGAGTTTCCTTAACTTCAAGATGAAGAATTATCATGTCTTAAAGAGTGATATGAAACTAAATGAAACATTGCACAAAACTACACTATCTCATTGCATTTTCACGGTATTTTATTGTTGTCATATTATTATTATTACTATTATTATTATTATTATTATTATTATAAAGATCTGGTTGAAATTAATGCATACTTCTGATACAAAATTTGTATAATCTTTTATTACTACTTTAGTGCCCTAAAATAACATAAATTTATGTTTATATTATTGGCTCTGTATTATAACTATGAAGAAATTCTCAGTAGGCTGAATGCAAATCAGACAAGTCAGTTTTCTATCTAGAAGCTCTAAGCACAATCTCTGTCCTTATTTCCTGCATCTATATCTCTCTTCCATCTTCAAAGTCTCTCTGGTAAGTAGTCTATTGCAGAAGGACGTTACTGCTATTCACTTCAGCAGACTTATTACTTGTTTTATCATTGAGTGATTATTTTCAGTTCATATAGACAATTCAAGCAATTCTCCCATCTAAAATAAAATAATAATCAACCTCAGGTCTGCTTTCAACAGTGGTTCCTTCTTGACATATAACAAAACTTTTATGAACTCAAAGGATTAGATAGAAAAAATACTTAACCGATTTATGTTATTTACTTTTTTTTCAAAGTACTCTTATATGTATGAGGATATGTGCATTTGAGGGCAATTGTATAGTAAGCTAAACTAGAAAATAGTGTTGGACCCCCTGGAAATTCATTCAAGATACTGTGACTCAACTGAGTTTACGTGTTAGGAACAAAATTCGTTATCTCTTAACAACTGAGCCTTCTCTCCATCACTTAAAATAATCTCTTTGGAGACAACAGATGGAAACATTGCCCGAGACAACCTGTACAATAGACGATTAGTTTCAAAAAGTTCACACTAGTCCAATTATAGTCAAGCAGTTGTTTGTGAACTTTTTGGAAGAGATAAATATGAAAAGAGTCTAGTTAGTGCTTGTCTCTCCATCAGAAAGCCTTCTTTGGGAAATAAAACATTTTCTTACAATACAATTACTCATGATATCCTTTGAGCTTGAGGAGATCTTTCATTAATTTTCCAAACACATTTTATTCTCACACCTTTTGCTGATATGAACATTGCCTTCCATGATAAAGTTATTGTGACAAGTTAACAACTGTATTTCTGTAGTGTAGCACTGTCTAAGTTATTTACCACACTTTTTAAAGTCTGTAATTCTTAACAAGACAGAATTTCTGAATCTTTCCTCAAGAAAATTTGGTGAATATAACTACCCAGTTAGCATGATATCATTCTGTTGTTTTCTCCATTAAACCTCCTAAATAATTTTCCATTTTCCCATGTATTTGGTACTTAGTGGCATTTTGTTTCTGTTTTGTTGAATCAATTGCTCTTGCTTCTATGTTTTCCCTCAGATGTCCATGGAAAACTTAATATCTCACTTCTGAAATACGTTGTCATTTGGACTTCATCATTCTGAAGCCAGGAAATCTTTATTATAAGCAGTTCTACATCCTTAAAACCTACATATGAATGGTAAGAAAACTTTATGGCTAAAGACTTGTTTTAAACAAAATTTCAAGCATACGAACAAATTATCTCACCATGTTTTAGTTGTGTTGTCTTAGTTAGGATTTACAAAGCATAAGGGCACCATGACCATGGCAACTCTTATAAATAAAAACATTTAGGGTTGCAAAGATGACTCAGCCATTAAAGGCTAGGCTCACAACCAAAAATAAATAAAAACATGTAATTGAGGTATATCACAATTTCAGAGGTTCAGTACTTTACTATAATGGCAAGAAGCATGTGGCATGCAGGCAGATATGGTGTTGGGGTTTAGAGTCATATACCTTGATTCAGATGCAAGAGGAAGTCAACTGACTGCTGTACTGACTGAAGCTTGAAGAAAAGACCTCAAGTCTGTACCCACAGTGTCACACTTCCTCCAATAAGGTGACATTTCTTAAAAGTTCCACTCCCTTTTAGGGACATTTTCTTTCAAACTATCACAGCACTTAATCTATTATTTGATAAGTTGCATTCTACTTTTTCTGTGACACTGGGGATATTTAGTTTCCTCTTTGGTTTATTCAGTGTCCCAACTGATCATTCAAACACATGTTTTCAATATTTTTGGAGTTGTATTGGTATCCTCTGTAGATATTTTATTTATATTCTATTATGGTATAATAAGATAAGAGGAGTTATTTTGATTCATGGCCAATGATGAGATGAGTTTTGATGAAGGTTCTATGTGCTGCGAAGAAAAAAAATGTATTGATTTTTATTGGATGAAATATTTTATATGCAATATTTTTATTTATAATATGAAAATTTCATATATATATAATAATTTTTTGAAATTTAAACTATTCCCTCTCTCAATCATCTCTCTCCAGCACCTTCTAACCAGTCACTCTATTGACTCTATGTACTTTCAAATTTTATTAAAAATATTTATAGGTCAGTGAGTCTAAGTAATAGTGGTCATATGTAAAAAGATGTGGTCACCAGATATTGAGGCACCAGATATGTAACAGCAACCACATCCCCAAATAAAAGTAATTCTCCCTCCCTTAGCATCCATCACCAGCCAGCAGCTTCTCAGGTAGGGTAAGGACTCAGGGTCCTTTTCCTCATCCATGATGGAATTTTGACTCAGTGTGTCTTGCAAAATTCTTGTGTAGACAATCACAGCTGCTGTGAGTTGATGAGTGTGCCAGTCATATCATGTGCCGAAGGCAGTGATTCATAGTTCTTAGTCACCAACTGCTATGTGTTTTCCACCTACTCAAGCATGATGATCCCTGAACCTTTAGTGGTGGGGATTTGACATGTATGACCTATCCATGGTTGAGCTCTCAGATATTTCTACTTTTCATTTTGAATTTACAGATAGTTTGTATTTAACTACTAGCTGGAGAAAAACAACCAAGAAACTTTTGTCATCAAAATTGAGAACATCATAAATCAACAGGTATAAACATAGTATTTAGAAGGTAATTTGTCAATGTGACTATTTCTTGGAACAAAATCTCCTTTGGCACATATATTCTCATCTCTCATGGGCTTTCACAAAAGGTTTACATTATTTGACATGGAATCCTTCTTCTGAAGAAGGCCTCACATCAAATCAGAAAGCTGCAATCACAGCTTTATTAAACAAGCATAATTCCTAACTACATTCTAAATATTTGACCTATACTAACAGATAAATGTAATCCTTATATCAAGGAAACTTTTCTTTGCAACAGAGACTTTACAGAAAAGGGCAACCATGTAAAAATACAAAGCTGTCAAATATCATGGCATACCTATATTCTACATCTCCCACACCAAGACTTGGGGATAATTTCAGAGGTAAGGCAAAAAAAAGAAAAGAAAGGAAAAAATTGTAAGAACCAAAGGAATAAGGAAATTACTATGAGATTGTAGCTATATGTGTCTATACATCAGAATCTATGTTCATAAGCTCCCATCAACATGACTACCAAAAGATGAACTGAACAAAGACAATAATATACACAGTAAAGTGGACAGGGAGAGAGCCCTGGAGGCTTCACCCATGCACAATATCAAAACATCATTTAAGAAATGTTAAAAGTATGAGAAATAAGAAATTTTCTCCCTAGTGCCAAGTATATCACTTGGTATTCCAAAACTAATCCACCAATTAGTTTTCTAAAACTAAATGGAAATAAACCTTGAAATAATATATAAAAGTAACATTATAAAGCCTGAGCAAGTTTCACTAATGTGTTTAGGAATACACACACACACACACACACACACACACACACACACACACACACCACAAATAAGTATGTAACAACAATTAAAGATAAAAAGAAGAAGGAATGAATTTGAAAAAGAACAAGGAGGATTATTTGGGAGGGTTTATGGAGAGTAAAAGTAAGAGAAAGATGATGAAATTATATTATAATCTGAAAAAATAACAAACATTTTAAAACAAAATTAATATAG
Organism: Mesocricetus auratus; assembly: GCF_017639785.1. Taxonomy (NCBI): domain Eukaryota; kingdom Metazoa; phylum Chordata; class Mammalia; order Rodentia; family Cricetidae; genus Mesocricetus; species Mesocricetus auratus. The sequence continues at coordinate 44,687,402 of NW_024429266.1, forward strand.
ATAAGATAGTTTTATTTAGCCACTAATATAGTTATATTTTTCTAAATCCCAACTATTATTTTGTTTTATTGGGGAGAGGGATGAAAAGGAAATTATTGTATTCATAGAACAAGGGAAAATCCTCTTAGGAAAGCAAAGAGAAATCCCAACAACCACAAATTTTAACTAATTTAGGCAACAGTCATATTTAAGCAGATCACCAAGCAAACTGGATGGGGTAGGAGGAAAAACTATATACAGTTTATGTTGTATGAGAAAATAATCTCTTTTTTAAAAAGGGGCTAAGGAGAAAGAAAACAAAACACTAGTGGATCTGAGATCAAGAAAATCAACCAGTCCATAGGAGGTCAATCTCTTCTACTGCAATGCAACTCTTCACCCAAAGAGCTTCATAGGATAGGGGCTAATTCTTGATGTCAGGGAGAAATTAGTTTAGTCAGCACCTGAACTGCTTTTCTGAAGCCACACTTGCCCTTGTTATGGTTCATAGGTATCATATCCTGGTCAGATTTGTGGTTTCTTCCCTACTTTGGAAGCTTAAACGTTGTCATCTGCTGCCACAGAATCTAGTCCTCAGGGAGGTCTCAGTTTGCTTAATTCCAGTTAAGAATGCTCTTGGCCCTATTTCTGAAATATTTGCTCTCTTCTGCAATAGGGATTCCTCTCCAACTCTGGTACCAACTAAGAGCAATAGCAATAGGCTATCCTGCCATAAGAAGGCTGTGGATAACCATGAACAACAATTCAAAATAGTAATAAAATGTCATTTTTAAAGCTTAAATACACACAAGCCACAATGATGACAATGTCAATATGGCCATATTTTATGTAATGAAAATGGCAGATATAATATTAAGTATTATAAGTATTGCAAAATTACACATGCATTTATTAAAGGCTCTTGAAATGTATTTGTTTAGTGTAAAAGTCATGAACTTAGAAAAGTAGCTGATAGGGATTTGCTGATGGCCTGAAGACAGGTGCCAATGAAGGAAGCAAAAAAGAAATGGTGAGATAGAGAAGATAACTGGAATAAATTGCAGATGAATGAAATTGCAATCTACAAAATTAATGATTAAATAGATTCATTCTGCTATTACAATTCCCATGTGAAAAATGTGGTCATATTTCTTACTGTGATTCCTTTTACCCTCCAATACCTCCTCTTCCTTCTGCTTTTCTTCCTCTCTACCTTTCTCCCATTGTTTTGCCATATTCTTTACTTACTATTTCTTGAATATGCTTTGTAAATTCAGTTATTGACAATTTTAACATTGAGAAACTAATGAAAATACAGACACATAAGTAATTAGACAATTACTAAACATTTTTAAACAGTTATGGGCATAACCCTATAAGAGGAAGAACATAATTCTCTCTCTGAAGAAGTTAAGGAATTATTCCCCTGAAGCATTGTCATGTGAATCTTGAAGAATAAAAAACAAACAAGGAGCTTGAGCTTCATGAAGATGATTGGAACCTTGATGAAAGTTTAAGAATAGATACTATAAAATCAAAGTTGTTTACTACACTTTGGAGTAGAATGTCACTGTAATTATTATACTTGCATTGAATCTCTATGTAACATTTAGCAAAATGTTTAATGCCATCTTACTTCAGAGATTTCTTATGTAATTCAATATATGGAATTATTTGACAAGAGACTACATTTATTGTCTTTCAATGACACTGACCACCTGTTGCATTGTCAAGAGGACAAAATATTCACCAAAGTGGATAAACTTTTATTTTTACTCTACCTAGGCTCGGTCCCACCTGGTGAAAATAGTGTGTTTAATACTTGCCTCATTTACTAGACAGTGGTGGCACAGGCCTTTAATTCTAGCAGACACAAGGAAGAGACAGACAGATATCTCTGTAGTTCAAATCCAGCCTGATCTTCTGAATGAGTTCCTTAACAGCCTCCAAAGCTACAGAGAAACCCTGCATTGTGTCCCTCATTCTTCTTTGCTTTGGTTTGGAGAGCATCATTTCTGAGCAGAATCCAATTTATTCTTACCCACGTTACTGCTTTTCATGACTGGAGTAAAATCCAAGAATTCCTCCCACAGGTCTTTCTCTTTTTTCCCTTTAAGTGTTTGATCATGGGGAAAGTGAATCCTGGGAGGATGCACTGACATTCACACTGTGGCAGAAGGCTTCAAAGGAGCTCTCCTCTCCAGGTCTCTCAGTTTTTCAACAAAACTCACTCATGATCACTTGCTATAGCTTCTTCATCCTCTTTGAGTTCTGGCAGCAGCCACTGTCCTCTGGATGTGAGAGTACAGTTGGGAAACAGTGTGCAATCTCTTCTGGAGCTCTGGTCAGTGTCACTACAAGGAGCTGCCTATGAGTATAGTTAAAGTATTTTCTTGTAACTAGGCCTATTCTGCAAGCATCCACTGAATGGACAGACATCTGACCACTCCTGTGAGTCCACAGAGATAGGAGTAGGCAAAACCCTTTCACTTCTAAAGCCACAGACTCAGAATTCCTTCTTTCCCTGTGGATGAATGCTATAAAGTCTAAGGGAAAGATATGAGTATTTTCTCAATCTCTATATTTGTATGGACTTAGGGCCGTATATGGTTAGACTGAAAATTTGTTCAGTATAAATTCCTTTAATTATTTTGGGTTGTGGTCTGTAATTTTTTTGATTTATATGCAGGTTCAACCCCTCAACACACACACACACACACACACACACACACACACACACACACACTTCCTTCCTTGTTTAATTCTTCCTCATTCTCCATGTCTGACTGCTCTCTACATTTCCTCCTGGCTTTAGTTGACGTCCTGCCCCCAAACTCCATTCCACTATAAGTCACTTGTTCCACAAGGGAATTCTGTGTTACATTCTCTTTGGCCCACTTTCCAATAATGTTCTGATTGTTTTCAATAAATTCCTGTCTGTGTACCATGGAAAATGCAGTAAAAAGCTGCTTTATGGCTGTTCAAGTCTTTCCTGTAGATGTTAACAGTCTCTGTGTGCCACTACTTCCCCATTTCCTGTCCAAAAAATGCTTAGTTTAGGATTTGATGCATGAAATAAATTGGTTTGTGTATTTAAATACTTTAAACAGCACTTTGATTTAATGTAGTCTCTGTTTACTATTGTTTTAGTTCAGTATCTTAGGTGTAAGAACCTTAAAAAATGGTAAGATGGCATGGGAGGTAAAAGAACGTTCTGTCAAGCATGGCAACTTGAGTTCGATTTCTGTACCTTCACGTCAGAAGGAGAGAGACAACTCCTGCAACTTCTCCCCTAATTTCCACAGATGTTTTGTGGTGTCTGTGCATGTACATGCACACACACATACACAAAAACACAAACAAATAAATGCAATTTTAAAATTAAATATATTAACATAAATTATATTAATTAAATACCTACAATATTTCTTGTTTATGAATGTTTGTGTGCTTGTTATATATATACATATGTATGTATATATATGTATGTATAAACTACATATAATTTTATGCTGTTTAGGTTAAGTTGTAGCTAGATAGAAAAATAAACTCTTAGTTCAATAGTTTCCATTTCTTTAAATGTGATAAAATTCACTAATAATTCAAGTTTCATATGCTCATCAATTTATTACATAAATAGCTGAGCTTATTTAATTTTCTTAAATACACAAATAATACTAAATTTCTAGAACAGATATTCATAAACTCAAATACATTTGGAAATCAATCTAGGGTATTATATTTTGAAGTCTCTAAGTTATGAGACACAAGTGACGGGTCTACTGTTTTGAATTTCTCTGAAAAATAAAGAATTATGAGAAAGTACCAGAATAAGGAATAAGAGCTGGTTTGTGCAGTGATTTAAAAAAAAGAGAGAGAGATTGTGCATTTTCTGCACAGTAAGTGAGCCCGTAGAAGGATTTGATGACAACATAACGATAAATAGGTATTTAAAAATCATATGTAATATGATCAATGCCACTGAACTGTTTAGAAAAACTTCCAGAAAACAAGTGGAATAGCCAAAGAATCCTACAAAATTATCTCTGTACAGTAAGCAGTGATTCAATGTGCCAAGCAGTGAGGATGCTGGACATAAATAACGCTTTCAAAGTAAGGACTGCATGCATATTTAAATACAGAAAAAGACAAAAAAAAAAACCTTCACAGGACTGTTTGATTTTTTGAAAACAAGTCAATAATGTATAATAAACCAAGAAGAATATTCCTACACTGAATATGGTCAAAGACATAAAGATGTAAATAAATCAGAACTCAGTGAGAGATATAGTGGTTCAAACAATGCCTTACAAGATCTCTGGCCTTTGGCTGTAGACAAGCACTACTGAACCTCCTTAATGAAGAAAGAATTGAAAAAAGAAAACTCTCTATTCTTGTGACAGTTCTTTTACTGAGAAAAAGGCAAATATAAGTCAGAAATCAACATCTCTGCACAATTTTAAGGTTCCTTTGCTAAAGTAATAAAATGCTGCAACACTCCGATAAAAGGAAAGAAACAGCACTGAACAAGAGAAATCTGCTGGGCGGGACCACACAGAGATTGTGTTTGGGTACTAGGTAAGGAACTGCATCATTTAATAAGTGATGAGTTGGTAAATCTTAGGGTTAGCTTCATTTCCCAGTTTTGCAATGGTGTGTCGTCTAATTTGAATATTTCACTAACTTTTTGGGGTAGCCAATACTCTTGCATATATGATGTATGGACTCAAAGAAATTGGGATTAGTACATTTTTCCAAAGTGGGAAATCAATAAAGAGGCTAAAGGGTAAACTTCGTCAGCCAATGGAGAGTGGGAACCAGCCAACTATACAGAGGCTGAAACATGGAATGTCAACATTAGAAAAGTGTAAACAAATAAATAAATGGCGGGTGTTGGTGGCACACGCCTTTAATCCCAGCACTTGGGAGATAGAGACAGGCGGATCTCTGTGAGTTCGAGGCCAGCCTGGTCTACAGAGCGAGTTCCAGGACAGCCTCCAAAACAATAGAGAGAAACCCTGTCTCGAAAAATATGGTAACTTTTTGACATTTTGGAATGTCAGGAATAACTGGAGAAAGTGATTTCTATGGATAGAGGACTCCCAGGTTGTTGCTTAACCCTTTACCTTCCAGTTTGCCTACATGTGAGTACACTGCTTCACCTTCTCACTGTGAGAAAGCTGTCTTCTACAAAACATTCCCTGTCATGATGAATTGTCTTAAACCATTGCCCTCAAAAAATGTCTTCTTCCCTAAAAAGTCATTTGGTCGCTGATGTGAAAAGTACGTAAAATAAGGGAAGAGTTGCAGATTAATGAATTAATGGTGTGAAGGTTTTAGCAATGAGTGTGGAAATCATTTACGGTAATAGTAACAAATGTTGCCTATGTAGAGGCTATTAGGAAAATTTAAGCTCTGACTAGTTTTGTGCAAGATATGTAAAGGACAAGATTTTGTGTATAGACTTCAGACTAATAATAAAAGGAGTAAACCTGAGCCATGAACTAAATTAAAATATTTAGAGAAAATGTCCAATGCCAGTAAATTACAAAACAGGAATCATTTATTGGCAAAGAAATTTACAGATTATTGTATCAAAGATAATAGACACCACAGAAAGCAAGGTCTGGCAGTCAAATTAACAATAAACTACAAATGTTACATGAAGATTAATGGAGAATCATCCCAGGCATGCAATAGTTTAATACACACAAACAATAAATATAATGTATCATTTGCACAAAATATGTTCAAATTATGGCACTTTACTAGAGAGACTACTTTAAATGACCTCACCTGATAATGAGATTGATGACTACCTCATATGCCATCCTAGAGCCTTCATCCAGTAGCAGATAGAAGCAGAAGCAGAGATTCACAGCTAAGCACTAGGCTAAACTCCTGGAATCCACTAGCAGAGAGAGAGGAGTGATGAGTAAAGGGATCAAGATTAGGCTGGAGAAACCCACAGAAACAACTGACCTGAACAAGGGGGAGCTCTAGGACCCCAGACTGATACCTGGGAAAAGCATTGGACTGATCCAGACTCCCTGAATGTGGATGTCATTTAGGAGGCCTGGGTAATCAATGGGGCCTTTGATAGTGGATCAGAATTTATCCTTAATATACGAATGGACTTTGGGAGCCCACTCCACATGGACAGATGCTCTCTCAGCCTATACACACAGGGGAGGACCTAGGCCCTTCTCCAAATGATAAGACAGACTTTGAAAATCCCCCATGGAAGGCCTCACCCTTCCCGGAGAGCAGAAAGGGGACAGGATATAGGGTAGGTGGGGGGCAGGGGAGGAGTAGAGGGAAATGGAACTGGGATTGACATGTAAAATAAGCTTTTAATAATTTAAATTTAAAAAAAAAGAAAAAAAAGCAATCCAAAAGCCATATAGGAAAAAAACAAAGAAAAAAGCATTTCAATAAAATTCAACATTAAATAAATTGGGTATAGAAACAATGTAACAAAATCACAAATTTCATATATGACAAATCCAATATATCACACAGGATTGGGCAAATTCTAAATGCTTGACCTCTAAAAATCTGTAAACATAGATAGATGTTGACTTTCACAAGTTTTATTCCACACAATGCTAGAAATACAAGCCAGAAAAATTCAGAAAAATAAATAATTAAAGGGTATAAAATTATGAAAGAGGGATTAAACTTATTTAAATAATCCCTATTTTCAAAGTACATGGGTTTAAAGAGAAACCCCAAAGAATTCATAAGATATTGCTAAAACAAAGAAGTATATTTAACAAAACTACATGATACAAAAATAAAATAGCAATAATCAAAGAACAAGCATATGCTGGTTTGTTTCTATATGCAATTAATGGACCTTGATATGGAAAAGTAAAGTGTCTTAAATATAGGAGATCTGAATGTAAATGAATCTATGCAACTTCAAATTATTTGCAAAGCAGAAAATCTGAAATGTTTTAGGTCAGGTAAACTTAGTGTGGTAAAGGGAGCTGCTTCAGAGGGCAAAGTGATAGGCTAATCACACATCTCTGGTATACTGACTGGAAGTCTATCAGGAAGGACATAGAAGTTATGCCAGGACATTAGGATTTCTATAAAGATCTGTTGACTTATACAGCCAGACGATGGCTGGCTGCTTGATAATATATATTGATTTATAAATTTGCACACACAAAAACCTAATGCATTCAAATAATCAAAGAATAAAAGGAAGAGAAAAATCTTCATTCTCCAAGTGTTAAGTTGTTGGGCAAAAGACCCACTAAAAGTATACATATATATATATATATATATATATATATATATATATGTATGTATGTATGTATATGTATATATATTTGATTTTGGGCTTTTGTTTTTGTTTGACATTGTGCTTATTGTTCTTAGTTTTAAAAATCAAAGAATTTCTGTACATCATATCAGAATGTTAATTAGCTATTCATGGTTGAGCATATTTTCTTCATTTACTTCAGATAACTTGCATCATGGAAAGACACATATTGTATTTATTTGAAGGAGTGTTCAAATTTTTAATCTGAAGAGAATGAGGCAGTCATCTCTGAAATGGTAAACGGGTGAATACAGTGTATTTGAGCCATCAAGCTGAAAAGCCTGTCAATAGAAACAAGACTTCCAACTCTCTGACTGTTCCAGTTCACCGACTAAATTCACAGACTAAACAACTTTGAGCATAGGTCAGAGGACTGCTGTCAGTTTTATAGCAAGTTCTACCCCTGTGCTTACTCACTAGTAATGTTTAGAAGAGATGGACCAAGCTGACTTAATATAAGATATATGTGAAAGAAAATGAGAAATTTTATATAGCTGAGAGTAGAATAAGTATGCGTCAATCTATCTGTTGGGACAAATAAGATAATTTCTATGTAGTGAATGATCTTCTAAATATCTCAGAAACTGTGAGTCCTCAGAATAGCAGCAGGGAATCAAGTACAATATAACCATAGATATCAAAAAGAGACATAGATAAGTGATCCTTTATATTGTATAGTTTTAAAAATAATTGGAGAGAAGTGTAGGAAATATCAAACTGAAAACCGATGTATATGTTGTCACAATCATGAAAGAAACATTTCACTTTATGTTTTTAAGTTTGTGAATAACTATTAATTATAGAGGTAGCACTTGGCTTTAAATTACCACATGCTTATTTGTTTTTTTGTCTTTCAAAATTAAAGAATGAATAAAATACTGAAATAAATTAAGTAATTCTATATATTTTTAAAGATTTTCCATTTATTTCTAGAATCAATATGGACCAGCAGATCATTTTTAATTGATAGGGTTGTAAGTGGGAATCAAAGCAATCAGAAGAGAAGACAGAAAACGGGGGTCAGGGGATCTTGAACAGGCTATGTATTATGCCAAGAAGGCTTATTAAGTAGTACAGCATTTTATGTATTATTGCTGTAGTGAAATGGGGAAAATGTTAACAGAAAGTATCGTGCAATGAGATGAAGTCAGTAGGAAGCTAATCAAACTTGAACAAGGGAAACATGGAGGTATTTCAAGAATATTATAGATTGAATAAATAGCAGCCTTGGGATGGAAAACCATGGCTGGCTGAGGAGGAAGAGTTGAATCCTTAGGATCTGAAGCCAAAACTCTTCCAAGGCTCTGGATGCATGCTATTACTTGCTCTGCCAAGTATATTTCTGCCTTTAGTGAAGGAGCTGAGTTATCATGAAAAAACCTCCAAGTCCCTGATCCCAGGCAAGTACTGGTGCTGCCAAGCATGCTCCTGATTTTACACAATGGCCTGAGCTCCATAAATCAGAGCCTGCAGGAGAGCCTAGAAGCAACCCAGCCCTCAAAAACCAGACACTAAAATCAGATGCTATGAGCTTTTACTTTTTTTTCTATTTCATTTTCTTTAATATTATGTGTATGAGTATTTGACTGCATGTATGTATGCAACTCAAATACATTTCTAGTGCCTAATAGAGCTGCAATGAGGATCCCAGATATCCTGGAACTGCAGGAGGTGCTTGTAACTGAACCTGGCTCTTCTGCAAGACAAGTGCTCTAAGCTGACTTCATCACTCCAGTCATCAAATTTTTTTATATCTTTGGAGCAGAGAATTCCCTGGTTTGTGGTAATATTAATGAATGAAAGAATGTGAAGTATAGTAAAGGTGAAAAAAAATGAATCATTTAATAACTTTTTAATATCCTATGATCTTGAATTTTTAAACACATTCTTTCATGGCTTGGCAGAAACCACAATTTTATTCTTTTATGAACTTCAATTTGGCTACTATCTGCCTGATTTTGTTAAAAGTAGGTAATTGTCTTATTTAAATACTAGAAATATAGGCTTATTCTTCATCCACATTTCTTGCTTGGAAGCTATTTGATAGGATACATTTTTTTTCTAATGACAGCTTGTATCATATCTAATCATGTATCCCCATGCAGGTTATAGCATGGCAGATTTTGATGACTAATAAATACCTGGCTCTACACTAAACATTACATTCTTGTTTATTTCCAGTCATTTAAGGATCATGCTAGTATAAAAACATGAGTAAATATCCAATGACTGTATCTGTGGCTTACTTAAAGAATGAATTGATGAATATACCTTACTATATAGTGCTAAGAATTTTCCTATAACAGCAAAACTAAATGTTCTTTGTAACAGTATAATATGCAAATATTTTTGTGTGAGACTATTTACAAAGCTTGCTAAGAGGCAGATGAGGGGAAAGTCTTTCCATATTTTTAAATAGGAGAACAATAAACTTGATCCCTTAGTTAAAGGAATGCAGAACTAATTCAGTCTACTGAGGAAGCAGAGATATTGTATGTGTATATCAAAAGATGCTTGCTACAAATCAACTGGTAAGGTTAAATAAGTCAAAAGTAGTTTGGCACTTTTACATTTCCCTTGGCAGAAGGTGGTGAAATATTTACTTCTGTTTCTGTCATCTCAACTTCTTTAGTCACCTAGAAGGAACGCCTTCAGAAGAGAGCAAGGTCTTATGGTGTCATTTAGATGTTTATTTAATTTTAATAACAATATCAACATCTCCCTATTTATATGTTCCTCTGTCTTCTCTTGTCTTAAGGATGAGAATATTTATTTGAGTTCTAGGAAAATGTCAGGAAATGTTGATTTTTTTAAAAATGTGAACTTTTTGCAATGGATCAATATATATTTTCTGTTCATTAATTGGCCACACCAAAGAATCAAGGAAGGATGTACTGAGCTATGAATGAAAATTTTCTGCAAAAGGAAAAATATTATAATGCAGGTACTTCTTATGTCCTTGACAGTATTTTCTTTGCTGTGATCTGACTAATGTCAATAATTGTAATATTATTACAAATAAGAAAGTGATTTAACTTTCCTTTCTCCTTCTCACTCACAACATTCATATTCTTCAAAGGAAAATTTAACAGTGTATCTATCACTTCAAATAAATCATCACATGGATTTATAAAAATAGTAAAAGGAACATATAGAAGAAATTCAGGATATGAAGGGTGTTAGAGTCTTTGTGGTAGTTTGAAAATAATTGGCTCCCATAAACTGATATAGAGAGACACTATTAGGAAGTGTGAACTTGTCAAGGTATGTGTGGCCTTGGAGGAACTGTGTCTCAGTGAGGATGCTTTGAGGTAGCCTTTTCTCAAGCTTCACTCAGTGTTACACTCAGATCGCTTCCTGTTGTCTGCTGGATCAAGATGTAGCTCCTTCCCCAGCCTTGCCTCCTTCTCTAGCACCATACCTGTCTGCATGCTGCCATGTCCCACCATGATGATAATGAACTAAACATCTCAGAACTTTAAGCCACCCAGGTAATGTTTCCATAAGTGTTGTGGTGGTCATGGTGTCTCTTCACAAAAACTGAAACCATAACCAAGAAAGTCTCCCATTGCCGGGCGGTGGTGGCGCATGCCTTTAATCCCAGTACTCGGGAGGCAGAGGCAGGTGGATCTCTGTGAGTTCGAGGCCAGGCTGGACTGACAGCCTCCAAAATAATACAGAGAAACCCTGTCTCATAAAAACCAAAAAAAAAAAAAAAAAAAAAGAAGAAAGTCTCCCATCATATTACTTTGTGATAGAAATTTTTGGGTTTTATTAGTGTTGTTGTAGTGGTGTTAAAAATTAAAATAAACTTCATAAAATTTACAGTGAGTATATATTGACCATTGACCATAAACAAAGACCAAAAAAAGCAAATAAAGTATAAAATATATTGTTTATACTAGCCTATTCAGTAATCTAAATAAAAACTGTCTTTATTTTTAAATTTATTTTTCAGTTTAAATTTGGATAAGAAACAAGGTTGCTTCACAAGTCAGTTCCAGGTCCCTCTCCCTTTCCCTCTCCTCCCCGTGCCCTCCCCCCAACGCCCCCATTATCCCCTCATTTCCCCAGGGAGGGTGAGGCCCTCCATGGGGGTGTCCATAGTCTGTCATTTCATACAGGGCAGGGCCTAGACCCTCCCCGAAGAGTTCAGGGTGAGAGTGCACTTCACATTGTTGGATGGGAGTTCAAAGTCCGTGTGTATACTCGGGATGAGTACTGATCTACTTCTCAAGGCTCAATAGATTACCTAGGCCTCCTCACTGACACCCACATTCAGGGGGTCTTGATCAGTCCCATGCTGGATTCCCATGCTGATGCCTGGGATTCAAGAGTTAACCTTTGTCAGGTCAGCTCTTTCTGGGGGTTAAACCACCCCAGTCTTAATCCCTTTGGTCTGCAGAACTAAATAGAGAATTTTCAATAGAGGAGACTAAAATGGCTGAGAGGCACTTGAGAAAGTGCTCAACAGCCTTAGCCATCCCGGAAATGCAAATCAAAACAACTCTGAGATACCATCTCACTCCTGTCAGAATGGCTAAAATCAAAAACACCAAAAGCTGTCTTTTGAAAGTGATGAAATATTAAAAACAAATATTTCGTAAAGTTAAGGACACAACTTGGTGGAGGATTATTTAGCACTCATGAGGTAATCTCTGGATTTATTCTTCACAAAATAAAACCTTACTTATTAGGATTGAAGGAAAAATGGGATGAAGACCAGCATGTGCTCATATTTTCCAAAGTAATAAAGAATAGGATAGATTTTTACTTCTGCAAACATAAACACATATGTACATACATGCATACGAACAGTGAACAAAGCATACCTGTCAATTACAAATGCCAAGAAAAGGTAACATAAAACAAAATCAAAAAAGAAAACAGAATTTTCTTTCTCTAGTATTCAATACTGAATTTTAATCCAATTGGACTAAAAGCTGCTTAGAAGATTAGGGAAGTACCTCAGGTGGTGTCTGGGAGCTCATTTCCAAACAATGTAAGACACTGAGGATTTTGGGGCTAGTAAGTCCGTGGGTCTACTGATGGATTCATTTTGGATGGACTATATAAGCCTCATATTCCTCCTTACAGGCAGTGAGTTCTTGTAGCATGATCTTCGTACCACAATAGAGTAAATCCTCTGAAACAATGAGCAAAATAAGCTTTCTAACTCAAAGCTGTTTTGTTCAGGTGTTTGATATTAGTCACAAAAAATGACCCAATACACACTTATACATTCTTGAATTGTAAATAAGCAGTCTGCTTCAGTTGAACATGCTAATAAAAATGGCCTACTTTAGGATAAATAGAATTATTCAATAATTAAATGCTTGTGCTTTTGTAAACTATTCTATAGCAAAATGAAGAATGACATAATGGAATGTGATTTTAACTTAGGAATATTTGATCCAAAATAAGTTTGAGTTGAGGCAAATTGACCCCAGCTTTTGTGGTATAGCTATAGATTGTGGATTGTGCCTAAGTACCTTAGTTACTGTTCTAGTGCTGTGAAGAGACACCAGAACCAAGACAACCTATAGAAGAAAGCATTTAGGACTTGCTTATAGCTTCAGAGGACTAGTCTATTGTCATCATGGCAGGAAACATGGCAGCAAGTGTGATGTTAGAGAAGTAGCTGAGAGCACACATCTTACTTTCAAGTTGCATAAAGAGAGATTATTATTAGGACTAGTATAGGTTTTTGAAATCTTCAACTTCATGGTGAAAAAGCTCTTCCAGTAAAGCCACATCTACTCTACCCAGGTCAGGAATACTAATCCTTGTAATTCTTTCAAACTGTTCTATTCCCTGGTGAGCAAGCATTCAAATATATGTACTTATTCTGCCCATTCTTATTCAAACTAAGGATATTTACAACAGTAGTGCATGAATTTTAATAAAAGAATGCCCTTGAGAAATATTGAAAATAAAAGTAGAACAGTTCGATTCGTACTCAACTGAATATGTGTATGTGCGTGTAATACATACTTGTGAAGTTGTGAGATCATGCACACATGCATATACATGAAAAGGACAGAATATGGAGTTTGATATCATCCTGTATATATTTTTGCTTTATTCCTTGGAAAAGGGTCACTCACTGAATGAGAAGCAATGTTCTTTAGGCTAGGCTGACTGGCCAGGGTCTCCACAGGATCTATATATTCTATAGATTTTCTACATATTCCAGTGCTGGAGTTTAAGGCATAATCTCCCCCATGCCTTGTCTTATACAACTATATAAAATATTATATGCAATTATAATATATTTAATAGGTTTTCAATGAAAATTACATAATATAACGTATGTGTGTGTTCTAAATTCAAGGGCAATATACCACAATTATACTCAACAAGTGGGAGGAAGACAAACCATAATTATTGAGAATATAGCTTATTACTCAGGTTTTATGAAGATTAAACATTAGAAGACAAGTTGATCATAGCTATAAATTAATAAATTTTAGGGACAAAGAACCATAAATTGGTGGGAGAAGACTTCTGTACGTATGTTTCTCTTATTGGTTGATAAATGAATCACAGTTGGCCAATAGGGAAGCTAGATAGACAGGACTTCCTCTGTGAAGTGTAGTGAGGAGGAGTTGCCTTGCGATCCTGGGAAGAAAAGACGCATAAGTCTGGCGTTCTCGGTAAGAAAAGACATTGTAAAAATACATATATTAGTAGTTATGCGTTAATACTTAAGACAGAGCTAGCCAATAAGAAGTCCTAGATATTGGCCAACAGCATTGTAACTAATAGTTTCTGTGAGTTATTTGGGGCTAATGTGACACTGGGAGCAGGCTGGTGGGAAGACTTATTGCAAATTCTAATCAGGATGCAATGGAACTAAGCAAATACTATCTTTTACAAATCATTTCTCATGTTCACTGCTAATGGCAGTCTCTGTCACCATCACTTTGTAACTAAGTTATGAGGATGTGGTTGCTTTGAATTCAGTACTATTTATGAATGACAATAAAACCCTTACCTTTTATAACTTTCCTTCTCTACATTCATATTTATGTATATGTCTCAGAAATAATAATGAAGTGAGTAGTATTCAGATTAGGAAAACACTTTGTGATTCTTCAGATAATAAACATGCTTTACAGTCAGGCATACAAGATTTGTACAACCAGCTCTGCCAATGAATCTGAGTGTGGCCCTCTCTTTGTGTTCCTCCTGTCTTATATCTATTCATATGTAAAGCACAGGAGTAATAATGATGATTTAAGTGCAGTCTCATATCCCCACCCCAGCCCCATCTTCTGAACAGGGAGCACCTTTGGAAACACAGAGGCCATAGCTTCTGACTTTAGCAGAATTTCCAGACTTTGCTGTCCTCAGTTGAGAAACCAAGCGTCCCTTGTCTAGTATCCACAAGCCACTCTCCTGTTTTTCACTGCATTTTCTGGCATTTAATAGACTTGCTTGTCGCTTTTCTCAGAAAACCCCTCTATAAAAATCACTATGTAAGTATTAATCCTTTCCATCCTCTGTTTCCTGCATGTGCAAGAATGTGTGCGTGTGTGTGAGAGAGAGAATGAGAGAGACAGACAGACACAGAGGGAGACAAAGACAGAGAGACAGAGAAAGAGAACTTCATGATAATTTTCTACACCCCATAAGCCTCTCTGTTGATGCAGCAATCTAAATCAGACCAAATCAAATCAAATAGCCCATGTTTAATGGATACAATGCTCCTGGATGGCATTCCAGCACCCCCCCATAGAGGAGACAGGAAAACCAAGAATCTATTTTCTTGGAGGCGGTTTAAATACCCTGTGCAGTGGTATTTGAGAATCTCTAGTGGAGGGATCTTTATTTGGCAGGCTTTATGAGATGCAGCATGGTTTGAAGAGATACAGGAGAGGGGACTTGGGAGGAATTTCCATCATAATGCTTCATTCTCAAACCAAACCAAATATTCATTTAAAAATTCTGTCTCTGCTCAAAGGCCAAAACATAATTTTATTCAGTTTCTACTTATTCATTCATTTCGCATCATGGAAAATCTATTGGTGTCAGAACTGAACTAGTACTACCATAAAAAGTAAGCCATTATAGTGCCTCATGAAATTAAGGATGTTACTATTTGATTACATAAATCACAAAAAGTTAATTTAGTGTTTAATTATGTACTACAATGTACGTACTAAAAATAACTAAAGGTTATTATTCAGTTTCATTACTTAAAATATATTGGTAGAAGATGACAGCTTCCTAAGCAAGTACCATTTACTTTAAGATATAAATGTTTAGTAAGTTGTTCAAGGTCTGTAGATATATGACTAATCATAGATGAGAATAAAAGATGTCTAAAGAAGAAAAGAGCAACACAGATTTAGTCCTGAATAACAGTGATCACAAGATTAAGAGTTGTAAGAAAGGTTCTTGGATGTCTAATATGACTAAGATACAATAAAATATTAGGGTAGATAAAGAGAAAGTGAGTTTTGTGCATGAGGATAGATATGGGTCTATTTGCAATCTTCTACATGTTGACATCCAGTTATGCCAGCGCCATTTTTGGAAGATAGTTTCTTTTTTCATTGTATAATTTTAGCTTCTTTGTCAAAAATCACATGTTCATAAATGTGTGGATTAATATCATGGACCTCAATTAAATCCCATTGGTCCACTGGTCTGTTTTTGTTCCAGTACCAAACAGTTTTCATTACTATAGCTTTATAGTAGAGCTTGAAGTGAGGGATTCCTCCAGAATTTCCTTTATTGTACAGGATTGTTTTACCTGGGATTTTTGTTTTTCCATATGAAGTTGAGTATTGTTCTTGCAAGGTTTTTGAAGGATTGTGCTGGGATTTTATTTGGCAATGTATTGAATTTGAAGATTTCTTTTGGTAAGATAATCATTTTTACTATGTTGATCCTACCTATCCAAGAGCATGGGAGATCTGTCTTTTTTTCTGATATATTCTTTAATTTCTTTCATTAAAGGCTTAAAGTTCTTGTCATACAGGTCTTTCACCTGTTTGGTTAGAGTTACCCCAAGATATTTTATGTTGTTTGTGGCTATTGTGAAGGGTGATGTTTCTCTGATTTCTTTCTCAGCCCATTTATCATCCGCATATAGGAGAGCTACTGACTTTGTTGACTCTCCATTGGAGGCCTTCCCCTCTCTACAAAGTAAACAGGATATGCAGTAGAGGAAAGGTTTTGGACAGTAAGAGAAGGGAAGGGAGGGGGGACTGGGATTGTTATGTAACAAAAAGTTTGTTTAAATAAAGAAAAAATGAACCATATAGGTTGACATGAGTTAATGATCTTGTCAATATATCTGCAACTAATATCTGACATTTGAAATGCATGAAAAAAGCTTTAAGCCCATAAAATTAAAAATAACACAATATTTGAACATATCATAGAAAATAAATATTGTTTAAGTGAATTGTGAATTGTCTTCTGTCTTTTTCTTTTTGTTTTATTTTAAGCCATGCTCAGGGCAAAAGGAAGTTTACTTAATAAAGATAACAGTAATTTACTCCAAACACTATTTTAAGATAACATTTACTCCAATAAGAATAGAACTTAATGTTCTCAATTTAAATTCATGAAGATTTTAAAACTGTTTACATATCAGTGTAATTATATGCTGCTGATGAAATAAATTCCAAAACCCATAGAAGAAATCAAGGAAACTGGTATAATGTTATCTGACTGGCATGATTGACAGGTAGTAGTCAATGACATGTAGCAGTCATCAATGAAAAGAGATACTATAGACTTCTTGTTCCCCCAATTGTACTTAGACTACAAGAGGCACAAGAGAGCATGATGAGTTGAACCTGGATGGGCTCTGTGAATTAGAAAGTATGGCACCAGGTACTACCAGATATTTTAAAGTACATGATTATGAAAGAAAATTTGACCTTTATATAAAGAAAATCTAAAATTGAAGAATAGAGGCATTGATAATGATAGATGATAGTTTGATAGACAGACAAAAAATACACACAGACTTATAACTGATGAACAGGTATACACAGGTCATGAGCATTCTCAAAAATAGTTCTTACTAATGTCTATTATAATGTTAAATGATTGATGCCTACTTAATAATGTCATCTCCTAACACTCATATGTGTGTAATCTTCTTCTATTGGATGTGAGCTAGGCCTAGAATCTCACTTTTAATGTGTAGATAGCAACAAATCTGAAATAAAAATTTAAAGAACATGCCCAAGGCTCCTATTTTTTAGTTGGCTCTTTCACTAGCTTGCTTTGAATAAAATACCCAGCTGTTTATTGCCATATAAAAAATCATACAAGATAAGACACTGAGGGAATAAAAAAATGATACCTTTGTGAAATCCTGTGTTTGGTCCTGGAGTTAAATTTCTTCTTAGCAGATCCTCTTAGTATATGAAACTACTAAGAGGACAATTTTATTGTATACTTAAGTTGAATCAGAGCACTCACTTAAACCTCAACCAAAGTGTTCTATAATAATCGATGCTTTAAGACATCAAGTGGTTGAGTGCTTCCTTCATTGTTTTGCCTGTGTGATAAAAAATAGTAAACAATTTAAGAATTGTGAATTTATTTGGGCTGCTGAACTCAGATATTTCGGTCCCTCATAAATTACTCTGTTATATACATACCAAGGATCGGAAAGGAAATCAGGCTAGACAGACATTACACAGGTAATCTCTTCTCCATGGCACCCAGGAGTCAGAAAGAGAGGTAGAAAGAATTCAAATATATTATTTATTAATCACAGGCATATTTCCTGTGATTTACTTCCTCTGAGTAGGCCCTCCTCTAGCTATGAACTTACCAAAAGCATCCTCTCAATAGTGCCAAATGCTTAGACATGTAATAATGGGCCTTTGGGAGTAAGATTTCATATCCAAACCATTGAAATTTCCAAGTTTATCATTCTTACTCAACAATAAGATTAAAGGACAAGTTACAAAAAAATGTACTATTTTACATTAAATCATGTAAGTCTATCAAAGTTGATAGGTGAATACAACAGAAATAGAAGTTTGTAGAACAAAGTTGATAATTGTCATTTGTGTTTGACATTAGTAATGTGATAGTTCTTTGTGCTTGGTTTACATCAGTGATAAAAAAGAAAATGTTCTCTTAATTTTATTGAGAGGCTTTAAGGGATATTTGAAATTTTTTTCTCTTACTTTTTAACACATTTCTCTATATTTTTACTTTTGTACAAGAAAGGAATTCCATATTATAGAATATTTTAACACTTATTTATTGCTGCACAATATATTTCATCATATGTTCATATATGGTGAAAAATAAATATAATTAGGAAACATCTAACAGTGATAGAACGGGAAAAGTTTCTATTTATAATTTATGCATGATGATGAAACACTTTCCTGTTGTCTTCATTGTTAATGAAGCAATATAATCATTTGATAAATATGTTCAAATATCTATGTTAACAACTTGCCATTTTATTAATGAGCAGCAATAATTTCTCCTATAATGTAGACAGGTTCTTTCTCAAATACATGTTTTTCCAATGTTTCATCTCATTGTCTGATTTGTGCTTTAAAATTCCCACTGTTGTTCTTATAGTTGAAAACATAGAGGAAAAACTAGTTTATTTCTTCCTTCTTTTGCCACTCATGCTCTTGAAAACATTTTATAGATCTATCTGTTTCTTGTCTGATACATTTAGTGTTTGAACCTTATTTAGTTCTATAATATATTTTCAAGTTTGTTATTTGTCTATGTAGATGTTTCCTTGAACAAATATTTTTATTTATATAAAATATAAATTACAGGTACAGACAAGTTTATCTGTGTAAAATTATTCAGTGGTTCTGGAATCTGAATGAATTCTTTGTTCCCATTGAATTCTCTTGTTACCTGTTCAAGAACAATGACCATGAACAATCACTAATATTTATTTCTGGATTTCCCATTCTATTGCGCTAATTGTTTATATTTATCATTAAATATGTCCCACGTATGAATATATATGTTTTAACCAAGACTTTAAATGTTAAACATAATGCTTATTTTTCATTCTGGTTATTACATGTCATTTCAGTTATGGAATAGTCATCGATTTATTTAATTACTTAGAGAGACACAGAAACTTCACGTTCATTTTGCATTTACAATTAAAAGTCATATATCATAGATATGCTGATGTTTGAGTAACGCATGCAAGAATATCTAATTACATTTAAGAGTTTGAAATATACACCAAACCAGACTGAACGTTCTCTTAACACAGTTCTGCTGACGATATGACAATATATATTGTACTGTGAACATTTGTAAGCAATGCTTTATTGATATATGTAAATCATAATAAAACTTACTAAGACAAATAGAGCTTCTTGCATTTACTGGATCTTGTTTGTGTAAGGACTCATGACTTTTTAACACATTTAGGGTACATCAGGATAAACCCTTGTTTTTGGCTTCATGATTCCAAGCTTTTAGAAATAAGCAGACAGCTTGTATGCCTTGCTTCTTGTCATATTCCTTTCTATTAAGAGAAGAGCAGGAAGCATGCAGTATTCAGAAATAGCAGCTATTTTAGAATACAGTCAATCACATGTCACACAGTTCCCAAGGGGAATAATGAATAGACCAGTTTTGCTGAGCATGATATAATAATTCATTTTCTTCTCTGTTTTGGTTTTATCTAAGGTGTCTTTCTTACATAATGAGAAGTAGCTCATGTTTGCATCTGGATATATCACCAACACTGCTTCCTGTCCCTAGAAAATAGGGACCTGAGAGGCTTTTAGAAACCATCTACTCTTTTTTAAGTTTAGTCAGTTTCCATAATTGTAGCAAGTCAGTAGGTTTCTGGTGAATTCTGTATCCTCCTGAACACTCTAAAGTCACATTCTGAATTTTTTCAATACTGAACTGGCTCTTTCGGTAGAGCAGTCAACAATGAGAAGACAGATGTCCCAAAGATGCATCCGATTGCCAAAGAGTGTGCTTTGTGAAAATACTACATCTTTCTGAGATTTATTTCAACAGTGTTGGATACACACTCTCAATTTGTTCTTGATTCTGATCTGATTAAGCAATGAAATCTTTTACCAACTTTAGAATATAAAGGAGACAATAAATAAATTTTACGTTACATAAAGGCATAACCTTTTCATTTTCACTTATTGTGTAAAATCATATACACTATTGCATGTTGTTCATTAGTTCTTTAATCCTCTAATAACCTTGTTTTGTTTATTAAGAAACATGGACTTATGTAGCCAAGGTTGTCTGCAAACTTTCTATGTATTGTGATAACCTTGAGTTTCCAATATATCTGCTTCTTCCTCTGAAGTATTGGGAGGATAGACATATGCCCCATCGCCTGCAACACTTTTATTTTTGCGTTTCTTTTGAGACCCAAATTAAGAGTCTTTTAATCAATTTATACATTTATGCACCTGCTGAGTTCCATCATCAATTTTGCGGTTTGGATTTTTAAGTTTTATCTTTCTTTGTAGTATTGTTTTGCTCCTAATTTTTTGGGGACAGAGTTTCTCTATTTTAATGCTGGCTATCCTGGATCTCACTCTGTATACCAGGCTGGTCTCAAACTGGAAGATCCACCTGCCTCTGACACCTAAGTGCTAGAATGAAAGGTATCCACTACCAATAGCCTACTACACTCTTCAATTTACCTTAGCAGTCTGCCCCTGTATTATAGATCATACCAGACGTAATGATTCACCACAGCAGTGCCACTATTCTTTCCAAGTGTGTGAGGTTTCCAGTCAGGCTTTTCAGTGCTTTGTATTGTACCCTGAAGATATTTATCTTGCTTGTTTTGTTTACTTCATTTGAGAATGTTCAGTCTCAGTGTCTTCCTTTTTCCTACTCTGAGAACTAAAGTACTCAGACATGGTAGATGCTGACAAATACCTATTTCTCTTACATGGTATTAAATTTGTTTCGAATTTTTCCTACGAACTGTTTTTTGTCCAAAAGGAATAAATTCTTTGTCTCATTCTATGTTGTTTCCATATACTATGTTATCTAATTATTGATTAATTTTGTCCTTCAGTTATAAAATGTTGTTTTAGGTAGATTTAAATTAAATGTTAAAATGCTGTATTTTACCTACCTTTTATTTTTCTCTCATTCCTTTAACTCATTATCATAATTACTTTGTCACAGACATGAACTAAAATAAATTGGCAGTGTTTAAATATTTTTATATGAAAGACACTCTTCTCTGTAAGATAATATCTGCTAATATCACATCATATTTTTATTGTATAATGCCCTTGGCTGATCATTATAAATTTTCTTATGTCACATTTTTCTAAAATTTGACTTTTTTTCCTAGTCATGCATTTACTTTGCTTGTAGACCATCTTGGCCTGTCAAGGCTTGCTTATTTTAATATTCATTACTAATGTCTAAGTTAGTTTTCTTCTTGTTTGGTATATACAGTCCCAACCTAACATATGGTAATTGTAATGATTGATTTTATACAATGGTTCTTTCATATGTTTGCTTAAACACTATTTCTCAATATGCTTGTGAGGTCTAATAATCAAATGAACACTTGGATCCATAGAATTTGTAAGGAAGAGAGCCCCCCCCAACAGCACTTCCATATCTCCATAAATAGGTCCCCAGTACCTCTTTCTTCTTTTTCATTGCCTGCCCTTATTCTTCCTTCACATTCAACTCAGTATGGAGCTTTTGCTCTTTTTCCTCATCTTCCTACTCACTGCCCTTGTTCTTGAAAAGGAATATACAAGCAAGTTTTCTGAGGTCTGATTTCAACTACGTATCTACTACATTTCAGCTTTGATATTCATGCGAATGTCACATTTTTGGGTTCTGTTTCTTTGGAGAACACAAACGTGATCCTTGTCATTTCTAGAAAACCACCTCACAGTTGTTTTCCTGTTCCTCTGTTTCTTACAATCTTTCTGCACCGTCTTCTGGAATATTGCTGAGAGCGTTAGGTTCAGGAAGTTTGTTGTAGATGTATCCAGGGGTTCCTGAACCACATTGTCAGTTTTTCATTGGATATTGGCCAGTTGTGATATTCTGTAAAGGTCTTTTTGTTTTCTGCTGCAAAGAGAAACTTACTTGATGAGTAGTGAGAGCAGCACACATGTTTTTGTCTCCTAAAATACAGAAATTTGTATTATGAACTTAACAGGAAGATGTTCTAGTTGTCCAAAGATGCAAAAGACATAATTTTACAGCTATTTGTAAATTTTTCTTCTACTTAAGTATTAGAAATGTGTACTAAAATATAGCAATCCATGATACCTAAACATGGTGATGTTCTTCTGTCTGGTAATGGGTATAGGCTCTGATTTTTCATCATCTCCCTTTACCAGTATTTGAGCTGTACCAGAAAGAATGTGATTTCTTTGTTCAAAGTGATTGCCAGTTAGTTAGATAGCTAAGTGCACATACAGATCACTTAGTAGCCCTAAATGTTTATAAAAGAATTATTAAATTATACAGACTATAACATTTAGGTAGTAGTGAATTTGATCTAAGAAAGATTTACATTTATTTTCTGGATTGTGGCATATATCTACTAAATATGGATTGTTCATAGTGGTATTCTTTTAAAAAATATTAGATTTATTTATTTATTACGTATACAGCTTCTGACAGTCCACAGGCCAGAAAAGGGTGCCAGATTTCTTTATAGATAGTTGTGAGCCACCATCTGTAACTGAACTGAATTGAACTCAGGTCCTCTGGCAGAACGTCAACGCTCTTAACCTCTGAGTCATCTCTCCAGCCCCATAGTGATATTCTTAACTATACCTGATATATCATTCTATCTGGGTGGTACATAATGGGCTTTGAACCTTGCTATGACATTCTACTTTTTGGGAAATGAATAATGGTGTTCAAAGAGTCCAGGAGAGGAAGGAGTTAGATATGAAACCACTAATGAAAACTCCAGCTTTATGTTATTCCTGTTACTTCATAAATATTCCATGCATTCATAAATATTCATAAAAAATCTTTAAAATTCAGGGCATAGCTCATCACTCTTTCCTCTCCGCAAGTGGTTTCTAGGAGTTCAGTTCAGTGTTTGGCTGTGGGTGTGTGCCTCTGTTTCCATCAGCCACTGGATGAAGGCTCTAGGATGGCATACAAGGTAGTCATCAATCTCATTTGGGAGCCCATTCCACGTGGAGGGATGCTGTCTCAGTCTGGACAAGGGCCAAGGCCTTGCCCAGGATAATATGACACTTAGAAGATTCCCCATGGAGATCCTCACCCTCCCTAGGGAACAGAGGGGTAATGGGATGGGGAGTTG
This sequence comes from Mesocricetus auratus, assembly GCF_017639785.1. Lineage (NCBI taxonomy): Eukaryota > Metazoa > Chordata > Mammalia > Rodentia > Cricetidae > Mesocricetus > Mesocricetus auratus. The sequence goes on from NW_024429266.1 coordinate 44,710,999, forward strand.
AAGGGGTTGGTGGGAGGCAGGGGAGGAGAGGAGGGTGAGAGCTGGCATTGACATGCCAAGCAAGCTTGTTTCTAATTTAAATAAAATAAAGAAAAATTCAGGGAGTAGAATCCAATGGACTGCTGTTCATTCTTGTGGTCAGCACACTCTGGAGTATATATTACCTTGTTTTCCTATATATACTTCAGCTTAAACCGTTTGTGTCTTATAGAATTATTTACTTCAAGAAAACAAGAACCAAGGCAATGCCTTTACCTAATACCAAATATGTTATTCAAGTAGGAATTTAATCAACTAATCATGTGTACATACTAAAATTTCTGAAAGTCACAGGATTTTGAATTTTGGATCAGTCCTTTAGCGTACAATCCTCTATCCATGATCTTAGACATTGAATCTAAAAGAAATTAGCATTAATCTTCTCTTCTGGAGGTTCATATGAAGCTCTCAATATGTTTCTCTATTGTCCTGACCTAGTTTTATGTCAGTTTTATGCAAACTAAAGTCATCTAAGAAGGGATACTCAGTGAAAAAAATATAATAAGATCAAGCTATGGGCAGTCAAGTCTGTGCGCATTGCGTTATTTACTGTTTGACTAGGGAGAGAGTGATTGATAGGTACTGATTGTGGATGGGTAAACCCTTGTGCTGTTCTATAATAAACCAGGCCGAGCAACCACATGGAGCAAACCAGTTAGCAGCACTTCTCCACATCCTCTGTATCAGCTCCTAACTCCAAGTTACTGCCTAGTTTGTGTTCTAACCTTAGCTACTCTCTCAATGGATTGTCAATTCAGTATATGTAAACCATATGAAACTTTTCATCTTCAAGATGATATTTTTCATGATGTACCATCACCATAATAGTTATACTTACTAAGACATGTGCCTTTATCTCTTTCTGTGGTATTAATTTTATTCATTCTGTGTTTAAAAAAATGTCCAGTAGAATAATGTTTTTCACAGAGTTCTGTGAGTCTTTCTAGAAAATTGCCAAATTTGAGAGGATTAAGGGAACCGACTCAATTTGCATGTTCTGTTTAAAGATTTGAGCAGATATAGCAATTTAACTAACTTCGGGAAATGGTTCATAATGATATAATAGAACCCTATTATCCAATTCCAGATGAAAAAAATCCAGTGTAGTCTGCTTTTGATACCAGTGCAAAATTGCTCAAAGAACTTAGATACCATCATTCCAACTTTATGATAGGAGTAAAAGTTGAACAGATCAAAAATCAAAAGTTTTATATGATCCATTAGAAAACTGAATTGGTATGACTTCAAAGAACTCTAAAATCTGGATAGACAGGTAGTAAATGCAGAGATTCACAGAAAAATATGCTAAGATAAAATTTGAATCACCAAAGACTATAGAATTTAGTGAAAACAATAAAATTCTTGTAAATTCATTATTAAGAATGAACACAGTATATTAATGAAAATTGCAATAAGGGATTTTATAAGGCACCAGCAGTGAAAAATCAAGAGAGATATTTATTAATACAAGTTTCAGAAAAAGAGAGTACCAAGTAAGTTACCGATTATTGAAGTATTCCCACAAAGTTTCCAAATAAAATTAGAATGAATAATTCTATCCTAGTGTCATATATTTTGGAGGAGAAATATTCTTAAACTGTAACCTATCTGCAATCTTAATCTATCCATGTCACTCAAGAGTATAGGAAACATTTTGTGTAGACACAAAAGAACAGTATAAGAAACATCAAAGGGTATTAGACTGAGGGAACTTTCCCTCCTTTCCTATCATTGGCCACACTGATGGGTATTGATTATCAAAATATTTAAGTAAAACACTTGTAGACAGAGACTAGATATAGAGCAGTTTCCAGAAGAGTGTAATAAAGAGAGGAGAGGTGAAATGGACTGAAGAGTGATTTTAATCTCTAAGACGTAGAAAAATTCTATGCCTACAGTACATGTACTCTAAAGAAACCAAATCAAATCACAGTAAAAATAGGCTTTAAGCAAGAAATTGCCTCCCAACCAAAGCAGATCATTTTACTTGATGTACCATGAATATCTTTCAGAAAACAAGACATTGAAAGAACCAAACAAGAAAAAAGAAAACATTGCAAGGCGGTCGTGGCGCACGCCTTTAATCCCAGCACTCGGGAGGCAGAGGCAGGCGGCCAAAACAATACTGAGAAACCCTGTCTGGTAAAACCAAAAAAAAAAAAAAAAAAGGAAAGAAAAAAGAAAATAGAAAAAATGATGTCTATAGAGAACACAAATAAATAAAATTTAAAATTATATAAAAAACTGTTCATGACTAGTAGGATATGTGGTCTGCTAGAAAATGTAGACACAATGAAAAAATGAGTAAGTTGCATAAACTGAAAAAGATTCTAAGGAATAACTAAGATTATAGTACTCTAATTTAATTAGTAATTATTTTCAATTTCTGCAGACTTGACTCATGAACCCTAAATGCATATGTTTCCCATTCTTCCCTCTCACACATTGATTCATCACTGTTCTGTTTCTTCACCTCATCAAATTCACAATCTCTTCTTTTATTATTGTCACTGCATGTCTCTTTCTTGTTGCTACATATATAATATGTATTTGCAAATACACTTAAAAACCTTGTGAATCTTTTTTTTAAGAGGACACACACAAACATTGTCACTGAGGTGAATAGTGAATCTGTAAATTGATGAGACATATCCAATTAAAATACAAGAGTCCACCAACGGAAACTTCGCAAAATAAATTGAAGAGATGTAGTTCTAGTGGATAGATACAAGAGTTATAAATTATGGTGTTGTAAATGACTTAATAAGTGGGTATATGGAATCTTGCTGCTGCTGCTGTTGATTCCTTCATTGATAATATCCCTTCATCTCTGAGATAAAGACAAATTATTGATGTCCAATTAAATACATTATTGCATATATGTTCATTGAGGTTATTGGCCTTTTAACTTTACATTTTGCTTTATCTTTATCTTGTGTAGTATTAAAAAAACAGTGGCCTAATACAGGAATTTTGTGTTACTTTTATTTCTATTTTTTAACCACAAAGAAACTGTCCTCAGGTGGATAAATTGAGTGTCTGTGTAGATGCTCCCAAGTCAACACAAAAATTTTCTTGAAGTAATAAATTCAAAACTAAAGTTGATTTCTAGGTCTATTGAAATGTATTTGTCTATGCATCTTCTTAGGCCAATATCACAGCTATACTTATTTTACTTTTGAAATACTGTTTCAAATTTGAGGATATAAAATATTCATTTTCATTATTCAAGATTTTTTATTATTTTAAGTGTTCTTTAATTTTTAATGATTTGTGAATTTTAAGAATTTTTCATTTGTAATTTGAAATGCATGCTAAGCAAGATTTGACTATGTCCTTAGTTCCATTTTTTGCTTTTTAAAGTTAAAATTCAGTTATATAATTTTCCTGCTTCTTCTCCTCCAATTCGATATAAAATTTATGGCCTCTTATTTTTTAGTTATTATTGATTTTCACACGTGTATGTCCATATATATGGTATATTAATTCTATTACATTTAAACTAGACACTATTCTGTCAGGACATTGATTTTGGACATTTCATCCTGGTAACCTGTGATGAAAAATTAAGTGTTATTTGAAATACAAGGTTTACACTATTTTATTATAAAAATGAAAGCTAGATGAGTCAGAGAAGAATATTCTCTGGAGTTTATTATGAAGAAAAGTAAAGAATCAGTGTACAGACAGGTAGAGGAGACACAAGAAACTGTCTCAAATGACAAAAATGAGTGTCTGTGTACATATCCCCAAGTGAACATAAAAATCTTCTTGAAATAATGAATTCACATCAAAAGTATACAAGGGCACTGGAGAGATAAGTGAGCATTTCCTGTTCTAAAGGACTTCATTTCAATTTCTAGCACCCACAAATGGCAGCACACAGTTACCTTTGGCAACTCTAACTACAGAATATCTTTCTGGACTCCATGGATACTTATACACATAGGGCATATATGCACACACACATATATAAACCTAAGTAAAAACACAATAAATTAGAAAACAAAATATATTAAGACTCTCATTTTCTGAATTAGTAAACAAAATACAAATGCTTTATTTTGTAAAGCAACAATGAATAAACTAAATTTGAGACTTACAAAAATTTTTAAACAAAAAAAAAGAACTTGGTGGATAAGAATAAAGGGTGAAGCCTAAAATTTAAATAGAGGTAAGCAAAAATGCTAAGGTTAACTCAGAGAGACAGTAGAGCAAGGCAAAGGTGCTTCTGGTAGGTAATACTAGAAAATTCCAACAAAAAATTGAGAGATGCAGTCATGGGCTATTATACTAGCCTAAAATAAGAATCCTCACTTTCATGAGTGAAAAACTGACTATGTGGAATAAAAGTGGTGAAAATTACTTCTTATAGAAATTGTTTCAAATAACCTTAGATTGACATGCACCAGCAGGGTGAAAGGACATTGTATGGAAAAGCAGAAAACAAACTTCCAGTGGTTATCATGAAAAAATGTGGTCTTATCTCAAGTACAAGGTTTACTCTATGAAATCATGTAGATGATATTTTCTCATCAGGAATTGATAGAAAGAAAAAATGCTCATGTGGTTTTCATTCTAACACCTCAAAATCACTTTCAAACTCAGAGGGAAAGAAAGTGCATTTCAATCAATTCACATTATTCTCTAAAATCGAAATAAAAAATTCTAAAAGCAAAGCTCATATTAATTATTGAATTTATGTATTTGTTTGCAGCTCTAATGATTAAACATAGGCCCTCATGAACAGCAAACAAAATTTCAATAAAAATGTTTTTTATATGTCAATGTTCCAAATTCTGAGATTAATTTTTATTTTTACTTTTCTGACAATATGGATGCAAAAATTTCAGTACAATTCATTATATATATATGTATATATATATATGACAATGGCACTAACTGTGAACATTAGCTGTTTTAATCAACATATCATATTATAAAATATATATAAGAATAATATCAAATATTAATTTATAACAGCATAAAATTATTTATAGAATGTAAAGTTTTCAATATGTACTTCTAAATTTCATGTAAATAAATTTTATTTATATAAACTTGATTATAGACATGTTTCTGATAAGTTTGGTAAAAGTCTGAAACAATATACTTCATATTATTATTGATAATGAATGGGTAAATTACTATTTTGAGTCCATTCCTTGTATTGAAATGCATAATTTCCTATTTTAATTATTTCTTCTCAACATTCATTCCCAATATTTTATTCAGTTATTTCATAATAAAACAAATATATAATGAAATAGATACAAAGTAGGAATTTTTTCTTGGAACAAAAATAAATCCCCTTATAAACAGACTAATCTATATGGAAAGACATGCTTTTTAAATTGGTATGAGAATTGCCAAGCGTATTTCTCAAGAGGAGGCAAATGCTTTTATCTTTCTGGTTAGGACTTGATATTTTCACAGAGGGTATTATAATGATCACAGGTAATGTATCACCAGGTTCTTGTATGTTCTGAATTTATGACAGAGATGTATTTGTTAAGCTCCATGAAGATACTCTGTGGTTGGTTGTGCAGGATTACTTCTGTTAGAAGTTCAGCAGACAGAGGCTATTCAATAAACTCTTCACTACTAGTTAAAATGATGTCCTACGGGTGCCATCTGGACATCTGTGGGAATCAAGTGTAGTTCCTCTGTTAGGAACCAGTGTTGAGCTAGTGAATAGCATCCTAACAGAAGTGATTTGAGCAAAAGTGGTTAATTAGCATGCTGGCAGACTGGTTATATTTCAGTCTTATGATTTGACAAGACAGGAGTCTAATAATGTAGATGATTTTAATAATAATTCATTTTGAAACTCTTGGAAAGTAAAATAAGTATTTTAAACTTTTCCATTTGCCTAATAAACAGTCTTACTAACAATTACCTTTCTTGATCTGCATAGATGGTAGTCCTATATAATTTCATCAATTTAAATCCACAGGACTAGGGTCATTTTTGCAATCATTCAGTCTTTGTTTCCTTGGTAACCGACTACTCAAAAGATGAAAAATGGCCACCCACTTTCTTTGCCTCTGTTATTTGATCCTGCAGTAATCCATGTAATTCATATGTTTTCCCTTTTATTATTGTTCATATTCAGTTATGATTTTAAAATGGTTCTAGAATCTGATTTTCATTTAATATTTTATATACTCTTAAAATAGAAATGTTAGTGACATTCACATGGTAAAATTCTTCACTGGTATAATTCATATTGAAATTCTAAATTCCATTATAGCAGAAATTCACAATACTATCATACAATTTATGAAAATTGCTAGGTAATAAAATTATATCTAGAGATGTAGGTATAGAAAATTACTTTTAAAAGTGTATTATAATATTGATCTTTCATAAGAAATAATTATTTGAAATATGTAATTGAAAGAACATTGTTACACTGAAAATTATAATTGATTTTGTACAAAGTTAAAGTATAGCCAAATGTATATTCCACTGCTTATGATCATGAATATAGTTTAGTCAATGTAAACTTTTTCTACATATTTTAGAATTTAATATTGCTAATGTATTTGTAGCATAAAGATCAATTTATACACAAACTATTGATAAATATTGTTTATAAAATATAATTGAATATTTTTTAAAATTTTGTTTACAATTCCACGGACATCCTTATCTAACATGCACAAGATGCACAATTGTTTAAATTACTCATTGTTTTTCAAGTATGGTAAAGTGCACTGTGATTTCCAAAGTATACCATTTGAAGGCCATTAAATAGTGATGTGTAAAAACAGTCCTGTCTTGGTACTGAGACAAACCAGAAACACTTTTGGAGGTTAATGTGTGATTTTTAGCTAACCAATGACAAACGGAGTTTAGAAATAAACTATGTATTACTCCAATGCAATCTTTTAAGTTTTCTTTCTTAAATCACATAGGTTCTAAATAATTGTTAAAATCCATAAAGCTTTTAATATAAAAATTATAGCATTGATGATGTGATAGGGTATGGAACAGATACTTCTGCTAGTCAACATTTGGAAACATCTTGCACTTATGTATTAACAAGAGATACTTCCCACAATCAATATTCTATACACATAACATATTATGTGTATACACACACACACACACACACACACAGAAAGACACATGGTAGCCTTTCAGTATTTTCTATCCATGAATGTGTGAAATTAAAAAAATAGCACTATACCACTTTATTTACAATATCCCTGATTAATCAAAAATAATGTAAACTAATATAAGCTTACAATAATTTATAGGGCATTTTATTGTCTGTTTTAAAAGCATGCTGGCTATAGTGTTTTTCACCATTGTACTCACAGCTCTGTTTTACAAATATTTACTCAATATCTTCTCCTAAAAATATTTCCAAAATATGTTTTTTATGGGAGAACTTTATTCTCTGTAACACTTTAAACTCTAAAATGAAATTATTTTTCTTTAAAGAAATGTTATTAAAACAAAAGAAAATTATACATTTTAAAATAGTGTGTACAGATTAACATTCCATGTTTTTCTTCCCTGTTTGAATAGAATCCTATAAGCAATCTGGGTCTACTCTATTTAATAGCTCTAGAATAGCACAAATAATGCATCTTTAAGTGTTTTTCCTCAATAAATGGTTTTGAATTGCATAAAAATGGGAAGCTTTTAACCTTAATTACACAGAATTCAGTATAATTTGATGAAATAAGAAGAAAATAATTCTGAATATGTCTCTTTTCTTTGAAGTCATTGAAATATTGTAACATATTAGCAGACTGGGTCAGTCTCATTCAGGCCTCCTGGTTGTCAGTCTCTATGAGTCACTATGATCACTAGTTGGTGATTCTGTAAGTTGTCTTGTAATGTCCTTGGCCCCTCTGGCTCCTACAATATTTCTTCCCATATTCGCCAGGAGTCCCAGAGCCCTGGCTAATATTTGGTTGTGGGTCTGCATCTATTTCCATCAGTTGCTGGATGAAGTCTCTCTGATGATATTTGTGCTAAGTACCAATCTATGAGTATAACAGAATGTCCTTGGGCATCTTTGCATTGGCGTTTTTTCCCTCCAGTTGTATATTTTTTTGTCTCCTGATTACTTTTATAATTATACCATTGTTTTGTGATGTATTGATGATACCACAGCTGGAGGATCGGTGAGAAAAAACACTTTTCAATATATTTATAATTTTACTTGAAATTATTTCAAAATAAAAGTGTCAAAATAAATGAAGGCACAAAAACTAAGTACAATAATAATCTCTGCAGTAAAAATACAGAAAATCTGTGACAGAATATTCCTAACCCTTAGGCCTTCAATTGGTTGAACTTCCAAAAACATTAGTAAAATAGAAAATTCATTTCTACTTTATTGTTTATGTTGGTCGTTTTTTTGGTACTCTTAGCAGTGGTGGCAGGGTCTGTCTCTGACTCTTTTCCCAGCTTTTAGTATACTATTCCTATACTGGGATGGCTTACCCAGCTGTGATACATGGGAGGTGCTTAGTCTTACTGCAACTTGATATGTCATATTTGGTTGATATGAATGGGGGACTTGCCTTTTCCTGAACAGAAACGGGAGGGAGTTTGGGGTGGGACCAGAAGGGTGGTGGAAACAGGGGCTAGGAGGAGAGGAGGGAGGGGAATATAGCTAGAATATAAAGTAAGCTAATTAATTTGTTTAAAAGTAGCTACAGAACGCATCGTGATTATCAGTGGCATATTCACAAATTTCTCCTTCTATGCAAGAGTTTAGTGTTGTCTCACTGTCCGATATTTTCCTTCTGCCCAGTAATCTGTGAGTCTTTCAATACCTTGCCATAGCTGCTTACTAGATTCGCAAACTATCCCAAATCTTTGTTCTATTTAGTATTTTCTAGTAACGAGAATGGAAGTAGGCCTTTGGTGGCACAGACCCTAACAATGAGCACCCTTCTGTTCACACAGTGTTAGATGTGTGGGATGAGGAAGGCAATGCTCTCTTCAGTCCCTTAAGGTATCATAAGGTCATTTTTTTTCCATCAAGAAGTTAATATGTACCTTTTCTAGTTTGTTAGAATTCAATCATTCAGCCATACTGCTTTTGAGAACAGAAAAACGATGCTTCAACTCTTTTTAAGAGATTTCAATAAACTTTTAATATGTTAAAACTAGCTGAGGAAAGGGAGGTGTAAACCAGGGGAAGAGGAGGTGTAAACAACTCCATTATACTGAAACTTTCACTAATTATCATATCCAGTGGTGGATCTTGCTTGTAGAATTAACCATTTACATAATATTATGGTGACTTTCAGTACCTATTATTCCCTTTTCATGGCTAAATATTAATTTTTCCATAAGGAAAATTTTCTTTCTCTTCTGTGCTTACTATATTCATATCAATATTGATTCATGGAGTAATTTTTAGTATTCAGATTATAACAGAAAATTTAGTTGGTTTGTAGATTATTTCAGCTTGACTCTAAAGTTTTTTCACATGACTCATATGTCTTTTTGGCATACTTGTATTTTGTGGGTGGTGTGCATGTCTGTGTATATATGTATGTTTATGAGCAGAAGATCCTAAGTAGTAACTTCCTGGAATTACCATATCCTCCATTCTAATATTTTACTTACTTCAATTCTAGATTCTAGAATATTCCTCCAAGAATATGATTCTTTCTATTTGACAATGACATTAGAAAGGACAGCTTTACCACAGGAACCTATTAGAAGATAAAGCTACATTAATGTAATATATGTACATGAATCCATTCATGCACATGCCCCTCTGGTGATTTCTGTATTTTCTCTGTATATACACAGTGGTTTAAATGTGCACTCACACCGAGATCTTTAATTTCATTCCAGAAACAAAATTTCCACTCTTGGTATCTCATGGCATGATTGGAATTTATTTCTCTAATGATGTCAATGTTGGCTCATATTATGACAAATATGTTTACCAATCTGTCCTAAAAATACACGCATGTTAAGCACTTTCAGAGTCATAAAAACAATACAGAGCCATTATTTTATCCTGGAGAGCAAAGCGCCTGGTGATGGAAATATAAGAAAGTATACTTATAAGAAAAAATTTAATAATAAAATAAATGTGTTTATAGACATATCCAATTTGAATTTCAATTTGTATTTATCTAGTTAAAATGATGCAATTGCAACATTAGCTGATTCAAGTTACTACATTTCTGAAATAAAATTAAATCCAATATTCATTATCTACACCAAATATTGTTTGTTGTTTGTTTTTTTTGAAACAGAGTTTCTCAACATTGCTTTGGAGGTTGTCCTGAAACTCACTCTGTAGACCAGGATGGCCTCGAACTCACAGAGATCTGCCTGCCTCTGCCTCCCTAATGTTGGGATTAAAGTTGTGTACCACCAATGCCCAATTTACACCAATTCTGTAGTTTCTCTAATATCATTACTTCCATGCATCTATTTTGTAGAGAAATATTCATTCTTTGCATATCACTATAGTAATTTTACACTAATAATGGTATACTTTCATGATAACAAGACTACACAACTAAATCCAACTTCTGAATATCTAAAAAATGTATTGAATCCCTAAAGATAACATATTTTATTTCTGTATTCAGGAAATTTATGATTTTTTTTTTGGTTTTTACGAGACAGGGTTTCTCTGTATTGTTTTTGAGACTATTGGTCCAGCCCGGCCTCGAACTCACAGAGATCCGCCTGCCTCTGCCTCCCGAGTGCTGGGATTAAAGGCGTGAGCCACCACCGCCCGGCCAGGAAATTTATGATTAAGTAACAAGTTTAGAAAAAAAAATGTGGCTTATGCTCATAAGTAACATATTAACCTAAGATTTCAAGTATATATCCCACTTCTACATTGTTCTGTGTTTAAAAATCTCATTTTCTTTAATTATAAAGTTTCTATGTGTTTAACTACATTAATGTTATTAGAGAAAATGAATTTCTCAAATGCTCATATTTATTAAGTGATCTTTCATTTGGACAAAAATGAAAACATAATGTATCAATTAGTAACATCAAAAAACATAATATTTATTGACTGGAAGCTAGAAAAGATGAATTTTAAGTTTTACATACATCTTGAATATTGCAGGTTCTTCTTATAGGAAGATAATGCTTCCATGAACTGAGAATCTATATTAAAAAAAACAACTGCTCCACTATGTTCATAGCAGCATTGTTTGTAATAGCCAGAACCTGGAAGCAACCTAGATGCCCCTCAACTGAAGAGTGGATAGAGAAAATGTGGTACATTTACACAATGGAGTATTACTCGGCAGAAAAAAACAATGGAATCTTGAAATTCGCAGGGAAATGGATAGCACTGGAAGAAACCATCCTGAGTGAGGTAACCCAGTCGCAAAAAGACAAACATGGTATGTACTCACTCATATATGGATTCTAGATATGGATCAGGATAGTGCCAGTCTGCACTTCCACAGATAGAGAGTCTGGGAAACAGGAAAGAACCTAAAAGATATGCTTATATGCATAGTACCCAAGAGAAGAGGATGGAGACAAGATCCTCTGATGGGGAACACGGCGAGGGTGGGGGGAGTGGGACCTGGGAAGAATAGAGGGGTAAAGAGGAAGGGAGTTGGTCATGGGGGAACAGGAAGTTGAGGGGGTGGGGGTAGAATAGGGGGAAGAGGGAATCATAGGATCGAAGACAGATCAGGCACCAGAGTGACCTCGAGTGATCTAAAGGTATAACATCAATTGGCAAGCTAAGCAATAGTGGAAGGACCACCTCGAATGCCCATTCCTGATAATGAACTTGATGTCTATAACTATCCGGGAGCCTACATCCTGGGACTGATGGAAGCAGAGGCAAACACACAACTAAGCACTGAACTGAACCCAAGGAACCCAGTGACAGAGAGAGAGGAATGATGAGCAAATTGGCAAAGAATAGGCTGGCAAAACCAGCAGAGACAGCTGATCTGAACAGCGGAGTGCTCTTGGACCCCAGACCGACAGTGGGGAGGCCAGAATGGGACTGATCTGGACCCCCCCAAATGTGAGTGTCAGTGAGAAGGCCTGGGCAACCTATGGGGCTCTGAGCTGTGGATCAGTGTCTATCCCTGGTATACAATCTGTCTTCATGCGCCTATAGCACAAAGAGAGATGCTCTCTCAGCCTGGACTCTTAGGGGAGTGCCTTGACCCTACCAAGAGTAAAATGATAGACTCTAGACATCCCCTATGTGGAAGGATTTGGCAATAGGGTGGGAGGGAGGGTGGAAGGGGAGGGCGGGAGGAGAGGAGGGAGAGGGAACTGGGATTGACATGTAAAACAAGCTATTTAAAATTAAAATAAAAAAAATAATGTAAATCATCAAAAAAAAAAAACAGGTGAGGGCTATTGGCTTGTAGGAGACTTAACTTTGGATGCTGAGTTTCCTAAGATCAATAGTAAAAAAAACTGTTAAGGCATCTTTCATCAATTATTACATAAATACAGAATTAGAAATAAAAAAAAATAAAAAATAAAAAAAAAGAGTCCAGGCTGAGAGAGCATCCCTCTTTGTGCTATAGGCACTGATCTACAGCTCAGCGCCCCCATAGGTTGTCCAGGCCTTCTCGCTGACACTCACATTTGGGGGGTCCAGGTCAGTCCCATGCTGGCCTCCCCACTGTCGTTCTGGGGTTCAAGAGCTCTCGCCTGTTCAGATCAGCTTTCTCTGCTGGTTTAGCCAGCCCAATCTTTGCCAATTTGCTCATCTCTCCTCTCTCTCTGTCACTGGGTTCCTTTGTTTCAGTTCAGTGATTAATTGTGCCTTTGCCTCTGCTTCCATCAGTCACAGGATGAAGGCTCCCGGATGGTTATAGACATCAAGTTCATTATCAGGAATGGGCATTCGAGGTGGTCTCTCCACTATTGCTTAGCTTGCCAATTGGTGTTATCCCTTTAGATCACTCGAGGTCACTCTGGTGCCTGATCTGTTTTCTATCCTATGATTCCCTCTTCCCCCTATTCTACCCCCACCCACTCAACTTCCTGATCCCCCATAACCAACTCTCTTCCTCTTCACCCCCTCTCTTCTTCCCAGCTCCCACTCCCCCCAACCCCTCGCCGTGTTCCCCATCCATTCAGAGGATCTTGTCTCAATCCTCTTCTCTTGGGTACTATGCATATATGCATATCTTTTAGGTTCTTTCCTGTTTCCCAGACTCTCTATCAGTGGAAGTACAGACTGGCACTATGCTGATCCATGTCTAAAATCCATATATGAGTGAATACATACCATCTTTGTCTTTTTGCAACTGGGTTACCTCACTCAGGAAGGTTTCTTCCAATGCTATCAATTTACCTAAGAATTTCAAGATTCCATTGTTTTTTTCTGATGAGTAATACTCCATTGTGTATATCTACCACATTTTCTCTATCCACTCTTCAGTTGAGGGGCATCTAGGTTGTTTCCAGATTCTGGCTATTACAAATAATGCTGCTATGAACATAGGGGGGGAGATGCCCTTGTTGTATGAATTTGCCTCATTTGGATATATGCCTAAGAGTGGAGTTGCTGGGTCTAGTGGTAGATTAATTCCCATTTTCCTGAGGAATCTCCATACTGATTTCCAAAGAGGCTGTATGAGTCGGCACTCCCACCAACAGTAGAGGAGTGTTCCCCTCTCTCCACATCCTCTCCAGCATAAATTGTCTTCAGTGTTTTTGATTTTAGCCATTCTGACAGGAGTGAGATGGTATCTCAGAGTTGTTTTGATTTGCATTTCCCGTATGGCTAAGGATGTTGAACACTTTTTCAAGTGCCTCTCAGCCATTTTGGACTCCTCTATTGAAAACTCTCTATTTAGTTCTGTACCCCACCTTTTAATTGGATACTTTGGTGTTTTGGAGACTTGTTTCTTGAGTTCTTTGTAAATTTTGGAGATTAGCCCTCTGTCAGATGTAGGGTTAGTGAATATCTTTTCCCATTCTGTGGCCTGCCTTTTTGTCTTTTTGACTGTGTCCTTTGCCTTACAGAAGCTTTTTAGTTTCAGAAGGTCCCATTTGTTAATTGTCGATCTCAGTGCCTGTGCCACTGGTGTTATGTTTAGGAAGTGGTCTCCTGTACCAACTCGTTGAAGAGTATTTCCCACTTTCTCTCCTAAAAATTTCAGTTTGGCAGGATTTATGTTGAGATCTTTGATCCATTTGGACTTAAGTTTTGTACAAGGCGATAAACATGGATCTATCTGCAGTCTTCTGCATACCAGTACCCAGTTATGCCAGCACCATTTGTTGAAGATGCCTTCTTTTTTCCATTGTACTGTTTTAGCTTCTTTGTTAAAAATCAAGTGTTCATAGGTGTGTGGGTTAAAATCAGGGCTTTCGATTCGGTTCCATTGGTCTACCTGCCTATTTTTGTGCCAATACCAAGCTGTTTTCAGGACTATAGCTCTATAATAGAGCTTGAAGTCAGGTATGGTGATGCCTCCTGAAGTTCCTTTATTGTGTAGGGTTGTTTGGGCTAACCTGGGCCTTTTGTTTTTCCATATAAAGTTGATTAATGTTCTTTCCAGGTCCTTGAAGAATTGTGATGGAATTTTGATAGGGATTGCATTGAATCTGTAGACTGCTTTTGGCAAGATTGCCATTTTTATTATGTTGATCCTACCAATACAAGAGCATGGGAGATCTTTCCATTTTCTGGTATCTTCTTTGATTTCTTTCTTTAAGGACACAAAGTTCTTGATATACAGGTCTTTCATTTCCTTGATTAACATTATCCCCAGATATTTGATGCTGTTTTTGGCTATTGTAAAGGGTGATGTTTCTCTGATTTCTTTCTCAGTCACTTCATCATCTGTATATAATAGGGCCACTGATTTTTTTGAGTTTACCTTGTATCCTGCCACATTGCTGGAGGTGTTTATCAGCTCTAGGGATATCCTTGCGGAGTTTTTTGGGGTCACTTATGTAAACTATCATATCATCTGCAAATAGTGAAACCTTGACTTCTTCTTTTCCTATTTGTATCCCCTTTATCTCCTTTTGTTGTCTTATTGCTGTAGCTAGAACTTCAAGTACAATATTGAAGAGATATGGAGACAGTGGACAGCCTTGTCTTGTTCCTGATTTTAGAGGAATTGCTTTGAGTTTCTCTCCATTTAGTTTGATGTTAGCTGTTGGTTTACTGTATATTGCTTTTATTATATTCAGGTATGTTCCTGTTATCCTTGATCTCTCTAGGACCTTTATCATGAAGGGGTGCTGCATTTTGTCAAAGGCTTTTTCAGCATCTAGTGAGATGATCATGTGGTTTTTCTTTCGCAGTTTCTTAATATGATGGATTACATTGATAGATTTTCTAATGTTGAACCATCCCTGCATTCCTGGGATGAAGCCTACTTGATCATGGTGGATGATTTTTCTGATGTGTTCTTGAATCCGGTTTGTGAGTATTTTATTGAGTATTTTTGCATCAATGTTCATGAGGGAAATTGGTCTATAGTTCTCTTTCTTATTTGTGTTGTTGTGTGCCTTGGGTATCAAGGTAATTGTAGCCTCGTAGAAAGAGTTTGGCAGTGAGCCTCCTGCTTCTATTGTGTGGAATACTTTGAGGAGTATTGGAATTAGCTCTTTGAATTCCTGGTAGAATTCTGCACTGAAGCCATCTGTGCCTGGGTTTTTTTTTGTTTGGGAGACTTTTGATGACTGTTTCTATTTCATTAGGGGTTATAGGTCTGTTTAGATTGTTTATCTGTTCTTGATTTAGTTTTGGCAAGTGATATCTATCCAGGAAATTGTCCATTTCCTTTAAATTTTCAGATTTTGTGGAGTACAGATTTTCAAAGTATGCCCTGATGATTCTCTGGATTTCCTCAGAGTCCGTTGTTATGTCCCCTTTTTCGTCCCTGATTTTGTTAATTAGCATGCTCTCTCTCTGTCTTTTGGTTAGTTTGGACAGAGGTTTATCTATTTTGTTGATTTTCTCAAAGAACCAACTCTTTGTTTCATTGATTCTTCTCAGTGTTTTCCTGGTTTCTACTTGATTGATTTCAGCCCTCAATTTGATTATTTCCTGGCGTCTGCTCCTCCTGGGGGAGTTTGCTTCTTTTTGTTCTAGAACATTCAGCTGTGCTATTAATTCTCTAGTATGACTGTTCTCCAGTTTTTTCATGTGGGCACTTAGTGCTATGAACTTCCCCCCGTAGCACTGCTTTCAAAGTGTCCCATAGGTTTGGGTGTTAAGAGAAGATTTTTCTTTGAGAGAAGCCTTCCCGCCAGCCTGGTTCCAGAGCCGCTTTCCCGCCAGCCTGGTTCTAGAGCAGTATCAGTCCCAAATAAACACACAGGAGGCTATATTAATTATGAAGCTGTTGGCCTTGCTTGTTTCTTACTGGCTAGCTCTGACTTAAGTAATTACCCCATAATTGTTAATCTAAGTATGTCTCTTACTGGAGAGGTTTCCGGGCTTCCTACCCCAATGGCGTTACATCTCGAACTCTCTTGTGTTTCCCCTTCCCAGAATCCTCCTGGACTCCTAGTCCCTCCTATCTAGATTTCCTATTGGCCAGACAGTGCTTTATTGGCATAAGACTTCCCCAACATTTGGGTATGTTGTGTCTTCATTCTCATTGAAATCGAGGAAGTCTTTAATTTCTTTTTTTATTTCCTCTTTGACCCAGGGATGGTGCAGTTGAGCATTATTCAATTTCCATGAGTTTGTAGGTTTTCTGCAATTTGTGTTGTTGTTGAATTCTAATTTTAAAGTATGGTGGTCAGATAAGATGCATGGAGTTATTCCAATTTTTTTTTGTAGCTGCTGAGGTTTGATATGTTGCCAAGTATGTGGTCGATTCTAGGTTCCATGTGGTGCCTAGAAGAAGGCATATCCCTTTGTATTTGGGTGGAATGTTCTATAGATGTCTGTTAAACCCAGTTGGGTCATTACTTCTATTAGTTCTTTTGTTTCTTTGTTAAGTTTCTGTCTGGAGGTCCTGTCTAGCGGTGAGAGCAGAGTGTTGAAGTCTCCTACTACTAGTGTGTGAGATTTTATGTGCATTTTGAGCTTTAGTAATGTTTCTTTCACGAATGTAGGTGCCTTTGTATTTGGGGCGTAGATGTTTAAAATTGAGACTTCCTCTTGATGTATTTTTCCTTTGATGAATATGACGTGTCCTTCTTCATCTCTTTTGATTGATTTTAATTTGAAGTCTAATTTGTTAGATATTAGGATTGCTACACCTGCTTGTTTCTTGGGACCGTTTGACTGCATAAGGTGAACTGACATACATAGAGGCAAAGTGCTCATACACAATGAAAAGAAAGATACAGAAATCTTTAAGAATTAGCATATGGGAAGGAACATAGAAAAGATGCTATCTTCATTTGGTGCTAATGACACTTTCTGTGCAATTAATCTCATCTACAATTCCTTTCTTTGGTGCTAAGAGTGGTGAGGATCCATTCAATATTTACTCAGTGTGCATTCATGGCAGATGCAAATAGAAAACATAGCATGTCTTGGACTGAAGTCAGAACATAGTGCCTTCTACTAATCCCAACCTCAGGTTTCCTATAAGCTTCTCTGAGTACCTTCTGCCTGGCAGGGAATGTTAATGTCATCATTTGGACAAGCCTATTTTCATGCATGAAAGAATCAGTTACAAATTTCTCTTCTCTATTTATAAACTATTTTGGAGTACATTCTGAGAAAGCATTCTTTTCAAACATGTGTCACCTCCAGTAAGTATTTGCTCTGAGAAATTATAATTTCTCTCTTTGCCATATTTCTCTTTGTTTTAAATACAACAACCTTTTCCTCATGAAAGAAAATTAATGAATAATAAAGTCATTAGATGCTTGCTATAGATTTATTAGATTAAGGTTTGATGCTGCAACAATAAACGACACACTTACTGAAAGTAAAAATAAGTATTTTTTTGTAGAAATTTCTCACAAGAGACCAAACAAGTAACCCAGATGGGCTGAGTAGATTTCCACCACGGAACTGGAAACTGAAATCCGGAAAAAGAGATGGAAACTTCCTTTGTTCAGTCTTTTATACCTTCCCCCGTAATGCCCTTTGCCATGCCCAAAAGTGGGCCTGGCTAGTGACGTAGTTCACCGCCTATGTCCGTATACATCTTTAGTCATGCCTAAAGTGGGTGTGGTTAGCGGTGTGGTAAATCGTTCTTTTATCATCTCATCTGTATGTGCCTCTAATAAGTCACACGGTTAATGGCAGCATTTTATTTCTCCTACAATTCCCCTTTTAGTCTAAAAAGGTTATTTAAACTTAAAACAACTAACTTGTGTCAATGATCAAAATGTATCAAACATCTATCCCATCTAAACCTAAACTTATCTGAAAGAAACACCCAAGTCTGAACACCTCCTTCTAATCCCAACTCTAAAATAACTGAAAACTAACACTAACAGGTGTTAACTATCCTATAATATCAATAGTAGGGAGAGAGGGCATGGAATTCTCAAAACTACTTCCTGCTGAGATGGGACAATGATAATCTCATGGGGACCTGTGAGAAGAAAAATGTTAGTGTAACAAAATCTCAGTAGATCAGACAGTCTCTGCATGGCAGGAGATGCTTGATTCAAGTTCCTGACTGGGGTTCTAGTGTTGATTGAAGCTCTCGTCTGAAGCTCTAGCCAGATTGTAGAAGATGTGCTGTTTCAGTTCCTTGGTCCGGAGTTTGAGATAGATGGACAGTCTTCAAACCTTTCAAAGACTTTCATAAAATGGCATTTAAAATGTTTTAGGGTTTTTCTTGACAATGAGAAAAATGTCTGCTCCTGGCAGCACCAATTACATCTGAGAGGAAGATGGGCATCGAAGAAACTTTTTATGGAGTTTGCTTTCAACATGGCAACATTGGCCATTTGGGCAAGAAACTGCTCTTGCCTGGACTGCTTGTCTGTTGCTGTATAAACTGGGCATGGAGGACCCACAGGAAAGTGCCTTCTGAACTCAAACAGTCCTTCTGGGTTCCTACTTCATGGAAGAGTCTACGAGACTTTCTGCAGGACACAGAAAAATGACTGACAGACTGCCATTGCAGATGAACAACTTGAAATTCCTGCTTTGCTGAGAGGTCTTCCAGACACACTGTGGCCTATGGGCTGAAGGTGGATGCCCCAATGTTACAGAGGAACTTCGGATAACTGTCCAGGCAGTAAGATGTCTCTGTCAATCCTAGTGTTTATATATTATCCTTCTGTGGTCTTTGATAGAGTTGAAGACAGATAGTTATAATTATAGTTTTCCTTAGTTATGATAAAAGATAAGCTACATATACAACTTTGGACTCACAAAGATGGGATGGATGATATTTTCTTTAAATATTGCTAAATGTTGATAGAAAAAATATTGTAACTCTGTTCTTACTTGATAACTGTTCTGTTATATATAATTTGATTATGTTAAAGTTAAGACCTTCCTTTTGTTTAGACAGAAAAGAGAAGATTATGGGGGAAGTCCTGTGTATATGTGAATAAAGCACTGTTGGCCAATAGGGAAGTAAGATAGGTGGGACTAGGAATCGAGGAGGACTCTGGGTAGGAGAAACACAGGAAGTCAAGATGTAACTGCCATAGGGATAAGAAGTTCAGAACTATTCTCTGGTAAGAGAAATACTTAGATTAACAGTTATGGGATAAATACTTAAGTTACAGCTAGCCAGTAAGAAACAAGCAAGGCCAACTCCTTCATAATTAATATAGCCTCCTGTGTCTTATTTGGGGACTACAGTGCGGCAGAGCCCAGGAGACTGGCAAGGGAAAAACCAACCGGCAGACAAGGAAAAAGTCTTCTCTTTACAAAGGTTAATAAATTAATTAAAATACTTTTATTGTAAACTAGGATTTCTTTCAATAAAGGTACTGCAAATCCCACTTAGAGATATTTATTTCTTTATAACTTGGCACTGAATATGTGGGTTGGTGTTTCCTCTAAACAAATCCCCAAGTATACATTAACCAAGTCTTTCTGACTCTCTTCTCCTTGTTATTGGATTTGATTTAAATCAGGTTATAAGCTTCCTCTGAATTTGTCTGAGGTAAGAAATTTGGATCTAAATATAGAGCTTTCTTCAAAACAAGGACATATTCAGAATGTTCTTTACTGTGATGAATATCTTTAAACTACATTTATTATAAGTGGGCTGAATTATTGTATTCCATTTTAGAGAGATGTCACGCTGAGGTGGTGTTTTAAAAATGAAGTCATTCTTTAGCTATCTTTACGGAACTCACTTTGAAAGGCTGAAACTTTAAATATATTCATTCCAGGAATGAACAAAATTTCTTCAGATAAAATGATTGAACCCTTACTGGCTGGGAATATGCATTTATTTCAAAATTGGTCATCAGTGTGTAAGGCACTTTTCCACCTGACAGGACATGCAAATAGGATAGTGGAGAGAGAATCAGTAAGGGCATGACACACAATATTAGGGATATTTCACGTCAGAAAAAACAGAAGACTGAAGCTTTGAAAACCTGATAAGCTTGGTAAGAAAAAGGACACAATCATGCTTTTATTTCTAAAGTAAAACTTAAGTTATAGTGTGAAAACTAAATGGGAGGTAGAAGGTTGTGTTTTAAAGAAAGGAGATGAGCTAAGATAATGTCAGAAGAAGGGAGATTTTTTTTAAAGAAAGAGATATAATTACCATAGGTCATCTATGGATTAGGATTAGAAGGCCACAAAATGACAGATGTTGAATACTGATATTTTATGAAATGCTCACAATTAATAGAGAAGAAATAGGAAAGGTATTTTAATATCTGTTTTACACATTCAGAATTTGATGTTTGCAAGTTTCCAGGTGAAAATATCTACTTTTTTGTTTCTAAGAATGTCTACTGGCCAAGAGCTGGGGGAGGGGAACAAGAGAAAATATGTGTCAAATTTTACTTATCTATGTAATAATAAAATGAGTAAAGTCATTTTTTTCATTTGTTAAAATTGATTTTTTAAATAAATTTTATTTAAATTAGAAACAATCTTATTTTACATATAGATCCCAGTTCATTCTTCTTCCATCGTCCCATGACCCCCACTGAACCCCCATCCCATTCCCCATCCACTCCCCAGGGAGAGTGAGGCCTAGGGATCATCAAAATCTGTTAAGTCACTTAGCATAGGGTCTAGGCCCTCCCCTGTATATCTAAGCTAACAGAGTAACCCTCCTTGGAGAAATAGGCTCCCCAAGTCCATTCCTGAACTAGGAATAGATCTTGGTTCAACTGACAGAGACCCACAGACTGCTCAATGCTCCTTGCTGACACCCACATTCAGGGTGCCTGGTTTGGTTCGATGTTGGTTCTCCAGCTGTCAAACGGGGGTCCATGAATTCTCACTTGAGTAAACTCATTTTTAATGGTTGAGGAGAGGCTTTGCATATAATTATGCAAATTTTTGTCCCCTAAAGTAAGCGAACATAAGGAATTGAAGAAAAATGGACAGAAATTGATACTAGGAACTTTGAGTGATGTCTAGGAAGACCTAAAGACACTAACATTTTAAAAATAAAAGTCACTTAGGTTCTGAATGTTCATTTGCAATTGGAAACCTCAATTTTAAGCTTTATATGAGTAATTTAAATACGTCCCTAGGGGGAGGGAGGGTCATATACTAGAAATGGCAGAGAATAAAGTAAGACAAGACTAATATTAAGAATTGCAGAAGCATTTCTTTTTTTTGTTTTGTTGTTTTTGGAGACAGGGTTTCTCTGTGGCTTTGGAGGCTGTTCTGGAATTGGCTCTTGTAGACCAGGCTGGCCTTGAACTCACAGAGATCTGCCTGCTTCTGCCTCCTGAGTGCTGGGATTAAAGGCTTGTGCCACCACTGCCTGGCTTGCAGATTCTTTTTTATTTGATATTGAGTGGACAGTAATCAAAAGCTGACATACTCCCACAAGATAACATTTAAAGTAGCCAAGACACGAAAAGTTTAAATGCTGGTAACATAGAATCAGTAGAGTTAGAGGATACACTCTGCAAAAGTCCCTATTGGGAAATAGACGCAATGAAAAGATTTTCATAGAGTTGTTTATGAATTAATAGCTAAATTCTAAATTGGGAATAGTGTGTAGAATTAAACCAAAATTAGATTTTTACAATGAAACCCAAGAAGAAGAAGAAGAAGAAGAAGAAGAAGAAGAAGAAGAAGAAGAAGAAGAAGAAGAAGAAGAAGAAGAAGGAAGCACAGATATAGGCACAGACATTTGTGCTCTGTAGAGCATATGTTAGAGAATGCTGCAAGACTCTGAAAAACATAATACTAAATAAAGCAGTCATCAGTCAGAATTTAGAGCTTTAATAGATCTTTTTTTCCTACTTTTCCCTTCATTGTAGACCCTAGTCATAAAGCAGGGGAACCAGTATTATACCGAACATACAGTAGTATTTGGAAGTGGTAGAACTTCTCAAAGGAAGACCTACAAGACAGAAGTTAGTCTATTGTTGACAATGTTCAGTAGATGTCAGAGCCCTGATCCCTTCAGATTCTTTGTTCTCTGTCTACCAGGAAGTAAACAGCGTCTCCTACCTCATGGTTCTGCAGTATTTAAAGGCAGATATAGAGGGTTAACATAAAGCAAGCAAATGTTTTCCTCTTCTCTGAAGAAATACACACCTGAAAGTCTACTACTGTTATGATAAATTATAGAAGCAGTAAAATATCACAGAAAAACTAAAGGATGCCCAAAATAATTTGTCTAAAATGGGGAAAGTATAGTTGAAAAGCAAGTCATGTTTAATAGAATTGAACATTGTTAACAAAGAGAAAATAATTGGAAGTTATGAACTGAATTCTCAAACACATACACCAGAACCATGAACTCTAACAAGTAATTTTTTTAATTATGGAGGTTTTAACTTTCCTCATCAGTAATATAGAGATGTGTTTGTATTAAGGGTCATCTAAGACCTAAAAGTCTTGTGGAGACAGAGGAGAGAAGAGCCACTGTTTCCTCCACCATTTTGGCCTCCTACAGTGTTGCAGCCATGAAGTAATTGGTAGACACGCTGTGGCAGAAGACACAGTTTCCCAGGCAATTGAAGTATTGAAACAGTTCTTTCTGCATAATGCTTAACATGTCCCTCTGTTGAATGGGTGTCTTCAAGTACAAATCCCTCCAGACCACAGAATTATGTTCTTTTTATGCTCACATTTCTCAGAGGGTTTGCAAACCAGTTTTCATGAACTGGTGACTACTTGAGGGAACTAAAATTTAAGACCATAAGAAAGCCTCACTATAAGACATGTGGCATGATGCACTATTTCTGTTTGTCAGTCCTTAATATCTATTTACCTTATTTTCATAGATTTCTGTTTTCACAAGGCTTAACTGTTCTTTATAAAGTGACTGTATCATATATAAAATAAAATACAATAAAAATAATCTAGTTTTATGATACCAAGTGATCATCACAGGTTCATATACACAAAAGCAGATTTAGCAGGCTGTATTTATACTTGAGAATGCACATACATATAAATATATCTGCATGGAGATTGTGTTTAAACATGATAAAATAAAGATACTATTTATTTTAGAGTTGGTGGGTCATGGAAGAAGTTGGAGGGGGGGAATCTGGGAAGAACTGAAAGAAAGAAAGGGAAAGGGAAATAATTGAAATGTATTTGAAAACTCATTCTTGTATTAGATGCTGTCATCAAACCCCTCTCCTCAAAGCTCACAGAATTATGAGGAAGATGATGCAGAAAGATTGTCAGAGTCACAGTGGAAGAATTATTACTTCTAAACACAATAGTTTCAATGCACATGTGATTGCTTACTGTGGTTAGAATGCCCAGTGGCAAGACAGGTTTGAGCAAGATGGGGTCTTAGGGATGAAAGAGGGATGCAGACATGGGTCTATTACTAATAAAGAAACTATCTGCAATTAACACTCACCTGAAAGGAAACAATTTGTTTCCTCTGATGGATTCTCATTGAGAATATTAGCCACATGTCCAGCAGTAGATGACAAATACAAAACAAATTAAATTATATTTTTGTAGTCCCTTTGTTCAGTATTGCTGTCTTCGGACATTTTTTCATTGTTATTGTGCATTTGCTTGTATGTTTTGGTTTCAGATACTTTATTTTATGGGGGGGTTATTTGATTTTAAAAACAAAATACGTTGCATTATGTATATCTTTGCCAACACATAATTATTATATTTCATATAGATTCTAAAGTAAAATAGTGTAAATTAGTTGGTTTTAAACAAATGCTAAGACATTATAGGAAAATGTAATTGTGTATCTTAATGAAATTTGCCATGGCCATTTTACAAGGTTTAGTAATGATGCAGCACCTTCATATAAATAGATTAAAATAAACTTGAAATTGCAAAAGCTAATTTGAATATGAGAGGGAAGTGAGATTGCTCTGGGGCTATTATAACTCAGTGAAAATTGTATTATGTGTCACAGTTAATAGAGCTAGATAAGACTGGTTATTTCTTTTCTTCAATATGCTTAAGAAGGGGGACAGGATAGAATTAACAATAAGGCAACAAAGGTAAATAACCTATGGTAAATAACCTATTAGCCTCCTTAGAGAATGCTTGTACGGGTAGCCATGTTATTATATCTTTTAATTGATTGCTATTACAATAGAACATGAAGCATAACACACTTTATGAAAACTGAGATTTCATTTAGCTCACAGTTTTGGTGGATCAAGATCAGGCTTATAGCATAAGTCCTGACTCAATTGTGGTAGGTAAGGGTCTTATGGCAACTGCCATAAAAATAGTAAGAAAAACAGTGGAGGGAAAGGGGAAAGGGCAGTATTTAGATGAGAGGATACACTTATAAATATTTTTTTAATGGGAACTGAGTCAGGTACCTACAAACACTACTTTAATCTTTTAACAATTGTGACCTCTAGTGACCTAAGGCTAAGATCCTATGGTTATGCACTATCTCATAAATGTCTCACAAACTTTCAATTTTGTCTTACTGGAAAGTTTCCCAAGCATGGAAGTTTAGATAAAAATCATATCCAACTATAGTCAGAAAGCAGAAGAAGGGAATGAGATAGGAGGAGAGAGGGGGTGTGTCAAGAGGGAGATGGAGAGGGAGAGGGAGGGAGAGGAGGAGATTCATTTTATTGCATTTGTTTTCAACATCATTACTGATTCTTTTTTATTTTTTTAAACTTTTTAAACTTGCTTCACAAGACACTCATGGCTTCCCGGCACAAACAAAACCTTAATTTCTCCTAAATTTATCAAAATATTAGGAAAAATATTTAAAGAATCCAAGAATCATTGATTAAAATGAACTAAAGAGTCAATATCAATGGAAAAGAATGCTGTAAAAGTCTTAAAATGCTATCAAAACACCTTACACCACTCATGTCAACATTATACACATTCATTTTTTTCTGACTGTACCTTTCATTGTGGCACATGTGTACTTCATCAAATATAACACCGGAGGTGAAGAAAAAAATGAAAGATGTCAGAGCATAAAAGATAACAGACAATGTAGCAGAACAGAGATAAGAATGAAAATCAGTTTCTCTAAGAAGCTGTAAAGCAAGAAGAGAACAGAATGAAATGTCAATATTTTAAGAAAGTCTCAAATTCAGTAGTGTGAAATTATCTTCCAAAAATGTGTGAGAAATATGTTCTAAAAGAAATAAAAATAGAAAGAATTTTGGGCTAGTAAAGATGCTTTACAATAACTATTGAAGATATTAATTGAACAAGAGATAATTTTCAGAGGTGAGAAAGTTTTAAAAAGTGAAGAGAAGCAAAATAAGCATAAATGAAGACAAAAGAGTGTGTCTGTGTCTCTGTGTGTGTGTGTGTGTTAGAGAGAGAGAGAAAGAAGAGAGAGAGAGAGAGAGAGAGAGAGAGAGAGAGAGAGAGAGAGAGAGAGAGAGAGAGAGAGTAAGAGGAGTGGGTAACAAGATTGTACTCAAATCTCATTGTTTTGTACCGTAATCTGCTTCATTTTATTTTTAGACAAGGTGTCCCTCTGAGACTTGAACTCATCAATTCTGCTATCCTGGTATATCCTGGTCTGAATGAAAATGACCTCCATAGGCCTATAGGGGGTGGCACTATTAAGAGGTGTGGCCTTATTGGAGTAGGTGTGGTTTTGTTGGAGGAAGTATGTCACTGGGGGCTTTGATCTTAGATGTTCAAGGCAGCTTCAGTGTCTCACTCTCTTCATGCTGCCTGTATAGCTAGATGTAGAACTGTTAACTTCTGTCCAGGACCATATCTACATGTACAATTCAATGCTTCCTGTCATGATGATAATGGGCTAATCCTTTGAAACTGGCCAGTACCAATTGAATACTTGCCTTAAAAGTTGCCATGGTCATGATATCCTCTTATAGCTATAGAAAATCTAAATAAAACACCTGCCTAACCAGCAGACTGTCCACAGCTCCTATCCATGTCCTCATGTTTTCAAGCAAGTACTTTACCTACAAAGCTATTTCTCCAGTCTTTTTTTAAAAATCTTAATGGACCGGGCGGTGGTGGCACAGGCCTTTAATCCCAGCACTCGGGAGGCAGAGGCAGGCAGGTATCTGTGAGTTCGAGGCTGGGCTGGACTGACAGCCTCCAAAACAATACAGAGAAACCCTGTCTCGTAAAACCAAAAAAAAATATTAATGGAATTTTCAGTGTTCAATATGATAAAGTATATTCCAATATGTGCACTAGTTATCTATTATATATAATACATATATACACATATATATGATACGTACTGTATATGTTTGCATCCAAGGGACATGAGGAGAAATCAGAACCTTAGAATGGTAAAATTCCTATTCTCACAGTGAAATAGTTTTGTTATATAAAAACAGATAAAATGAACTTATATTGTAAAATATAAGATAATTAATATTTTAAAGTAGAATTAACTGACAACTAAGGAAAAGAATGAAAATGCAATATTCAAATTGTCATTTCAAACCATCAACTAGAAATAAAAATAGAATTTAAAAGACATTCAATAAATGAGGCAACAAGCATGGCATATTTAAATATCCATGCCAATAATTGTTTGTAAAGACATAGATACTCCAATTTAAAAAGATTTCCAAATTACAAAAATATAACACACAAATGTATGTTTTCTACAGGATTTAGTTAAAAATAAAAACATATACATGTCATTTTGTAAGGATAAAAATAGCAATTCACTAAGAATACAAATAATGCAGATGGGAATACCAAGAAGAACTTGAGTTTTTTTTCTATTATTAGAAGTCAAGTGACACAGAAAGTTAATTTCCTGACACAATAATAGGCATGGTTAATATCAAGTCTACTGGGGAATATACTAGATCAATTAGAATAACATATGTATCAACTGCCAATTATAAAACAAATACTGAGGCAACTAGGTTTTACATAGATATAACAGAAGTTAAAGCAAAACACGCAAACAAACAAACAAAAGAAAACCCTTGAAGCTCAGTTTCCAACACTTTACTAGATTTCTGGGGTTACATGGCAGATGACAGGATAACAAGGGGCAAATGGTATTCTAAATTAAGGGATGACAGCTGGGAACACAAAAGATGAAGGGCGGATGGAAAGCAAAGAGAGAGCCAAAGGTTGCATAGAGAATAATGAGAAACTGCCCACAGCTCTTGATCCTGCTCTTTAGGGTAAATGGGAGGTTAAAGACAAGAATGAATACACATTCAGCTAGGCAGTCTGGTGACAAAAGATCTGGAGTCCTAGCCGCAGGACAGCAACCATTCCTTTAGGGTAGCAAGTAAAAACTAAGGAAAATCTATTTTTTTCTCTCTCTTCATATAGCAATGATGTACTCACATACCATCAGGAGAGGAAATCTGTTTGAGAATGGACTACTGTGTAAATCTGAAATCAAGGATCTATTATTACATTGGGAGAGTTACCCAGACACAGTTTCTATATGACAAATGACAGAGAGTGGTAGTTGTGAGGAGGAAGGTCAGAAACTGGAGATAGATTGGGAATGAGGAGGTACAAAGGCTATTGTTCCTTAGCTCTGTCTTCTGTGGTGAAGATTGTTCTCCAATCTGTGAGGAATATTCTAGAAATAAAGAACTCTAAGCCAGGTCTAGTGATTTTTTTTTTTTGTCCTCTATTGCAGACTTACATCTCTGATAGTTTTCACTTGTGTGGACTGAGAACATTGAGCACAAGTTTAGAACACTTCTTGATTTTCTGAGGCTCCTGATTTCCACAAGAGTTGTTCCCCTTTCAGATCTAAAATGACTGAGGCAGTAGGGATAATGTCAGCTTCCTTCAAGTCTCTCTTCACTATTCATCCAGGGATTCATTTTCTCAAGGCACACAGGGGACTGCCCTGGCCTTTGTCATTTACAATGCCTGAATGAAGCCTGTAAAGGACGCTGGAGTAGAAGGAATCTGCCTGGGTTGCAGACAACACAGTTTCATCGATATAAGAAGTGGTTCCTGGTATAAGGAGAAGAGAAGCTTCTTAATAAGTATAGCACTGAAGCAAGACTACTGACTCTTGATGGTGTCTGTCTGAATGTAAAAATTATAAGGGACTCTAGTAACAAACACCTCCTTCACATGTCATAATCTTGGTATTTGAGGAATGTTGAGAAGCTGCTCAGGGTATCATGTTTTCCAACTCTCTATCACTGTTTATTTTTTTTCAACTTTTCTCGCTATATTTCTTTATTGTCTTCATTGATTTAGTTGTTTTATCTATTTATTTTTAAATACATATGTTTTATTTACTCCATATAATAAACATATTAAAATATTGCTTTGTACCATATAAATGTATTTAATAGCTATTTGGGAATTAAATATGCAATAAAATGAGTTCATAGACACATAGAACACTTCTAATTTATGAAAGGCAAGATTGTTTTAACAACACTCATTTCTGATCTTTGTAAACTTTCTAATACTAGTTTTTGATTTTCATCAAAATGACATTCTTTAAAACCTATATAAAAATAAAGACAATATATTGTATCTGAAAACCATTTAAAATATTCTTTAGTGTGTTTTAGGGTTCATCTGATAAGGATATTAGCTCAAACAGCAATAATTGAATCCTTGGAAATGGTTATTATTATTACTATTATTGTTTTAAAACTTTATTACTTTCTTTTTTTATTTTATTGAAATTAATTTTTTCTATCCAGGCTGTGGTAGTGTATACCTTTAATCCAACACTTGGGAGGTAGGGGAAATGAGGCCAGCTTGGTCTACAAAATAAGTTCCATGACAAGTTGGGATTCATTCATGTTTGTTAGAGATCAAATTTTATTGGGAGAGACCTCCAAAAATCCTGGCTACAGACATAAAGAAATAAATCCAGAATAATCACAAGACAGGTGACTTATATATTATATGCTCAAACATAAACCAAAATATCATCCTTAAATGAATTGTAAACACTGTAAAAAGTATAATTTATACTTTTATCTCATTATTTCTATATCACAGTCACCTTTTTTCATTTAGAAAGAGATTTTTGAATTCCACTACTATGTCTAGCTTTTTTCCTACCTATGACCAAAAACAACTAACCTCCCTTAAATGATAACAAACATCCATAATCAAATTTTGGTAATGTTGACATTGTTTAATCTAGACTTTTGCCTGTTGTCTTCAGGGCCTGGCATCTTTGGGGGAATATTGAGAAAAATCAGCAAAATTGTTAAGTCTTGTCAGGAGTATTCTGTAAGACTAGATCATCTTAGCCAGCATCCTTGAAACGCTTCTGGATGTTGGATTAACTGAGTCAACTGATTTTACTGGTATCTGGACCCCTTGCTCTAAAAATACATAAAATTTTAAAGGCAACATACATATGTAAATTAATACAAGTGTAGATTATGTGATGTATATAACTCAGCCAAAGATGATCTTTTTTGTTGTTATTGTTTTATATTTGAGCAGGTAAAATATGAATAATGCATCTAATTCTTATTCTAGGTTTATTTCTTTACACATGTAATCAGAATTTTCAGTGAGTCTTCCTCAATCAAACTTGATCCATATCAACCTGGAACATATTAACAGCCTCTTATCTCTAGTAAAAGCATAGCCCATTCCCCAAAGTGACATATTTTTTGACTTTCATTTTGAAGTCAAGACATTTTTTAGATATATAGGTATGTTTCATTAAGCAGCTTTCGTAATCCATGTGTCTTAGCAGCAGTTGTTTATTTATTAGCAATCTGAAAATCTAAAGAAACACAACAACATATAGAATCCATACTCTCTGTGTATTCTTATCTTTATCTGAATTACTATATCTTATGTAGTGTTTTTTTAAATCTCTGACTGTCTCTACAATTTCTCTTTTTTCTCACAAGCCTAAGTGTTGGGGACTGCTAGAACCTTGAACAAAATGGAGTCTGTCAACCGTTTTTTCGGCCTTCTGACTACGTGACTGTGAGCACACATGCCCTTGAGACAAAGGAAAAGGCTAACCATGAAAGTTAAATTTACACAGGGCAGCCCACCCACCTAGCCAGAGGGAAGTAACTCTTACAGAGTAATTGTCTTTGTTAACAAAGGATTAAAGTGTTCCATTGAATACTTCCTACCCCTCCCTAATTCCTGCACCTGACTTACACTGACAAGCATTTGTGGAATGCAAGTGATGACTGATGGAAAATTACAGCTTTGTCTTTACCGTATTTGGTGTATATTTGAGTTGAGACTTGATTGACATGCTTGTACCACCCCCTGAGGTCCTTCCTCTATAAGTTCCAGTGCGCCCCCAAAAAATAAAGGCTCTTGATCAGCGAACGTTGTCCTGAGCCTGCTTCCCTTAACCTCTTGAAGTTCACTTTCCAGATCGGATCTGCTCGTGAAGGCCCACCAAATTAGTAGTGACCCTCATTGCCTCATCCCCGCGGGTCGGGGGTCCCTTCCCGGGGGTCGCACCGAAGTATATTTTAAAATACTCTGTAACCTGTTTAGAGCCCCCCCCCCGGTCTGTATCTATCTGTCTTTACTGTGTATTACTATTGTTTCTTGATCACATGAGATGAATCTTAAACTGCTACGTCATCCACCATATCTGACTTTACTTTTGTGTGTTTAGAACTTTTCTTAAGCTTTCTCAGGTTTTATGTTGATGTAGGTGCAAAACGTTTTGGGTGCCAGTTACTTTTGAAGGTTTGGGCCTTTTCAGAGCAAGAGGACCAGACTCTAATGAAAATGAGTGGCTCAGCTGATCCTGCGTCTGAGAGTGCCTCCGTTGCAGTTTCCTTGGGGCTCTACATCCAGAACAGCTTCAAGGATACTGGCTGATGTGATAAAGCCTCACAAAATATTCTAGACAAGACTTGACTATTATACAGCAACCCCAGACAACAGGAAGCAATCTAGAGAACACAATGCCCATATTGCCAAGAGGTGGTGTGGGTGGTTTTTGATCATTTAGTGGGCTGTGGATGTTTGTCACTATTTAGTGGAGTTCTTTAAAAATGGTTGTTGGTCATGGCCAGAAAATGAATACTGAATGAAGTAGACTAGATTCAGGAATTTCATTCTAAAAAAAAAAGGAAGTATGGAGTATAGAAATGATGGGATTAAAGGGTTGAGTTTACTTTTGAACAACCACTAGACTCAATTATTTGACATTGGTATGGGTATTTATATATTGATATAAAATTAAGTTTAATATTGTTATAATTTGTATATGGTTCTGTTCTTATTTAAGGTCTTATACCTATACAGCTCATTAAATTTATAATGTCAAATTTTAGTCCTTGAAAGCAACTTGGGATAATAAAAAATTATAGGCTAATAGTTAACCATCTATAACTATAAAACTTATAGTCATACTAGGTATAGTTTCAAGATCATACAGAGATATGTTTTAGATAGATAGTGATCTTCAAACACTTCAAAGACCTACAGAGCATGCAAGGCTATTCATGACATTGACACACATCTACCCCTGGCAACACCAATATATTTCAGAGAAGATGATGAGCATTGAAGAACCTCCATATGGTGTGCTGTTCTGTTTGCACAAACAGAACAAAAGGAAATGACTGCTGAATTCACCAAGACAAGATAGGATATTCATTCAAAGTTCCTGCTTCACAGAAATGTCTGTGTCAGATATTGTAGTTGTGTGAGCTGAAGACAGATGCCCCAACATTCCAAGGAAACCTTGGGTGAATGTCCAGGTAGGCAGCTGTTTCAGTTATTTTTGTGAGTTTGAAAGTTGTTTGCCCTGCACTTCCTGTTTATTCAAGTAGTATTTTATCCTTCTTGTGTCTCTAATAGAGACTGAAGACTACATAAATATAATTCTACTGTTTTACTTATTACCAAATTCAGAAAAGAATCTTGCATAAAAGCTGTAATGTTTATAAGGTTGAGAGAAAATAAAGCTTCAATTGTTTATCGAAACATGTTTTGAGACATAAAAAATAGTTTTAAGATGGTAATACAAGTCATAATAACAACATTTAAGTATAAGTATAAAACCATAAATCCACAATATAAGATAGATAACAGAGTGTTGCTGCCAAATATGCCAAATACAGATAGACTGGGAATTGTGATTATAATTCTTATTTGATAATTGTTATTATTGTATATAGTTTTGTTAAAGTTAACGCCATTCTGTTCTATTTAGACAAAACCTGATAATTGTTCTGTTTGTGCATAGTTTTACTATGTTAGAGTTAAAATCTTTCTTTTTTATTTAGAGTAAAGGGGGAATTGTCATAGAATAATCCTTTTGTACACTTCGAAGATGTTTCACTCTAATTAGTTAAATAAAAACTGAATGGCCAATAGCTAGGTAGGATTGTTGGGGCAGTGAGGATGCTAAACAGAAGAAAGCCAGTGTTGCCAATGGATACAGAGGGAGGAAACATGCAGGAGTAGAGGAAAAAGCCAGGAGTCACAAGACAACATGTGAATGAATAGAAATAAATTTATTTAAGATATAAGACCTAGTTAGTGTTATGCCTAATCTACCTGCTGAGATTTCATTATTAATAAAAAGTTACCATGTCATTTTTTTTGTAAGCTGGTGGCCCAAAGAAAAATTCATCCACACACAGAGGCCAGAGTCATCTTATTATATGCAAGTGAGTATACAGTTGGTTGTGAGCTGCCCAATATAGGTGCTATGAACCAATCCGGGATCATCTTCAAGAACAGCTCTCACTCTTTTCCAGGGATCCATGCTCCAACTTGAAATTTACATTTTTCTTTAATATTTATGTTTTATTTTTAAAAATTCAGTTATTTCATAAAAGAATTGGTGACTCCAATAGTTTGCTTGTGGCAATATGAATTTGTAGATAGGGCATTTTGCAAATGTTTTTGCAGCAGCTACTGTTTTCTTTATCTCTGGATTGTTTACATTAAAGATGATATATTACTAAATCATATGCTTCTTCACTTTCTGAAGCTATAGCTATTCTTTCATAAAGCAGAAGACTAAACAATATTCTGTTAGTCATGCATGTCAAGTAACACATTTGAAGGTGTTATTATTACACTTTAAAAAGGGCAAACTTTTTTTGTTAACTGAAAATGTAATTTCATTATCAACACATCTTTAACATTTATCAAAACCTGCTAACCTTTTTCACACTCATTTCATATCACCTAATTAATTTATCTGTGTAATATAATTTCTGCATGAAAACTTTATCAATTTTATCTTTAACCTTTGTAAAAAAAATAGTTATTTAGATGGTAAAATCGAATTTGATTTTGCCTGGGAATTAACAAGGAATACATTTTATATTAACTAACCAAATTGAAGGAATGTCAGAGGAACTTGTGCTGATCTGGGAAACAGGAACTGGCCCCTTTAAGTATCTCTGCTAATTGTCCACTCACACAGGACATTGCAACAAAATGGATGAAAGAATAAAGAGCCTATCACAGGGAAAGATAAATCAGGGAGGAGAGGGACTCTGAAAGTTGGGAGGGTGCAGAGGAGCTGGTACAAAGTTCAAGCCAGGTCCCCAGGGCTAGCTGTATTATTCGAGGTCCTTCCAATACCCTAGAAGGGTAGTACTTCTACTAAAGTGTGCTGTCTTTGGTCTTTTGTGTTTAGGAATATATATATATTCCTATATTCCTGCTTTGTCAACTGCCCTCAAAATCTGTAATGGTTATTTTGTATTTAGAACCCCAGTGTCTCTACTTTGGCAGATGTGTTAGAGCTTTGTTGGCTACTCCAGTACTCCCACCTCTGACTGTTACTTCCTGCCTTGGGTCCTCAAGTTTTCTATTTTCATTCTCCAGTAGCTACCTGCTTTGTGATTTGCTGTAGATCTCTAACTGTCAATCTGTCAGTGGGCTTTTTTCTCCAAATGTCACTGCACATTTTAAGTGGCTCTTCTTCCCAAGACAAGCAATTCTTTGTCCTCCAGATTGTAGAGTACCCACTCAAAACTAAGGTAACAATAGTAGGGTAAATGGGACAAAGAAAAAAAGAGCATGGCTTGACTCCAAGACCAAGAAATAGGCAAAACACCCTGATCCGGAATTAATCCTGAGACCAGGGCAAAGGAAAAACTCCCTGGCCCCAACTGGACCCTAATACCAGGGCCAAGGAAAGAATACTCTGACCTTGACTTGAACCCAAGACCAAGCAACAGAATCACACCAATCCTTTCGTATCCTCAAGATCAGGCCACAGAATCCCACCATCCCTGAGCTTGCAAGAGTCTAACCTCCGAATACAACAAATCTCTAAGCTTGCCCCAAGATCAGGTCACCAAAAAAAAACCCCACCAACCCCAGGCTACCCTGGAATGTTCCCCACTCTGGAGCAGAAAGTGCCATGCTCCTGTTTTTCTTTGTTTGTTTTTGTTTTGTTTTGTTTTTTCTCCTAATAAATCCCTAATGTAAAACTTACTGTGTAGTGTGACTTTGTGCTATTCCTTGACTTCCAATTGCCAGGACACATTCCATCTGAGCTGTAACATTTGCAGTTGCTCCTGGTTCAGAGCTGTTTCACTTCTGTTTGGGAAGCCTTTCCCTTCAGAAGAGCAACACTTATGTCAATGAAATATAACAGATCAGTTTTTAACTTAAAAATTTAAACTATGGGGCCCATTTAAAATCCATCTATTTAGACTGCTTCTTGGTTTTCATAAGAAAGTATTTTATTTGTATTTTAAGACCTTTCAATCTAATACTAATGAGTTATTTATCTTATTTAATGTTCCAAATATTTAATATTTTGTATGCATATTACCATATATGTACAACATATAATTCTCTTGTAAATGTATAAGTTGTGTTTGTGTGTGTATACTTTCAAAACAGACTCAAATGTCACATTCTATATTTTGCAAATGTAATTTTATATGTATAAAATATATTTTGTGTATATATACATATATATGCACACACTTATGTATACATACATCTATATGTACATACACAATACTATATTGCACCACATATAATTTTCTTGTGTCTTTCTCAGTGTGTGTGTTTTCAAAAATGTTGTCTCATTAGTCCCATTGATGTTCTTTGGGTATAAATATATTGCATAAATATTTTGTCTTATCTAGCATAAAAATATCTATTTATTTGTTATTAAATTTGAATTGCATGATTCCATCTATAGATCACTTATCAAATACATAGAATCATTTATTGTCAATCTATTTTAATACATATTTGAAGAAAATTAACACCAAGTACTTCCTTCCTCACTTGGTAATGAAATATAAAATGCCCAGACTGAATTACTTTTTGTGAACCACACTTTTATCTATTGTTAATTTGCAAAGGTAATCATTGCACAAAGACAGACATGATACACAGCTTATTCTTTAAGAGGTAGTCTTTCTTTTGATTATTAAATTAAATTTATTTATTTATTTTGCATGTCAAGCTCAGTTTCCCTTCCCTTTTCTCATATTTCTTCCCCCCATGTCTTCTCTGCATCCCCCCAATCCACCCACCCTCCATTTAGGTTGTGGAAGAACTAAGCACCACCCCTAGTATTAATACTATGAAAGCAATCCAATATGAGCAATAGGTTCCCAAGACTAGCCAAAGCACTGGGAACAGCACCTGATCTCACTGTTAGGAGTCCAGCAGTAGACCAAGCTACACAACTGTCACACAGAGTTACCAGGTCAATCTCACATTGGCTTCTTTGTTGTCAATTCAGACTGGTGGTATGCATATCAGGCTGGACTAGTCAGTGTTTGGCCACTACCACAATCTCCATGCCACTCTTACTCCAGCACATCCCATACCATACGTAAGACAGACTGTAGCTTGAAGGATATGTGGTTGGGTTGGTATCCTAATCCTACCACTGTGAGACTTTCTTTTTCACAGGAGATGTCCAGTTCAGGCTATGTATCCCCTATTGATAGAAGTCTTAGCTAGTGTCATCCTTGTAGATTCTTGGGAGTTTCCCTTGCAATTGGTTTCTACCTGACACCAAAATGCCTCCCAGCCATCACTTTCAGTACTCTACCCCTTCATCCATGCCCAACCTGATCCAACATGTTCCCATTCCCTTCCACCCTTAGTCTAGCCAGAAAATCTCTTCTATTTCCCTTCCCAGGGAGATCTAAGTGTCCTCCCGTGAGTCCTCCTTGTTACCTAGCCTCACTGCTTCTGTGGATTGTAGCATTTTTTTGTATCAGTTAATATTCGCTTATAAATGAGTACATACCATGTTTGTTTTTCTGAGTCTATGTTACCTCACTCAGGATAATTTTTTCTAGGTCTATCTATCAATATTACTTATAATTTTATGATGTCTTTGCTTTTAATAGGTGAGCATTACTCCACTATGTAAATATATCATGGTCTTTTTTTTTTTAATCTGACTATAGTTGAGCAAGTGTACTTGTTTCGGGTCTGACCCTGACTTGGGGAGTATGGATCAGGGAAGTCCTAGCTACCCACCAGGATTAAGGACAGGACAAAACAGACATCTTGTCATCTCAGAGGGCTCTCAGTCAGTACTGGACACCATGGTTTATTCTTCTTAAATAGCTTTCCAAAAGTGGGGTTACTGGCAGAAGATACCATGTATAGAGCTGATATCAAATATGTTCTTTAATCCTAGAGACATTCCTAAAACTGCAAGTCCTCACTAGCCTTCCTACAAATCCCACTAATCCACTCAGGGCATAGGTCTTTTGTTATGCAAAATAGGAGCCATTCTCCACCTTGGCCAGGCCATAGGGAGGTAACTACCCAACATCTAAAAGACAATGGGAGTTCTGAACTCCTAGAATTCTTGACTGGACCACTCATAATTCTGAGACTTTACATTTGGGCCCTACATTCAGCAAAACATTACTTTTTGATTTTGTTCTGGTATCCCTGGCTTATCTAGCCTTGGCTCTGTAACCACATAAGCAGCATTAGGTATGAGTTCCATCTCATGAATTGGGCCTTAAATTAGCTCATTATGCTCATCAGTTTTGTGCCATTATTGTACCAGCAAATCTTGCAGCAGATGACTCTTATAGATTGAAGGGCCCATAGCTGGGTTGATTTTTACATTGAAAGTGTTCCTCTGATTTCCATCTATGTGACATGGCATGCATGCATCCGTATTCAGATGCATCACCATCACTCATATCATATACTAGCACAGGTACACAAATAATGCTAACAAATAAAGAAAATGATTTAAACAACACCAAACCAAACCACAGTATAAGAAGTGGTAAAGTGTTATGAACAATTTAATATAATAAATACACATTATCATATATAGGGCACAGCTTACCAGTGAAAGCATACTCAGCACATGGAATTTAGTCAATGATCTAAAATTTACATATTTTTATAAATTCACATTATGTTATGCAATTTTATTCTATATAATTACATGCATTCATATTTTATGAATTTTAAAATTCCCCTAAGGAAAGAAACTATATCTGTAAAAAGAAAAAACATGACTAAACTATCATGTAATTACATACTATATTCTGTAGAGTATATGTACCTTTTATATAATGTAAAAGGGATACATTTTAATCACCATGTTTTGTTATGGGAAAATATTACAGTAAATGCTTTCAATGAGGAATTTTGAGTGAAAATAAGAAATATAGGTGAACTTAAATATTGATAATTATGTTGGTCTCTGGGTAAAGTTAGAATTTTAAATTAATTATTGCTTAAGTGATATTGCCTGAATGGAAGAACCTAAATAATAAGATTTTATAAGATTGGTATTTAGAAAAATATAACAGAAGGAAATAAGCTATGTCTATCAAGGTAAATTAACATTATAGACATTTAAATGTGATTATCTTATTTTTTAAATTTCTTGCCAAGAATAATCACACTGAATTTCCAATCCTTAAGTCAGTAAAATACAATGATTCATGAACTACCTTTATCATGATCCAGTATTTTATCAAAAATTCAAATAGATTTCCTACCAAATACTTCTAAATGTTTAGAAAATAAAATACGATATCTGTATGACTAATACAGAAAATTGAAGGAAAAGGAAAATACACTAAGGAAAGAAAGAAAAGCTTAACAAAAGAACTACATAGAAAACAAT
The DNA here is from genome assembly GCF_017639785.1 of Mesocricetus auratus. Classification (NCBI taxonomy): domain Eukaryota; kingdom Metazoa; phylum Chordata; class Mammalia; order Rodentia; family Cricetidae; genus Mesocricetus; species Mesocricetus auratus. The sequence continues at coordinate 44,749,533 of NW_024429266.1, forward strand.
CAAAACCCAGCAAAGTGAACCATAAAGTTCAGAAAAGTGATGCCAATTATTATCTCATTGGAAAAAAACATCCAGATTCTCAGAGCCTAACAGTTCAAATATCACACCATGACTATTTGGCAATTATTCTAGGAATTTGAACATGATCAGCATTGAATATAAATCAAACATTACCTATCACAGCTGGGAAATACCATTCTATAAACAAGCATTTTATGGATCACCAGCTCCCAAATAATGACATGGAGACATCTTATTAACTATGAAAGTGAGGCTTGTTCTCAACCTAAATTATCTTAAGTTAGTATTAAGCTACCTTCTGCCATGTGGCTTGTTACCTCTCTCTACACTGTACTTCTGATTTTCCCTCAGTCTTGCTAGTGATTTCACAGCCTATCTTTTGCCAAGAGTTCCTCCTGTCTCTCCCTTGTTGTCTTTATATACAGGTTTTCATATAGTAGTTTTGAAAGCATTTGATTTGATTAAGCCAAATTAAGCCAACCTCAGCCAGAAAGCTTAAAAATGATCTGGTAAGACACCTGTGTTCTGTAGAATTATAGTTTCATATTTTAAACCAGTTTGTCCTATCTCTTCTTGACTGAAGAAAATATCGAAACACATTTTAAGAAACTACCCTAGATTTTTCACAGGAGATGATCCTTCTGATTTTTTATTTAGTATAGGTATATATAAAATTAACTTGATTTTTATATTTATAATATATGTATTTGTTCCTCTATAGAAGACTAATATCTAACATAATTATATCTACAGTTAGCTGACATTTGCCAGAATAATTAGAGACATTAAATATGAATAAGTCCTTTTAAATAAAGATCTTTACCTTGTTCATATACCTAACTAGTTATCTCTGTTTCAATGAATTTTGCTTCTTGGAAATTGCAATGGTCTATGTGTACTTCATTATCAGTCATTGCTGCTTACAAGTGTATATAATTTGGGATGATTACACTCATATTCAGCTTTATTGTTATAGAAACTGAACAGCATAATTTTGAGAGGTCAGCTTAGAACACAAGACACAGACCATAACCATAAATTGTTTCACTATAAACAATTATTTAATTCACATTGGGTTTTATCCACATAAAATGAAAATTAAAAATTAAGTTTATAATGAAAACTAGTGATGTGTTAAGATGACAATTGTTTCCTACCCGAATTTTTTATACTTTTCACTCTTAGTGAAATATTATGTCTATAATTTTTAATTGATTAATTACCACTTGAAGTTAAAGGCTATGTTTAAAATTAATTTATTAAAGATTATATGAAGTCTTAAAAGTACAGATTTGTAATGCTGTTAAAAATAATTTTCCTACCATTTTGAGTGTATCTCTGAAGGCCCTTGATTTCTGTCAAGTATCATTAATTAGCATTTTAGTGTCATTAAACTATTGTAAAATACTTTACATATTTATAGGAATATAAATCATATAAAATGTTTTCTTTAGAGAACATTTAAAAAATTGAAATATATGCAAGGATTTGTAAATGCTTTTGTAGCATATTGTAGCATTTTGCATTCATTAATTGGGATATAATAGTTTCTCATAATTAGTCCCACTGTAATATATTGTGAATATTACAAGATAGTGATGAAAAAGGACAATTTACCTCGTGAGCTTTTAGGAAAACCAACCTATCAAACAACAAAACAATAAATTGTTTTACAAACAATTTTCCCTCAAAAGAGCTGACATATTTATTTGAGCTTCATGTAAGTTATTTTTACAAACTTTGGTACTCTAGCCAGATACACAAAAGATAAACAAATATCTTTTCAGCTAACTTAATATATATATATATTTTAATTTCAAATTACTCGTGGCAAGTCCAGTGGTATATCTCTACTTAAGCAATACCTATCCATAAATTGCTTCATTTAAATTATATCCAATTTTTATAAGAAGATTAAAAACATTAATACTATTAATCTTATGCTTATTGTTTGTGAAGGTAAAAGTCAAAAATCAAAGGAGAATCTCTAAAAAGGTGACACTTAGGATGATATATGAAAAAGTATTCGAGGTGCATTGTAATTTAATTTAAATGAACTCCAAAACCTCAATACAGACAATAACCCACACTTAAGAAGTAATCCACACTGATAACGATTCATACAACAATAAACATTTAAATATTGTCACTCAGTTGTTACTAAATAAGAAACTAGATCCGTAACAATATCATTCCTCTTTTACCTGGCTTGGGAAGTTTCTCATTGAATTTCATAGTAAAGAATAAAAAGATAATACCCAATTTTCTTTCCACTGAACAATATGTTCAAGATATCTCATCACTATATATACATAAACACCTTTCAAGTCCAGGAGCAATATTGAAAACATGTTGGGAATTTAAATGGACAATGAGGAGGATTTTGTTACTTACTAAATAATTGAGTAATTATATGTACAAATTATGCCTTAGAAGCTACAATTCTTAAAAAGCCGTTAGCTCATCTCATTTCATAATAATCATTCTCTTGTGTACTCAAAAATATACTATCTTATAAATATTTAAGTCTTTTGCTTGTTAAAAGAATAAGATATTTTATATACCTTTACCTAAGTTTTTATAGTTTTATTTAATTCTTTGCTAATTGAACACATCAACACTGAATCAAAACATTACTCAACCCCTAATTCTTCCAGGACAACATACCTCATTCATCTCCCAATATTGTCATCTTCTTCTTCCTCTTCCTATTCCTCCTCCACTTCCTCCTCATCCTTCTTCTTCATGTTCTTTGCAATTAAGTGCAATATGTGTTGCCTAGCTACCTTTAGGACTGGTGCCTATTCTGATGTGTAGTCAACCTACTGGGTGGGAGTCACTTCATAAGTAACAACTGGCTATTTTAGATGGTTAGTGATGACCCGTTTCATAGTTCACTCTGATTATTTATGATTTCATCTTTACTAGGTTTTCTCCAGTTCTATATTGGTCAAACATAATGAACTTGATGCATACTGGCTGTGTGTATTTCAAACTCAAGAGTTTACATGTTTGTAAGTCACTTTTAAGTTAATATAATAGCATCAAATGTTATCTTCTGTCCTATGATTTTAAGTATGCATTTCCTCAATAGTTAAATATTCTTTCCTTTCTATTTAAAAGAAAATACTCATATATAGTCAGTGACACACAAAGACAAATTATGACAAATGCAATCTTTGGCATTGCTATTTTTATTTTAGATTCTAAATAAAACTACAAAATACCTAAGTAGTTTAACTTTCATTTAGGAGATTTCAGTTCAATAATATTTAAAATGCATAATTTTCAGTTTAATTTTCTTTCTTAGAACAAATAACATCTTAAATTACAAATGTAATTTTCAATGAATAAATTATTAAATGAAGTAATATGCTGCATATTATCAACAGAATTATATGGTATATCAAAGATAAATAATATTACCTGAATATATATGGATATAAATGAAAAGTCATGTAAAAAACAAAATAAACTTAAATCAATAGATACCAATTGAGAATAATACCAAATATGTATGTATATATATGCATATATATACATATATATGTTTCCCCAAATCAAAGTATTAACATGATAAAAATAGAAATGAGTGAGGGTAATATTTTTAAACTTGTGCAAAGTTGTTTTCATGTCTGTCTAAACTCCATTTTATAAAATCTGACAGTGTTTAATCACTTAACAATATTCAACATTACTTATGAAAACCAATTTTTTTGCAACTTAGTCAATATAGCCATATGTTTATATTGTAAAAGGACTGAGTATTACATTTTTACTATTAAATTTGGTTTTCTAATGATATTTCATTTTTCTATACTGTGTAGATATAAACAACTATTTATACAGATTAATATTTTTATTTAGTTTATAAAAGTATACCAGATTTATTTTAAGATCTAGTCTCATTTTTAAATGAGAAATATTGGTAACCATAATTCAAATCAGCAGTAAAGGATCATGAATGAGTAGGCCATTAAATATTGACAATGAAAAAAATATTGAATAATGCACTCTAGAAAATGTATTTTATAATGATATAGCCTAATCATACTGCTTGAATAATTTAACTACTTATTTAGCTCTTTAGAGCTCATGAGAACACAGGCTGATTTAGGCCGGTAACTTCCTCTTTTACATTAATTATTTGCATGTCCAAGTTATTTTCTTCAAGTGATAACAGGTTTTATTACCATTTGTGATACATGACATTACTCTTCCCAAGTTCTATTAAATGTTTAATTTTTTATTTAAATTCTGTTTGTTAGAAAATAAATGACATACATTTATAGCTATTGTGATTAATTTTATGTCAATATGGACTATGTTTCTTTGGGCTTTATCAAATGATCTCAGAATTATTTGTCCTCCCTCTTTTTTTTATTGACCTCCCTTCCTATTCCCAAATCGGACTCCCCTCCTCCTTATACAATTTCTCACTTCACATCACCTATACCCTGCTATTTCCCTCCTTTGCTCCCCCCACTCCACTTGTGATTCCCTCATTCTTTCCTGGTTTCAGGGTGTTTACTGTATATTGAATATTCATATCTGAGGATCTGAAGACAGGGATTATATAAGAGAGAGAATATGCATTGATTGATTTTCTGGGCTACTCACTCAATGCAATCTTTCTATGTCCATCATTTGCTTGCAAATTTCTTGATTTAATTATATACAATACATACAATTTTATGTATATTCACACACACACACACACACACAGTGCAGTCACATAGACTGATAATGCTTTATTTAAAGGCCATATACTAACAAACTTCAGTTTAGTACCATAAATAAGAAGTTTCTTTTCAAATGGTTGCTCAGGGTACTGCAGGTTTCAATCCAGCTGACTCTCAAATCAGCAGACACTGGTGATACATCCCATGACTGCCTGTCAGGAATACCATTATGTTGAAGACACTGTACACTTAGGGCCCATGACTCAAGCTGCTTCTGACGTGAAAGCCTCTTTTCAGAGGTCTAGCTTCATACTTTGCAAATTGCTAAGGGAGAGTGGTAGTTAAGTAGACTATTCAGCTGTACCACCTATGAAAGACAGCAATTCCTAGCAGGCAAGAAGTGCATGGGAGTAGAATAAGTGGCACTCATATGTTGGTGGTGACCAATAGCTGCCTATTTAGTTTTTGTCCCACTCAACAAGAAGGAAATCATGCAAATTAATGGAAATCTAATCAGAGTCCTCCTGGGTCATGGACCTTAGTTAATAGCACAACTATGTAGACCTTCATAATTCCTTATTATATCCTAAATCACATCCTTGTATTCATGCATGTTGTAGCTACACCTCCCTCCCATCAAGGAAGCTTCTCTTTACAGTAAATGGGAACCAACACAGAAAACTACAACTGGACACGATTCAGAGATCAGCCTATGGTGCAGAGCACAGTCTCAAAGCATACATCTACATTAGCACACATTTTCTTCAATAACGGCTTAAAATTCAGTGTACAAACAGGAAATTGTAAGTAATTTTGTCAAGCATTAATAATGTATAGCATATTATGTGCTAATTTACTATACTAAGCAGATAATATCATAATGTATAAGTAAACCTAAAATTTCCTGCAATTGACAAGGTCAGGAATGATACAATCCTTCCATGTGTTCACAAAACTAAATACTTCTGTGAAAGCCAAAGGAGAAATGTTAATGGCTAATTTCTCAATTTCCACCACATTATTCATTTTATAACAGAACCCTTCCTTTTACCCCATCCTTTCAAAATTCTTCAGGTTTTGTCATGTGTTCTAAATATTTGGATTTTTTAAATTTGTTCTTTTACCTGGAATCTTTCATTTTGGCAATTTTCTAAAACAGTTGGATATTTGCTGGATTTTAAAACAAAATTATGTTAATATATATGTTGGTTATTTAATTTTCTATCTACTATTTATTTATCTGTCTGTCTGTCAATCTATCTAATTTTGTTGACTTGTCACAAGTTAGGGTCATCTGGGAACCAGGACCCACAATTGACGATGCCTCTGTCAGGTTGGCATGTTGTGCTAGTTAATGAGTGATGTGGGAGTACTTACCCACTGTGGATGTCCCTGGGTCAGTGGTCCTGATTCTAATGAAGAGCAGTCTGTAAAGAAGCACTCCAGCATGGACTCTGCTTCACCTTCTAATTTCAAACTCTTTGCTTGCTTGAATTGCCTCAGTGGATGAAGTACAAACTGATGTGTATACTCCTCTCCAACTTGAATTTGTTCAAGAATCTTTATTATGCTAACAGGAAGCAAACTATGACACCTTTCTTTTTCTTTTTCTTTTCTCTTTCTAGAACCACTTTAATTTTATTTAATTTGTTTTTTTCCAAGAAAAAATATTACTTTTTTTAAAGAAAAGAGCTTGCTTCACGTGTTAATCCCAGCTCCCTCTCCCTCCCCGCCTCCCGCACCTCCCAACCATCCCCTTCCCAGCCTCCCACCCCATTCCCACCTCCCTCCACACAGGGGATACCCAGAGTCTGTCACCTCACTCAGGACAGTGTCCAGGCACTCCCCTAAGGGTCCAGGCTGAGAGAGCATCCTTCCCGGTGCCACAGACACACGAAGTCCATCTGTATGCTAGGGACAAACACTGATCCACTGCCCAGGGCCCCACAGGTTGCCCAGGCCTCCCCACCGACTCTCAAACTCAGGGGATCCGGATCAGTCCCATACTGCTGGCCTCCCAGCTGTCGGTCTGGCGTCCAAGAGCTTCCCCTTGTTCCGGTCAGCCATCCCTGCTGGCTTCGCAAGCCCATTCTTTGCCAATTTGCTCATCACTCCACTCTATCTGTCACTGGGTTCCAGGAGTTCAGTGTTTAGCTTTGGGTGTTTGCCTCTGCTTCCATCAGATGAAGGTTCTAGGATGGCATATAAGGTAATCGTCAAATTCATTATCAGGAATGGACATTTAGGGTAGTCTCTCCACTATTGCTTAGCTTGCCAGTTGGTGGCATCCTTGTAGATCGCTCTAAGTCTCACTGGTGCCAGATCTCACTTCAAACCTATGACTCCCTTACAGCTTTCAATGGAAGTTATGTATGCCTGTTGCAGCCCATCCAGAAGAACTGCCTCAAGCATTTTTATGAGGTCCTCTTGAGGCCATATGAGGACCACATAAAGTTAGATAGAGACTTCTACTTTGTACTGGTGTTATGGGTGGAATCAATATAATCACAGAAGAGTCTTCTTTCTCATGTTTAGTGGTACCATGCACTAATAACAAAGAACTTAGATTTCTAAATGCTCTGCTGGTCTTTGGTATCACGCATGGCCATCACCCACAGCAACTACTAAGAACTACTGGGAAAAATCCACCCAGGGTACCATCACCATCTCCCAGTGTCAAGACTGTATTAGATGGTCAGAGTCCTTGTTTGACATTTTATAATTTAGGTATATTATAATGTTTATACGTTATATAGGACCTTACACTTGGTGTTTTCATTCTACTAATTCATTTGCATGATACAATTGTGAAATATAAATATTAGATTGCATGCTGTTACAGTATCATACGTGTTCATATATATTGGCTGAACATTGGATAGCATTTCAGTTTTTCTCTTTTTGCTTCATTATAATCCATTGTTTATATAAAGTAGATGACTTCCTCATGACTTTTCCACATATACATTTAGTGTTCTATGATCATTAGCTTCTTGCATTATATTCTTACCCCTCTCCTGCTTTTTTGATCACATCCTTAGTAATTTCTTTTTACTTTCACATGTACTGATGATTTTAATTTTAAGGAATGATTTGTGAACATATTGTTTTTATATAATCAAAGATTTGCAATTTGTCTGACTATGCCTTTCTCTGGAAACATTATCTTACAGATTATTTTCAGGAAAACTATTTCTTTGTCTTACTGGTGTTGGGTGATGAATGTATAGAATGCTGCATGAAACTGTGAATGTGTTTATGCCCATTCTATCCATTGATATGTTCAAACACAAGCTTAGAGTTTTAAAAAAAGTCATGGTGTCTTAGGCATATTTCATTGAATATTTCCTCTTTAAGGGAGAATGATACGTGAAATGGTTCTCAGAAAGGTACCTCATAAACATTTATGCTATATAACATTACAGTGAATTTCATTTAATTTTTATTGTCAGTTTTATCATATATACATCTTTATTGTAAATCAGATCAAACTATTATAACCAAGCTGTACATTTGATGCTACTAATGCTTAATCTGTATAAGTCTCCCTATTTTGTTTCATTTAGGAATCACAATATTTAAATGATAAAATAATATTGTTTAGCTTTCTCTACTAAGAAGAAAAAATAGTGTTAATTCTTTATATTTTTCCTGTACTTTGGAACTTTTCATAAACACCAGGTGTGACTCAATATATAAGAGTATCCAGAGCCAGGCAAAAACAATTTATGCTGTGATTAAAGGTTCTTTACATGCAACTCCTGTAATACCAAGTGCTCAAAGCTACACCTATAACTTCAACCAGATGCTAATTCTTTGAACTGTAATTAACAGTGTAACACTTATGAAGTAATTTTTAGAATGATTATAGTTACTATACTTTTATTCCCTAGAAGTGCTAAGTACTGTAATCATCACCTGTTCACTCTGAGTCTTATTGCACCACAGGCTATTAACAACGGATGGCTTCATTTAACCAAAACTTCATTCCTAATGAATTATCAGTTACTGAGTTTTTATATCCAAAAAATGAGCCAATAGATTCTTGCCCCTCTTTTATGACACAGAAATTATTCTCATGTGTTAAATATGATTCAGAGATATGTTTCATAACTGTTTTGAATTTATGCAAATACTCTATTCAAATTATTCAGAAAATACGATTGTTCTCAATTTTACATAAAAATTAATCTGAGAGGAAGAAATGATGTGATGAGGTTTAATAAGGGATTCATGTTTATATGGCACAAATAGTTTCAATTCTCAATACTACCATGTGGATAGATATCTTTTAGGTGTAGAGGAAAGACATGTGCTTAGTGATCTTACACATACACACATTAAGATATATATTAAATCTGAAAAATTGGTGTCATAGAAGCTCAGAGAAAAATATGGGTAGCCAAGATCCAGAAAAACAGTATGTTGTGGGAAGAGAAAGATCCACCACTATGTACTAAGTCACATGGAAATGCACATAGGAAATTCTGTTGTTTTAATGTGTACTGGGATGAATATAGACATTAATATGCACTGAGAACTTCAAAAATATAGATTAAAGGATTCTGAAATGGTCCCCAAAAGAGGGAAGTTGATCTATTTAACCTGATTTAGACCTTACAAAATGCACGCACATTTTAAAATAGTACAGGACCCCATATATAAGTATAATTGGAGAGTTTAGTGTCTGTTTAAATAAACTTAAAGTACAAGATGGCAGATTTTAAGTTTTTAATGCTATTTGTTTTAAACTTAAATAAGTTAAAATAAATTTTGTGGTATTATGTGTGCTTTGACAAAGTGTATATTTATGCATACCACATATATACATTTACACATATCATCAATACACTCTTTTTTGTATATATTTTATTTAATTTAGAAATGATCTTATTTTACATATCAATTCCATTTCCATCTTATCCTCCCATGCCCCCTCCATGGATCCCCTCCATCCCAACCCCCATCCACTCCCCAGGCAGGAAGGAATAAAACAATATATATGAAGAATTGAAGAATATGCTTATTCCACTTTTGAAAAAATGTGAAATAGACTCTAAAATCCTGAATAAACAGGTTCAATTTTGTGTTTCATTATCAGTGGCAAAAACACAAATTTCATAATCAAAATATAAAAGTTTCTATGTTTTTCAGTGAGATTCTGGAATACTTATGAGCAGCAATTCGTTTTGTTGCTTCCCTTGATAATATGGTTATCAGCACCTTATGCTGATTTTATATACTTTGTTTCTCATAACTAAAGACCAGTATGGGTGGTGGAGTCCCTTAGCTTCTAGTTCCATTTATAGTGGTCATGTTCTATGCTCAAGATGTTGTTCATGAAAGCCAATTTTGTTCTGTCAGTCTGTTTCTTCAATTTGAACCCAGAAGTAACTAGCAAATAGCTTACAAAGTCCTTTGAGAACTGTATACATGCACATAGCTACTGGAATGTTGTTCCATAAAATAAGCTACTTTTTATCTTTCAGTTCTAAATTTCCAATACCAACAACCATATCCAATTAGTAGTAAGTGTTCAACAAATGCCCACAGGCATATATAAACAAATTGTAATTTATTATTTTTGTTCCTGTGTTTCATTTTCTACTTCTTTGGTTTGCAATTAGGATTTTAAAGAGGACAAAACTACCTTAATATTTACAGGTATTCACTATGTTTGGCACATTATTATAATCTAGAAATTTAGCAGATTTCAAGTAGAGAAAACATTCATTATTATATGATTTAAAAATTCATAGAGAAAATCTTAAATTTTAAGTTAATATCAAGCATTTTTTAGTTTTGAAATCACTTTCACTTTTCTGTTTTTTTTTTTTGAGACAGTCCTGGCTGTCCTGGAACTAAATTTGTAGACCAGACTGGCCTCAAACTCACTGAAAACCATCCTCCTCTGCCTCCCAAGTGCTGGGACTGAAGGTGTGCGCCATCACTACCAGATGCAATGGAAAGTTTTATTTAGCTATTGCTCCTTCATTTCTCCTTTATCAGCAAATTTTTAGAACTACTAAGAGATACTCTTAAATCATTTTATTATGCTCTCAAGATGGAAGTGAGCTGAGAGCTACAGCATCTCCAATGAAGTTATTCTGGGAGATTTGCTTTGGGGACATCAGGTAGTAAACAGGCAACATTCAACAATAGAATGTACAGAAATTTAAGGTAGCCTCTCCACTATTGCTTAGATTCTTAGTTGGGGTCATCCTTGTGGAACCCTAGAGATTTCCTTAGTGCCAGAATCACGCAGAGCCCATAACGGCTGCCTCTATTAAAATATCACTTTCCTTGATCTGCTTTTCTCTTCTGTCCCCAACTCCACCTTTGGATCCCACAGGTTCTCCTTGCCCCTCCCCTTTTCCTCTCTTTCTCCTAACTCCCTTACCCTCCCCTCATGTTCCTAGTTTACTCAGGAGATCTTGCCCATTACTTCTCTTCAAGGATCCATTTATGTCTCTCTTAAGATTTTCCATGTTTCCTAGCTTCTCTGGGGTTGTGGATTGAAGGCTGGTTATCCTTTGATCTATGTCTAATATCCATTTATGAGTGAGTGTATGCCTTTTTTTTCTTGATGACCTGATCAAGTGGGCGCTCATGGACTCCAGTTTGACAGCTGGAGAACCAGTATAAGAATCCGGCCCCTGAATGTGGGTGTCAGCTAGGGAGTCTGGGTAGTCTATGGGGAACTCTGGCCGTGGAAGCAGTATTTATGAATGTGATTTGGGAGCCCATTCCCTATGGATGGATACTTTCTCAGCCTAGAAACACCAGGGAGGGTCTAGGTCCTTCCCGAAATGATGTGACAGACTTTAATGATGCCACATGGAAGGCCTCACCCTCTCTGAGGAGTGGATCGAGGACAGATTGATGGTTGGTGGGGGGAATGGGAGAACAAGGGAGAGAAGGAATTGGGATTGGTTGTTGGGGAAGTCTTATGTCAATAAAGCACTGTTGAGCCAATAGGAATCTAGATAGGTGGGACTAGGAGTCCAGGAGGACTCTGGGAAGAAGAAACACAAGAGAGTCGATATGTAACGCCATGGGGTAGGAAGCCCGGAATCTTCTCCGGTAAGAGACATACTTAGATTAACAATTATGGGGTAATTACTTAAGTCAGAGCTAGCCAGTAAGAAACAAGCAAGGCCAACAGCTTCATAATTAATATAGCCTCCTGTGTGTTTATTTGGGACTGATGCAGCTCTTGAATTAGGCTGGCGGGAAGGCTTCTCTCAAGGAAATAGCTTCTCTTTACAGGTATGTGAAATAAGATTGTTTTAATTTAAAGAAAAGTTGAAGGAAATAAAAAAAAGAATGTACAGAAATTTCCAAATATTAATATAGCACCAAATTTAAAAACGAGTGCAGGAGAGAGTAGGAGCATAAATATTCTTGAACTTGAACAAGGAAAAAATTTCCCTCCCTTTGTATTCTAATGAGAATTCAATATTTTACAAATTATGGACGAGCAAAATACTATGTAACAGAGTGTTGTAAGAGGCCTTGCTATGTGACAGGAATTTTTGATTTGTTTTGTTTTGTTGATGTTCACTGTAGTAGTCTAAAGGGACTCTCCTGACTAGACTCTTAAGGACACCATCTTTTTCCACTTTGAAATTCTGGAAGTTTTATTTTTTAAAAATGGGGAGGGAAGCATGCAATAACGAAAAGGACTCTCTAATTTGTCATTTGAAGAGCTTGGAGTTAGGAAAGAGAAAACAAGGATTTATCAATACAACTTGTGTAAATGAGTGTTTCTGTTGATATGATGAAACACCATGACCCAAAGCAAGGTGAGGAAGGGGCTTATTGGTTTACACTTCTACATCACTGTTAATCATCTAAGGAAGTAAGGACAAGAACTCAAAACAGTGCATGGACCCTGAGGCAGGAGCTAAGGCAGAGACCATAGGGGAGTGGTGCTTATTTCTTTGCTCCTCATGACTCGCTCAGCCTGCTTTCTAATGGAACTCAAAACTATGGGTCCAGGGATATGGATCGGGCCATAGCCCATAAATCACTAATTGTGAAAATGCAATACAGGCTTGCTTAAGCCTGATCTTATGGAGATATTTTATTAGTTCACGGTACCTCTGTTCAAATGACCACAAGAAGTTGACATAAAACTGTCCAGCACATAACTACAGATAGAAAACTCATTAAATATAAGAATATATATGTATATGTATATTATATTTGCTAGAAATGATTTATTTTCTCTTTCTCTTTTACTTGAGATTGGAGAGATAGAGAGAGATAGAGCCAGAGAGAGACAGAGAGACAGAGAGAGCACGTGTGTGTGTGTGTGTGTGTGTGTGTGTGTGTGTCTATGTAAGTGTTAAGCAGTACCAATGGTCAGGTTTGGAAAATAAGGATATAATTTTGAAGTTTCTGAGGAAGAATGTATCCCTCCAGCAGTCTCTTTTCCTTTGCTGACAATTCGTGATGACTGTTGTTTTGTAGATGCATACTGTAGTTGTATTCATTTGGTCTTATATGGAGTTACTTAGTTTTTATTTTTTAATAAGAACACGAATCATCCAATCCAGAGATCACTTAAATCCAAGATGAATTTCATCTCAAAATCTATAACTAAATTGGGATGTAGCTCAGTTGAATGAATACTTGTCTAGCATGCATGATGTCTACAAATCCAGCATTTAAGAGGCAGGGGAATGAAGGTCAGAATTTCAAGGTCATCCTTTACAAAGCAAGTTGGAAGTCAATCTGAATGCATGAGTAATTGTTTCAAAAGGTAAAATCTCTAGTTAAATAAATATAGCTACCAAAACTATTGTTTCAAATAAATCACAGTTTGATCTTCAAGGTAGACATTGATTTGGGAGTGAGATTATTCAATTTACTGGCACGATACAATTGATAATCTCAAAAGCTTGAATACAAAACCTTTTTTCAAAGTTAAGGTCTAGTGGAAATAGGGAGATAATTATCTAAAATGATTGTTTTTATTTTACATTATCTCCATTTGCCATGAAATTTTACAAATGACAGTAATGGATAATTAAGTACCTGAATAAGGAAATGCAAAAGATAGAAGCCTTCCTGATGGAGAGAAACAAGTCATTATCAATGCAATGTATTTATATATTTTTAAAGTATTGAAAATAACATAAATAAGAACAGGCAATCTCATTATACTTGAGTAAAATAGATTAGTAACTGATGCTTACTTGCTATGAAGACCTGTCAGAGTATAGAGCTGTTATTTTTTGAGAAACCGAAAAGAAAACAAACCAAAATCATGGTCTCTATGATTTGCTGTGTCTTCATATTTAAAATAGTATGTGGTGAAGAAGCAATCTCTTAAACATACAAGTATACTTACTTCACTGGATTTTTCCTCTCTTTCAATAAACTTTGTTTTGTTTATATTTATTTACAACTTCAAACCACGGTGATTGAACAGCAATACCTGTGATGAACAATTATTGTCTTAAAATACAACATGATGGGATACCGATGCAGTGTGGTACAGGGCTTCTAACTGCTATGGAATTATTATGGTACCATGTGATTTATTATGAATCTCGGCCATCATTTCACCATCCTGCTGTCTCCTTTATTGTTAGAGTGAATGCTTTCAATGACATCTTATAAATCTTTGCTTTGGCCAATATATTTGCTGTGTCTTAACATAGAAGAGGTATGCCTACCTTTCACTGCTTCTGAGATTTAGAGGTATAATTTCAATTTAATGTGAAAAGTTTTAGCTGGGCAAGTTCCATTAGCCTCTTTTTGTCAAGAAGGGAATATGCCTATTCATTTTCATGCTCAGTTTATATATTGAGCTCTATCAACACCTTAAAGCTGTAATGTGGTGTTTTGGTGTTGCAAAGACAGGGGTTTATTGTCTCTTCCTACGTTTGTTACATGAACAAAAATATCAATCTATATTTTTATAAAAGTTTATGAAATACGGTGACTTATTTTCATCTTAAAATGTTGTGGGCTTGGTTTTGGTGCTTATGCCTTTTTCCTCAGGCAGATATGATCTTCTGTCCTTGTCTTAAACAAACCAAACTACCAACATAGAGATAGCTGCTTATTTGAGGTAAGCTAAATTCAAACTGAACTCTGAAGTGTATAGCATTTATAAATATAATATTAGTTAATGAATTAAAGTGTAGCGTAGCAGACATGTACACACACATACATGCACACACACACACTAACACACACACACAGGAACTTTTTGCATACATATATGGACTGAGAAGAAAAAGAAAATATGAATAAGGACTATTTATGTGTTATGTTTAATTTGTATGTTTTAATTCATTTCACTGTTATTACTATTATTATTATTAATTTGTCTGGTTTTACCTATTGAAGTCACATTGCACAAACTTAGCTTTAATGAAATAAAGCTCTCTGAAAACATAAACATCTTTATATATATTGTTGTTTATATTAGCAGTCATAGACTGAAATGCATAGGAGTTTTTTCAGATTTCATATCCCATAAAGAGATTGATATACATTGTCCTTCTTATTACTTAATTTAGGCCTTACATAGAAAAAATTAATAACCTTTGCTCTGTATCTTTACTAACTTAGCATCAGTCTACTTAAACAAATAATGTCATACTTTAAGGAAAAATGTAGCTTTGATATGTTTTTTGTTTTGTTTTTACTTATTATTTTAATGACTGATCCACCTGAGGCCACCGGCAGCCCACTATGTACAGACATGAGGGAAGCTTTATTTCCTGGTCTCTTCCTCCTTGGACACAGTCTTGATGATCTCCTCCTTCTTGGCCTGGAGGCGCTCCTCCCTGCGCTTTCGTGCTTCCTTGGTCTTAGACCTGCGAGCCTCAGCCTGGTCAGCCAGGAGCTTCTTGTGGGCCTTGTCTGCCTTCAGCTTGTGGATGTGCTCCATGAGAATCCGCTTGTTTTTGAAGACATTCCCTTTGACCTTCAGGTATAGGCTGTGGTACATATGGCAGTCAATCTTCTTGGATTCACGGTATCTCCTGAGAAGTCGACGCAGGATCCGCATCCTTCGCATCCAGGTCACCTTCTCGGGCATTCTGGCATTGGCAGTACCCTTCAGCTTGCCTATGCCCATATGCCTGCCCTTCCTGCGAGCCAAAGTGTTTTTCCGGCACCGGGCCCGGGAATGGACAGTCACGGGCTTCCGAATGATCAGCCCATCTTTAATCAGCTTTCGTATCTGCTGATGGGAGTTGGCATTGGCTATTTCATTGGTCTCATTGGGGTCCAGCCAGACCTTCTTTTTACCACAGCGGAGGACGCTAGAGGCAAGCCTCTTCTGTAGCCTGAGCATACTCATGGCTGCGGACGCAGCTGCGAAAGGAAAGAGCTTTAGCTTTGATATTTTTAAGGGGTATTCATACACACAGTATTTAAAAAGCTAACACCTTTTATGTAATCTCCAATGAAAAACTGAGCATTTAAAAATATATTTAAAGATACTTAAGTAAAACAAATTTCAAGAGAGTTAGAATATAGTACAGAACTTCTGGTTGTGTTTTCCAAATTAAAAAAAAACAAAGAAGCAGACAAAGAGAAATGAATTGAATGGACAACTCAGATGCCAAAAACCAGTTTGGAGAAGCAAATGACAGTGCGAGAGAAAAACCATGAGCAAATTTACCTGGAAATGTTCTACTTAATTATCAATCTACCATTCAGAAATAACTTAGTAAAGACATTTTCCTATTTCCAAAACTAGCTAAATTTCAATATTCTGAAATCACTGTGCCAAACTAGGGAGTTTTCAATAGGTTGTCTATTTTAGTCAGAGTTTTTCTATTTCATCCTATTGCATTCCAGTAATACCCTGTCCTATCTTATCTATCCTTTACTTTCCTACTCTTTTTCCTTAATTATACCTTTTAAGGATAGATCTTCACATCAAATATTGAAACTACTAATTCATTGTGATGTTTTTGTGCTTGCTTTCTCCATTAAATATTTAATCACTGGTTTTCAATAGGTCTATTAAACTTTTTTAAATATATATTTATTTATTACATATACACCAGATTGAATTGTAGATGGTAGTAAGCCACCATGTGGTTGCTGGGAATTGAACTCAAGACGTCTGGAAGAGCAGTCAGTGCTCTTAGCCTCTGAGCCATCTCTCCATCACTCTCTATTAAACTGTTATGGAATGTTGTTCTACAAAAACATCTATACAAAGTCATGTTCATGTATGCATTCTTGTTTCCAGAGAAAAACTATAACAATTTAACTATTTCTTTTGTCAGTATAACATGTTATATTTCCAGATGTGCATTGAGATTTAATGTTCTGTAGTTTACTGATGATTATGCTGAATAGTTAAAGAAATCAAAATATGACAAAATGTGATAAATAAAATATATGATGATTAGAAAGTAACATAAATTTTATTCATGTATGTGTGAGCCTCATATATGAATGTATATAAACATATATATATTTTAATTGAATAAATTAACTTAATGTATAAAGTATTACAATTTAATACTCTTTAGAAAAACAAAAGTACAAAGTATTGAGAATTAGGTATAATAATTTTTACATAATGTTTATAAGAAGACTATAGTCTACTTTGTGAAAAATAATTTTCAATAATTTATGAAAAATGTGACAATCAATTTGTAGATTAATATGTAATCAGTAAAAATAGTACTAGTTTTCATGTATTTAGAATCTATCCTAAATCAATAATTAAATAATTTGATAATCATGACTTCTTCATTAATTAGTTTCATTTTGTTTTTTTAAAATAGTTTCTGAAACTCTATTTTAGTTGTAATAAGGATGACCAGTACAAACTAGTGTCATTTTCTTAAATTGAAAGTTTTCACAATGAAGACTCCATTAGTGCACCTGGCAAGCTAAAACCATTATGTACGGCATATGTTTCTATGTGACTACCAAAAATTATGCTTTGCTTATTTTTATATTAACTGGCATTATTGTAACTAGTCCTTTCTATATTGTTATAACAAAACTAATCAAGAATGCCCAGATATCTTACTGTGCAGTTCTCTGGAACACGAAATCTAATCACAAAATTTCCTCAGAAACATAAAAGAAGTTTAGTGTCAGAGAATTCTGATTCCATCATTGATCATCTACTTACGTTATCAATAATAGTAACCTCATTGTGTAATTAGTATTTTCTGTGATGATCCATGTTCATGAAAAAGAAAAAGAAAAAGTAAGCATTTTCCTGTTTATTTAATTGGCAAAGTCCAAACATTTTTTTTGTTACACCAGAAACTGTTGTGCATATTGCTTAATTCAGTGGATAACTTAGGTCAATCATTATTTTTCACTTGGATAATTTCAACTGTAACATTCTCAAGTTGGATTTTTATATAGTGCTATACAGCAATATAAAGATAAAGGTGAAATTGAATGGAAATCTCCAAATGAAACTACCCAGAAAAATGCACTCAATAAAATAAATGACTGGAACTCTGGCTGTTAAAATGGTATTTATTCTCACAATGAATCTTTGCATAGTGAGCCATATTGACTTAAAAATTTACAGGTAGAAAGATGTTGGCTTGTTTTGTTATAGTTTATAATATTTTGTCTTTTAAATGTAATGTGTTAAGTATAATCACTACTTATCATTGTTTGATAAGCACTTCATTTTTTAAAATAAAGTGTGAGAGATACCTCATTTTTTAACCGAAGTATAATCTCTGTGGGTTCTACTTTTGTTCCTAGATATATAAAGTTAGAGCTCCAGAAGCCATAAAAATGTGTGCCTTCTGAATCAAATGATATTTTATTGCTTAAGTAGACATTATCAAAAAGGTCAACTTCTGAAGTATAAATGCATTTAAGTTACTGCTAATATTTTATCTTCTACTTCACCTGAACTTTCTCTGGAGAAGAAAAAACTCAATGAAGTTAAAGTATATTTTATCACTGATCATTCATGTGTACTCTTAATCACCAAAACTATATACTATACCCTCAACTCCCCAAATGTTTTTAGTTTCTATGCCATACAGTTTAAAACTCCAAGAAATAAATAACCTTGTTATAAAAGGAAACAAAAATCCAAAGGTGTGGAAAATCATTTATCAAGAGAAAAAATGTCTCACTAGATCATCGTGTCTCTGCCTCTCGAGTACTGGGATTATAGGCGTGTGCCACCATGCCTGACTCATGAGAAAATATGTTTCACTAGAATTTACACGAATAGTAAGATTGTTAAATCTAGTAGCAGAGAAAATATCTAGTCATTCCTTAAAATATTATCAAAAAAATTCTGGAAAGTCTTTTATCTTCCAGCTGGAAACACTTGTTCAATTAATCTATGACAATATATCTGGAGAACTTTCTATGCCATCTCTGACCTTCTGGAACCAACCAATGATTACAAATCCCTCGATAAAAATGTACTCCAAAGGATATTCTCCTCGCTGTGACTGGAAAAAACAATTAGATGCTATGAGGTCTCAGAATAGCCTTAAAACTCGTCTAGGTAGAGTTGATACATGCTTGCATAGAAGTGCGTAACCGCCCAGCTATTTCACACACTAACATTTAACTGGTGCCAAACTGCCGCAAATGAAAACTAAAGTCAGAAAACCAGAGATGAATGAAATCTCGTCTTAGCTCTTGTAATAGACTAGGTTTTTATTTTTGACTGGAGATTACATGGAACCTGTCTTTGATGGAGGCCAAATAGTAGACATCAATTTCAGTGACCCAGTGTAGTATGTAGCTGCACGTGCAAGTTCGAGTTTTGAGTGTTAGTCTCATGCTTATCAGATTATTCTTCCCTTTTAAATCTCAGTTATCAAAAGTTAATGTATGTGTTTTTTCTAGTTCTGAAATATTTTCTTAGAAGAGAAAATGATTACAAAAAACACTAAATGAGGCAGAATAAGGATTGACTGACTGTTAGCATGCTCAGCTCATGGTCAACTGAATCAGTTGTTACTTCCCATGAGGACCTCTTTGCTTCCCACACAGAACAGTAGAGGAGACTGTCCTTAGTTCATAGGCACACCTTAAGTCTAATTTAAAAGCGAACTCAAGTGTTACGCCAAGTATTGTAATCCTTTGGTTCCACATATGCACAGTAGAAATAAAAGAGATTGTGACAAGGAACACAGTGCAATAGTTTTGGGATAGAAAGTCTCATATATCTCCACTTAGGTCTTTGTATCTTTCATGCTTATGATTTACTGCCAGATGTTTGTAATTTGGTGTCTTTGCCTTTTGAATTTGAAACAAAGCTCTCAAATTGTAACTTTGAAGGGCAAATTTGATAGGAAAAGCATGTGTCCTTGAAGAGAAGGAAGAGAGAGGACTTTTCTTCATTATATATCATTTAAATTAAAAAACTTGAATCTAATGTTGTACATATGTCAAAGATATTGCTATTATTTTAAATATATGATTATGTACATATAATTACAAAATATCTCCATATGTAATCTTTATATTACATATTGTAAAACACACATCTGTCACAACTTTGGACCTGGTACTAGCAAGGATTTCAGTGTAGAAAATAGTTGAAGGCACTACATTAGTAGGTTGCTTTTATAAGGTGAAAGTAACAACCTAGCCCTTCAAATTTCTTCCCCTTATTTTCTCCAGTGCCATGCATGATGTATGCATCTTTCATGCTCAGCCACTCACCAGCATGAGGTCCTGAGATACAGTGCACATAAGAAGCAGTGCCAACAGACATTTGATGTCCATAACTGAATACCAAGTAGAACTTTGCTAGTTGTTAGTGTTCATGCATCTGTACTGACCTGTCCTTGAGGTGCTGACAGGATATGCCCTCAGCTTCAGCCACTAAGAGCACCACCTGCGCTTAGTCACCATGTTTCCTTTTTAAAGTATCCTGTCCAACTCCCTACCTCCCTCCTTCCATCCCTCCCTCCCTCCCTGTTCCTCTTTTCTGATCTTCTTTCCTCTTTCCTACCACTCCTGTCCCTGGAGGCATGTATTCCCCCCTCTTACTTTACAATCCTTTTTCCTTAATAAAAAACTCTGCTGCTTGAACTCTGTTGCGTGGTGTCTTTCTCTCTCAAGATGCTTTTATTAAATAACAACACTACTTACAAGCTATGTGACTCAGGTATGGGAATTTGACACAAACAAAGACTTATTGGATGTCTTGAGAATCTAATTGTTCTAAGATAAATCTGAACTAGCTCTTTAAAATGCCAATTTTTAGAATGAAAATTATTTTTCCTTCATTTTCACTTACACTATGGCTTAATTTATATTTCCTGAAAACACATAATTACCTTATTCATTTTATAAGTGTATATGGTAATTTTGACAGGATCTAAACAAATCTGAAGCTTCAAACAGAGTGATATTAACCTGAATGAGTGGTTAGTATTTGGTTAATTTTATCAGTGTTGGTAATTATTTCTGTGGTTACAGTATTTATAAGCAATGTAGTAGAAAATGTACGTATGAAGAGAATCAGAAATTCAAATATTTTAAATAGTTTATTCAAAATGTTTTTCTATTCTTGAAGAAGACCAAAAGAAAACATGGCATCTACCACTGACTGCCCATTGGCCCACCATCCAGTTTCCCATTATCCCTTTTCCCATTGTATATTTGTCCATTGTGTGTTTAAAACTGCCTCTTAAAAATGTTCAGGTGCAGCTATAGGAACTCACCAAGCTTATAAAAGGAAATACCATGTGATTATTTCAAATTCCTCTGATTTGAAGAGTTCTTTACAAAATATTATCATGTGCAAAATCAGAAATTGTACTTTTATTTTCAGCTTTATTCACTTCTGTAATTTCAATTCCCTAAATGCTACATGACGTGAGATACCCATTTAGCTTTTAAACAATTTTCCTATTCTTTGTTTTTGTCTTTGCTTTGTTGTTTGTTTTTTTTAACTCTGTCTTTGATTCATTTTTTTTTAGGATTTCAAATATAATGCTAATATCTTCAGGTTACTTATTTTCTTTTTCTTTAGTCTTTTGAAATTTGAGAATTCCATTTTTATCAAATCTACTTGCAATTATTTGCCCTCCAATTCCTTCCATATTCTAAAAAACTTTTCTGTCCAAATTTATGTGCTCCTTTTTTGTTTTCTTAAACAAACTAATTCCAGTTAGTGTTGCTGAACTGTTCATGACTGTAGAAAAATTTGTTGGAGTATGGGTAGCCTATCAAGGGCCTAGATCTGATGTAAACTGAGTCTTCACCAGCTTCCTTTCAGCAGCCATCATTTCTAACAGCTAGTACTGGAACTTCATGAACCCCTCACCATCCATGCTGGAATTACAGATGGTTTGATTTTGTGCAGGTCTGTGAATACAGTCTTAGCTCCTGTGAGTTCATGCATGCAGAGCACTGCAATGACTGGAAAATATTGTTTTGCTATAGACATCTCTATCCTGGTTTTCAAGGTTTTCCTCCCCTCTTCCAAGATGATACCTGAGCCTTGCGATGAGTTGTACAATACAGATATCTCTTTTATAACTTACAACTCCATCATTTGTCATTTTCTGCATGTTTACTGCTTGTGGAACACTGTGATAGTCACCTTCTAATCCAAAATATACTTATAAGTCTTGAGAAATGCACTATTATAAATATATAAAGATAACTCAAGAACAGTTTTTGCTATACTTCAGTCAACAGTTTTTAGGTCAGTTAACAGCACCTGTTATGATTTCTGTCTTGTAAAGTGGGATTTATAACCAATCAGAAAATGGTTGCTTATTTTCTTGACAGTTTTCCTATTGTTGTATCAAGACGCATATTTTGTGAGGGCTATCATAATATTAGATCAAAAAGTACCCACATGGGTAAGATTCCTAACCACCTTTCTCCCCAGTAGGATGCATAGAACCTTCCAGCACTGTGAAAGCATCCTGGTTGGTACCAAATCCATTCTTATGACTCAGCCTTCAGTGTCTTAAGCAATAATATTTATTAATTTTCCATTTTGTTATTTTTTGAAAAACATATTTTGATTATGTTTTTCCTCTGACAAATACTTCCAGAACCTCATTCTTCCCTGCACACCAAAGTCTCTCTCTCTCTCTCTCTCTCTCTCTCTCTCTCTCTCTCTCTCTCTCTCTCCCTCTCTCTCTCTCTCTCTCTCCCTCTCTCTCTCTCTCCCTCTCTCTCTCTCTCAAACAAATGAGTACACAAAAATATAAAAATAAAAATCAGAACTAACAGAAATAAAATCAAATGACAAAACAAAGAAACCAAAAGGAGCATTCACTAGATCTGTTTAGGTTCAGGGCCAACAAAAGTCCAATACTGGAAAGGAAAGTATATACAAAATTCCCACCCCTGACCAATAATCTATTTGTTTTGTTGTCAAATATAACTTTTTATTGATTCTTTGTGGATTTCCAACATGGATCTTTACCCCATTCATGTCTCTGTCCTTACACATCTCTCCTCTCTCCTTGAAACCTACACTCCTGCCATGATAAAACTAGATAAAATTTAAAAGGAAAGGAAAAAAATGAAACAAAAAGTCTTACTGTGGAAGTTGTAGTGTGACACAATGTATCACACAGTCCTTTAGTTCATATATTGTTACTTGCAACTATTCATGGCTTGAGTTGTTGGTCTGCTTGAGGTCTCTGGTTTTTGCTACATCATCAATACTGGGCCTTACTTGGGCTCCTCTCAGATATTCTGTGGTTGTCCTGTGTCTTGATAATTTTGTAACTTTGGGTCTGCAGGATCAGCCCTTTCCCATGTTCCAGCAGATCACATATGGGGTGGATAGTGGAATGAGCCAACTCATAGCCCTGGTCCATGAAGCTATTTGTAAGTAATACCTCTCAGGAAATGAGTTTTTTTAAATGAAGTGTCACTGGCTATATCAACCATAATTCAAGCCCCATGACCAGATATTGGCCAACAGCAATGTTTTTTACTGTCAAATTCTGACACGAAACCAGAAGCATTTGCAATAGTGTATGGTATCTATGGACATATTGGACATTACTGGACAGCAATTGTAATGTAATATGTAGCAAATGTAATATGTATAGTGACTTTTAATTGGTCTTATATAATAAAAGCCAGGACTCAGATATAGGGGTTAATACTGAAACATCAGAGAAGCAACGAAGGAAGCATTATTTCTTTTTTTTATGTTTTTTATTGTATTTTTTAAATTTTATTTTCCAGTTTAAATTTAGATAAGAAACAAGGTTGCTTCACAAGTCAGTTCCAGGTCCCTCTCCCTTTGCCTCCCCTCCTCCCGTGCCCTCCTCCCAACCCCCCCCCCCGCGTTATCCCCTCATTCCCCCAGGGAGGGTGAGGCCCTCCATGGGGGTGTCCCTAGTCTGTCATTTCATATAGGGCAGGGCCTAGACCCTTCCCCAAGAGTTCAGGGTGAAAGTGCACCTCACATTGTTCTATGGGAGTCCAAAGTCCATGTGTATATTTGGGATGGGTACTGATCTGCTGCCCAAGGCTCAATAGATTACCTAGGCCTCCTCACTGACACCCAGATTCAGGGGGTCTTGATCAGTCCCATGCTGATGCCTGGGATTCAAGAGTTAACCTTTGTCTGGTCAGCTGTTTCTGGGGGTAAAACCAGCCCAGTCTTAATCCCTTTGATCAGCAGTCCTCCCTCTCTGTTACTGGCTTTCTTGAGTTCAGCTCAGTACTTAACCAAGGGAGTCTGCCTCTTCTTCGATCAGCCACTAAATGAAGTTTCTGTTTCCCAGACCCTCTGGCCATAGGATTGTAGGCTGGCACTCCCCAGATCTATGTCTAAAATCCATATATGAGAGAGTACATGCCATGTTTCTCTTTTTGTGACTGGGTTACCTCACTCAGGATGGTTTCTTTTTTTTTTTTAAGATTTATTTATTACATATACAGTGTTCTGCCTACATGCCAGAAGAGGGCACCAGATTGAATTATAGATGGTTGTGAGCCATCGTGTGGTTGTTGGGAATTGAACTCAGGACCTCTCGAAGAGTAGTTAGTGCTCTTGAGCTCTGAGACATCTCTCCAGCTCCAAGGATGGTTTCTTATAGTGTCATCCATTTGCCTGTGAATTTCATGATTCCATTGTTTTTTTCTGCTGAATAGTACTCCATTGTGTAAATGTACCACATTTTCTCTATCCACTCTTCGGTTGAGGAACATCTAGGTTGGGAAGCATTATTTCTTACCTTTACTAAATCTTCAGACCAAAGGTAGGACCCTGTTCCTACAAAACTTCAGACTTAATGCCCTGAGCTTCTGTCTCCTCCCACCTTATATTCCTTTTTTTTTTGTCAGCCATATCTCTTTCTGCTTCTACCTCTTTAGTGTTGGGATTAAAGCCATGTGATTCTCAAGTACTGGGATTGAAGGTGTGAGCCACCGTTGCCTTCCTCTGTTTCTCCTTTAAATTAGTCAATCTTTTGTAGCCCAGGGTGTCCTTGAACTCAAAGAGATCTGTCTTCCTGTGCCTCCCTAGGATTGAAGTTATGTGCCACCACTGCCAGACCTCTGTGGCTAAGTAGTGGATATCTCTGCACTCTGGTCTTCAGGCAAGTTTCATTTGTTAAAGCACAAAGTATCACCATGGGAGTAACCAATTGCTGACACTAGGTATTATCTAGGAGAGTTACTGTTTCTCCATTATATAGTAACTACATTTAAGCTCTTTTATACATGAATATGTTTATACTTTAGAAAGTTTCTACAATGGTAGCTTATCATTTGACATTTTTAGAAATTCTTTAGGTTGCTTGGTAGTTTGAGATGTTTCACCATAGTCTCAGTCATTGGCATAGACATCAATAGAAAAACAAACCAAAATAAATAGCAATTGGGGTTGGAAAAAGGATTCATGTGTTAAGAATACTTTTTGCTCTTGCAAAATATCTGGCTTAAGCTCTCATTAACGCTATGATAGCTTCCAGAATAAAGTAACTAAGTTCAAGGGAATCGGAGACACTCGTCTCACCTCTGTGAATACAGGGCAATTCATACAGTGCCCAGATATGCATGCAGGAAAGCACTCTCTCTCTCTCTCTCTCTCTCTCTCTCTCTCTCTCTCTCTCTCTCTCAATATATATATATATTTAAAATTATCAACTTAAAAGGAAAGAGATTTTTACTGAAATAACTAAATGTAAAATGATAAATTAAAATCACACGCATACATTTTGAAGAATAATGACAGTGGCCAATTAACTATAAAAAGATTTTAAACTGATTTTTCAGTTCATGAGCTATGAGTTAAAAAAAATGGGGTAAATGAAAAAATTCAGAAGCACATGTACCATATTCAGAATGTATGAAGATGTGAACTAAGGGAAATTAACTCATACTTCTGAGACTTAAAATATGAGGTAGAACTCAGGACATGAGCTATCATACTGCTAACTGCATATTCAACAGATCACTAATACATATTTTCTACTGACTGTATTCAAGAATTATTCACAGAAATGATACTAGAAGACTAAAACAGAAATAGACATAATTGAAAAGAACTCAAATGGCAATTCTCAGTAGAATGCAAAACAG
The DNA here is from genome assembly GCF_017639785.1 of Mesocricetus auratus. NCBI lineage: Eukaryota > Metazoa > Chordata > Mammalia > Rodentia > Cricetidae > Mesocricetus > Mesocricetus auratus. The sequence goes on from NW_024429266.1 coordinate 44,775,749, forward strand.
CATACTGTGTTTTTAGACTCCATAAAGTAAAAATAGCCAAGAAAATAATGAACCACATGAATACATCCACTGAGCAATGACACACCACATTTTTTTTTTTACCTAACACTATACATATATAAGAGAGAAATTAGAAAATGCTTAATTTAGGAATACAATTCTTTTGTAAATGATGTACTAAAACTCTGAAAATTATTTACATCTGGGAATTTTTTTCAGTGATGAGGAAAGAATTACGGGCTTTAGACTCTTAATTTGATTATAAAAATCTATACAATCTAAAGCTTATTCCAATCATTACTTTGTATGTGAAACATTGAATCATTCCCTTTTTTTCTTTTTTATTATTATTTATTTTTAAATTTAAATTTAGATTAGAAACAAGGTTGCTTCACAAGTCAGTTCCAGGTCCCTCTCCATTTCCCTCCCCTCCTCCCGTGCCCTCCCCCACCCCCTCAATATCCTCTCATTTCCCCAGGGAGGGTGAGGCCCTTCATGGGGGTGTCCATAGTCTGTCATTTCATCCAGGGCAGGGCCTAGACCCTCCCCCAAGAGTTCAGGATGAGAGTGCATCTCACATTGTTGGATGGGAGTCCAAAGTCCATGTGTATATTTGGGATAAATACTGATCTACTGCCCTACTGCCCAAGGCTCAATAGATTACCTAGGCCTCCTCACTGACACCCCCATACAGGGGGTCTTGATCAGCTTGGTATTGGCACAAAAATAGACAGGTAGACCAATGGAATCAAATTGAAAACCCTGATACTAACCCACACACATATGAACATCTGATCTTTGACAAAGAAGCTACAAATATACAATGGATTAAAGAAAGCATCTTCAACAAATAGTGCTGGCATAACTGGATGCTGGCAAGTAGAAGAATGCAGATCCATCCATGTTTATCGTCATACACAAAACTTAAGTCCAAATGGATCAAAGACCTCAACATAAATCCAGCCACACTGAACCTCTTAGAAGAGAAAGTGGGTGGTGCCCTTGAACGAATTGGTACAGGAGACAGCTTCCTGAACATAACACCAGTAGCACAGACAGTGAGATCAACAATTAATAAATGGGACCTCCTGAAACTGAGAAGCTTTTCTAAGGCAAAGGACACAGTCAGCAAGACAAAAAGGCAGCCCACAGAATGGGAAAAAATATTCACTAACCCCACATCTGACAGAGGGTTGATCTCCAAAATTTACAAAGAACTCAAGAAGCAAGCCTCCAAAACACCAAACGATTCAATTAAAAAGTGGGCTGCAGAACTAAATAGAGAATTTTCAATAGAGGAGTCTAAAATGGCTGAGAGGCACTTGAGAAAGTGCTCGACATCCTTAGCCATACGGGAAATGCAAATCAAAATAACCCTGAGATACCATCTCACTCCTGTCAGAATCAAAACACCAATGACAATTTATGCTGGAGAGGATGTGGAGAGAGGGGAACACTCCTCCATTGCTGGTGGGAGTGCCAACTTGTTCAGCCACTTTGGAAATCAGTATGGAGATTCCTCAGAAAAATGGGAATAAACCTACCAGAAGACCCAGCAACTCCACTCTTAGGCATATATCCAAATTATGCCCGTTCATACAACAAGGATGTCTGTTCCACTATGTTCATAGCAGCATTATTTGTAATAACCAGAACTTGGAAGCAACCCAGATGCCCCTCAATCGAAGAGTGGATAGAGAAAATGTGGTACATTTACACAATGGGGTACTATTCAGCAGAAAAAAACAGTGGAATCCTGAGATTTGCAGGCAAATGGATGACACTAGAAGAAACCATCCTGAGTGAGGTAATGCAGTCACAAAAAGAGAAACATGGCACGTAGTCTCTCATATATGGAAAAATCCTGTCAAAAACTAAATTACAAAAGAAAATACTGTTAAAAGTCTATGATAAAAGCAAAAAAAAAACAGTTCCGAAAACACAAAGATGATAACAGAAAAGTTGGCAGCCATAATCAGAGAATGCTTAATTTTAAGAAAGAATCTCTACACTTTCACTACTGTTTATTACACATTACCATTTTTATGGCCTTTGAACACTTACAGCTGATTTGTTACTACTGATTGTTTTAATGCTCCTGAATCACACTGACAAAGGAAATAAGCTTACATTCTACATTTTATGCATAGTCATGTCTAGTACTTTAGGGATGTGAGATTGACTTAGTTTTGGTGGTTAGACTTCTTGTGTTTCTGAACTAGGGTCACAAGTTTATAAATAATTTTGTGTACATCCTTACAAATAAATGCTCAAAATATTAAATACACATTGATCTTCTTGTTTTGTGAAGGCTGAGAACAAAGTCATGGTACTTATGAATTTCAGCTGAAATTAGTGTAAATCCTCACTGCTTTTCTACACAGGCTACTTTGACAGCTTTAAAAAAATCTTTTTTTTCACTTTTATCTTGTCCTAGGTGATACTTCCAATAAATATAAGTGGCATCTTTATAAATAAGTCTGTATAGTTCAGAATTGTTTCTAGTGTCTTCTTTATCCACTTATTAGCTGAGCTATAAATATATAAATGTGGTGAAATATAAACAATTTCATGTAGAATACCTAACCAGAACACATTACAAAACACGTTTTTCCTTTTTAAAACATTTTTTGTTATTTTTACATTTTATCATTTTTGTTACATACCAATACCAGTTCCCCTTCCCTCCACTCCTCCTACTCTGTCCTCACCTGCTATCTGCTCCTCAGAGAGGGCAAGGCCTCCCATGGGGAGTCAACGAAATCTGTCCCACCACAATATTGAGGCAGGACCAAGGCCCTCTGCCCTGTGTCTTGTCTGAGCATGGGATCTCTTGATAGGAAATGGACTCCCTTCTCCCCTTCCTTTTTGTGTGTATATATGAGGTGAAGTAAGACTCCTTTCAGGTCCCAGAGTGAGCTGGAACTCCCTATGTTAGTCAACTCACCTCAACGCCCCCCCCACACACACACTGTCACCTTTCCTTTGCATTCTGCATGCTGGGTTTCTAGACATGCACCACCAACTCAGGCTCCAAAAATATTAGCAAGTCATTAAGTCATAACTTAATCTATGCCTGTATTTCTTCAAACTTATTTAATAATATTCTTCTGCTTCATGTACAGTTTTCTAAATCCAGTTCTACCTTTAATACTTTTTCTCACCTCAGGTCTTACTTACTTTTGTTTTGTTTTATCAAGACAGGGTTTCTCTGTATTGTTTTGGAGGCTGTCCTGGATCTTATTCTGTAGACCAGGCTGGCCTCAAACTCACAGAGATCCACCTTCCTCTGCCTCCCGAGTTCTGGGATTAAAGATGTGCAGCACCAACGCCTGGCCGCAGGTCTTACTTACTTATCTTTTCCAGTGCTTTCAGCACAAAAACTAAATTCTAAGTGAGTGACCTCTGTTAAGTATAACATTGAATTACCCACTTTATGACATGATTAACATCCCAACTTCTTATTTATTTCTTGTATAATTCAAGGTATCTATCTAAATCTACTATACTAGTTTTATTTTTAAATTAATCTATATGAATGCATAATGTTTTGTATATCTATGTAGTCTGGGTATTTTTCAGAGTAGTTTATATGCCATGATCCTTCAGTGTGAAAATTTTGCAAAAAAAGAACAAATAGTCACTTTAATACACATTTCAATAAATTTGAAACTTTATGCATAAGTTAAGGAATAAATGAAATCTTATACCATCACAATGTAAAGTGACATTTTCAAAATAAAACTTTTGATTTTTCACAAATGATGATTTTTCATGGATGTTAAAACCATTCTCAGTTAATAATCTGAAAATAAGCACTGATATTTACATACAATAAAGAGAACAGAAACTATATTTGATCGTAGTGAACCATTTTGTTTTATGCTCTCTGCATTAATTGAGAACGCCTCTAGAATACGTAGACTAACCTAACACTAATTACTTTCCTATTGAAAGACTCCTGAAAAGTTCAATCACATTAATACACAATGTTTTGTGGTTTAATTGGTACTCCACCAAAACAACCCTGTGTATGCTGTTAATAATAACTAAATGTTTTGGGTGCTGGATAGAATTTTTCAGTAGTGAACGTCATTCCTTGCTATTGCAGATGAGCTGAGCTTCTTTTTTAGTTTCTATATTGTAGCTCATATCTATCTCTAATACCAGCTCCAGGGTATCCAATACCCTTGATCTCCTTGGACACCAGTAACAGAAATGATGCACAACACACATGCAGTAAAAAAAAAACAAACTCAAAAGTAAACCAGAAAATAATTTTTAAAATATTTTAAATTGTTAGCAATTATCAAGAGTTGAGATTAAAACAGCATCTGAAAGGGGATTCAGGAAAATACTTCTACAATTAAGAACCTCAGCAATTACAACCATAGGAGACAGTACTACACATTTATAAATATATTCAACATTTTTACCCTTACACGTGTTATTTCCAAAGACTGCAAACTTCAAAATACTATATGATAACTTGTAATTCCAATATTCGATAATTTGTTTTGCCAGCTTCTTCAAAAATCACAGTATCTTCAGAATGTAGAAAAAAAACTACACTTCACCTTCAGGGAGATAAGGAAAAAACATCATCTCCAGAGGTCACAGTCTTTTTCTATGATGTAGTGTTTTTTAAATTCTTCTGTGATGATTTCATTCTTTTAGACTGTTAAGTCTTCTTGGAAGCATAAAATGAAAAGTAAGTGCTCTGAGATCAGCAAATGAGGTCACTTTATTTACTCATAAACTTCAAGGAGTCAGAATGGAATTTTTACTAAGCAAATACAGGGAGTAAAATTTAGGATGCAGAACAATGGAGATATTTTCTAAGTAGACACGTTTTAAAGTGTGAGTTATAGTTTAAAATCATGGTATAACATGTTCATAAAACAATGCCTTATACCATGGACTGTCCTGGTAATGAAGTTTTCAAGTCATAGATCCCAAGACTTCTCTAAAGACATGTTAGCCAATTAAGGGAGAAAAAAAGAAAAAGATAACACATACAAACATGCATAGAAACAGTCACAATTTTTGCAGTCCAAAAGCCAGAATATAGTTGCTCAATACCTTTCATGAGATGCTTAATAACAGATTTGAGCTATAACAAAAAGTTATGTTAAAAACATTTGCCAACAAATGCTTGGGTATAAAGTATTGTCACTTCAATTCTATAAATTCTCTACTCATTATTAGTTCAGTCAAAATAACTAATGTACATTTTTACTAAATATACAATAGATCCTAAATTGGTCAAATCTGATTTCAGGAATCCATATCCATTAACTATTTTACACTCTGTGCACATACACTTTGTGCCCTCCATTTTCAAAGAATGCCACACCCTGAGACCTACAGATGACTTTTAAAGTCATGGATTACTTTATGAAGAGTGTGAATGAAGGAGTCGAATTTCATACCAGAAATGTCATGCTGAATTGATTTCCCTCATATTCTTTAGTTCTTTTTCATTTACTTTTACTGTTGAAACTGCAACTTGATCACAATATTTCTCTCTCTCTTTCCTTCCAACATATCCTCCCATACCCCACTCCCTTATAACTTTCAAATTTGAGGCTTTTTTAAACAACTGTTTTGCATTCATGTATATTTGAATGAATATGACTAAAAAATTGTTAAGTCTGTATAATGCTACCTGTGTGCATTTTTTCCTGATGGACATTTTGGCACTAGATAACCAACTGGAATATTCTTTCCTGGAGTTAGACACCTCTCCTCTTCCTAGCTTTCCTCAGTTTTATAGTTCTTTGTGTAGGGATGAGACCCCATGGGTTTTCCTCCAATTTGGCAAGCATTGGTGTCATATTCTGTCATTGTTAATTATTAAATGTACACCATGGTAAACTATCCTAAGTGTGATGTGTTACACAGTGACAAGAAGAATATAAAACAAGTTACATAACTTCCCTAAAAATCATGTAGATCCCCCTCCTTATGTTATCATATCATGAGTAATAAATATCATACTCAATCCAAAAACCCATTTCTCTCTTAGTAGAATCTTTCCATGGTTCTGGCTTCTTTCAACATTCTAGTTGAAATCAGTGTGGACTTTTGGTATTTTACAGGTTCCTCATTCTCATCACAAAAGTATTTGAAAAAAATTGCACCTAGGCTGCATATATACAAATATTCATGTCATTATAACCTGATAAACACAGTAAAGGCATTTAGGTAGTGAGGGGGAATTGCAAATAACTAGAGAAGATTTCTCAAAGGAAGCTTCATTTACAAAATACAATTGATACCTCCATTGAACAGTAAACAGCTGTCCAGACATTTCTGCTTCTCCTGGATCTAGGACCAAGGTTCTGCCTATAGCTTCCTCATACCTCACAGAAGTCTATCTCTGTTTCAGATACTCAAATCCCTAGGAAGCGGATTAGAAAAAGTAACTTAAATCTGAGTTTGTTTTATATAAAAATAAATGATGGTGGTGGCACACACCTTTAATCCCAGCAGTTAGGAGACAGAGGAAGGCAGATCTCTGTTAGTTCAAGGCCAGACTGGTCTACAAAAGCTAGTTACAGGACAGCCTCTAAAGCTACAGAAAAACCCTGTCTCAAAACCAACAACAATAAATAAATAAATAAATAAGTAAATAAATAAATGACTACTGAGTCAAGCTATTGTTACTACAAAAAGGTGACACAGCCTGGCTTTCCCATTTAATTTCAGCATTCAGCTGTGTCAGGTGTATCTGTATAAGTTGAAGGCCAGCCTGATCTACATAGTGAGTTTCAGGACAGACAGAATAGTGAGACCCTGTCTCATAAAAATCCAAACAAAAAAAATCAAAGAAAAAGAGAAATATTTAACAGTACCCATACTGTATTATAAGTACTTTTTAAACTTAATCAGAGTCATTAAGCAACAGTATAAGACAGAAAGCCAGGATTTGTAATTTGCAACCAGAAACCAGGTTTTCCTAGTTCAAATGGTGCCACTCCTTGGTGAGTAAATTTAAAGTACATGAGCCCATGGAGGCCATTCTTATTCAAACTAACATCATTATAAAACCACAGTTTTTTGATTGATGGATTGACTTACAAGAAACCATTTTTCTTTCAAATCTTTTCTGCACAGAGCTTAATATTGTATCTGGCAAGAGTATCTAAATCAAAATTTCATCTCTAAACAAGCAGAAAGAATTCCAGACTGTTAAGAAAATTAGTACATCAAATTATAATATTTTCACATTTCTTTCCAGTTTTGAAAACAAAATTTATGGTTGTCATCAACTCTAAATTTCTGTCAGTATTTGGCTATGTTTTAGGCAACAGTTGGAAGTCTGGATCGTGAGTAATGCTAGGAAGATTGGGAGTCCAGCGTGATTTTCTATAGGAGCCTGAGTCTGTGATTAGAGTCGCTAAATATCCCTGATACCAACACTAGTCCAGTTGTTGGTTAAATGCCTTTCTAAAAAATCATGTGTGTGTGTGTGTGTGTGTGTGTGTGTGTGTGTGTGTGTAATCTTTGATCTTACAAGATTCTCTCTTTTAAATTAAATTTTTATTTAAATTAAAAACAATCTTGTTTTACATAAATATTTCCATCCTGTCTCCCTCCCTTCATCCCACTCCCCCCACAATCTTCCTTTTCCACCTCTCATCCACTCTTCAGATAGTGTGAGGCCTCCCTTGGAGGATCATCAAATCTGTCACATCATTTTGGGAAGGACCATTGCTCTCCCCCAAGTATCTACTCTCAGAGAGTATCCCTGCATAGGAAATAGGCTCCAAAAAGACATTTCATGCACTAGGAATAAATACTGTTTCCACTCTCAGAGACCCCACAGACTTCCCAAGATCCCCTCCCAAATGACACCCACATTCAGGGGGCTTAGTTTAGTCTTATTCAGCTTCCTTAACTGTCAGTCTGGAGTCCATGAACTTCCACTTGCTCAGGTCAGCTGTTTCTGTGGGGTTCGCCAGTCTGGTATTGACCCCTTTGCTCATCACTCCTCCTTCTGAACAACTGGATTCCAGGAGTCCAGATAAATGCTTAGTTGTGAATCTCTGCTTCTGCTTCCATCAGCTACTTGATGAAGGATCTATGATGGCATTTTAGGTACCTCTATTAAGGTATCTATTTTCTAGTTCTTCTCTACCTCAAGACCCAGCAATTCCACTCTTAGGCATATACCCAAATAATGCACATTTATACCAAAAGGACATCTGTTCAACTATGTTCAGAGCAGCAGAACCTTGAAGCAACATAGATGCTCTTCAACTGAAGAATGAAAAAAGAAAATGTACATATACACAGTGGCATGCTACTCAGAAGTAAAAAACAATGACATCTTGAAAATTTCAGACAAATAGATGGAACTAGAAGAAACCATTATGAGTGCGGTAACTGAGACACCAAAAGACATACATGGAATGTACTAACTCATAAGTGAATATTAGACATAGAGCAAAGGATAACCAGCCTACAATCCACAACTCCAGAGAAGCCAGGAATAAAAAAGGACTCAAAGAGAGATATACATGGAACCCTGTGAAGGGGAAAGGGACAACATATCCTGAGTAAGTTGTGAGAATCGGGAGAGGATGAAGGGAGCTAGCAGGGAGAGGAGAGGACAAGTGGAGGGGGGAGAAGAACATGAGGGGTCAGGGAGGTTGAGTTTGGGGGAAGTACAGAGAAGGGAAGCAAGGAAAGAGACACTTTCATAGAGCGAGTGCTTATGGACTTAATAAGAAACCTGGCACTATGGAAATTCCCAGGAATCCACAAGAATGACCTCAACTAAGAATATAAGAAATAAAGTAGAGGCTACTGAAAATGCCCTTCCACAGTAATGAGGAACTCCTCAGATAGATAAGCTAGATTCTCTTTGGGTTCAGTAAAATAGATGTCTGACCCTCCCTTTTCTACCAGACATTCCATCCCCCTAAATTCATAAACATATAATTCATGTAAAGTATAATTTTCTTTTGTGGACAATAATTTTTAATATTATTTAAAAATTTGAACTAATGCTATATTTTAATTAGAATGTTGTCACATACATTGACTCTAACTCCGCAGTATAAAATTTCATTTGACACTATGTACCACAGTCAGTTGTCCTAAGTTTTCTTCCTCATAAATCACTTACTTACTTTGATAAAGTCAGTATGAATGTAGTATAGTGTTTAAAAGATTAAATATATGTTCTAAAGTCAGAGGAAACAAAGTGAGAGTAGTTATAGGAAAACAGGTATCAAAGCTGGCAATAGAAATAAATTCTAGTTTCCTCTAATGTTATGGAACTACTATAGTTCACAATATGGATTGCATATTGTACTATTTTTTCATGTCTATGTATCTGGTAGAAACAATGGGAGAATGTTTTTGCCTCATGGTGTCAGCTGGAAGTACATGAACGACCTGGAACATGCTAGTTTGTTCACAAAACTAAGAGTTGCATACTACATTTCTGGTGGAGAGCACCTCTGACTTATAGATTGAGTTATTAGAACAAAAAGATACAGTAATGTGTCCTATGGTACAAATTTTTGCTTTCATATTTTGTTAGGAGTTTTAATTTGTCTTCATCATCTCGTAGAACATTCCTGACTGTGTTGTAACTTTCATGGTCTTTGTATGAGGATTCCTCTAGCGATGTAAGAGAGAGTCACTTCATTTCTACATGTAAAGATAAATTTAACATTGTCAAATAAGTAGTCCCTAAAAAGTATTTGTAAAATTTTAAATTGGACTGGCAAGTGTTGGAAAAGAAACTCAGTTATTTTAGGGTATGATTGACATCCATTAAAATCCTTCTATTGAAGAAGGAAATGTTTCCTCATTTTTGTTTAAGAAGGAGTGTACAATAGAGAAGTCAATTTGTTTCTCTTTGCAACACTTCTTCAACACAGCAGATATGCAATGAAGTTCATTTAGCAAACTAGAGATCTTGAAATAAACAAACGCTATATTATTGAGATTAAGCATGTTTCTAAATCTCTGAAAGTACACTCTGCCTTTAAATAGGCAAAGTAAGTTATTTTAATAGATACACTAATAGAAAAGAGGAGAGCCTTCAATTCATTCAAAGTGCTAAGCTGAAATCGGTACTTAAATGCATCTAAGGCTCTCTCTGCTAGTTGGGTAGCAATTAATCATGATTATAGTGTAGGACTGTCTAATACCCACAAGACATTAAGAGAGCCTGTTTTCCCAGTATCATACAATCCACATTCTATTTCTGTACTGATTGATACAGTTTTTAAATCAACTAAAAGAAGAATGGTGGACACACATGCACAGATATAAGGTGATTCATAAAAGTGTGGGATGACACAAAATTACTGAAATATAGTCAAATAACAATGCTGTGAATATATTTTATGAATAAATATTTATACAGTATTTTATTGAAGGCAGTTTAGGGCACCATTAATGATAACCCTTAAGTGACTAAAAATGTTAAGGTGAATTTTAGCCAAATCTACTGTTGCACAATTGGGATTTTTCCCTAGGTACAGATAAATCACCTCTGTTCTTCAGCCTCATTTAACAACAGACTACTCTAGTGTACAGGATAAAATTCATTAGTTTTTTGAAAGATGGAGTCATATGGTTACATTTCATAGTTATTAATTTTTAAAAGTTTTCAATGGTAAAAAGTCACTTTTCTGTTTCCACTCTATTGTAAACTGAATTTTAAAGGATACTGTTCACCATATGCAGCATTTTTTATATTAGGATTTTTACACTAGTATTTACTCCATAATTGTTAATCGAAGTATTTCTCTTACCAGAGAAAAGGGTCCGGACTTCTTATCCCTATGGCAGTTACATGATGACTCCCTGTGTTTCTCCTTCCCAGAATTTCCCTGGGCTCCTAGTCCCACCTATCTTGCTTCCCTATTGGCCAACAGTGCTTTATTCAGCAACCAATAAAAGACAGATTTCAGAATGACATCTACCATCACCTAAGTAAGGAAAAAAAAAAAAACAAGGATCAGAGAAGAGAGGGGAGGCAGAGAGAGGGAAAGAAGCAGACAAAGAGATGGCAAAGAGGAAGAGAGGAGGAAGAGGTCGAGCAATTCCATGAGAGCACTATGATGTGGAAAGTGCATATAATCTTAGTAAGACTCTCTAATGACCCTTAAGTGGGTTAGCAAAAAGCATTTCATTTATTATTTGGTCATTACATGGAAAATGTGATTTATTCAAAGCCATTTGGAAACATGCATTTGGACTTGATGTTAAACAAGCTAAATATACTACCTTTTAGTATTTCATCTCTCTATAAAAATCCAAACGAGATGGCAATAAACCAAAGAGAGTTAGCTCCTCCTCTTCAAGTTTTTGTCTTCAAATTATTTTGTCTTAGTGTTTGAATTTGTGTGTTTAAATCTCTAAAATTTGAAGCATATTTACCATGTTTTTCTGATTAGCAAGGAAAATTACTCTCCATTTCAAATGAAATAATCCATAATTTATTTTAAATTGTGAAAAGGTAACTGTTTAGGGACCAGTACACTTACTAGTCTTATCTCTGCCTTGAGTAATTCTAAAGCTATTTTTTCACAAGAAAAAAAGTATTTAATTACAAGAATAATTGTGTGACTCCAACATTTGTCAATAAGATCAATAAATTAATTTCTTTTAAGAAAGTATTGACTTTACATAGAATGTTAACATTTATTAATGATAAAAGCAAATCTTCATATTGGAAAATTCTTCTACATATGATTACATTATGTCATTTAATGGTTATTTGAATATATATGTTGACAAACATATTAGTTGATTTTCAAACTATAGCATACATAACTAGATATATGATTGCCAGATTAGATATTTGAGACGTATGTGACATATAGATGCCAAATAGGTGCTAGTTAAATAGCTAGATAATGGTTACATAATAGCTACATAGACAAATGCTACATATATAGATAAATAATGGATGTGTGCCACTGTCATAGAGGCCGGTGAGTTCTTTTGGCAGTAGCTATGTTATAAATATGAACTCACTTGTATCTCTGCATTTTTATTCCAATCTCTTTGAACTATCTTCATATAATACCTTCAGCTATGTTATGATAAGCAAAAAGAATTTTATCACCTTGATATTGGATTTCAAACTTCCACTTTTGTGAGAAATGAGTTTATTATAAATTACCAGTACTTGCTCGTCTGATATAGCAACAAAAATTCACAACAAGTTGAAACAGGACAATATTTGTGACAATGGAATGTTGGAGGTCAGTTGTATCATGTCATAAAAACTTAGAGAAATGTGTGATTTTTAGATTAAAAAAGTAATCATTAATTTCAAAACCTGTATTTTTCTGCATATAATGATAAAATTATTCTACACCACACTTAAAAATATCTGAAATAGATCTAACTACTTACACTTGTCTCAAGCATTCAAATACTTATTCTAAATTATTTTATAAATACATATTACTTCATCATAAAAATTTTCAAAACCCATAGTGGAAATTAGAAATTTAAGGATTTTTCAGGATGTATATGTATATATTTGTTACTCTCAACAATTTTATACGTATAGGAAGATTTAAACCAAACAAACATTTAAGATTTGACAAGTCCTGTAACATAGTTGATAACAGATATGTTTGAGAGGGAAATGCTTTGTTAGATACAATAGCAAGGGACCATCAAGAGTGTAGTAACATTTAACGTTACCTCTTAAAGCTTGCACAACAATCTTTGTTTAGAACCACAGGGGAATTTTTGCTGAGGACAAACAAAACTGTAAGGACAATATTTTACTACCCACTACAAGATAGGTTCGATATTGGCAGAATAAATGGACAAAGAAAAGGTAAGAGGTATAATCTTTTCTAATAAACAAAACCAGTACACAAGCAAAACTAATGATGTCACTTAGAGTTTTGAGAGAACTGAAGTTGCTGGAAACATTTCACACACCCCCACACACATAAAGGTTACAATACATTCAGAGTACAGTCACTGAGATCTGCTCCCGGAGTAGTGGCTATGGCATCCATAGGTGTTAAAATACCTCCAGTTTCAGTGCAGAAGAACATAGGAGACTAGATGAGGAAGGCTGTATTCTTTACCTTGAAGATTTCCATCAGGTATTAGGTCTGTGTGGAATAAAAGGCGTGGTGTGTGTGTGTGTGTGTGAGTGTGTGTGTGTGTTTGTGTGTACATGTACAAGTGTGTGTGCATTTGTGCATGCATGCATGTGTCTGTGTGATGTATTATGATTCCAACATGAAAAGGGGTGGAAGAGTAAACTACTATAAGGCACACTCAGAGCCTTTGCCTTTCTTCTGGGGATAATCACGTTGCCAAAGTCCGAATTTGAAATATAATTCCAATTCAGAAAGAGAATTCTTCCACATGTCAATTATGAGATTTTTCTAAATTCTGGATACTAACCCTTTACAAATGTGTAATTGTTGAATCTTTTCCCATTTTAGGGCTGCTTAGTCCAGATGATTGTGTCCTTCGGTGTTTGTAAGCTTTTTGCTTTTTGTGAGGTGCACTTTACTAATTCTTGTTGTGTGGCTTGTGTCGATTAGTTGAAGTGTATTCCTTACTTTCTCCTCCATCAGATTCAGGGGTCAGGTCTTATGCTGAGGTATTTAATCCCCATAGGGCTGAATTTTATGCAGAGTGAGGGGACAGTCCAGTCTCATTCTTCCACATATAACTTTGCAGTTTGACCAAAACCATCTGTTGAAGATGCTATCTTTTCTCCACCGGGTATTTTTGGCTTCTCTTTAGAAATCCAGTTGCTGCAGCAGTGTGTGTTTATATGTGACTCCATAATTCTATTTCATTGACCAAAGTTTCTGTTTTTATCACAGAGGCATGCTGCCATTTTTATTATACCTCTAAAGTGTAACTTGAAACCTGAAATGATGATTCCTTCAATAAGTGGAACAAAAACAATGAGATATCTTGATTTCTCTGCTCAACACTTTTGTTTCATTACTTCTGCCTGAGTTGAGTTCAATAATACTGTAATGGAGGAGATAACGTGCAACTTGTTAGAAGTTTCTCCACTTTTCTTTTTAATTAAGCTTAAAGGGTAAGGTTGAATCATCTCTAAATCACTTTCATTTAACATTACCAGAAATAACAGCATAAGCCATGATTTCAAACTATTATGATGTGGTTTAAGACAGAGTTTAAAGCATTTTAACAGTTATTAAGAATACATACATGAAACATAATGCAAATTGAAGATTCCATAATGTTTGGGAAGTCTCTGCATAGGATTTTATGCCTTTTATTTTTCATTACGGAAGTAAGATTAAAATTTACTGTAGATTTTGCCTCAAAATTCCTTTCTACCCATAAGGTTCAACTGTTTTTCAGAGCACTTAAAGTAGAGTAAGCACTTTGGCTGAATAATTAAATCTGTGCTTGTTTTATTTACCCAGTTGACATTGGCAGAAAGTGAGTCATCTGTTTTCTAGTAACATGAAATATCTTTTCATCATGAAGAGCATGTACTATTTTATCAATTATGACAGTGTGACACTATATTTCAAAGATGGTTTTGCCCTAAGCAAGATTTTACATCATTTCTAGTAGTTTATGGAGATCCAAGGATTATCTCCAGAGAGTATCTGCTAACATTACTGTGCATAAAAGATTTTTGCTATAAAAAAGGTTGTCTACAATGTAATGTCTTTGAATAATCAAAAAATCATCAACTATTTGAGAAAAATTGGGCACACTAAAAAGGAGATAATCTAAGAGTGACAAAAATTTATATTTATAAAAGTTGTTAAAACAGAATCTTAGAATATTATATTGATATTACAATTTTTAATCATTTTTGCACTTCCATTTCAACTTTATTGCCTAAATGGTATTGCAAGCCACATTTTTCCTCCTCAGTTTTCCCATACAATCTTTATTCTGTGCTGACATTGCTAAATCAACTAGAATCTTAAAATCAATTCTTCTTAACTGTTGTATCCCTTGTCATACCTACACTTTTCTAGGACTTTCCCAGCTGCTTGTCTATCTACTAGGTAGATTTATATTGCTTTGATAAACATGAAGATCAAATACATCAATGATCTAGACACACCCCCATCAATCAGTAGCCAAGAAAAACTTCACAGGCTTGATACAGGCCCATGTGATGGTAGCATTTTCTCAATTTTGGTGCTCTCCTGGAAGATGACCCTGGCTTATATTAAGTTGAAAAAAACCTAGCCAGAATACCTTATGTATGTGAAGAATATGTTTAAAATATAAGTTTTAAGTACTTGTATCAGACAAGTACTGACATAGTTGTTTTTAATTTTCTCTCCAATGCTTTAATATATTCTTGCTTCTTTGCTCATTATTAAGTCCTGTAATTTAAAATAACATGACATCTACACAACATTTTCCTTTAGTTTTTCATTTTTTTCTATTTTATTATTTTTATCTAAAAACTCTTACTTTGCTTATCAGTCACAGTACCCTCTGCCTCCTTTACTCCCACTCCCCCCACCTTCTCTCCACCCCACACCCACACACTTTTCAGAGAGTATGAGACCTCCCATGGGGAATCAACATAGTCTGTCACATCACTTAAGGCAGGACTAACCTCCTCCACCATCTATGCTGAGCAATGTATCTCTCCTTAGGGAATGGGTTGCAAAAAGACATTACATGTGCTAGGGATAAATATTGGTTCAATGTAAGTATCTATTAGGTTCCTCCTTTTTCCCAACTTCTCTGGAGTTGTGGATTGTAAGTTGGTTATCCTTTGTTCTATGTCTAATATCCACTTATGAGACAGTACATATCATGCTTTTCTCTCTGTGTCTGTGTTACCTCAATCAAGATAGGTTTTTCTAGTTCCATCCATTTGTATGTGAAGGTCAAGATTTCATTGGGGGAAGGAAGGTAAGAGAAAGAGGAGAGGAGAAAGGAAGGCCAGAGGAGAACCTGAAGGAAGGTCAGGTTGGGGGAAGAACAGAGAAAGTCAGCAAGAAAGAGATACCTTAATAGAGGGAGCTGTTATGGGCTTAAGGAGAAATCTGGCACTAGCAAAATCTCCAGGGATCCACAAGGATAACCCCAGTTAAGAATCTAAGCAGCCAGGCGGTGGTGGCGCATGCCTTTAATCCCAGCACTCGGTAGGCAGAGGCAGGCAGATTTCTCTGCGTTCAAGGCCAGGCTGGAAAGACAGCCTCCAAAACAATACAGAGAAACCCTGACTCGTAAAACCAAAAAAAAAAAATCTAAGCAATAGTGGAGCGGTTACTTTAAAAGCCTTTCCCCCTATAATGCGATTGATGATTACCTTAAATGCTACGCTAGAGCCTTCATCCAGCAGCTGATGGAAGCAGAAGAGTCGACAGTCAAGAACTGAGTTGAACTCCTGGAATCCAGTTACAGAGAGGGAGGAGTGATAAGCAAAGGGGTCAAGACCATGTTGGGGAAACCCACAGAAACATCTGAGCTGAGCAAGTAGGAACTCAAGGATCTCAGACTAACAGCTCGGGAATCTGCATAATACCAAACCAGGCCCCCTGAATGTGGGTGCCAATTAGGAGTTTTGGGTAGTTTATGGGTCCTCTGGCAATGGAACCAGTATTTATCGCTAGTGCAGGAATGGGCTCCCAAATGAGTATCCTTATGGAGGGATACTCCCCCTAGAAACATGGGGGAGGGTCTAGGCCCTGCCTCAAATGATGTGACAGACTTTGGTGATCCCCCAGGGAATGGGGAGGGATGGGGAGTGGAGAGTTGCTGGGAAGAATGGGAGGATATAAGGAGAGGGAGCTAAGGTTGGTATGTAACATAATATTGTTTTAATTTAAATAAAAATTAATTAAGAAATACTGGTTCCCCAGCTTTTAGCCCCACAAACTGCCCAAGCCATCCAAATGTAACCCACATTCAGAGGGCCTAGTTCAGTCTTATTCATGCTCTGGGACTGTCAGTCTGAAGTCAGTGGACTCCCACTTTCTATGGTTTTCCCTATCATGGTCTTGACCCATTTGATCATATTATGGCTCCTCCTTCTCTATGACTTTACTCTAGGAGTTTGGCTCAGTGCTTAGTTGTGGATCTTTTGCTTCTGCTTCCATCAGTTACTGAGTGAAGGTTCTATGGTGACTATTAAGGTAGTCCATCAATCTGATTAAGGGGAAGGGCAGTTAAGACAGCACCCTGTCCACTATTGTTTAGAGTGTTAGCTGGGTAATCATTGTGGATTCATGGGAATTTCCCTAGTGCCAGGTTTCTCACTAACCCCATAATCAATCCCAGTATCAATGCACATTTTTAATAAATATCCTGCCTATCTCTTAATCCATCTCCTCCAATGACAGTAATCTCTAAATCAGTAATATAACATATAGAAAGCTTATTTTAAAACATATTTTCAGTTGAAGTAGAATCACATTACTTTCCCCTTCCTTTCTTTTTACCACAGTAACCTTGTTCCAACTCTTCCAGTACTTGCCTCTTAATCTTTAACACGTGTCCTTGCATATACATATATTATATATATACACACACACACATATATATATATGCCCCTCATATGTTGTTTATTTATGTGGTTTTGGTCTCAGCACTGAACAATCTGCACCTAACTATATCTATATTATATTGGATCAAAACACATATGTAACTTTTCCATAATCAGAAAGATCATTTTATGATAAATTTCGATCAAGAAATAAGAACTTTGTGAACATTTGCTCATTACTAAGAGTTCAACCTAGTAGAGTAAGGCAACAAGTCAGTCATCTCTTTTTATTGTTGTGCCCTGGCAGATTAGCATTTTAAGGTTTACCATACATGTTAGTCTCACATTCGTTGGCATATCTTGGTAGTTAATAGTTTCTCACAAGTAATCATTCTTCTTTATATCTGAGCTTTATTATGATATTAATTAATATTACCAGAAAAGTTTATTGCACATAGCATGATCTTATGTATTTAAATGCCTTCTATATATTTTGTTTGTTAAATACTACATATAGTCTTAATTTATGATCTAATTAAGTAGTTTTGTTGCTGGAGTTTCCCTGTTCGACCAGGTCCCACTTAGCACCTCAGCCCCAAATAAGCACACTTGATAAGATACTTGCATTAATCATAAATCAGTTGGCTAATGACTGGGTTTTCTTATTGGCTAGCTTTGTCTTAAGTATTGACCCATAACTACTAATCTATGTACTTCTACATGGCCTTATCTTACCAGAGAATGATTGGCATGTCCTGTATCTCCCAGTCTCTACATGGTGCCTCCTAGGGGTGCCTCTCTCCTAGACTTCTCCTTCTCTCCTAGCCCTGACTATCTTCTTGGCTTTACTGATTATTGACCAAAGAGTATTTTATTCATCATCCAATAAGTGAAACATATATACAGAAGAATATTCCCCATCATGGATTTTTTAAAATTTAAATTAGAAACAAGCTTGCTTCATATGTCAATCCCAGGTCACTCTCCCTCCCCTCCTCTCCAGCCCATGACCAATCACCCCTAGCCCCCCCAGTCTGTCCATTCTCCCTTCCCCAGGGAGTGTGAGGCACTCCATGGGGGATCTCCAGAGGCTGTCATTTCAAACAGGCAGGGCTAGGCACTCCCCCTTCTGTCCAAGCTGAGAGAGCATCCCTCCATGTGTAATAGGCTCCGAAAGTCCATTCCTATGCCAGGGATAAATACTGAACTACTACCTGAGACCCAATAGATTGCCAAGGCCTCCTCACTGACAGTAGTCTGGATCATTTCCATGCTGAACTCTCAGTCACCAGTCTGGGGTCTATGAGCTCCCCGTTGTTCAGGTCAGCTATCTCTGTGGGTTTCACCAGCCTGGTCTTGACATTTTTGCTCATCACTCCTCCTTCTCTGCAACTGGATTTCAGGAGTTCAGTTCATTGTTTAGCTGTAGATGTCTGCGTCTGCTTCCATCAGCCACTGGATGAAGGCTCTAGTATAGTATATAAGGTAGTCATCAATCTCATTATCTGGGAAGGGCATCTAAGGTAGCCTCTCTATTATTGCTTAGATTGCCAGTTGGTGTCATCCTTGTAGATCTCTGGAAATCTCACTAGTGCCAGAGCTCTCCGCAAACCTATAATGGCTCCCTCTATTACGCATTTCTCATCCTGCTCTCCTCTATTCTTCCAGTGAATCAACCTTCCTGCTCCTCTATGTCCTCCTCTCCCCTCCTCTTCTCTCCCTCTCTTTCTCCCAGCTCTGTCTCCCCTCCCCCCATGTTCCCAATCTGCTCAGGAGATCCTGTCCTATTCCTCTTCTCTGGGGTTCTGTGCATATCTCTCTTAGGGTCCTCCCTGTTTCCCAGGCTCTCTGGTGGTGGGATTGTAGGTTGACAATCTCCTGATCCGAGTCTAAAATCCATATATGAGTGAGTTCATACCAATTTTGTCTTTTGTGACTGGGTTACCTCACTAAGTATGGTTTCTTCTAGTGCCATTCATTTGCCTGAGAATTACAAGTTTCCATTTTTTCCCGCTGATTAATACTACATTGTGTAAATGTACCACGTTTTCTCTATCCACTCTTCATTGTATTATTTTTTCATGTGCATGTGTGTGTGTGTGTGTGTTTCTGTATGTATGAGTGTGTAGTGCAATTTATTAACTAGTACATGGTGAGAAAAGAAGCGAACACCAGTTCCCCAAGAACTGGAGTTACAGATGCTGGGATATGAGCTTGGACGCTCTGAAAGATCAGTATGCATTCTCAAAGAGTGATTAATTTCTATAAAACCTGGTGGGTGTTGCTTTGTCATGCATAAATCCCTGGGGTGACTATATTTGGGATTTAAATATATCTTTAAATATTTTGTTTCTTATCATTTTCTGAATTTACATATCTTCAAAATTATCTTCATACTTTTTCTGGTTTCTCCCAATTTGTCCCACACACAATTTTAGCTTTAACAAAACAAATTTTCTGATCTTGTCATTTCTATTGTACTACTTTATGATACCGTAATCGAAAGCTGTGTACTGCTCATTGTGCTGTCAATCCAGTCCATTTAGCTTTGTTCCTCATTATTCTCTTCTTCATATCTCAGCTTCTTTGATAAGATAGATTGCTAATTCTTTCTTCATTTGTTGCAAGATAACTAGTAAATGTTATTTTTGAAATATTTTTAGGACGGCTGCTTAAAATATTTATCAGATGATTCTAAAATCTTTTCTGATTATTCTAGTAACTTGATGGTGTCATTGTTGTCAGTCTCTTTGTTTCCTCACTATAGTATAAAAATGCATTCCATGGAAAATGGAAATGTGAGTCATTATGTTATGAGTCATGGATATTATTTAATCATTTATTTTGACTGGATTCTCTTACACTGCTTTAAGTAGAAAGGGTAGAGAAGGGATGAGTGATGCTTTTGTTGGTCAATGTGCAGCAATCCATGCACATTCACTACAACTGACCTCAGTGCATAGAGTACCACTCCATTTCTACTACATGGTTGGGATTATCTAGCTTGACAGGTGACCTCTTGTGATAAGTGAGTTTGAAATGCTCTCAGTGGCATGCAAAAGAAATAAAGTTGTTATTTTGACCTTGTAGAACATCCCAATTTCATGAAAGCCAGTTAGAGTGTAAATAACTACTCACAAAGATCATGTTTTTGTTCATGTAGATGAGGCAACAGTGGTTTTCTGTGATGCTTGGAGACTGTGGTAGAAAAATTTTTGAATGTTCATAATTCAAGATCAGCCTGAACTGTATGGTGAAACTGATTTGAACTCAAATTCTGAATTCTGCTTATGTTTTCTACAGTTACTCAATGTTTTCCAGTGAAATTACCCTTCCTATTGTTATTGTCACCTTTTTCTTCAACTGGTCTAAAGCATATGAAGTCAAAAGAAAACCAAATAAATACACTAAAATGTGGGCAAGATATTTGACAAAGGCTAGAGACTACAATACATATCAAGAGAATATTTAATTTGTTTCATGTATTATGTCTACTTAGTGGGAGGAATAAGGAAAGTAAAGCTATTTTATTTTGCTATGTTTTCTTTAGTCTTCTCTCATAAAATTCATCCCAACTCTATCCTCCCCTCCCTTGCCTCCTCCCAGCATCTCTCCTCCTACCTTCTGCCTCCCCCAGATCCACTGCTCTACATTCCTTTCAGAAAAAAAAAACATATTTCCCAGTGATATCAATTGAGCATAGCATAACAAAAATGCAATAAGATTAGGCATAAACCCTCATATCAAGATTGAACAAGGCAACACAGTAAGAGAAAAGGGTCCTAGGAACAGGGAAAAGAGTCAGAGACACCCCCTACTCCAAATGTTAGAAGTCCCCCCAAAACCAATTTAATTTACACTTCAGAATGCCTGTACTTCACTGGTTACTTCTTTTCATTTTCCTCATTAACATAAAATCTTCCCAAGAAAACAAATCTAACAACAGTAAAAACACAAATAATGCAAATCATTTAAAAATGAAGCTATGTCCACTTACATGAATAAACATAACCTAACACTGAAATGAACATTTTCAGATATACAAGAAACAATTTGAATTATGCTCCTATGAAATACCTTATTTTTATTAGATACAACAATTTAAGTTATTTAGAGATTAGACTACTTTTCTCATCATAAATCCAGAGGGTCAATGTCTTCAAAACAGGTTTCAAATGAGAGCCCTTGGGCAGGATTTTGACCTTCTCTCTTACTTCCACAGACTACTTTAAATCTCTGTCTTTTTTGTTTCATTACTGCACTGTAGGGGGATACTCAGGACTCCGCCAATAGCTACATGGTGCTCTAGAGATGCATAGGGATATGGTAACGAAAGAGCAGAACCGTGCCACTAACCACAAGGGTTCAGCCCTTTCGTTACCACATCCATATGCATCTCTAGAGTGCTACGTGGTTAATGGCAGAGTTGTAAGTTTCCCCCTACACTGCACTGCTTCATGGCTTCTCCATTTTGCATTCCTGATTGCTTAGTTGCAGTCCAGGACCCTGCTCCAGAGAGAATGGCAGCAAATCTTGGAGGCAACATACCCAGCTAACTGCATCAAAATAAACAGAGATTCTATCTTTTGCTCATATATTTTCTCTAGCATTCTCTTATCTGTGAAATCACATTTATTATTTTATAATATATATGGTTTGAAGGAAAATCTACTCATCTTTATCAGTGATTTCATTAGTGTACATTTCAACATAAATATGACTAGTAAGTGAAAATAATATTCTTTTTATTAAAAGTTTCATTTTTTTCTCTAAAATTCAAATTTCACATTGGACATCTCATAAAATAATCAGTGTGTGAGGAAGATGGACAAAAATGATATTTGATTTCTTTCATTTAAATATATACAGATGCAACCATGGTTTTGTTGAAAGATTATAATATATATGCAAAATGAGATATGTATAGATTAATAAATGATATAATAAAAATCAAACCATGAAAAATGATATATTATACAAAAATTCAATTAGACTTAGAAGTCATGTAGAGAAATTGAAATAATGTTTCCAACAATAAAACACAAAATCAATATTTAACCATTATTATTCTCATCATAGAAAATTGTCTGTAGTATGTACTAGGACTGTTTCCAGGTCACTAATTATTATGTATATTAATATAATTGTAATGTAGCAGCTAAGATTATTATACTATTGAAAAGCAAACAGACATAGAAGTATCATATAAAAGGTCTCACAAATTGTAAGGTAACATATTAGGATTTTTAAATGTAAGAATATCCAATAGAAATAGTTATTAATTGCCCTAATTTTATTATATTGTAAAATTTAACTATGTCAACTTCAGATGTGACTTTATTTTATGAAGGGTATATTATGATATATTATTTATAATATATTTCATTATTTCATATTTTATTATACTCAGCATTATATTATTCCTCTAAAATCTCTTTTCTAAATCTTTTTCTAAAGAATTAATATTTTATTTGATTAATTAATTATCTCTGTTTTATTTTGTATGTGTGTGTCTATGATTGTATGATCCATGAGTATAGATCCATTAATGTTTGTGTGTGAGTTTGCATTCCTATCTATCCACCTGCAAGCCATAGGATGTTATATGCCCTTAATCTTCATTTTCCACCTATTTGAGTTTGGTTTCTCCCTCAACTCTGTGTTTAGGTTTTCTTAACTAAGCTAGAAGTCAACAATCCCCAGTGATCCTCCTGTCTTCAAAACCCTGGAATAGTGTTATAAGATTTATAGTAGCATTTCTTAACCCTCCTAATACTACACCCTTTAATACAGTTCCTCTTGTTGTATGATCAAAAACAATTAAATTATTTTGTTGTTAGTTTATAAATGTCATTTTTCTACTATTATGAGTTGCAATGTATCTGATTTGTAGGATATCTGATATGTGTCCCCAAAAGGGTCACTATCCACGGGTTGAAAACCCCTAATTTATGGAATGATTAGCTGGCTACATGTCTTCTTGGAATTTGAACAATGGCCATCACTATTGTAGGTAAGCTCACATTTCCATCAATGTATTCTTTTCTCTTGCCCCCTTCAATATAAAAACATTATTGCTTGTGTGCCTAGATATTTACTAATGATCCTATATTTGTTATGACTCGAATCAAAGCATCAAGGACTTTGAAATTTATATGGCTAACTACTATGCTTCCTCAACTAAAACACAGTTATGTCAACTTAGCAGTTACAGTTTTTAAATAGAATATTAAAATATCAAAATGGATCTGTTTTGCACACATATTTACATGTCCTTCTAAGTACATGAGCAACACAGGATTTTTGAGGAATATTATTTTAAGGAGGCAAAAATTGTTACATTTGTCTAAGCTGCATTTGTTTACTTATGAAAAGATGTATTGCATTTGTTTCACCTTGCCTGCATAAGGCACTAGATTGGTCTAATTAACGCTGAACAGCCATTAGCTAGTCAGGGGAGGTATAAGCAGAGTTGGCAGGTAGAGAGAATAACTAGGAGGAGAAATCTAGGCTCCATAGAGAAGGAGGAGGAGAGAACATGGACGAAAGAGAGGGATATGTCCAGGGTCAGACGCCAGGCAGCCTCCAGGCAGACAAACAGAAGAAGCAAAGGAAATAAGATATACAGAAGGAAAGAAAGGTTAAAAGGCCCTCTGGCAAAATGTAGATGAAGGAAAAAAGATTAAATTCTAAGAGCTAGTTGGACAAGTATAAGATAAGGCAGAGCATTCATAACTAATAACCAGTCTCTTTTTCATGATGTGGGAACTAAAAGAAAAAGCTTGGAATTCCATAGTTGATGGCCATGTTTATTTTTATATCATGGATCAAATCAGAGAAGGAAACAAGAGAAGCTGATGTCCCTCTAACTAGAGGGATAATTGAGAAGGATTATGACTAATGTAAACTCAGGTTCTGACGAGTTCTGTGAGAACTAGTTCTACACTGGTACTGATTCAAAACTAATGGATTATCACAGTTGGCAAATAACCAACAAAATATGTCTGAAAGGCAACAATCACCAGCTCAAGAGTCTCATGAAAAAAAACTGTCAGTAAATTCACATCAATATACATATATTTAATCACACAAAAAACTTTCTCTCCTTTTAAAGTTGACACAAATGAGATTTCTCCTAATGCACCCACATGGATAGTCATTAAAAAAAAAAAAACAGGAAAAGAGATAAGAATAAACTCTTATATATAATATTGTTTTTTATATCACATTTAGTTAAAGATTTCTTTTTCGAGTCCAGGGAAGCGGCGGTTCTTCCAACAGCATCAGGTAAACAGGCCGGCTTCCCGGCCTGTGCTCCAGTGCCTGCAGATCGCCTGGGACCTGCACAGAGCTCCCAATCCCGGCGGGAGCCAAGCACCCCAGACTCCGGATCTTCGCTCTCACCAACGAGACCAGGAAAGGAGAGGAGGCTGGGAGTCCAGGGAATTGGCGGTTCTTCCAGCAGCATCAGGTAAACAGGCCACCTTCCTGGCCTGTGCTCCAGTGCCTGCAGATCGCCTGGGACCTGCACAGAGCTCCCAATCCTGGCGGGAGCCAAGCACCCAGACCCCAGGTCTTCTCTCCCACCAACGAGACCAGGAAACCAGAGGACCCAGGGAGACCAGGGGAGTAGCTAAGTACAACAGGACCCAGCATAGGGTCCAGGGGACCAGGTAAGAGGATAAGCGCCCCAGATTCCTGTTCTTCTTCTCCACCCACGGGACCAGCATTCGGACAAGGAATAGAAGAACCACCAGATTATTGGACTTGCTAGCACCCACCAAAAGGGAACTCTGGTCCCCAGACCAGTAAGGGGCTCTTTCTGCACCCACTAGAAGAAGACATGGGAAAGAGACAATACAAAAACACAGTCAGCAACAGAAAAACAAATATGACACCGCCAGATTCTAGAGACTCCACACCAGCAAGACCCCAACATTCCAATGCGGACGAAGCAGAAGAGAACGACCTTAAAAGCACTTTCATGAAAATGATAGAGGCCCTAAAAGAGGATATTGGAAAATCCCTCAAAGAAATGGAAGAAAAAACAAACCAAAAAATGCAAGAATTGGAAGACAAAACAAACAAAAAAAGGCAGAAAATGGAAGAAGAGATGAAGCAAAAAATGCAAGAAATGGAAGAAAAAACAAAGCAAAAAATGCAAGAATTGGAAGAAGAATCATACCAAAAAAGGCAGGAAATGGAAGAAGAAACAAAGCAAAAAAGGCAGGAAATGGAAGAAGAAACAAAGCACAAAATGCAAGAAATGGAACAAAAAAACAAACCAAAAAATGCAAGAAATGGAAGAAAGAACAAACCAAAAAATTCATAAAAGGCAACAAACGGACGAACAGATAAACAGAAAATTGCAAGAAGCAATGCAAACACTGCAAGGGTTGAAAACTGAAATAGAGTCATTAAAAAAAACACAATCTGAAGAAAGGCAGAAAATAGAAAAGCTGGACAAACAGACAGGCACTACCAATACAAGCATTGCCAACAGAATAGAAGAGATGGAAGAGAGAATCTCAAGTGTTGAAGATACGCTAGGAGAAATGGATTTATCAACCAAAGAAAACCTTAAATCCAACAAATCCTTAACACAAAACATCCAGGAAATATGGGACACCATGAAAAGACCAAACCTAAGAATAATAGGTATAGAAGAAGGAGAAGAAATCCAGCTCAAAGAGGCAGGAGGCATATTCAACAAAATCATAGAAGAAAACTTTCCCAACCTTAAGAAAGACATGCCAATGAAGGTACAAGAAGCCTACAGAACACCAAATAGAGTGGACCACAAAAAAAATCCCCTCGCCACATAATAATCAAGACCCCAAACATACAAATAAAGAAAGAATATTAAGAGCAGCTAAGGAAAAAGGTCAAGTAACATATAAAGGCAGACCTATCAGAATTACACCTGATTTCTCCATGGAAACGCTGAAAGCCAGAACGTCCTGGATAGATATTCTACCTACACTAAGAGACCACGGATGCCAGCCCAGACTACTATACCCGGCAAAGCTCTCAATCACTATAGACGGAGAAAACAAGATATTCCATGACAAAACTAGATTCAAGCAATATGTGTCCACTAATCCAGCCCTACAGAAAATTTTGGAAGGAAAACTCCAACCCAAGGAAGCTAACTACAACCAGAAAATTATAAGCATTAGAGAATCTCTCTCTACCAACAGCCAAAAGAACAAAGGGGTGAAACTCCACACATAATTCCACCAACAACAACCATCGCAAATCGAAGAAGGATGAGCAATCATTGGTCATTAATATCCCTCAATATTAATGGCCTTAACTCACCCATAAAAAGACACAGACTAGCAGATTGGATTCGAAGACAGAACCCTTCCTTCTGCTGCATACAGGAAACACACCTCACCCTTAAAGACAGACATTACCTGAGAATTAAAGGTTGGGAAAAAATTTTTCAATCGAATGGACCCAAGAAACAAGCCGGGGTAGCAATCCTAATATCTAACAAACTAGACTTTAAAATAAAATCAATCAAAAGAGATGAAGGAGGTCATTACATACTCATCACAGGTGAAACCCACCAAGATGAAGTGTCTATCCTGAACATATATGCCCCAAATACAAAGGCATCCACATTCGTTAAAGAAACATTATTAGAACTTAAATCTCATCTAAAGCCCCACACAGTTATAGTGGGAGATTTCAACACACCACTCTCACCACTAGACAGGAATACCAAACAGAAACTCAACAAAGAAGCAAAAGGGCTAATAGAAGTAATGACCCAACTGGGATTAACAGATATCTATAGAACATTTCATCCACATAAAAAAGAATATACCTTCTTCTCACCACCACATGGAACCTTCTCAAAAATCGACCACATACTTGGCAACATATCAAACCTCAGCAGCTACAAAAAAATTGGAATAACTCCATGCATCTTATCAGACCACCATGCTTTAAAATTAGAATTCAACAACAACACAAATTGCAGAAAACCTACAAACTCATGGAAATTGAATAATGCTCAACTGCACCATCCCTGGGTCAAAGAGGAAATAAAAAGAAATTAAAGACTTCCTCAAATTCAATGAGAATAAAGACACAACATACCCAAACCTATGGGACACTTTGAAAGCAGTGCTACGGGGGAAGTTCATAGCGCTAAATGCTCACATGAACAGGAGAACAGTTATACCAGAGAATTAACATCACAGCTGAAAGCTCTAGAACACAAAGAAGCACACTCCCCCAGGAGGAGTAGACGCCAGGAAATAATCAAATTGAGGGCTGAAATCAATAAAGTAGAAACCAGGAAAACAATACAAAGTATCAATGCAACGAAGAGTTGGTTCTTTGAGAAAATCAACAAGATAGACAAACCTTTGTCCAAACTTACCAAACAACAGAGAGTGAACATGCAAATTAACAAAATTAGAAATGAAAAGGGGGACATAACAACAGACTCTGAGGAAATCCAGAGAATCATTAGGTCATACTTTGAAAACCTGTACTCCACAAAATTCGAAAATTTAAAGGAAATGGATGACTTCCTGGACAGCTATCAATTGCCAAAACTAAATCAAGAACAGATAAGCAATTTAAATAGACCTATAACCCCTATGGAAATAGAAGCTGTCATCAAAAGTCTCCCAACCAAAAAAAGCCCAGGTCCAGATGGCCTCAGTGCAGAATTCTACCAGAAATTCAAAGAACAGCTTATACCAATTCTTCTCAAAGTGTTCCACACAATAGAAGCAGAAGGGTCTTTGCCAAACTCTTTCTATGAGGCTTCAATAACCTTGATCCCCAAGCCACACAAAGATACAACTAAGAAAGAGAACTTCAGACCAATATCCCTCATGAACATTGATGCAAAACTACTCAATAAAATACTGGCAAATCAGATCCAAGAACACATCAAAACAATCATTCACCACGATCAAGTAGGTTTCATCCCAGGAATGCAGGGATGGTTCAACATACGAAAATCCATCAACGTAATCCACCATATAAACAAGCTGAAAAACAAAAATCACATGATCATCTCACTAGATGCTGAAAAAGCCTTTGACAAAATCCAACACCCCTTCATGATAAAGGTCTTGGAGAGATCTGGGATAACAGGGACATACTTAAACATAATAAAAGCTATATACAGTAAACCAACAGCCAACATCAAACTAAATGGACAGAAACTCAACGCAATTCCTCTAAAATCAGGAACAAAACAAGGCTGCCCACTCTCTCCACACCTTTTCAACATGGTACTTGAAGTTCTAGCTATTGCCATACGACAACAAAGGGGGATCAAGGGGATACAAATTGGGAAGGAAGAGGTCAAACTTTCACTGTTTGCAGACGTATGATAGTTTACATCAATGACCCAAAGAACTCTACCAGGGAACTCTTACAGCTGATTAACACCTTCAGCAAAGTGGCAGGCTACAAGATCAACTCAAGAAAATCAGTAGCCCTACTATATACAGATGATAAATGGGCTGAAAGAGAAATCAGGGAAACATCACCCTTTACAATTGCCACAAACAACATAAAATACCTTGGGGTAACGCTAACCAAACAAGTGAAAGACCTGTATCGTAAGAACTTTGAATCTTTAAAGAAAGAAATTAAAGAAGCCCTCAGAAAATGGGAAGATCTCCCATGCTCTTGGATAGGTAGGATCAATGTAGTAAAAATGGCAATCCTGCCAAAAGCAATCTACATATTCAATGCAATCCCCATTAAAATCCCAGCACAGTTCTTCACAGACCTTGAAAGAACAATAATCAATTTTGTATGGAAAAACAAAAGACCCAGGATAGCCAAAACAACCCTGTTCAACAAGGCAACTTCCGGAGGCATCACCATCCCTGACCTCAAGCTCTATTATAGAGCTATAGTCCTGAAAACAGCTTGGTATTGGCACAAAAATAGACAGGTAGACCAATGGAATCGAATTGAAAATCCAGGTATTAACCCACACACGTATGAACATCTGATCTTTGACAAAGAAGCTAAAAATATACAATGGAATAAAGAAAGCATCTTCAACAAATGGTGCTGGCATAATTGGAGACTGGCATGCAGAAGAATGCAGATCGATCCATGTCTATCGCCATGCACAAAACTTAAGTCCAAATGGATCAAAGACCTCAACATAAATCCAGCCACACTGAACCTCTTAGAAGAGAAAGTGGGTGGTACCCTTGAACAAATTGGTACAGGAGACAGCTTCCTGAATATAACACCAGTAGCACAGGCAGTAAGATCAACAATTAATAAATGGGGCCTACTGAAACTGAGAAGCTTCTGTAAGGCAAAGGACACAGTCAGCAAGACAAAAAGGCAGCCCACAGAATGGGAAAAAATATTCACTAATCCCACATCTGACAGAGGGTTGATCTCCAAAATTTACAAAGAACTCAAGAAGCAAGCCTCCAAAACACCAAAGGACCCTATTAAAAAGTGGGCTGCAGAACTAAATAGAGAGTTTTCAATAGAGGAGTCTAAAATGGCTGAGAGGCACTTGAGAAAGTGCTCAACATCCTTAGCCATCCGGGAAATGCAAATCAAAACAACTCTCAGATACCATCTCACCCCTGTCAGAATGGCTAAAATCAAAAACACCAATGACAATTTATGCTGGAGAGGATGTGGTGAAAGGGGGACACTCCTCCATTGCTGGTGGGAGTGCCAACTGGTTCAGCCACTTTGGAAATCAGTGTGGAGATTCCTCAGAAAAATGGGAATAAACCTACCACAAGACCCAGCAACTCCACTCTTAGGTATATATCCAAAAGATGCCCATTCATACAACAAAGATGTCTGTTCCACTATGTTCATAGCAGCTTTATTTGTAATTGCCAGAACGTGGAAGCAACCTAGATGTCCCTCACCTGAAGAGTGGATAGAGAAAATGTGGTACATCTACACAATGGAGTACTATTCAGCAGAAAAAAATAATGGAATCATGAGATTCGCAGGCAAATGGATGACACTAGAAGAAACCATCCTGAGTGAGGTAACCCAGTCACAAAAAGAGAAACATGGCATGTACTCTCTCATATATGGATTTTAGACATAGATCTGGGGAGTGCCAGCCTACAATCCTATGGCCAGAGAATCTGGGAAACAGAAACTTTATTTAGTGGCTGATCGAAGAAGAGGCAGACTCCCTTGGTTAAGTACTGAGCTGAACTCAAGAAAGCCAGTAACAGAGAGGGAGGACTGATGATCAACGGGATTAAGACTGGGCTGGTTTTACCCCCAGAAACAGCTGACCAGACAAAGGTTAACTCTTGAATCCCAGGTATTAGCCTGGGAATCCAGCATGGGACTGATCAAGACCCCCTGAATCTGGGTGTCAGTGAAGAGGCCTAGGGAATCTATTGAGCCTTGGGCAGCAGATCAGTACCCATCCCAAGTATACACACGGACTTTGGACTCCCATAGAACAATGTGAGGTGCACTCTCACCCTGAACTCTTGGGGAAGGGTCTAGGCCCTGCCCTATATGAAATGACACACTATGCACACCCCCATGGAGGGCCTCACCCTCCCTGGAGAAATGAGGGGATAATGGGGGGGGAATGGGTGAGGGCACGGGAGGAAGGGAGCGAATGGGAGAGGGACCTGGAACTGACTTGTGAAGCAACCTTGTTTCTTATCTAAATTTAAACTGGAAAATAAAATTAAAAAAAAAGATTTCTTTTTCTTCCAAGGGCATCTCACTGGGTATACAAACAACTGTTAAAGACAGGGCCCTTGCCCAGCAGTAGATGGACATCACTAAACAAATTCAGTGATATTTGGAGTTTTATTATCTTATACTGTTTTCTCTGGGTATTTTTTTACTTTAAATATAGTTTACTTATATATTATAGTTTCAGATTTTCTTATTTTGTGGGATTTCTGAGAGAGTGATTTAGTGATTCTATGATTTTGTTTCTTGTGCTTGCTCTTTGTCTTATTTTTTCTGTTCTGTTCTGCTGATATTTGTTGTTTCTTTTCGACTAAGAGGGAGAGATGAGTGATGTGAATTTTGGTAGGTGTGGAAGTGTGTAGGATCTAGGAGGAAATGGCGGATGGGAACCTGGTCAGGCTATATTGCATGGGAAAATGGTATATTTTCAGTTAAACAAAAAAGAAAAGGTGATTAAAACAAATGACAAAATTAACAATTATTTTAATAATTCCCAGTCACTTCCAGGTTCTCCTCAATAAGTTCCCAAAAGAAAACAAGATCAACTGTATAGGAGGGTGGTTCTTAACCTGTGTGTGGGTCAGGGCCCAACAGAAGTTTTGTATCAGATATTCTACTTAGCAGATATTTACATTGCAATTTGTAACAGAAGCAAAATTCCAATTATTAAGTAGAAATGAAATAATTGTATTGTCTGGGTCACCATAACATGATTAACTATTTTAAAAGGTCACAGCATTAAGAAGGATAAGAACCACTGGAATGGGAGGTGTTTGTGCCAACAGCATTCCAGCAGTGCTACAAACCCCTGTGTCTGGTCTGTTAGCAGAAGCAAAACTCCTGCCTTGTTCATGTCTTAGACAACATTTATTGTGTTTTGTTTATTTTCATAGCTAAATATAACCCTACACAATATGTGAATCATTTACAGTGATTATATTTGCCTCCACTGAGTTTAAAATGGTTGGTCTAAAATTAGCTTAACTTCCTATTGTCTAGGATATGGGGCATACAAGAAAACTCAGTGAGCCAAGATAAAATGAAAGGAAAAATATTTGTTTTACTGATTTACATATTTGTTTATATTTAGTACCAAGCTATAGCTATCAAGACATTTTATTTTTCTTTCTGCTCTTGTACTCATGAGCCATGCAATTTGAGGTTGCCTGCTGCAAAGTTGTAAACTACCAGTTGTAATCTCATAGTGGGAATCAAAAACCCACCAAATAGATAGAAAATGTGTTTTAAAATAGACATCACCAATTTATTTGTTTATAGCTAAATTCCCCTGAGCATGCTGCTTCTATTCCTTTCTCCTTGATACATAAATCAATCTTGAGATTTTAGTCTCCAGGGGACGTATTGTGAGGAAAAAAACAAACAGGTCCCTTTTCTTTTCAAAACTTCATATTGTCCTTCACCTTCTATGGTCTTTGAAAGTTTTTCCCTCATTTAATCTATTTTATGGCACCTTAGTGCCCTACAGGAGTCTTCCACTGTCCTATTTATCTTTTCTATGTAGAGGATTATTTTAAAGTCTGGCTGTTTAATAGTGACTAAATATAGCAGAGGGCATGTATTAGGACACATTAAACAGAGTTCTAGTTATTTTGGTGTATAGGATGAAAATGTTACTATACATTTGCTATGTCGTATTATGCTAGTATATCTATAAGTCTTTTAAATGATTTATCAAAGGATTACTTTATAACATGAGACTGTAGGTGGAGTATATTTTGCTAAATGAAGCATGCTGATGTCTGTTCAAAGATCCCTTGAAAATCATGGTGAAAAAATATTTATATGGAAATAATGTAATACGTTCATTTTCATAAGTTCCTCGATGAACTCATTAGTAGGTGTTATTACCTCTTTAAAATACAAACCAAAGATAAAATGCCAAAAAACCTGGGTGGCTAGAATATAATTTGAGATTGATATAGCATTAAGTAAAAATCTAAAAGAGTTAAATTTAAAATAGTCAGTACGTTTTAAAGGCTATTTTGTTGGACTCAGTGCATGCAGAATAATTAAGTGGTTGAGAACCCCTATAGTATATTTTCATTTTAAAAACACTCTTAGTATGCTTAAAAGCAAAGAAACACATCTGAAAATTGGTGGAACGGTGACAGGTATTAAGAATCATAATTGATTTGATTTGTTGAGAATAATAAGTTTTCCTCCAATAAATCTAGAGATAGGAAAAATTACAGGGTCACATATACAGTTGCAAATTACCCATCCAACTGTTAGGAAACTAGCAGTTCAATTAGTTCTCTTGAGAATATCCATTAAATCTGTAGTGACACAGTAATTATAGTCAATACGTAAGGTACAAAGACTGTGTTAAATGTGTACTGCTGTGGTTATCTATGGGCATGATGCCAACGACAGTTTCTAATTTGAGTGTTTGAATGAGGAATTATCATTGTTAATTTCAGCTGTGAGGGATAAATTTCAAAGAGAAAAAAAATTACACTGCCATTTTGGGTGCATTCATGGGACTAATTGATAAATATATTAAATAATTAATTGCAGATAGAAAACATGCTCAGTGAGTAAAGACAGGTGGAAATATATGTAACAGGCAGAGGTATGTGCAAATCTTAACTATGAAACTTTTTTTGTTTGGTTTTTTGAAACAGGCTTTCTCTGTATTGTTTTGGAGGCTGTCCTGGAACTCATTCTGTAGACCAGGCTGGCCTCTAACTCACAAAGATTGACCTGCCTCGACCTCCCAAGTGCTAGAATCAAAGGCGTGCACCCCCAACACCCTGCTTAACTGTGAATCCTAAATTTGCAAATTGAATAAATAATTCCATGGTTATAATACATCTATCTAACATTTCCAAACATAAAAAATATAGGAAAAGACATGACAGCAGAAAAAAATGGTTAAAACTGCAATGACTAATATGAAAATTGCAGCTGTTTTAAGTGATATGAATTCCTTCTTATCTGCATAATTTCTGAAGCATATGTCTCTTTGATGAGGCTAAGGACAATTTGTTTAAATGAATACATCTGTTCTGGATGACTCAGAATGATAGTGTCACAACCTCTGATTCTGGATGTGACACTGCAAACAGAAATGAACGTATATCAAATATACCAGGAAAATGATTTCCTGCTGTATGTATGACTGTCATTCTTGAATAAAAGGGAGCTTGCAAATTGTTTCTAATTAAAACAATAAGGTCTAGATAAAACAATAAAGCAAATATTTAGTAGCAGCATATGCATCAGGAACATGGCAACCAAATTTGAAATGAAACTCCATAACTTTCTAAACAATGGAACAAATGGAGATAAGAATAAAGGAAAAAAGCAAGTTAGTTATTCATATTGCACATCAAGACAGAAAGCAAGGAGTAATTTGAACAGGCCAATTTTCAGCATAATTGGGTAATGTAAGGAGGTTGGAATATCTAGACAATGACATTTACAACATGACTAAACTTCAAAGGATACAGAAGTCACAAAGTGTAGGCACAAACCAATTATCTAAGTTATAAAACTCCTAGAATAATATGCCTTCCTCCGTTCTAACATTAAGCCAGATTTTGGTGGACTTGAAGAGTAGTAGTCTCACAGAAAATTTGCTTTAGTATCTTGTCAGTAAATATTTAAATTTCCCTCTATTGTGGAAAGTTAATTGTGTTGAATGTCCCATCAAACTAAGTAAAAAGCCTAGGTAAGTATTGGATTTGTTTCCATGAGCTGGGTGGTAAATGACCCAATAGAGTATTTCACACACACACACACACGCACACACACACACACACACACACACACACACAAACACTGGTGCTAGGCAAACTATCCACAAAATAGGAATCTAGTTCATTCCTGAATGAGAAAAAGATTCTTTCTTTTCTTCCAGCATCCTCTAATTAGATACAACATTATGACAAAAGGTGAAAGAAATTCTCATTTCATAGTATTAGGAGCATGCATTGACTGTGAATTTAAACTCTGAGACAACAAACATCAATAACAATGAACAGAAACTGAACCCTAATTTAGAAATCATAATGCCATTGAAATAAAAATTGTCGTGGGTAAGAAGTGCCTTAAAACTGACAAAGAAGTTATATATTCTTCTTTAAGATATAACTGGGTAAAATGTTGCATCTTGTAAAGCCACATCAAAAGTCTAATAAGACAGTATTGAAGTCAATTACTACAATGCGAGAATAGTTTTCATTTCTTTGTATGTGATGTTAACCAGCAAACAAATGAGGATATATTTGGTCTGAAATGTACCTCCAATTCACTTGATTTCTCTGGAATTTATTAAATACCCAATCTAATATTAGGAAAATACAATCCCATGAAAATGATTACACAGTTGAGTACATTCTAAGGGTATAAAACACTGTCTAACAGATTAGAAATAGTAGAAATTATTCAACATATGCTATCAGAAAACCAATAAATTAAAATAGAAACAAAATACTAGAAATATAGCTGGATAATTTTAAACTGTAGAATACTAAAGGACAAGTTTCCACATAGTCTACATATATAATGAAAGTAAAGAAGCATTTGTGTGTTGAAGATATAGAAAAAAGTATAGTGCTTGCATAGAAATAAACAATTCCCTGGTAATGAACAAATTGCAGAGCACTATATAAGCTACAAAATATTTCAGTAGTCCTGATATCATGATGGAAGGTTCAGAGGATTTTCTTTTTTCTTTGTTTTATTTTGATTTTCTTTTAGTTTTTTTGTTTGCTTGTTTTGGATTTTGAAGTGAAAAAAATAGGATTATCTCAAGTAGATATCTTAGCAGGTAACTGTGTGTAGAACCAGCATAATGGAAGAAGAGGACTGACCCCACACAATGTCCTCTGACCTTCCCATGTGCCCATTCCCACCTTACCCTTTACATAGTAAATGATTAAGTGTTAAGACGTGAGGCTATAATGAGAGCAGCATTTAAAAGCAAAGTTATAAGGCATATATTACAGAAGAAAATCTATGACAAAACACAAAACTCCACTACATGCAATTTGAGGAATAAGAAACCTGCCAAGCTGCAAATGTCCATCATTAAAGTTTGACACTACTAATGTCACTAATCTGAGTGTTACGGAAGCCTAAGTGAAGAGCCCAGTAACATACCTTCAAGGGGAAGGATGTTTGCCACCAAACTTGAGAATCTGAAATAGACCCTTAGGATACAAGTAGTAGAACAGGAGAATCAAATTCTACAGGTTGTCCGTTATCCTCTACATGTTTGCCTTGGCTTATTTTATATTTTTATATTTTTTATATATTTTATATAGTTAAATACTACAAACAAAGTTATAATTTGGGTCAATTAAACTATGAGCTTACAAGAAAAACTAAATTTCAAAGCTCATAAAATAAAATGCACTTCATTCATTTCAGTGATTTCTAACTATATTCATTTTATGTTAAAAAAACCACACTAGTGAGGAGGTCTAGGCAATCTATGGGGGGGTTGGGTAGTAGATAAGTATTTATCCGTGGCACACAAATGGACTTTGGGTGCCCATCTCACAAAGAGGGATGCTCTGTCTGTCTGAACTCTTGGGGGAGGGCCTAGGCCCTGCCCTGAATGCAATGACAGACTCTGGAGATCCTCCAGGGAGGGCCTCACTCTCCCTGGGGATCTGAGAGGGGATTGGGTTGGGGATTGGGTAACCTGGGGGAAAGGGGGAGTAGGAGAGGGAGAGGGAGCTGTGATTGACATGTGAAGCAAACTTGTTTCTAATTCAAACAAAAAAAAACAGTAAAAACTACATTGGCTAAAATAAGTATTTAACCCATAATTGTTAATCTAAATAGTTAATCTAAATATTTCTCTTACCTGAGAAAAGGGTCAGGACCTCTTACTCTTCTGCGTCTACATTGTGTCTAGCTCTGTCTCTCTTTCCCAGAATCCTCCTTGACTCCTAGTCCCACCAACCTATTGGCCAACAGTGCTTTATTCAACACCCAAAAAGAGACAGATTTACAGGATGACGTCTCCCATCATGCATACATAAATTTTTATCTTTTTTTTAAAAATTTAACTTAGAAACAAGCTTGCTTCACATGTCAATCCCAGTTCCCTCATCCTACCCCCACTCCATCTTCCATCAACCACCCCAATCCCCATTCTTCTCCTCGGGGAGGGTGTGGCCCTCCATGGGAGAATCTCCAGAGGCTGTCATTTTATACAGGACAGGGCCTAGGCCCTCACCCATATGTCCAGGCTGAGAGAGCATCCCTTGATATGAAAGGGACTCCTAAAGTCCATTTGTTTTCCAGGGATAAATACTGATGTCCTAGCCAAGGCCCCATATATTGCTGAGGTCTGCTCAATGACACCCAAATTTAGGGGGTCTGGGTCAGTCCCAAGCTGGCCTCTCAGCCATCAGTCTGGGGTCCAAGAACTCCCCCTTGTTCAGATCAGCTGCCTCTGTGGGTTTCACCATCCCAGTCTTGACCACTTTGCTCATCACACCTTCCTCTCTGCAACTGGGTTCCAGCATTTCAGTTCAGTGTTTAGCAGAGGGTGTCTGCCTCTGCTTCCATCAGCCACTGGATGAAGGCTCTAGGATGGCTTCCTTTACATAATGGTGATCAAGAGTGGGATGATGAATTTCCACGTAGAATGACAAAAGCTTTAAAGGAATTTTAGAAACAAAAGAACGGAGAAAAGCATGGGTTCTTGGTAGCAGCATTTTTTCTCAGGTGGGCTCTGTTTTGCTAGCAACAAGCAAAGACTCACATGGCTTACTTAAGGGAGTCTTCCTGACTCAGCATAAAAAAAAAACAGAAAGATTCTTTTAAGAGGCTCTACTAACGATTGAAAGTTGTGTACGTACAGCTAAAGTACACTTGATTATAAATGCTGCTCAATTAATCCAACCTATACCTTTTAAAAATGCCTTGACTTCAATATTTAAGTATAAGGATATGTTACTTTGGAAAAGAGTATTAGTTTATGTTTCTACAGAAAATGAAAAGCTGAGGATTCCTTCCAGGCTTCTGTGGTTTGATGAACCAAGACCCAGGGAAACATTGGGCCAGGTGTTCCAACAATTGAGACAGCTAAGATCCATTGATGGAGCTTTACAGACCACGAAAATAAGGACTTACAGAGGTTTTGAGTTTTGTCATGATCCCCATGGTATGAACAGCACCCCCTTCTTGCATGAAGCAGTTTGGAATTAGTGATGTCCTAATTCCCATCTTGTTTATAAATCTTTGTTTTCATTTAAATGGGATTGTTTATAATTGGTTAATGATCGCAACCAATCTCTTTTTAAGGGAAAAAGGGGATTATGGTTTGGAAATGAATACTTTGTATTGGTATGGTTTTTCATTTATTGATACAAATTCAAGGTCAACTTTGTGATGTGTATATTTCTCCTTTTGATTAAGTATTGTGCTTTTACTGTTCTTTTAAAATGTAATGCATAATTAAATATAGACTATAGATAGTTACTTATAATAGTCAGAATTTATAGTTAGGTAAGTTAGGTTTTCTAGATATATAGAGATTTATTTGAGACAGACAGATAGACAGTCTTCAAACCTTTCAAAGACCTTCAGAAAATGGCATTTAAAATGGTTTAGGGTTTTTCTTGACAATGAGAAATGTCTGCTCCTGGCAGCACCAATTACGTCTGAGATGGGCATCGAAGAAACTTGTTATGGAATTTGCTTTCAACATGGCAAGATTGGCCATTTGGGCAAAAAACTGCTTTTGCCTGGACTGCTTGACTGTTGCTGTAGAAACTGGACATGCAGGACCCACAGGAAAGTGACTGCTGAACTCAAATAGTCCTTCAGGGTTCCTGCTTCATGGAAGAGTCTACGAGACTTTCTGCAGGACACAGAAAAATGACTGACAGACTGCTGATGCAGATGGACAATTTGAAATTTCCTGCTTTGCTCAGAAGTGTTCCAGACACACTGTGGCCTATGGGCTGAAGATGGATGCCCCAACATTACAGAGGAACTTCAGGTGACTGTCCAGGCAGCAAGATGTCTCTGTCAATCCTAGTGTTTATATATTATCCTTCTGTGGTGTTTGATGGAGTTGAAGACAGATAGTTACAATTATAGTTTTCCTTATTTATGATAAAAGATAAGCTACATATAGAACTTTGGACTCACAAAGATGGTATAGAGGATATTTTCTTTAAATCTTGTAACTGTGTTCATACTTGATAACTGTTCTGCTATATATAATCTGACTATGTTAAAGTTAAGACTTTCTCTTTTGTTTAAACAGAAAAGCGAAGATGTTGGAGAAGTCCTGTGTATATGTCAATAAAGCATTGTTGGCCAATAGGGAAACAAGTTAGGTGGGACTAGGAATCCAGGAGGACTCTGGGAAGGAGAAACACAGGAGTCAAGATGTAACCGCCGTGGGGTAGGAAGCCTGGAAAATTCTCCGGTAAGAGAAATACTTAGATTAACAATTAGGGGATAAATACTTAAGTCAGAGCTAGCTAGTAAGAAACATGCAAGGCCAACAGCTTCATAATTAATATAGCCTCCTGCGTGTTTATTTAGGACTGATGTGGCTTTGGAACCAGACTGGCAGGAAGGCTTCCCTTTACAGGCATTTAAGGTAGCCTCTCCATTATTGTTTAGTTTGCTAGTTGGTGTTATCCTTGTACACCTCTGGAAATCTCACTTTTACCAAATCTCTCTTCAAACCTATAATAAGCCCCTCTATTATGTTATCTCTCATCCTGTTCTCCTCAATTCTTCCTCCACTTCAACCTTCCTGCTCACCCTGTCCTCCTCTCTCCTCTTCTTTTCCCCTCTCTTTTCCCAATTCCCTTTCCCCTCCTACCATGTTCCCAATCTGCTCAGGAGATCCTGTCCCATTCCCCATATCTGGGTTACCACATGCATACTTTTTTTTTTAAACTTGGAGTCTCATTTCCTCCAGGTCCACCTCTACTTCCAATTGTCAATCTTTGCAATGCTATTGCTATTTTTACAAGTGTGCTTTTTGAGTCCCTGCTAAATTTGAAAATTTTAGCAATTTTTGGGTTCTCTGATTAAGTTACATTATAAATTTTTTGATATCTGGTCAAGTATGGCTAATGAAGTATTAGTAAATCATAGCTTGCAACTGCTTAAAATGTTGCTATCTACCCAGTTGACATTGTATTATTAAGTAAAGGACTAGAATTTATCAGAGAACCAATGTATCAGAGAATCAGTCCCCAACTACAATTTATCTTTATATCCAATTTCTGTAAGTCCACCACTCCATTTACATTGTTACAATATTGAGTGTCTTCTCTCAACGAGCATAAAATGTCATTAATGATTCAATGGACTGGAATTATTTCTAAACCTTAAGTAACATATGTAAATACTACAGGAGGTTTCACATGAAAGTCCCTTATTCAAGAGGAAGAATAATCACATCCTATATTACATTTTCCGGAGGTATTAAGATGTTGAATGGCGAATACTTTTCTTTTGAATGGAATAAGACCAGAACAAAAAATTCTAATTTACATTCTAGTTTCATAATTTACAATTGTAAATAAAGAGCAATTCTAGGTGAGTATAATGAAGATAATTATAGCACACATAGAGCACATATGAGTTAATTGTAACATATATGAGTGCACAAGGATTGAATGGCTGAGAGAGCTGAGACATACTGAGTTTTTGATTACCACAGAAGCATTTATATTACTATGACATATGGAAAAGAATGTAAGAAGTTGAAGTCAAAGAAGACAGGTCACTTGTCACACCAAGCCTTGGGTATTTGAAACTCAGAAAAAATACTACTTTACTGTGTTCATTCAAATTCACTGCTGTTAGTATACTACTTCACAGTAAGGTCATGGAAACACGTGTTTTCTTATAACTTATAAATGTAATACTGATAGCACAAATAGCACAGCTTTAAATACTTTAGAATGTTGATTCTGAGGTTACAGTCAATACTTTGCCTACTTGGAGAATTATATAATTTTCAGATCATTTTCTATCCTAACAGAAACCCTTGCTCATTATCAAACATCTTTTACACATCTTCCTTGATACCTTGACATGCTATAATTTTCTATCTCTATAGATAAATCTATATTCATGTTCTAGCTTTATGCTGATGTCATAGAACACTCTGAGAAAAATAACCTAAGGGAGGAAATTATTTATTTTTCTTACACTTCCAGATTATACTTATCACTGAGGGAATACAGGTCAGGTACTCAATGCAGAAAATTGAAGAAGAAACCATGTTGGAACACCTTACCTCCTTTCCTTGCTCACTGTGTCATGCTTAGCATGTTTTGTTTTGTTGTTAAATATGTCACAGGACTATCTGCCAGGGACAAGTGAATATAGTAGGATGGATCTTCCTAAATCAATTAACAATCAAACCAGGCTTCACAGACATGTCCACAGGTCCAATCTGAAATAGGCAATTCTTTTTTTAAAATATTTTTTTATTTAAAGACAAGCTTGCTTCACATGTCAATCCCAGCTCCCTCTCTCTCCCCTCCTTCCCCCCCCGGTACCCCTACCAACCACCCCAGCCTGCACCCAATCACTCCCCTTCTCCCCATGGAGGGCCAAGCCAGAGTCTGTCATTTCATCCAGGGGAAGGCAATTCTTCAATTGATTCTTTCTTCTCACCTAAATCTAAACAATGCCAAGTTCAAAATTAAAGCTAAAGGGGGCAACATGACATTTCATATGAATAGGATACTTAGATATAGATTTTCTAAATATACAACCATTTTATTTATGACTAGCAAAAACATTTATTTGAGGCATTAAACAGCAGTGGATATTTCCTGTAGCAGTTGTACACTTAAAAGTTCAACGGAAAATTCTGCTGCTCAAGAATAATTTCATTATATCACAAGATACAGAAAAATATAACTGGATCAAATTAAGAAAAGAGTCTTCTAGGCATAGCAAAATAAGACTATTAAAGATTTCCTTATGATTTCTCAAGTGATTTTTCTTGAAGAAGCACTGTGGGCAAGTCAAGTATTTTGCCAAAGTTTTTTGTTTGTCAAATACAATGATAAAACTAAAAGAGACAAAGAAATCCAAAGTTATAATAATTGGTAGTGTACAGAAAAGAGTACCTGAGGATAATCTAGAAACTTCAAAGAAGTTCTAAATATCACTAATAGTTACTACATGTAAATAAAAGGAATTGCTGATACAGGTTTTCTCTCCATTCTCAGGGATAACTTGGGTGGTTTTGTGCTCTTGCTTTTATGATTTTATGGGCATAGATGTCTGAGAGGCCAACAGGAGACTGATCCAGACTCCATGAATGCAGGGCCAGGGAGGAGGCCAAAGAAATTACTGGGGCCTTGGGTAGTAGATCAGTGTTCACCATGGTTTATGAATGAGTTTTGGGAGCCCATTCCAAATAGAGGGATACACTCTCAGCCTGGACACATGGGGAAGGGCTTAGGACCTGCCCAGGATGAAATGACAGACTTTAGAGATCCCTCCCATGGAGGATCTCACCCTCCCTGGGGAATGATATGGGCATTGAATGGGGGGCTGGTGGAGGGACAAGGGAGGAGGGGTCTGGGAGAGGCAGCTGGGACTGACATGTGAAACATTCATGTTTCTAATTTAAATGAAAACATATATTGAGAAAAAATTCAAGAAGTAAAAAAAAAAGGTTATTGTTATATTAGGAAACTCTTTTGAAAATATATATATATTTACACAAAAAGGTTCTTATGTCCCATATCAATATTCTATTTAGTTACTACTTTAAAACTTATTCTTCTATTATCAATAATGCCTACAAGGAACTATTTATATTTTGTCAAATGGATTTACCATAATCTTCTAAGTTATTTTGCAGTTTACCTATAGAAATATTGGATTTTAAAATCAGTTTTCTAAATGCTACTAAGTTACTTTTAAGGGGCAACCTCTACTTTTGTGTCAATTACCACAGAACTTATCTAAAAGAAATAGCTGCATAGAATTGTTGAATGTTATAACATTGTATTTCAAGTTGCAATAATACTGTCAGTTCAGTTTATAACTGGATGCAGTGATTTTCATCCCCTTAAGCAATACAAGATGATCCTTATCAATCAAAGTATGGTTTATGATAATTCTTAGTGTTTTCTGTGTTTGACAATTTGATTCAACAAAATGGTTCAGTTTTTCTTCACTGGGCTTTTAATACATTGGATTATCTTTTGTTTTTAATATTTCTTGATCAAATCAAGAACCTCATGCATGCTATGCAAGTGAATTATATCATGAATCTTGATAATATTTCTTTTCAGATTTATCTTATTTGCAGGTGTCTGTGTGTGTGTGTGTGTGTGTGTGTGTGCTCACACGCACATGCGTGTGCTGCGTCTCTGTGCCTGTGTCACTTTGTGTATATGTATGTATGGCCATCTAAATCTATGTATCTGCTGAGTTCAAAAGAGGTTTTAATAGTTATATTGCCTGTAGTATGAGTTATAGGCATTGTTACTACTCAGTGTGGGTTCTGGAAATGCATCTCAGATCCTCTGAAAGAGCAGCAAATTCTCATAAACATTGCTACAGCTCTTGAAAAAAATCATTATGTACTTTTTATATATGTCAATACTCAATCAAGTAATTCATAGTCTTCTCAATTTCTGAGGTTTTTGTTTAAAAATGAGGCAGAATTTGATGTGCTACCCAGTCTCTTATTTTATAATAATGAGTATCTGCATAATCGAGTAAGTTATTGCTTGTGTACTTGATCATTAAAGGAACAGAAAGTGTGGGATATATTGTAATATAAGAGGTTTAATATATGAATGGGCATGCATGATTAATGAAACATTATGAGCTAGAAAGTCAGCTATGTCTTTCATCTGACATCTAAATGCATGGAATTCAAAAGCTACACTGACTGAACATGGGAATTGAAGCAATGTTTACCTTAAATTTTGTTTCATTCTGTCTCTCTTTAGAGCAGTAAGGACAATTCCTCTTCTCTCAGTTTCTGATGCATATGTTAACCTCTTTCAGAAACACCCCAGTAGATGCACCCAGAAAACCATTCTTAAACAGCAATCTAGGCATAATTAATTACAGTTAACACATATATTATACATATCATATTTTATATTGCAAAAATGTAATTCTTGGAGTAATCCCATTATTGTTTCATACTGGTAGATTGAAAGTATGACTTTTGAACCAAGATATGGATGGTATAAAGAGTCTTTTAAGGTTGCTATCACTGTACATGTCATCTATCTCTACAAATCAACCATGTGGAGAAGCAAATATTAGCACAGAATTATCAGAAATTTGAATAATTTTAAAAACTTTGCAGAAGAGTTATATTGGAAGCACAAGTATACTTTACTTCACACCTGTATTACTTTCCAATAGCTGCTAAGACAAAGTATCACAGCCCATGTTGCTATGAAAACTGGTTCATCTCCAGGTCAAGATGTTTGAAGGCAAGGTAAACATGTTGGCAGTTTCGATTTTTCCTAAGGATTTTCCCTGTGACCTGAATATGACTGTCTTCTCTAAGGTCTCATATGGTTGTTCATCTGTAT
The DNA here is from genome assembly GCF_017639785.1 of Mesocricetus auratus. NCBI lineage: Eukaryota > Metazoa > Chordata > Mammalia > Rodentia > Cricetidae > Mesocricetus > Mesocricetus auratus. Next base: position 44,820,464 of record NW_024429266.1, read on the forward strand.
CTGCATGTTTTCCGTTTTTTCTCTTTTCAAAATGACTGTATAACATGGTAGACTAAAGATAACACTACCATCAATGAGACCAAAACTAATTAGTCAGTTATTTCCAAAACTATTCTTCAGAGAGCTACTTCTGATGCACTCACTGAGAAGGGCTTTATTTTTCAGGCCTAAGTAGCATTATGTGTAGCTTCAGTAACACAGCAAATGCACCAGTGACAAAGCATTTTAGCAACCATATACAATAGTCTGCATCAAAACTCGGTATCTAGAAACATTCCAAGAAACTGCAACTGATCACTCAAGATTGTTTTTCATTTGATATCTTAAAAAGGAATTTAAATTTTATTTTGAATTAAAGGCAGATTGGTCAACTGTGTAGAACATACAACGCCCTAACAGAGGACACAAGCTCTATGAAGGGTGGCTCATGATTTTTTATAATTTCAGCTCCATGGAATTTGATGCCTCCTTTTAGGATCCTTATACACATACTAGCACACAAGCATACACACACACACACACACACACACACACACACACACACACACACATATATATGTATAACTAAACATAAAAATATAAAACGAAACTTTTTATGTGTATGTAGACACATGTAAGTTACTCTTAGACTTAGGTGAAGTAGGCAAAAACAGAGGTACCAAATATGATAAATTTACAATGGTTATCCATTAATATTTATATATTAATTTCTGAATTTTATTACTATAACACCTGACATGGTTCACAGGAATTTACATCCATAGTTACTTTGAAAGCATGATTATTTTGAAATGGAGATTGTCCTGTGTTATAAATATGGGTTCAAAGTTATCACACCGGACCTCAGCAACAGATGAACATCAGATTCTGTTAAAGGGAATCCTTTGAATGGAAGCAATAAGTGATTTTAATTTTCAGGCCACAAAGACTTTACAGGAAAGGGCACTGTCAGATTATTTAAGAAGAACATACAAGACTTACTACTTGGGAGCCCAGTGACCACACTTAACTCTGACTCAGGAGATTTTCATTCTCCTCCCTCTCTGTCATTTCAGTCTCCCCTGCCTCTTTCACAGCCCTGAATCAGGCTGCTTTCAGAAGTCTTTCCACCCATTCTATCTCTATTTCCTCTGAAGTCTGACAGTCCTTGAGGCAGACCCAACCATCCTCTCCTCTCTCATCCTTAGTGTTAGCCCTCTATAACTTAAAACAGTGGGATTGCCTGTGGTTACAACTGTCTGAGTCTCTAGTAGTAGAATCACATTATTTTTCCTGGCTTCCTCTATATCTTCTATGACTTTATTGGTAAATCTTAGCAAAACTACTGAAAATATGGGAGGCAGAAGATTAACATTCATAAAATCAGAGAAGAAAGGGGGGTAATTACAACAGATCCTGAAGAATTCCAGATAATCCTAATGACAAAATTTAACCTTGAACACAGGACTTAACACCATTTCACTTCCTGATGCCCCTTTACGCCTCAGAATTTACATTTTCTATTTTTCCTTGTTTAGTTTGCTCCTTTTCATTATAAATGTTCATTATAACTAATGCTAATCAACACATTATCAATGATAGACAGTTTTGTTATTTCCTCTTCCATAGAATTATTCCAGCACTCTTCACTTTAGTCTCAGGCAGACTCTTTGGACAAGAGCAAAAAGCAGCCACATTCTTCATCAATGGTCTCTAAGCCACTTACTAATATTCTCCTCATCTGAAACCTTTTAAGCAATGTCCCCACAGTTCAAACCATCCTTAACACTAATGTTTGTCATGTTCCTAATAAGATTGTCCATTAAATCCCCCTTGAAACAGTCAACTGGTTTTGAAATCCATTGTTCCATTGTTCACATTTCTCCAAACAAAAACATAGTCTGGCCTATCAAAACAATACCTCAATATCAACTTCTGCCTCAGTTAGGGTTTTTATTGTGGTGAAGATACACCATAACTAGGACAATTCTTTTTTTGGGGGGGTCCCCAGAATTATTTTATCTTATTTTTTCATTTTTCTGAGTATTGAGAAATTCTAAATAAAGAAGGTATTACCACATAATGCCTCATTTTTAGACTTATGGAACACATCTCTTTTTTATTACATTGTGAATCCCAGATACTGTTTCATTTGTTCAGAAATATTTTTTTTTAATTTTTGGTTTTAAATTTAAATTTGAAACAAGGTGGCTTCACATGTCAATCCCAGGTCCCTCTTCCTTTCCCTTCCCTCCTCCCATGCCCTTCCACCAACCCCCCAGTACCCCCTCCTTTCCCCAGGGAGGGTGAGGCCCTCCATGGGTGTGTCCATGGTCTGTCCTTTCATCCATGGAAGGGCCTAGACCTGGGTGCTGGGTGAGAGTGGATCTCTCATTGTGGGATGGGCACCCAAAGTCCATTTGTATGTCAGGGATGAATACTAATCTACTACCCAAGGCCCCATAGATTACCTAGGCCTCCTCACTGACACCCACATTCAGGGGATCTGGATGAGTCCCATGCTAGATTCCCAGCCATCAGTCTAGGGTTCAAGAGCTACCCCTCGTCAGGTCAGCTGTTTCTGGGGGGTTAAACCAGCCCAGTCTTAACCCCTTTGCTCATCAGTCCTCACTCTCTGTCACTGGATTCCTTGAGTTCAGCTCAGTGTTTAGCTGTGGGAGTCTGCCTCTGCTTCCATCAGCCATTGGATGAAGGTTCTGTTTCCCAGACTCTCTGGCCATGGGATTGTAGCCTGGCACTCCCCAGATCTATGTCTAAAATCCATATATGAGAGAGTACATACCATGTTTGTCTTTTTGTTACTGGGTTTCCTCACTCAGGATGGTTTCTTCTAGTGTCATCCATTTCCCTCAAATGTCAGGACTCCATTTTTTCTGCTGAATAGTACTCCATTGTGTACATGTACAACATTTTCTCTATCCACTCTTCAGTTGAGGGACATCTAGGTTCCTTCCAAGTTCTTTCTATTTCAAATAATGCTGCTACAAACATAATGGAACAGATTTCTTTTAAAGGAAACACTTCATTGATGGTGGATTAGAGTTTCAGAGGTTTAGTCCATTATCTTCATGGACGCATAAAAGCAAACATGGTGTTGGAGAAAGAAATGAGTACAGTGGTATTTTGTGATAAAACAAATAAATATTTGTTATGTTATAACACATAAAGCTTGTGTAAAGATCACAGAGCAAGGCTAGCCACACTAGTTAGCCACAGAGGCCAGGCAGTGGTGACATACACCTTTAATCCCAGGAGTCACACTAGCTAGACATAGACTCAGGCAGTGGTGGTGCACAACTTTAATGCCAGCTCTCAAAAGACAGAGGCAGACAGATCTCTGTTAGTTCAAGGCCACCCTGAGCTAAACAAATTTGATCTAGTATAAAGGAGAAACACTGGTCCCAGCACTGGAATGACATGTCTTTAATCCCAGCACTAGAGAGGAACATAAGGCTGGAGGAAACAGAAGCCCATTGCAGTCTGAGGAGCAGTGCAGTCTCCAGTCACTCTGAGGTTGAATGGATTGCCCATTTGGTCTGAACATTGACATATGTGAAAAGTCTCTAGTAACTGACTGCTTTACTTCTCTAATCTTCAGCTTTAACCACAATATCTGTATTTGAGTTTTTATTATTTTTGCTACAGAAGTTCTACATCAAGATCCTCTTGCAGTACCACGCTGAGCATACTTTGAGCATAGAAGACATCAAAGCCACCCCCCACAGTGACAGACTTCCTCTACAAAGACCATTCCTACTCCAGCAAAGTCACACTTCTTGATAGTGCCACTGCCTATGGAAGCCTTTTTCTTTCAAAACACTAGAAGTGTGAAATATCTTTTTCCAAAAACTATGATGACTGAAAGTTACTCTGATTACATTTGCCTAGGCTGGTGTCTGTCATTATTTTAGAGTCTACAGGACATGATTCCAGACACTTTTGGCTTTTACAGCTTCTGTTGAGAAATTGGGTGTAATTCTAATACATCTGACTTTTTATGTTACTTGGCCTTTTCCCCCTTGAAACTCTTGATAGCCTTTCTTTCTTCTTTATGTTAATGTGTCGATTATTGTATGGCAGGTGTTCTTTCTTTTCTTTTCCATATTCTTTGGTGTTCTCTAAGCTTCTAGTATGTATATCATCTGTCCTTCTTTAGATTCGTAAAATTTTCCTCTCTAGTTTTGTTAAAAATGTGTTCTTTGCCTGTGATTTGGGATTCTTCTCCTTCTTGTATTTCTATTATCCTTAGTTTCATGTTTTTATAGTGTTTGAGATATCCTGGGTATTTTCTATCAGGAATTTTGTTTTCTTTGACCAATGTATCAATATATTCTGTGGTGTCTTCTAAACCTGAGATAAAATGCAATATCCATTAAAATTCTAGCACAATTCTTTACAGATATTGAAAGGACAATTTTTATCTTAACATGGAGTCAATCCAAAAACACACACACACACACACATACAAACACACACACAAAAGTCTAGGGTAAGAAAAACATTCTTCAACAGGTTAAAGAAATGCTGGAGGTACCACCTAATGCCTGTTGTACTACAGTTACAGTAATGAAACCAGTATCATATTGACATAAAAACATTAACATTGAGTGGTGAAATCAAATTGCAGACCATAATTAAATCCACACACCTATAGACACTGGATTTGCCAATAACTCACAAATACACACTGGTGAAAAGATAGCATCTTCAACAAATGGTGCTGGTAAAACTGTGTGGGAACATGTAAAAGGATACAATAGAACCATATGCATACCTTTCATTCTTCCCAAAACTCAATTCCAAATGAATGAAGCATCACAACCTAAGTGATAATTCCTTGGACTTGATAGGAGAGAAAGTAAAGAATTGTCTTGAACACATTGGAAGAGGAAAAGACTTTCTGAACAGTACACCACTAGCATAAGCTTTAAGATCAACAACTAATAAATGGAATATCATAAAAATGGAAAGCTTCTGCACAGCAAAGGACACCATCATTTAGACAAAGTAGCAGTCTACAGAATATGGGAAAAGATATTTACTAATTATGAATCTGATAGAGGGTTAATATTTAAAATATATAAAAAACTAAATATCTTTACATCAAGAAATCAAATAACACAATCTATGAATGGTGAACAGATGTAAACAGAGAGTTCTCAAAAGTGAAACAAAAATGGTTGAGGACTGCTTAAAGAAATATTTAACATTTTTAATCATCAGAGAAATGCAAATCAAAACTATTTTGAGATTTCATCTTACACCTGTCAGGATAACTAAGATCAGTAAAACAAATGACAGCTCATGCTGAGGAGGTTGCAAAGCAAAGGAAACATCCAACTAGTGCTGTTAGCAAGGCAGTTTTACAGCCTTTATGGAAATCGTGTGGTATATTCTCAAAAGCTGAAGAAAGATCTACGCCAAGAAGCAGCTATGCCTCTCTTGGGCATATAACTAAATGACATTTCATTCCACTACAGTGACATTTGCTCATTCATGTTCCTTGCTGTTCTATTCTTAATTAGCAGAAATAGCCTAGTTGTCAATTATCACAGAAATTTTGGTACATTTCTGCAACAGAATATTACTCAGCTGTTATAAAAAAATCAATCAAGAAATTTGCAAGTGAATGAAAGGAACTAAAATTCCTCCTGAATGAGGAAACTCAAACCCCCAAATATAAACATGGTATATGTAGCACAAATTCTAATAGGTCTTAATAATAAAAATCCAGAATCAGATATTAAGGAGCAATGTTGAAAGATCAGAGAAGCAAAGCAGTCAGCTACTAGCTCTTACCTCTGTTGCAGCAGGAAATATAAAAACTCAGGGACAGATACTGGGATAGATGCTGAAGATCAGAGAAGCAAAGCAGCCAGCCACTAGCTCTTTCCTGTACTTCAGAATAAAAGGGTGATCTTGCATCCACAAATTCTCAGAGTTACTAGACACTGAATGCCAGAATACAGCAAAAGACACTGAGATCGTGTCCTGTATAGTTCTCTAGTGCTGGAATTAAAGGTGTGAGTTCTGTTTCTCTTTTACACCAATTCACTCTCATGTACCCCTAGGTGGGCTTGAACTCACAAAGATCCATCTTCCTGTCTCCTGAATAACTACAGAGTTTAGGTATATAGTAAAGAATTATTGGGTAAGATAGGATCTCCCAAACAAAGGAAAATGGAGTATATATTTAGAGAGAAATTGTGAGAGTTCACTGGGAGGATTAAATGGAAATGTGAAGGGGAAGAGGGTGGAATTATGAGGAGGTAAAGCTAAAATTAAAGGCTATTAAGGGCTATATGGCAACATATATATATATATATATATATGGCAGGGTTCTAAACCAATTACAAAATAATGATGTCTCTCATCAGAAAATGAAAACTTCTTATAAGGATGAGAGTATTGGCCAATGTGATCCCTTGGAAAACCTTAAACAATTTGGGCTCTTTCTAAGACTATTTGTTGCTCTCTACAGAGTGATTATAAGATCCCATTTCTCAAGACCATACATACTAAACTCACTAAACACAGAGAAGTAAAGCTCATGCCTACTGATAGCCTTCTACCCTACTGACTAGAGCTCCATTCCACCCCTATCCACTCCCCAGGGAAGATGAAGCGTTCCATGGGGAGTCATAAAAATATGTCCTACCAAGCCGGGCAGTGGTGGCACAAGCCCTTAATCCCAGCACTCGGGAGGCAGAGGCAGGCGGATCTCTGTGAGTTCGAGGCCGGGCTGCACCGACAGCCTCCAAAACAATACAGAGAAACCCTGTCTCCTAAAACCAAAAAAAAATACTATATATATATATATATATATATCCTACCATTTAGGGCAGTGCCTAGGCCCTCCCCCATATATTTAGACTGAGAGAGTATCCATCCATAGGGAATGGACTCTCATAGTCCACTTGAACAATGGCGATGAATACTGGTTCCACTGCTAGAGGCCACTTAACTGACCCCCACGTTTAGGGGGATGGGTTCAATCCTATGCTTGTTTCCCGCCTGTCACACTGGGGTCCCTGATCTTTCACTTGTTCTGGTCAGCTGTTTCTGTGGGTTTCCCCAGCATCGTCTTGATCCTTTAGTTCATCACTCCTCCTTCTCTACAATGGGATTCCAGGTGTTTGAACAGTGCTTAGCTGTGGGTGTCTGCTTCTGCTTCCATCAGCTATTGGATGAAGGCTCTAGGATGGCATTTAAGGTAGTCATCAGTCTCATTATAGGGGAACGGCATTTGAGGTAGCCTCTCCACTATTGCTTAGATTCTCAGTTGGAGTCATCCTAAAGTATCCCTGAACAACTTGCTAGTGCCAGATTTCTCTTTAAAACTATAATGGCGGGAATATTAGGGGGGTTGTTGGGAGAGTGTGGGAGGAGGGGAGGGAAAGGCAGAGGGACCTGGGATTGACATGTGAAGCAACTTTGTTTCTCACATTTAAACTTAAAAATAATAAAAAACTATAATGGCTCCATCTATTAAAGTATCTCTTTTCTTGTTGTCTTCTATTCTTGCTTTGACTCAATCTTCCTGATCCCTCATGTTATTATCCTCCTCCCCCTCCTCCCCTTTTCCCTTCCCCCTTCTCTGGGGGACCATGTAAGTCTGTAAGTCTCTCTTAGGGTCCTCCTTGTTTCCTAGCCCCTCTGGAGGTGTAGATGGCAGACTGGTAATCAATTACTCTATGTCTAATATCATTATATGAGTGAGTACATACCATGGTTTCTTCTAGTTCCATTCATTTGCCTGTGAATTTCAAGATTTCATTTTTTTTGCTTTTGTTTTTTGTTTTTGTTTTTTGTTTTTATTTTCCCCCACTGATTAGTACTCCATTGTGTAAATGTACCACATTTTTTCTATCCATTCTTCAGTTGAGGAGCCTCTAGGTTTCTTCCAGGTTCTGGCTATTACAAATAAAACATAGTTGATAGATGTTCACCCTTTGGGTAAATGCCCAAGAGTGGAATTCCTGGATCTTGAGGTAGACTGATTCCCATTCTCCTGAGGAATCTCCATACTGATTTCTGAAGTGACCGCACATGTTTGCACTCCCACCAGCAGTGGAGGAGGGTGACCTTTCTCCACAGCCTCTCCAGCATTGGTGTTTTTGATTTTTTTTCATTCTGAGGGGTGTAAGATGGTATCTCAGAACTTTTTGATTTGCATTTCCCTGATGGCTAAAGATGTAGAGCAGTTTCTTAAGTGTCTACCCCTCCTCCCACTCCCCTCACCTCCCCACTAGCCTACCACCGTCCACTCCTCCTCTCAGGTAAGGGCTCCCATAAGGAGTCAACATAGTCTGGCACAATAGGTTGGGAGAGGGAAAGGCCTTTACCCCATACATTAAGGCTCAGCATGACATCCCACCATAGGGAATGGGTTCCAACAAGCTATCTCATGTACTGCATTATATTGTGGTCATACTGCCACTGAATATGGCATCTCATGACCACTGAGAATGGCATCCTACCCTAATGAATGGGTTCCAATGAAAAAGAAAAATCTGGGCAGTGGTGTCTCATGCTTTTAATCTTACCACTTAGAAGACAACAAATCTCTAAGTTCAAATCCAGTCTGATTTACAGAGAAATTCCAAAATATGCAAAGTTACACAGAGAAACCCTGTCTTGATTACACTCATACTCCCCCCAAATAAAAAAGGAGATATAAATGAATATAATCTAAGCATTGAATGTAATTGTAAAAATATGACATTCATAGACATGTGCATTTGTGTGTGTGTGTGTGTGTGTGTGTGTGTGTGTGTGTGTGTGTGTGTGTATCTAATAATGTAACTGAATTCACATATGTTTTGGATTTAGGTCTGGGTTTTATATGCTAGTCATTTCTGGAGAAGCTGTTAACCTTGAGGAAGTTACTTGATGTAGGGAAGTATCTTCCTGATGAATGGGAATAAACAGAAAATATACTTCACTGTGAAATCATAATTGTATAGCACACATAGCATGATGGTTTTAGGTCTTAACAAAGGCTGTGCATGTTAATGCCTTATCTGTATTCATAATTTATCAGCACAGCTGATTACAGCTCACAAAAATAAATTTCACTATTTATAGTATATGCTGCAGTTTCAAATGTAATAACCTATTTTTTAAAATTCTGTGTTTTTTTTTAATTTACAATAAGGAAATTTACACTACAAAATTTAAGTCCTTATTACTTTTACCACTACAGCAGAGTGCATTGGAGTTCCTACTTCCTCTTCTAATTCTACTTCTATGTTCAAATAATCACTTTCGGTGCAGGGTTTGAAATAATGTTTGCCACATAACAGGAAGCATAAAAATTAGTCATTTAAAAAGCCTTATTTTCTTTTTAAGAAGTTTTAGTATGTTTCCACTGGAACAGCAGTAATAACTTCCTTCCTTCTGATCAACCTTTAAAAATTGAAGTATATCAAGAATGGGGTGGACTAAAACTTCAGAGAAGAAATCTGGCCAAGATCAGCCATAAATGCTACATAAAATGTAAACCATGTAAAACTATTCACAACAGTCTAGAGCTTGTGAAGGAATAAGAGATAATGTGACTAACACTCCAGAGAATAAGGGTGAGCTGCAGGGTTCTTTTTCTTAGGGCATTTTCCAAATTGTGAAATCCACAGCAGAATTAGCTTGACCCTTATTAAATTTACTTTCATTTCATCCAGTTTTCAATTTAATAAATGATTTCTAATATGTGCCATTAGAAGTATTCTAGTTTTATCTATATTACTAAAGGAAAATAGTAGGTATGAACTGAGCCTGAAGAAAAATAAAAAGGTTAATTTTGAAGTTAAAGGAGGATTTTAATTAATTGGCAGAAAATCACAGTGACAATTTTCATCCTGTTGTACTCATAGAAAATGAACTGTTACATTTTTCTGGGTCTGAACAAAAACTAAAGATGTGGAGAATAATTAATTGGAAGAAGCATTGAACATCATGTTCCCCACTCAAGAGGAGGAGCAAAATGATGATTATTTTTCTTGGTAGATGAACAAGTAAGAAACATTTGAAAAGCAATTAACTCCTGACCACTGGGTCATAACACAGTTTATTAAGAGGTTCCTTGTCAAATAATTCACAGTACTTCAAACTGGACTGAGACATTTCTTTAGAATGGGAGACTACTCAAGAAATTATTTTAAAAAATAAGGAAGGAGCTTCACTTTGAATAAACTTGAACTTTGTAAAACACCATAAATGTTTTGACTAAAATCAGTTAATTCTGAAGATGCTTTCCATTTATTTGATATTTACTATAATGTACACATATAAAATATGTAACAAATGGTTATGAATCCTCCAAGCCATACAAATTTTATACTATAATGGTGAATTTAAGAAATAACCAATTATTTAGTGAGCATTACTTATATGTGCTAAATGTCTAATTGTCATACGGTTATTATATGGTGGATAATATAATAATAAAATGCTATCACTATCAGGTTTCATCATCAATTTTGCATAATAAAACAAGTTGCACTGAGGGTTGTAAATACTAAAAGGCAGTTTAGTGATAAAATGTTATACTGCAAAGCTGGCCATTTAGATGGTAGATGATTGAAAATAGGACAATTAGAGGGTGCTTTCTACTAGATTCAATTAAAAATGGGTAAAGAAGTTGAAAAGACATGGGAAATCCAGAAGATAGAGAAAGTAAATCAAAGTCTGCTCACAAACTCTCTCTGGGGGAACAGAGAAAATATTTGTATCAGAAAGGAGGGCATTGGACAACTCAAAAGGTCTATAGTTGCAAATGTGTAATCAGAACACTTGTATATGTATTTAATGGCATGCACTTTTTGGCATGTAACAAATTATTGTGATGATTCACAGGACAGGAGAAATAACAGTTAATTAAATCAGATGATAGGTATCAATTTCCTATCTGCTGTCTCCTATAATCCTGATCATGGAAAGCTACCTAACCTTCCTACTTCCATTGAAAAAGTAATGTTGGATATAATAATGTCTGCATCAGAAAGTTGTTATAGGGAATAAAATTCTCGGCACCTGAATGCAATGGTTCTGGTTTTCTATTGTTGCCTTAAGAAATTGCAATAAGTTGTTTCCAGGTTTGGCTATTACAAATAATGTTCCTATTAGAATAGTTGAGCAAAGGTCTTTGTGGCATGATTGAGCATCCTTTGTGTGTATTCCTAAGAGTGGTAGTGCTGGATCTTGAGGTATATTGATTCCAAATTTTCTGCGAAACTGACATAATGATTTCCAAAGTTGCTGTACAAGTTTGCACTCCCAGCAGCAATGAAGGAATGCCAATCAACCAAAGAATGAAATGTGTAAATGTAAATGTACTAACATTTACACAAGGGAGTATTACTTAGTGGTGAAAAACAATGACATCTTGAAACTTGCAGGCAAATGAATGAAAGTAGAAGAAATAACCCTTAGTGAGTCAATCCAAACCCAGAAAGACAAACATGACATACTATCACTCATCAGTGGATATTAGCTGTAAAGCAAAGGATAACCAGGATACAATCCATAACCCCAGAGAAGCTGTATTAAAATGGGGACTCTAAGAGGAACACAGATGTAAGGCCCTATGAAGGGAAAACAGTTAAGGTCTCCTGGGTAAACTGGGGGTGTTGGTAGAAGGGAGGAGGAATGGGAACATGATGGATCAAGAAGACCAAGTTCTGGAAGGAATGGAGAGGGATAACAATCTTGATAGAGGGAGCCATTATGGAGTTAGGGAGAAACCTGGTGCTACAGAATTTCTCAGGAATCTACAAGATCGCCCCAGCTAAGACCGGTAACAATGATAGAGAAGATGTCTGAATGGGCCTTCCCCTTTATTCAGATTGCTGAATTATTCAGATTAACTACCCTAGTTGTTATCATAGAAGCTACATCAGGTATCTGACAGAAGCATTGCAGTGACCCATAGTCAAGCACTGGGTTGAGCTCCTGCAGTCCAGTTGAAGAGAAGGAGGGATCATATTATCAAGGTAGGTTAAGATCATTGTAGGGAAAGTCACAAAGACAGCAGACCAGAGCTGTCTATGAATTCACAGCTGGGGAACCTGCATGGGCCGAAACTAGGCCCTCTGAATATGGATGACAGTTATGTGGCTTGATCTGTTGAGGGTACCACTGGCAGTAGCATCAGGACCTATCCCAGGTATATGAACTGGCTTTTTTGGCATCCATTCCCTGTGGAGAGATATATTGCTCAACCATGATACAAGGGCAATGGGCTTGATCCTGCCTCAGCTTGGAATGTCAAACTGTTTTGACTCTCCAAAGAAGGCCTTACCGTCTCTCAGGAATGGAGGATGAGGGGCGAGAGCGGAGGTGGGGGGAAGAGAAGAGGAGGGAGGGGGAACTGGAGTTGGCATGCAAAATGAAAAATACATTTTTAAATAAAAAAGAAAAAATGTAAACAATGAATCCTTTATAATGTCAGTACAGAGAAAGTTCTTCTTTTGAAAGTGTCAAGATCCTTGTGACATCCAAGCAAAGTTGAAATGAGCAAATACTTCAGGAACACATAGATTTAAATGATTTAATCTCATAGCCATACTTGTGATGTTCACAGTCAAAAGTGAAGAAGTATTATAAAGCAGGTTCACAGAGGATAGGTAGAAACCCAGAGAAGATTCTAAATGCATCGGTCATGCACACCACGGTAAATGTATTTGAATGTCACTCAATGAAGTTGACCAAAGCAATTCTACTAATCACAGAGAGGCAACAAGGAACAGTATGTGACTAAGATTCTAAGATCCATTATGAGATTGTAGATGGAGTCTCCGCTGCACATGCCTTTCATTGCCAGAACCCTGAAGAAAAGGGTTTCACACTGTAGGAAATCTCAATCTTGCAGCTAAACACTGAAAGATCATATTTTTTTCTAGAATTCTGGAAACACAATTTAGGTTGCAACTATCCTGTTTCTCTTTACCTCATGGCATTGAATTTCTAGCACATTCTGTCCTTATTCTGAGAATGACAATGTAGAAAAAAATGTAACCCTTGGGCCACCAAAAGGATGTGAGGAATTTTACTACAAAATTCAGTTTGAAAAACAAATCATTCTTTGATGAAATTTAAAGCAAGACTATATAGTCATTTTCCCACTGAGAATTATTGGCCAATAGAAGAGGCAGACACATGCTTCACATATTTGCAACTAACTACATTAAGTGACCCTTCTAAGATTTAGTTAGCAGGGGCTTTCAGCATGCTATAGATTAATCAAATTAGCACAGTCAGAAGTATACCTGTTGTACATTTTATTTGTGATATCCAAAAGTATCATAAATACATAAAGTAAATATTAATAAGTTCAACATAAATGAAGCAGGTGAGGGGAGGTTAAAACAAACAAAAAATGTGTCCCTTGCTAATCTGACATAATTACGTCTTTCCAGAAACATTTCTTGATATAGTCTGTATTAAGATAGGAATTAAGGAGTAATTGGGATTATGCAATAGTGAGTCAAAAGAATCCTAGGCAGAATGTCTTGTTGGTTGGGAATGAAAACGAACATTCAGAAATGAATGTTTGAGGGTGGAACATAGCTATTTCAGTTCAGTACTGATAATAAGTAAATTCATATTAGGCTGGATAGGCTTCTGTCATTACTCACATAAATAACCACTTTGGTGCTCTATCATTTGCTCCTAGGATTTTGATCTCTAAGTGTTGAAGAAGTAGGTCTGGGATTAGGAGTGGTCCAAAAGAACATTTATTAGCCATGAGACCGTGATAAATGACTGAATCTTTCAGAGGTTCATTTTACTCACCTGTAAAAAGATGGCAATAACCTGATCTATTGCGTAGTGCAGTGGTGATAATAGGACACTTTGTCTTATATGATGTATTTCACAAGGTTCTGGGATCTCAGGAACTCAGATTTGTAATTTTTAATGAGCATAATAATGGGAGTAATGATATTCCTTCTGTAATAGAATCATATGACATATGGATTCATGTGATCTTACTTCCATAGAGAACTTCTTTTTCTCTGTTACTTTATTGAATTACAGAGAATGACTTGACAGGCTTTGTTGGCTTCATACACAAAACATAAATCTTTCAGGCAGATAATTGTGTGGGCAATTTTCTCTCTTTTGCAGTTGTTTCTTTAAGTATCATCTTTCTTTTCTGGAATAAAAATGGCTCACTAATGAAAAAAATTTTTATAGTGATAAAAGTGACTGCATTCATGGTGTCATATCCACTACATAGATAGCCAAATGCTTTTTGCTTTGTTGTTATTTTAATCTCTCTGTAGAGACTTGACTGTGCCTTGCACACACAAACTCTGGCACAACTTCCATTAGATTAATATTGTTATTACGACAGTGAACTTTACAACGTTGGTCTGCTTTATCCTAATAAACTATCATCATATGTCTAAAAATGTCAACAATACATTATGTGCATGTGTGTGTTTCTTTAAATCATTACACTTAGCTTCTATGGCAATAATTGTAATAACATCTACTATTAATTTTTAATAAGATAACTATTTAAAATCATTTTTAGGTAAAATATTGGTATTCTCATTATTTTAGTGATAAAATAGCAAAGATACTGTCATGCTATTTCTAAAAACAGCATTTTTTCCTTTGTGACATTTTATTTTAACATTACACATAAACTAAATTCACATCTCTTTCCAGAAGAAATGAGATTTTGACTTAAACCACATGGGTATGAAAGTAAGGTCAAGTTGGAGCCAAATCGATATAAAAGATGCCGATCTATTACTTGAAAGTAGTGCTTGATATTTTCTACCTGGGTAATGGAATCGGTTTCCCTTGCTGACTGAGAAATCTCTATCTTGTTATAATAAAGCCTCTAATTTACTGATTTTACTTTGAAGATAAATTAGATGTAAACCACACATAATTGGATTGAAATGATTGCAACCTTTTCTCTCCTTCTGGGAAAATAACAATCTTAAGCAAATAAGATCTCCTAATAAGACCAGTGAAAGATTGAACAAAATAAATTAATTTTTTTCAAGTAATTTTTAGTATTTTGAGTATAAAGTCAGAAGATTAAAAAAACTCAGATTTGAAATTCATATCCATATATATTTATTATCCTTATAAACTTCATGAAACATACTATAGCTTTCCATTATTAGGATTTATCTTGTTCAAATAATTTATCTGCGTAGATGCAATACTTTTAAAAGAAATTTTTACTCTATTAGCAATATGGAAGAATATTTTTGTGAGTAACTTTGACTCTTGAATAAAAATCTAGAAACACTGGATAGTTTTTTTTTTGGTTTTTTTTTTTTTTTGGTTTTTACGAGACAGGTTTTTTCTGTATTGTTTTTGAGGCTATCTGTCCAGCCCAGCCTCGAACTCACAGAGATCCACCTGCCTCTGCCTTCCGAGTGCTGGGATTAAAGGCGTGCGCCACCACCGCCCGGCAACACTGGATAGTTTTAGTTAATAGAAATGGATGATTGCAGCTGAAAACGGGGAGTGCAATATAGTGAAAAGGGAAATTGTATTATACTATCTTATTTTAAAAATATATATTACTATAAAGAAGAACAGGAATTTCTAGGGAGTAAACCATATTCAGTAGAATACATTAAAGTATTGATTTATTGCTAGAGGTGCCATAAGTACATGTTGGTGTTATTACCACCAAAATATGCTTACGTTATATGTGGATTTACTTTCTAATTATGAACAAGTTTTAACCAATCTATTTGTTAAAATGAAAGATTTCACAGGTGAATGGAGCTTGTAGCACACACCTAACTTGATATACCCATATTCAAAACTGAATGATAAGTTGCCAAACCAGAGAGATCTCTAACAGGAAACAGATTACTAACATCAAACCTGAGCAACAAATAAAGGTAGTGGTTTGTGGAAAATGAGTCAACTTAGAATTTATTGCAAAGTCTGAAAATAAATTTAGGTTGTTTGCTTGTTCATTAGTTTTTGTTTCTTCTTTGTATGTTAATAGCTAGTGGGAGAGTTCAAATAGCAAGACAGCAAGCCAGAGAAACAGAGATTCCTTTCATATTAACTTACTCACACAAAAGCTATCAGGGTATTAAAGTAACTAATTTCTTTACAGAGAATACCCTCTAATAACACATTCACAGGCCAATATTACCACTTCCCACAGGGTACAATACATCTTAATATCATCATGATGGGGGAAGTCCTGTACATTTGTTAATAAAGCACTGTTGGCCAATAGGAATCTAGATAGGTGGGACTAGGAGTCCAGGAGGATTCTGGGAAGGAGAAACAAAAGGAGAGTTCGAGATGTAACTGCCATGGGGTAGGAAGCCCGGAACTATTCTCTGGTAAGAAACATACTTAGATTAACAATTATGGGGTAATTACTTAAGTCAGAGCTAGCCAGTAAGAAACAAGCAAAGGCCAACAGATTCATAATTAATACAGCGTCTTGTTTGTTATTTGGGGACTACAATGTGTAGCCCAGGCTGGCCTCGAACTCGTGATCCTCCTGCCTCTGCCTCCAGCCTCCTTCAGCAAATCCTACCGGCGTGTGCCACCACAACTGGCTTTTGTATTTATATACCACTTTGCTGTTTTATTTTCTCTCTCAATCTCACGTATATTTTTAAACATACTGTAAACCGTTAGAGGCTTTCCTTTATCCAAGTCTGACTTTACAGTAAATCTTTATGTTTTTCTGGCCACGTGTCTTATCTGTTAAAACCGTGGCTGTTTTAAACTGCCGTTTCAAGATGGCGGGCATAAGCGTGACTACAGCTTACCGCCTCAGTCCATGCTGACATCCAGCAAAAGCTGCCACTTCCAGTTGTACGTACAACTTTTTAATCATTAGCAGAGTCTCTTAAAACAACCTTGTTGGTTTTTTTTTTTCTTTTTATCCTGTGTCAGGAAGACACCCGTAATCGAGTCGCGTGAATCTCGGCTTGTTGCTAGCAAAACAGAGCACACCTGAGAAAAATGCTGCTACCAAAAATCTGTCCTTCTCTCCATTCTTCTGCTTCCAAAATTCCTTCAAATCTTCTGTTATTTTGCATGGAAATTCAATCCCGCTCCTGACAACCATTTTGTTAAGAGAAGCTTTCCTTGAGAGGAGCCTTCCCGCCCGTCTGGTTCCAGATCCACATCAGTCCCAAATAAACACACAGGACGCTATATTCATTATGAAGCTGTTGGCCTTGTATAAAGCAGTTACATTTGTTACCAGTGGAGTAATTCAGGCTGAAATCAACAGGCTGCCAGCAAAAGAGCATGTGAGATTGAGAGAGAAAATGAAACGACAAAGTGGTAAATAGAAAAGCCGGCGTTGTGGCGGCACACGCCAGAGGCAGAGGCAGGCAGATTTCCAAAGAGAAACCCTGTCTCAGAGAAAAATAAATAAAAGTAAAATAAATAAAGTAATAATAGATAAATAAATAAGCCACGTAAAGATGGAAAATACACAGAGAGTCTGGATACTGTATGCTATTGTGTTTTTCAGTTTTTTCATTGCTCAGGAAGGAACAGCTACTAAAATACACTTTATTATAAGTGCTGCTGAATTAATCCAACTTCTATCTTTTGAAAATGCCTTGACTTCAAAATTTAAGTATAAGGATATGTTACCTGGAAAAGGAGATTTTGCTTATGTTTCTACAGAAAATGAAAAGCTGAGGATTCCTTCCAGGCTTCTGTGGTTTGACGAACCAAGACCCCCGGAAGCAGTGGACCAGGTGTTCCAACTATTGAGACAGCTAAGATGATGCAGCTTTACAGACCACGAAAATACGGACTTATACAGGTTTCTGAGTTTTGTCATGATCCCCATGGTATGAACAGCGCCCCCTTCCAGCATAAAGACGTCCTAATTCCCATATTGTTTATAAATCTTTGTTTTCATTTAAATGGGATTGTTTATAATTGGTTAATGATCACAACCAATCTCTTTTTAAAGAAAAAAGGGAATTATGGTATGGGTATTGTTTTTCATTTATTGATACAAATTCAAGGTCAATTTTGTGATATGTATATTTCTCCTCTTGATTAAGTATTGTGCTTATACTGATCTTTTAAAATGTAATGCGTAATTAAATACAGATTATAGATAGTTACTTATAATAGTCAGAATTTATAGTTAGGTAAGTTAGGTTTTCTAGATAACAGAAATATATTTGAGATAGATAGTCTTCAAACCTTTCAAAGACCTTCAGAAAATGGCATTTAAAATGGTTTAGGGTTTTTCTTGACAATGAGAAATGTCTGCTCCTGGCAGCACCAATTATGTCTGAGAGGAAGATGAGCATCGAAGAAACTTGTTATGGAGTTTGCTTTCAACATGAAAAGATTAGCCATTTGGGAAAGAAACTGCTCTTGCCTAGAATGCTTGACTGTTGTTGTAAAATCTTGACATGCAGGACCCACAGGAAAGTGACTGCTGAACTCAGTCTTACAGGGTTCCTGATTCATGGAAGAGTCTACGAGACTTTCTGCAGGACACAGAAAAATGACTGACAGACTGCCAATGCAGATTGACAGTTTGAAATTTCCTGGTTGGCTGAGAAGTGGCCTCTGGGCTGAAGATGGATGCCCCAACATTACAGAGGAACTTTGGGTGAATGTCCAGACAGATATCTCTGTCAATCCTAGTGTTTATATATTATCCTTCTGTGGTCTTTGATGGAGTTGAAGACAGATAGTTATAATTATAGTTTTCCTTAGTTATGATAAGAGATAAACTACATATAGGACTTTGGACTCACAAGAATGAGATAGATGATATTTTCTTTAAATCTTACTAAAATATTGTAACTATGTTCTTACTTGATAGCTGTTCTGTTATATATAATTTGACTATGTTAAAGTTAAGACCTTTCTTTTTGTTTAAACAGAAAAGAGGAGATGATGGGGGAAGTCCTGTACATTTGTTAATAAAGCACTGTTGGCCAATAGGAATCTAGATAGGTGGGACTAGGAGTCCAGGAGGATTCTGGGAAGGAGAAACAAAAGGAGAGTTCGAGATGTAACTGCCATGGGGTAGGAAGCCCGGAACTATTCTCTGGTAAGAAACATACTTAGATTAACAATTATGGGGTAATTACTTAAGTCAGAGCTAGCCAGTAAGAAACAAGCAAAGGCCAACAGATTCATAATTAATACAGTGTCTTGTGTGTTATTTGGGGACTACATCATCACATTGATTATTTGCATGTAAATGTTTGGGCACTTTTGTAACCCTCACAGAACAAAATAAGTCAAATCATTTTCGATATCCAGGATTATACTTTCTTCAACAATCTAGAAACAAATCAACAGCAATTTTTTCGAATGAAAGAAAAAAGAGAAGAATTGATTTCTTAAAAACAGGAAATGTAGTACACAAACCCACAGGATCATCATTTCTATTTCTTCCTAGATAGATTTCAACAGTTGTGTATGTAACAATTAATTTACCACAATAACCATATGCCATGCTGAAGAATTGCAAATTACTAAGAGCTATTAAGGAGACCTGATGTATCTCATTCTATTCTAAACACAAATCCTCTCCTGTTTTCTTTTATATTTCATAAATGGTCACCTGTGGACTGCAAGAACTATAGCTAAAAGAGATTTGCATTTCTCTTTGTAGAAGGCACAGTTTTCTCAATTCTAAGCAGTTAGCGGTCATCTCTATACAATATGCCAGAACTTGTTTCTTAATCACTATGAGCAGAGTTCCACAACTAGCAAAATCTAAGAGAAAAAGATTTCAAAGGGTTTTCCCCTAAATTGAAGATGTATACTGTAGGCTGAAAGATACATCTTGCAGAAATAGTGCAGAATATAAGGCACTAGATGGCGGTAAGGAAACAATTTCATCTGGACACAGAGAAGGATAGCTTCACACATAAAGTAACAGTTGTTGGAACAGGGTGTACAAGACCTATGCAAGCCCAAGTCAGAACTAATTCTCGCATGGAGTGGAGAGTTTGTCATGAAATCCCACCAGTTGATATGGAGCTATTGACATTTTTTATTGCAAGAAAGGGGAGGCAGTTTTTCTAAGAGTATAGCCTCTGGTAAGTCTACCATGTTAAAGTGGAAGAGCACATATTTAAGAGTACTTGGTCAATACAAACTATCACTAGCCTGTAATGCTTATAAGTCTGTGGGACCACACAGACCAACAACCTCAAAATAAATTATGCATTCCTGGGACTAGGCTTTTTATTAGTTAACTTTTACTGCCTAGTAGGAGACTGCTTCACCATTATAAGATATATCCATTTAAGGGTTTTTATGTATTTATATACATGTATTTCAGGAAGATACCACATTATGTGGTTTCTATATAACAGTTTTATGTATTCTTTCCAGTATCATTTTTCTACTCTGACCTCCCCTCTAATCTTGTTTATATCTTCCTTTTCCAGAATTCATATTTAACCATATATAGTAGTGCATTTATCTTGACGGTTTTGAAAGATTCTGCACAAGGTCATTAGTTTCTAAACAAAACACACATAATTAAAGATTCAAAATAACACCCTCAAATGGGAGTCAGGTAAATGGATAGCAGTGGATGAAACAATCCTGAGTGAGGTAACCCAGTCATAAAAAGACAAACATGGTATGTACTCACTCATATATGGATTTTAGACATGGATCAGGAGAGTGCCAGTCTGTACTTCCACTGACAGAGAATCTGGGAAACAGGAAAGAACCTACAAGATATGCATGGTACCCAAGAGAAGAGAAATGAAGCAAGATCCTCTGAACAGATGGGGAACACGGAGAGGGGTGGGGGAAGGGGGAACTGGGAAATAGAGAGGGGGAGAAATGGAAGAGAGAGTAGGTCGTGGAGGAACAGGAAGGTTGACTGTGGGGGTAGGATAGGGGGAAGAGGGAATCATAGGTTAGAAGACAGATCAGGCACCATTGTGACCTCTAGTAATCTAAAGGGATGACACCAATAGGCAAGTTAGCAATAGTGTAGAGACCACCTCGAATGACCATTCCTGATAGTGAACTTGATGTCTATAACCATCCTGGAGCCTTCATCCAGTGACTGATGGAAGCATAGGCAAACACCCACAGTTAAATACTGAACCCAGCGACAGAGAGAGAGGAGCGATGAGCAAATTGGCAAAGAATGTGCTGGCAAAACCAGCAGAGAAAGCTGATCAGAACAGGGGAGAGCTCTTGGACCCCAGAACGACAGCTGGGAGGCCAGCATGGGACCGATCCAGACCCCCTGAATGTGAGAGTCAGGAGGAGGCCTGGGCAACCTATGCGGTCCTGAGCAGTGAATAAATGTTTATTCCTTGAATACTAACAGACATCGTGTGTCTGTAACACAAAGAGGGTTGCTCTCTCTGTCTGGACTCTTAGGGAAGTGCCTGGACCCTACCCTGAGTGAAATGATAGACTCTAGATATCCCCTATGTGGAAGGAATTGGCAATAGGGTGGGAGGATGGGGGGGGATGGAGGGGGATGTGGGAGGAGGGGAGGGAGAAGGAACTGGGATTGACATGTAAAACAAGCTATTTAAAATTAAAATAAAAAATGAAAAAAGGGAATAAATGTAACATTTATTTTATGTTCTGGTGCTCCATTACTCAGAAAGATTTTAAGTAATTCTTGACATTTACCTGGTATTCTTATAAATTTCTTTTGCTTAATAATTGAATAATCATCCATTGTTTAAACATTCTACATTTTAATTATTATTTTCAATTGATGGACATCTGAGCTATCTCTGCTTCCCAGCTATTTTGGATTAAACAGAAACGATCATGGATGAATAATTTTATATTATGAGAAAGAGTAATTCCATGATTTATGTGTGAACTACAGGTGGATCAAGTTAGAGCAGACATCAGATGCCCTGAAATTGAAGTTAAAAAACATTGAAAACTGCCGGTGAGCCCTGTAAAGCAAACCCTGCAACTGGATTAGCATCAAGTATGCTTATGCACTGAGGCACCTCTCTGTCCATGCATGAGCTATTTTCAATAATTTTTTTTAAAAAACTAAGAAAGGAACAATTTTCTGGATATATATTGCTTACCAAATTTAAATCAAGAGCAGATAAGGAATTTCAAAAGAACTATAACCCCTAATGAAATAGAAACAGTCACCAAAAGTCCTACAACCAATAAAAAGCCCAAGTCCAGATGGCTTGAGTGCAGAATTCTACCAGAAATTCAAAGAAGAGCTAATTCCAATATTCCTCAAAGTGTTCCATACAGTAGAAACAGAAAGTTCATGGCCAAACTCTTTTTACAAGGCTACAGTTGCCTTGGTACAACAAGCCACACAAACACACAACTAAGAAAGAGAACTACAGACCAATATCCCTCACGTTCACGCAAAAATACTCAATAAAATACTGGCAAATCGGATCCAAGAACACTTCAAAACAATCATTCACCACGATCAAGTAGGTTCCATTCCAGGGATACAAAGATGGATCAACATACAAAATTCTGTCAGTGTAATCCACCATATACACAAACTGAAAAAGAGAAACAACATGATCATCTCATTTGATGCTGACAAAGCAGTTGACAAAATCCAACACCCATTCATGATAAAGGTCATGGAGAGATCAGGGATAACAGGAAGATACCCAAACATAATAAAAGCAATATGCAGTTAACCAACAACCAACATCCAACTCAATAGAGAGAAACTCAATGCAATTCCTCTAAAATCAGGAAGAAGATAAGGTTGATCACTCTCTCCATACATCTTCAATATTGTACTTGAAGTTCTAGCTACAGCAATAAGAAAACAAAAAGAGATCAAGGGGAAACAATTTGGAAAGGAAGAAGTCGAGTTTTCATTATTTGCAGATGATATGATAGTTTACACAAGCAACCCTAAATATTATACATGGGAACTCCTACAGCTGATAAACACCTTCAGCAAAGTGGCAGGATAGAATATTAACTAAAAAAACATCAGAAGCACTATTATATACAGATGATAAATGGACTGAGAAATAAATCAGAGAAATATCACCCTTTAAAATAGCCAAAAATGATGTAAAATATCTTGTTGGTAAAGAGAACCAAACAAGTAAAAGACCTGCATAGCAAAAAATTTGAGTCTTTAAAGAAAGAAATTAAAGAAGATACCATAAATTGGAAAGTACTCCTATGCACTTGAATAACTAGGATCAACATATAAAAATGGCAATCTTACCAAAAGCAATCTACAGATTCAATGCAATCCCCACCAAAATATCAGCGAAATTCTTCACAAACCTTGAAGAAAATAATCAAATTTATATGGAAAAACAAAAGACCCAGGATAGCCAAAAATACCCTGTACAATAAAGAAACTTCTGGAGGCATCACTATCCCTGACTTCAAGCTCTATTATAGAGCTTTGGTCCTGAAAACAGCTTGGTATTGGCAAAAAAATAGACAGGTCAACGGAATCAAATTGAAAACCTGATATTAACACACACACCTACTAACAATTGGTGTTTGACAAAGAAGTTAACATTATACAATGGAAAAAAGAAAGCATCTTCAACAAATGGTGCTGGCATAACTGGATGCTGGCATATAGATAACTGCAGATAAATCCATGTCTATTGCCATTCACAAAACTTAAGTCCAAATTAATCAAAGACCTCAATATAAATCCAGTCACACTGAACCTCTTAGAAGAGAAATTGGGAGGTATTCTTGAATGAACTGGTACAGGAGATTGTTTCCTGAAGATAACACCAGTAGCACAGACACTGAGATTGACAATAAACAGGAACTCCTGAAACTGAGAAAATTCTGTAAGGCAAAGGGCAGATTCAACAAGACAAAAGGCAGCCCACAGAATGAGAAAAGATATTCACTAACCCCACATCTGAACAGAGGACAGGTCTCCAAAATTTACAAAGATCTCAAGAAGTAAGTCTCTAAAACACCGAAGGATCCAAGGATCCAATTAAAAAGTGGGGTTCAGAACTAATTAGAAAATTCACTTGTTTATAGAGGAGTCTGAAATGGCTGAGAGACACTTGAGAAAATGCTCAACATCCTTAGCCATTAGGGAAATGTAGATAAAACAACTCTGAGATACTTACTCCTGTCAGAATGGCTAAAATCAAAAACACCAATGACAGTGTATACTGGAGAGGATGTGGAGAAAGAGGAACACTCTTCCACTGCCGGTGGGAGTGCCAACTCATGCAGCCACTTTGGAAATCAGTATGCAGATTCCTCAGGAAAATGAGAATCAATCTATCACAAGACCCAGCAATTCCACTATTAGGCATATACCCAAAAGATGCCCATTCATACAACAATGTATCTGTTCCACTATTTTCATAGCGGCATTATTTACAATAGCCAGAAACTGGAAGCCATCTAGATACCCCTCAACTGAAGAGTGGATAGAGAAAATCTGGTACATTTACACAATGGAGTACTACTCAGTGAAAAAAAAATCGAATCTTGAAATTTGCAGCCAAATGGGTAGCACTAGAAGAAATCATCATGTGTGAGGTAACTCAGTCACAGAAACATAAACATGGTATGAACTCAATCATATACGGATTTTAGATATGAAACACGGGAGTGCCAGCCTACTATCCCACAACCAGAGAGTCTGGGAAACAGAGAAGGGGAATGGGACAGGATCCCTTGTGTGGAATGGGAGAATGGGGGAGGGGAGAGGGAGCTGGGGAAAAGTGAGGAGGATAACAGAAGGGGAAGTTTGAGTCAGGGAAAGAATAGAGGAGAGCAGGATGAGAGATACCATAATTGAGGGAGTCATTATAGGTTTGAGGAGAGATCTGGCACTAATGAGTTTTCCAGAGATCTGTAAGGATGACACCAACTGGCAATCCAAGCAATAGTGGAGAGGCTACCTTAAATGTGCTTCCCTAATAATGAGATTGATGACTACCTTGAATGCCATCTTAGAACCTGCATCCAGTGACTGATGGAAGCAGAGTCAGACACCCACAGCTAAACACTGAACTGAAACCCTGGAAACCAGTTGCAGAGAGGGAGGAGTGATGAGCAAAGGGTCATGACTGGGCAGGTGAAACACACAGAGGCAGCTGATATGAACAAGGGAAAGCTCATGGACTCCAGACTGGTGACTGAGAGGCCAGCATGGGATCGATCCAGAACCGCTGAAAGTGGTGTCAGTGAGGAGGCCTTGGCAAATTTTGCAGCCTCAGGTAGTAGATCAGTATTTATGCCTGACATCAGAGTGGACTTTGGGAACCAATTCCACATGGAGGGATGCTCTCTCAGCCTGGACACATGGGAGAGGGCCTAGATCCTGCCCTGGATGATATGACAGACTTTGGAGATCCCTCATGAAGGGCCTTGCCCTTCCTGGATAGTTGAGTGGGTTTCAGTGGGTGGTTTAAGGGGCACTTGGGGTCAGGGCAGGAGTAGGGGTAGAGGGAGCTGGGATTGACAGGTGAAGCAAGCTTATTTCTAATTTAAATTGAATACAAGTGAATAAAAAAATAAGAAAAAGATAAGTACAGTGAAATATGTTATATAAAGATTTTAAAGGAAATATGAAGAAATTTCACTAATTATAAATGAAAAAATAAATAATGAGTTTTAAAGATATTATTTGACACAGAAGTACAACGAGCAGGTAAAATACCAAAGTTGTTGATTACTAAATCAGCTTTTTTGCATTGGTTTGAATATGCTTTTATTATTAATGCAGTCAAGGGAAATTGACATGAAAAGCAATAGAGTTAGGATTGAGCTCCCAGATTAATAATGAGAACATATGACTAAATAGCAGCTTGATAAAATCTGGAAAATATTGACTAAAACTGCAAAGGATAATTAACAGCAAACATAGAAAAACCAAAAGAAAATAACCATTTTCTAAGTATGTACTGTCAATTATTTATTAAATTCCCATTAAACATAAAATTGGTCAGAGGACAAAATGCAGCAAGAATGTTTCCAGCACTTGTTTCATTTTACTTTTCTTCTATGAGGGAAGTTACCTGTACATTTATGTATCTATGTACTCATCTTTATTTCTGCTGTGCTTTTACCTAGCATTTTATTTATTAATTATTAATTCATGAGTGTACTTAAATGCATGATTCACTATGATATTATCATTCACATGTGTCCTTTTCTTATTTTTTTTTTTGGTTTTTACGAGACAGGGTTTCTCTGTATTGTTTCAGAGGTCCAGCCCGGCCTCGAACTCACAGAGATCCGCCTGCCTCTGCCTACCGAGTGCTGGGATTAAAGGCGTGCGCTACCACCGCCCGGCTGTCCTTTTCTTATTTACGCATGACCCAAAACCTCCTTGTTTTCCTCATTTGCCATTCCACAGTCTTGAGGCTTTAATCCTGTTTTTTTGTATCAGTTTTCACTGAAAGGTAAACTTTAACTGACAATGTAAGATTGCATAATAATGAAGTAGTAGAACAGTAGTAGATCCTTAAGCAATATCACAAAGAGTGTAGTGAAATACCATTTTATTGACTTACAATAATCATAAAATTAAACAAGGAAAACAAAATCAAATTATTATTTTAATTTTTCAACAAACAATCAATGGATTACAACAAATTACAATGGCTGGAGAAATGGGTCAGCCATTATATGCACTGACTAGTCATCAGTAATAGAAACTAATTCCTATCACCCTATGCAGGCTCACAGCCATCTGAAAATTCACTTGCAGATACTAGTATACATTGTCTCTCTAGGCACCAAGCACACATGGGACACAGAGACATACATGTAGTTAAAACTGTCATGCATATGTAGTATTTTTTAAAGAAAGCAACTGAAATATTGTCAATGAAATAGTAAATGTAACATGGATATAATAAATAATTTACTGAAGGTTTTTATATAACTCAAATAAATTATTCACAGGAGTTACAGTAGAAAGAAATATGCACATGAAGACATGAATAAGGAATGTGTCAATGCCAGGCAGTGGTAGTGAAAACTTTTAGTTCCAGCATTCTAGTGGCAGAGGCAAAGGGATCTCTGTGATTTTAAGGCCTGTCAGTTCTACGATGCAAGTTCCAGGACAGCCAGTGAGAAGCCCTGACTCAAAATACCAAATAAATCAAGCCAAAGTGCGGGAGGAAAACAGTGAAAGAAATGTGTCTAGTAAAGCAGAGATAATTTTCCATAGATAGCTTTAGAAACATTTTTCTCATGAAAGAGCCCAGTCAATATTCTCAGAAATAATTAAGTTGTGCTACATTGGAAAACCTAAGCCAAACGTAGGGAATAGATACTAAGAAATATAAATTGAATGAACTTTCTAGAGCTATGTGAAGGCATCCACGGGAAAGTCATATTGCATTTAGAGTAAGATATTCTTTACATTAATGAAAACCATATGATTTCACACTTTAAGAGGTTAGCACAACATTTCATGGGGCATGTTATACAAATGTTAGGCGGGCATGATATATTCACTGAGTGTAAGCAGCTAGTGTAGTTAAAGGAATGAATAAGTGGATTCCCCCTTTCTTATTGTTTTCTTTTCTGTTTTGCTTGATCATTTACCCATTCTGAGTATCTGTGCTGTTCATTAAATTAATGAAGTCTTTGTTTCCATGAGTTTCTTTTAGTGAAAGTTCATTTTCATTATTGAATGGAAATGATATTGTAGCTCCATTGCAATCTCCTAGGTTTGCCTGATACTAAATCATTACGTAATAGGGTGAAATTGTTTTAATTTTGACTGTGGGTGTTTTTGTTTGTTTTGAGATAAGAGCAAAGACTTGCATGGTGTCAAAATAAAGAAACTGAATGATGATTAATTTTATACTCACCACAATGAAGATTACTTGGAAATACCTTAGGGAGAAACCACAAAACCTAATGTTCTTTCATGTGTACAATATTTTCTCTCTTGGATTTCAACACCACCTTATAAAACTTATATGGCAGTGGGATTTCATTGAAGATGTTTACCAAGTACCCATTTAAAAGTTCTATGGTACAAAAAGGGTTTTATTCTCATTTGCCCCAGTCTTAATCACATAGATTTCTTTATTTGAAATTTTCATATGAATTTTAACAGGACTTTGCCAGACAAATGTTATAACCTAAGATAAAATGTTTGATGTTTCCTATATTTATTATTGCTTATTCTACTTCTTTTGCATGAAACATTTTGTAATTGTTTATGTACTATACCTTGTTAAACTTGATTATGTACGATGAATATTTATATTTATTGTACAATAGTGGTTTCAAGCATGTACTCTAACCATAAATAGGACTATTAAACTGTAGTATCGAAATTATGGCATTTTAAGTTACATGGAAACAGATGATTCGTGTTTGCAATTTATAGTACAATTAAACAGAAAGGTCCTATTCTTTTTTAATAACAATTTTATTATTTTACTTTTTACACATGTTACTCCCAGTTTCTTCTGCCTCCCCTCCTCCCCTGGCCTACCAGTACCCCAACCCCCCACTTCATTCCCCCTCCACTCCCCAGAGACGGTAAGGCCTTCCATGAGGGATTTTCAGAGTTGTCATATCATCCCGGGTAGGGTCTAGGTCCTCTCCCATGTGTCCAGGCTGAGAGAGCACCCTTCCATGCATAATGGGATCCCAAAGTCCATTTGTATCCCAGGAATAAAAAGGACCTATTCTTATAGACTTTGGGAATAACTAAAATTTTAATATATTTTCACACACACACACACACACACACACACACACACACACACACATACATTGTCCAGGATTATCTTAGTTTTCTTCCAGATGTGTACAATTAAATCTCTTTACTTATAATTTTGATAGTTCTAATTGCAATATGAGCATTAAAAAAGACTCACCCTCCTTGGTGATCAGAGTGCAGATTGGGTGGGGGACTGGGCGATCTGGTGGGGAAGGCAAGGGAGGAGGGGAGGGAGAGGGAACTGGGATTGACATGTGAAACAAGATTGTTTCTAACCTAAAAAAAAGATATTTTAATTAGATATTTCATAGAAAATGAGATCTGTGTTGTCAGGAACAATATCCTTAAGAAGGTCAGATTATAATTGTCATAAACTATGATGTAAAGCATGATAGTCAGTGGCCAACACAACTGAAATGAAAATTAAATATAACAAAATGCATAATTTTATGTGTCCATTTTAAATGTCTTTCAGTTGAGCCATAGACAAGATCTATGTTAGTTCCAAACCATAACAATTATCTGAATTTCTTATATCACACTATGTTTTAAT
Source organism: Mesocricetus auratus (assembly GCF_017639785.1). Lineage (NCBI taxonomy): Eukaryota > Metazoa > Chordata > Mammalia > Rodentia > Cricetidae > Mesocricetus > Mesocricetus auratus. The sequence goes on from NW_024429266.1 coordinate 44,849,662, forward strand.
GATTTTATTACTCTAAACCTCTGAAAATAATCATGAATTTGAACTTAATTTTATAAAAATGTAAGGTAAATTATTTTAGAATGGTATCTTAATGAAGTAGCACATAGTCTAGCACTATTAATAATGGCCCAAAATTATGTGTAATCACAGTTGCTTGAGTGTTTTTACTGTTGGTATTAATAGATATTAATTAAGCTATAATTTGGTTTCACAAATACTAATCTTTTGATGAAAATACGATTAACATTGATTAATGATGAATCAATATATGAAGTGAACCATTGCATAGCATATTAAAAATAAGCTGTACAAAGTTAACAAAAATTGTGGAAATATATAATAGGTAATTCTTAACATAAATTGCTAGGTCTCAGTTTTCAAATATGCTATTTATAACTTCATAGATGTTAGAATATTTAACAAAACAAATGTTTAAAAAAATTTTAAATTATTTTAATGGTGTTGCTGCTATATTTTCTGAAGGACCAATATTTATTTTTGGTACTGCCCAGCATTTTTCATGTCAAGAACTCAAATATCAATTAATATGAATATTTTTGGAGGAAACTCAAGAAAATATTCTCAAGAACATTTTCTTGATGAACCACCACACTGATTTCAAAAGTGGCTGTATGAGTGTGCCCTCCCAACAGGAGTGGAGGAGTGGTCCCCTTTCAATTATGTTCATAGCAGCATTATTTATAAGAGTCAGAACCTGGAAGCAACCTAGATGCCCCTCACATGAAGAATGGATGAAGAAAGAAACTGTGGTACATTTACACAATGGAATATTATTCCATAGGAAAAAAAGAACGGAATCTTGAAATTTGAAGGCAAATGGATGAAACTAGAAGAAACCATCCTGAGTGAGGTAACCCAGTCACAAAAGAACAAACATGGCATGTACTCCCTCACATATGGATTTAAGACATAGAGCAAATAATTACCAGCCTACAATCCATACTGCCAGAAAACTAGGAAGCAAGGAGGTCCCTAAGAGAGACATAGATGTTCCCTCAGAAAAGGGGAAAGGGACAAGATCAACTGAGGAAATTGGGAGCATGGGGGGAGAGTAGGGGGAGTTAGGAAAATAAGAATGGGAGAAGAGGAGGGGAGAGGAGGACATGAGGAAGCAGGATAGTTGAGTCAGGGAAAGAATAGAGGAGAGCAAGAAAAGAGATACCATAAATAGAGAGAGCCATCACAGTTGTAAAGAGATATCTGGCACTAGGGAAATGTCAAAAGATCTACAAGGATGACCCCAACTAAGAATTTAAGTAACAGAGGAGAGGCTCCATTAAATGCCCTTCCTCTATAATGAGATTGACGTCTGTGGTATATGCCATCCTAGAGCCTTCATCCAGTAGCAGATGGAAGAAGAAGCAAACAGCTACAACTAAACACTGACCTGAACTACTGGAATCCATTTGCAGAGAGGGAGGAGTGATGAGCCACAGGGTCAAGACTAGGCTGAAGAAACCCATAGAAACAGCTACCTTGACCAAGGGGGAGCTCGTGGACTGAAACTGATAGCTGGGAAGCCAGCATAGGGCTGTATCAGACCCCCCTGAATATGGGTGTCAGTTAGGAGGCCTGGGCAATCTATGGGGCCTCTGGTTGTGGATCAGTATTTATCCCTAGTGTATGAAGCGACGTTGGGAGCCTATTCTGCATTGAAGGATACTCTCTCTGCCTAGATACAAGAGGGATGGCCTAGGCCGTGTTCCAAATGATGTGAAAGATGTTGAAGATCCCCCATGGAAGGCTTTACCCTCTCTGGGCAACAGAAAGGGGATGGGATAGGAGGTCAGTGGAGGGGCAGAGAAGGAGGGAAAAATAACATTCATACATTTTAATAGTGTCAGCTTGGATACACAAATACAAAAGTTCTAGAACTGACTGCTGTTTTAAGGATTTTACCTGATATATATATATATATATATATATATTTGTAATATTGACGATCTAACCTTTTATAATTAAGGATCACATATATTTACTGTTTTTGCAACTTTTACTATACTTTTGTTTCCCAAATTCTCATTAATAAATAGTCAGTACGAGCTAACCCAGGAGGCTCTACACAAACCTCCAATCACTGTAAATAAGGCAAGCTGTACTTACTAATTTACAATTATTTGTTCTAATAGATAAGAAGTTATGGTGGACTTACAAAGGCTCCAGTCTCTTGCATATACTGAGGAACAGCAGCTTGATTTTGTATCAAACTTCTTATATTTTCCAGGAATGAAGAAGAAGAAAGTAGTAAATACACTAAATAATTCGAGCTTTATAGATTGGAAATATTCTGGATATGTGACAAAATTTCCAATACATACCATATAATATGTACAATGTGGTCAATCAGTATTAGGGAAAACAATACTAATGTCATTGTAACTGTTTTATTCTGATGTATCTGTTTCGTAAAAGAAGCAACACAACTTATTTTGCTGTCAAATTTATTTTAATTAACATCAAAATATCTGTAAAATTATGAAAATGATAGCCATGATATATCTTTAGTAGTCTCTTTCTCATGAAAACACACTTATGGTACCTGAAGCATTCAAAATGTAGGTTGAATGTTTTCTATTAGATATGTTAGGAGAATGCCATGGGAGCATGCCAGTTTCTTCTAAGGAAATTTAAACAAACAAAATAGCAAAATTGTGTTGGATAAATAGATCAATGAAAATGTGAAATTGTTTTGAATGTCTTCATTAACACTATTAAAATGCTGGATTAAAGCAACAAACAATTGGAAATTTATTTCTAATTATTGAAATGCTCTGGGTGCTTGCACACAAGTTTTATATGTTTGTGAACATATGATTGTATAATCTCTGTTAATGTAAAAATAATAATAGTCATTTATTTTCACTTAGTCACCTTTCCAGGGATATTGTCTACAAACCATTTTGGTGTGCTGTATTTTAATGATTATTTGTATTATTTAGGGTAATTTTGTTTAAAATTATTTAGTTTAGTTTTTATTTTATTTACTGAAGCTTTACCTTAAACATTATCATGCAACAGATCAGTAGTTTTTTGCTCATGTTTTTGTTTACAAAGCATTTTCAGTGGAAGTGTAGTATAAGAGAAAACATTTTTAAATGAATGATTATACAAAAGGAGTAAGCATATCTTTTGATATACCTCCTTAGGTATTTTAATATATATTTGTTTACAATGAAAAATAATCATAATAGAGTTTATTCAGTGCAAACCAAGTTATAGTTCCTTTCTCTTTCTTTTATTTTTCGTTTTGTTATAATGGTGTTGGAGTCTAACCCATGACCTAACACAAGTAGGCATGTATTGAACAACTAAGTTACACTGCTAGACTGAACATTTACATTTTTAGAACCTTGCAGAGCTGGATGCAGTGATGATTCAATGGGCAAGAATATGTGCTTTACAACTGTGATGATCAGAGTTGGTACATCACAGTTACATGTGAAAAACCAAGTATGACTGCTAATTCCTATCATTCCACCACTCTGAGAGTTGGGAGAAGTCAGAAGGAAACATCATTGATTGGTGGCTGGCTATCAGTCTACCAAAAACATAATCAGTTTCAAACATAATCAGTTTCCAGTTCAGTTAATGATCCTGCCTCAAAGCAATAAGGTATGACATGATAGAGGGGTCACCCATACACAATACACTTCACATGCATACACACACACACACATACACATCCTTCTGAAAAATGAGAATACATCTATTTCTCTGAAGACAAATACAAGTTCAGCCAGAACTCTATATCCAGGAAGATTAACAACAGGAGGAGCTGGAAACAATGCTAAGGATTTTTATGAGAAGCACATTCCATGCATGTATGAAATTCCCAAAGAACAAATAAAAACTACCTTTAAAAGTTACATTGAAAATACAAATGTAATGACATTGGTAGTCTAAGTTACAGACTTGTATTGTTAGCTGTTGATCTCCACATTAAAAGCAGTTGTAGGTATTATAGGGTGCCCAGATAGGAGAAACCCAATGACAGTGAATTTTCTAGATATTACAATAATACTTGTAATTTACAAATAATTATTTGCATCAGTTTGCCTCTATTTCTCTAAAAAAATTTCCTTAAGATAAAATTACAGTCTAATCAAGGTTTCCAGCAAACTGCCTGGAATCTTCTTTTCTGTGCATCAAGGGCCTGAAATGCGACACATTTGAAATCCTACTTGTCTCTTTCTGGCCTGATGGTTCTTTTGCAGCTTTTGTCTTTTCATCTATTTAGCTCCACCCAGGAAAGGACTATGGAATTATAATAATCCTCCCCGTTTCAATACACATGCTATCCTTATGCTCAAAAGAACATTGTTATTCATTTTCCTAGAAATTCAGCCTCCATTTAAATATATACTCATAGATAACAACCAATTTTACAACTTGATGAGCAACAAGTTATTGAAAATCCTATATATATATATATTATGGCTTTACCAACATTTATAGGGTTGAACTAAATACAGAATGCATGGAACATCAATGACCATGCAAACAATTTAGCCAAGAATACTAGATGCTTGTCTTCTATTTAAGTCCTAGATTTATTGCAGTTTACTTCATTTTCTTTTTTGAGAACACAGAAAGTTTCATCAAGAAGGACACACTGATAAGTCTCTAGCATAAGTTTCAAAATTACTAAGGCCTATACAATGAACCTTAAAGATGCCAAACAGGCCAAGCACCTAAGCTGGAACTCACTGGTACCTCTCACATTTTAAATATCCCTGGGAAAAAAATGACAAAATAAAAGCTTTTATGATCATAGTGCAGTAAAAAGTCATTAAAAGGAAATAAAAATTGGTAGAACATTATAATTAAGACTAAACACAGATATTTTGCTAGATTATATTTATAGTTACATTCATACCCAAAATATACTAACAATAAAGACTTCAGACTAATATCATTGAAATACTGAGTTTTGTGAAATTATTAAGATGGTAAAAATATTCAGATAAACATTACTTGAGTATAATGAAGCTTTTCTGAAACAATTTCTCTATCTTTTAAAACTGACAAGGATAGACATGAATTAAATGAAAAAAATGTTCCTGCCTCAAAGCAATAAATTAAATTAAGCAATACAAAAATCTGAGAAACAAGTGTCATATGAGATTTATCCATTTAATGACATAACATTTTGTGATGAATTAAAATATCTCACCACAGTAACAGAATAAGGTTCAAAGTACACAATCCATTCAATAAGTGAACGCAATTCTTGTAAAGAAATTCCACATTAATCTATTTTTAAAGATATGAAGCAAAGCAGGACTAGAAGGTAACTTTCCCAAAGGCATCTACCAAACTTCTACAGATGAAAGCATGGAGAACATTTTCTCCATCGGAGCACATGTTTGTCTTCTGTCTTTTAGTTAATGATTTATCAGTAGTAACTCAGAGAAAAAAATGGCCAGAAGCCTCAAAAATACTGCAGTGATGTTGAAAATTCTAAATTTGTATACCAGTCTTTCATTACATAGTAAGTTTAATTATTTTTGGCATATAGTCTCATGTATTTTATTAAATTTCCCTTTTCTGATGCTTGTTTAAAATATGTATAATTAGAAGTGAATTTTGTTACTAACTTTGTATGATAAACATTTGATAAATTATCATGTAAATGTTGTCTATATAGGTAAGTTGGCTGAATGATTGCCTAAAATATACACAGTCGTACCTTTGATCTTCAGCACCTCATAAACAGTGCTGCACACCTCTTACCCAAACGCTTGAGAAGCAGAGGCAGAATAATCAGAAGTTTAAGTTAATACTCAGATGCAGTACTTAAGTTTAATTCCAAGTTATTTTTTATCACTGCTTTGAAAGTGGAAGAAATTCTATTAAACACTTACATGGTAAGTAATTGTAAACATAAACAAAAACAATCATAGACATTATTACTTTGTGGCACTTCCACTATATTGCACAGGTCTCAGGTAAATAAGAAATAGTATTTTAGAGATAGAATATTTAGATAACTGTGATTTGGGGGATTATATATTATTTAACCCCATTAAACATCTTCAGTTATTTGTATTAATTAAGCATATCAGTGCAACATGTGGATTTTTTTACATATAATGCAGTACACAATCTGAAACTTGTCCAGCTTGATATTGGGATACTTTGCTGCAATTAGCCATGCAAATGAGGTGAGGACGCACTTGGAAGAACTCAGTGCTTGCTCAAATTTCGACATGATCCTCTCAAGTTCCTTTAATTACTCTGAGGATTAAATCTGGGTTTTATTCCAGTGCTATGTAAATATCTTGGCTGCCTGAGTCACAGAACTTTATTTTATCCAAATGTTCACTCTTAGAGAGAAAGTTATTATGTCCTTTGTGGGAAGGTTCTCTCTCATCTTTTCTTCTTCTTTTTATCTATGTATTCATTTGTTCATTTATCTATTTCTCATATAGTACATCTAAACACAGCCTCGCTTCCTCCACTCCTCACAGGTCCCCTCCCCTACATCTCCTTTTCCCCAGATCCCCTGCTTCTGTTTCCCTTCAGAAAAAAGCAGGCCTATTGCAAAACTACACTTAGGGGTTTTTTGTTGTTGTTATTTTACATGCACACACCATTTCCATATTAGATTGTTGTAAAGCAAACATTGAGGAAAGAGTTACAAATTAAAAAGTATGATGTGCTTCCATTTTTTTCACAAGAAATCTAAGAATTCTAAGGTCTTTTTATAACTGAGAAGAATGCATTTCTCTTTCTCAGTAAACACTGAAATATTAGTTTGATAGACCACCTTAAAACTTTGGCTTTTAATAGTAGAAAACCTCCTGTGATTTAGTATCAGCCCAAGCTGGTTTCAGAGCTGTGCAGCAATAATTTTATGGAGGAAATGTCTACAAACAGTGCAGTCTCAGGAGTGCTGCAGAGCTCCATCTGCTTTAAGACTGTCAGCTGCGGCTTAAAGCGCTTCATAAAATTCCTAGAACAGAAGATTCCTTTTAAAAGTTAACTTCCCTGGATGTATTGATTTGGATAATGTAGTTCTAAAGATCAGATCATAACAAAATTAAATTGAAGCAATTCAGGAAATAGTCGACAGTGCATGTGTTATTATCCTATAATTTGGTTCCAGCACAATGACACTGTGTTTGCGTATAGAACCTCTACTCATAATAGTCTATGATTGCAAGATTTTGAGGAATGGCAATTGTAAAATAGTAACTACTGAAGACTCGTGTAGTAGTCAGTCATATCTATGCATGAAGAAAGATTCATTCTTAATGAACATTCCCATAGAGTGAATGAAATTATTGAAGCGTTTTTCATGCTTATGTGATAGCTAAATTTGCTGTCTTTGGGACAATGAAGATACCCTCTTGTTAAGAATAGGTAAAATCACTTATCTTAGTAATTTGATTTTATTTTCTCTGTTTGAATTGGTAGCAACCCTACAGCCAAGTATGGGTAATTTATCCTTATATTCATATAGAAGTCGAGGAAAATTCTGTAAATAGGTGCATAGAATGTTCATTTTGATACTACTGATTAATTTCATAAGTCTTTGGATTTTCAAAAGAATTATTGCTGTAAAGAAAATACTTCAATTTTCATAGATCATATGACTTATTTTCTGGAATAGTTTATGAGAAAATTTAGCATATAATTTTAGACTTAAGAAGAATAAAGTCAGAAGAATATATGTGATGTGTTTGAAATCATAAAACATCTTAATGTACATAGTTTAATGAGTAGATTTTCTGAATTCACATCTTATCAAAAACTTTCAACAGTGCAATGGTATTTCCCAACATGATGACTTAATAGGCTCTTGGAACAACTGGGTAATGTAAATCATCTGGAATGGAATATTTTTAAGATTGGTTTTAATATCAAACACAATAAAGGAAGTTAGTTAATTTGAAGGCACATCTATCAGGCTTTCAAAATATACTATTTATTTATAAATTAATTTATAAAACTACTTACATTTTAAATTATTTTTAGTTTATGCAGTGTATTATATATTCACAGTGTATTTAGGTACACATGTATTTATGTGCACTTGCATATACCTTTCCAGAGATCAATGGTTGTCTTCTCTTTTAAAATTTTATTTATTTATTTTGTATTTAAACTAGAAACAAGCTTGCTTCATATGTCAATCCCTGCTCCCTTTCCCACCCGTCCTCCCCTGCAGCCCCCAATTCCCCCAGAACACCTTCCCCCAATGTCCACTCCATTAACCAGGGAGGGGGCAGCCTGTCGCACCTGCGGTGCGGCCTGCATCTGAGAATGTAGCGAGGTTGTCAGGATAGATGACACAGAGACCGGTCCGTTGCTTTAAGAAAACTTTATGCTTCCCAAGTCAGCTTTAGGAGGAGATTCCAAGTCCACTTAGGAGAGAGAAGTCCCTCCAGGAAAAAAGAGCTTCCCTTTTTAAGGTCTTCTGTCATCCATCTACATACAATTCTTTCCAGACTTCTCACCCTCCTGGCTGGTGGTTTAATCTCCAGCGCCAGAATCAGGGAGACACAGCAGGGGGGACAGGAAGAGGCATCTAGCCATAGGGGGTGTGAAAGTCATGGTATCTCAGTGAGCAAACCCTTATCTGAGCCCTATCAAGAGCTTTATAGCACTGAATTGTTTTCAGTAAACATTACACAGCTGCCTGCTCCCAGGATGAAGGGGAAGTGGGTTTCTGCTCAAGGTCTGGTGTCCCCACAGCAGCCCTCCATGGGGGATCTCCAGAGATGTCATTTCATCCAGGGCTAGGCCTAGGCCCTCAACCATGTGTTCAGACTAAAAGAGAATCCCTCAATGTGGGATGGGCACCCAAAGTTCTTTTGTATGCCAGGGATAAATTCTGATCTACTACCCTAGGCCCCATAGATTGCCTAGGTCCCATTATTGACACCCACACTCAGAGGATCTAGATCATTCCCATTCTAGCCTCTCAGCCATCAGTCTGGGGTTCAAGAGCTTCCCCTCATTCAGGCCCACAATCTCTGTGGGTTTTACCAGCCGATTCTTGACCCCTTCGCTCATCACTCCTCCCTCTTTGACACTGGGTTGCAGGAGTTCAGTTCAGTGTTTAGCAGAGGGTATCTGCCTCTGCTTCCATCAACCACTGGATGAAGGTTATAGAATGACATATAAGGCAGTTGTCAAGCTCACTATCAGGGAAGGACATTTATGGTAGCCTGTTCACTATTGTTTAGTTTGCCAGTTGATGTCATCCTTGTAGATCTTTAGAAATCTCACTAGTGCCAGATGATGTGGGAAGTCCTGTGTATTTGTCAATAAAGCACTGTTGGCCAATAGGAAATTGGCCAAGATAGGTGGGACTATGAGTCCAGGAGGACTCTGGGAAGGAGAAACACAGAGAGTCAAGATGTAACACCATGGGGTAGGAAGTCCGGAAACCTCTCCGGTAAGAGAAATACTCAGATTAGCAATTATGGGATAAATACTTAAGTCAGAGATAGCCAGTAAGAAACAAGCAAGGCCAACAGCTTCATAATTAATATAGCGTCCTGTGTGTTTATTTGGGACTGATACGGCTCTGGAACCAGACTGGCAGGAAGGCTTCTCTTTACAGCCAGATCTCTTCTCAAACCTATAATGACTCCAGCTATATGGTATCTCTGATGCTGCTCTCCTCTATTCTTCCCCTGCATCAATCTTCCTGCTCTCCCATGTCCTCCTTTCACCTGATACTCTCTCTTTCTCTTTTCCTCAGCTCCCTCTCCCCTTCCCCATTCTCCCGATCTGCTCAGAACATCTTGCCCCATTCCCCTTCTCTGGGATACCATGCATATCTCTCTTAGGGTTATCCTGTTTCCCAGACTCTCTGGCAGTGGTATTGTAGGTTGGCACTCCCCTGATTCATGTCTAAAATCCATATATGAGTGAGTATACACCATGTTTGTCTTTTTGTGACTGGGTTACCTCACAAGATTCCATTTTTTTTTCCACTGAGTATGCTCCATTGAGTAAATGTACCACATTTTCTTTATCCACTATTCAGTTGAGGGGCATCTAGGTTGCTTCCAGATTCTGGATATCACAAATAATGCTGCTGTGAACATAGTGGAACAGACATCCTTGTTGTATGAATATGCATCTTTTGGGTATAAACCTAAGAGAAATATTTCTGTAACTTGTGGCAGACTGATTACAATTTTCCTGAGGAATCACCAAACTGTTATCTAAAGTTGCTGTATAACTTGACACTCCTACCAGCAGTGGAGGAGTGTTCCACTTTTCCACATCCTCGCCAGCAAAAACTGTCATTGTTGTTTTTGAGTTTAGCTATTATGACAAGAGTGAGATGGTATCTCAGACTTGTTTTGATTTGTATTTCCCTATGAATAAGGGTGTTGAACACTTTCTTAATTGTCTATCAGCCATTTTAGACTCCACTATTGAAATTCTCTATTTAGTTCTACACCCTACTTTTTAATTGGATTATTTGGTGTTTTGGAGACTTGCTTTTTGAGTTATTTGTAAATTTTGGAGATCAGCTCTCTGTCAGATGTGGGGTTACCCCCCTCTTTTCCCATTCTGTGGGTTGCTTTTTGTCTTGGTGACTGTGTCCTTTGACTTTCAGAAGCATCTCAGTTTCAGGAGGTCCTATTTATTGTCAATCTCAGTGTCTGTGCTACTGGTATTTTGTTCAGGGATAAGTCTCTTGAACCAATTTGTCCAAGGGTACTTCCCACTTTCTCTTCTAAGAGTTCCAGTGTAGGTGGATTTATGTTGAGGTCTTTGATCCATTTGGACTTAAATTTTGTGCATGGTGATAGATATGGATCTATCTGCAGTCTTCTACATGCCACCATCCAGTTATGCCAGCACCATTTGTTGAAGATGCATTCTTTTTTCCATTGTATAATTTTAGCTTATGAGGGAGAAGACCTATGTATATGTCAATAAAGCACTGTTGGCCAATAGGGAAGCAAGATAGGTGGGACTAGGATTCGAGCAGGATTCTGGGTAGGAGAAACAGAGGTAGTCAAGATGTAACTGCCATAGGGATAAGAAGCCCGGAAACTTCTCCAGTAAGATAAATACTTAGATTAACAATTATGGGATAAATACTTAAGTCAGAGCTAGCCAGTAAGAAACAAGCAAGGCCAACATCTTCATAATTAATACAACGTCTTGTGTATTTTGGGGGACTACAACACGGCAGAGCCCAGGAGACTGACAGGGGATAAACCAAAGCTGCTGGCAAGGACAAGGCTTCTCTTTACAAGCTTCTTTGTCAAAGATCAGATGTTCGTACATATATGGGTTAATATCGGGGTGTTCAATTCAGTTTCATTGGTCTACCTATTTTTGTGCCAATACCAAGCTGTTTTCTCTACTATAGCTCTATAATAGTGCTATAGTGGTGATGCCTCCTGATATTTCTTTCTTGTACTGGGTTGTTTTTGCTACCCAGGGTCCTGTTGTTTTTCCAAATGAAGTTGAGAATTGTTCTTTGAAGGTCTCTGAGAATTGTGCTGGGATTTTGATTGGGATTGAAATGAATCTGTAGATTGCTTTTGGCAAGATTGCAATATTTACTATTTGATCCTACCTATCCAATAACATGGGTGATCTTTCGAACATTTTCTTATGTCTTCTTATTTTTTTCTTTAAAGATTCAAAATTCTTGTTACACGTGTCTTTTACTTGTTTGGTTAGCATTACCCAAAGATATTATATGTTATTTATGGGTATTGTAAAGAGCGATGTTTCTCTGATTTCTGTCTCAGTCCCTTTAGCAACCATATATATTAGGGATACTGATTTTTTGGAGTAGAACTTGTATCCTGCCACTTTGCTGAAGGTGTTTATCAGCTGTAAGAGTTCCCTGATAGAATTTTTTGGGTCACTTATGTAAACTATCATATCATCTGCAAGTAGTGATAGACTGACCTCTTCTTTTACAATTTGCTTCCCCTTGATCTCTTGATCTCCTTTTATTATCTTATTGGTCTAGCTAGAACTTCAAGTACAATACTGAAGAGGTATGGGGAGAGGGAACAGCCTGGTCCTGTTCCTAATTTTAGAAGAATCACATTGTGTTTGATTCTATTTTTTTAATGTTGGCTGCTGGTTTGCTATATATAGCTTTTATTATGTTTAGGTATATGCCTGTCATCCTGGATCTCTCCATGACCTTTATCATGAAGGGGTGTTGGATTTTGTTGAAAGCGTTTTCAGCATCTTGTGAGATGATCATGTGGTTTTTGCTTCTCACCTTGTTTTTATGGTGGATTACATTGATGGATTTTTATATATTGAAACATCCCTGCATCCCTGGAATGAAGGCTACTTGATCATGGTAGATTACGTTTTCTGATGTGTTCTTGTATTAGATTTGCCAGTATTTTAATGAGTATTTTTGCATCAATGTTCATGAGGAATACTGGTCTGAAGTTCACTTTCTTAGTTGTGTCTTTGTGTTGCATGGGTATCACGGTTAATGAATCCATGAAAAAT